>NW_026637499.1:0-623468 GCF_028554395.1 Pezoporus wallicus
TCGCTTTGTCCGCAGCGAGCCCGCTTCCAGCGGTTTTCCTTATGGATATCGGTGTTTTCCCGGCCGCGGCTCCGCTTCCTTGTTCCCGGGGGCGGGATGCGCCCCCCCCATTCCCCCTTTAACCCCCTAAATCCCCCTTTCCCACGGGCATTGCCCCTCGGGTCCCGGTCCTGCGGCGGTTCCGGGCCCCGCGATCGCTTCCTTCCTGCAGCCGCTGTTTGCAACGTCTCCATTTGGGGGGGAGGAGAGGGGGGGGTCCCAAAACGCTCCAGGCTGGAAGCGGGGGGGGGGGGAATGGAGGTTCCCTTCCAAAGGGCAAATTAAAGCGACCCCCCCCGTATTTATTTATACGTAAATTGGGCTGAAACCGAGAGGAGAAAGGGCAGGAACCGGTGAAACTTCCCCGTGCTCCCCGCAGCCATGAAAAGCCGCTCTCGTCCCTCCCCGCGCCTCCTGCGGGATTTATTTCCGTGGCAGCCGGGCCCGGATTCCTGTGTTTTTGGGGATGGGGGGGCGGTATTTGGGGTGTAATCGGGGGGGGGGGGGTGTATGTGTTGTATGTGTGTGGCTGTGGGTGACATCCCCGCGGTGGGGATGCGGATGGTGCAGCCGGGGCTGGTGGTGTGATCGGGTGGGTGGTGATGCGATGGGAAAGGGGAGGGGGGGGGGATCCCCCTGGATGGATGGCCCTGCTTTGTTCCCAGGCATCACCCTGCCTCAAGGATGGGGGGGTTGAGCCGTTCCCTCCTCATCATCGTCACCCTGGGGTGCTGCGCTGGGGGTCTGAGCCCATCCGGCTGGAAAAGCAAAGGGAAAAGGCGAGGGAAGGGTTGTTTCGCTGCTGCAGGATGAGCTTTGGGGAGGAGGGAGGTTAGCTCTTTGCTGGGTTTGCTTTTGGAGGGGTCCCCTAACCTCCTGCCATCCACCCGCTCCCAGGCCCCGTCCAGGTCTCCCAGTGCCCTCCTGAAAGAGGGGACAGGGACCAGCTCCTCTGCACATCCCTTATTCCATTCATTGTCTCTGCGCTGGAATAGGCTGGGGGAGAGCAACACACACACACACATCATGGAAATCTGCCTCCATCCTCCCCTTCAGGGTAACAAACTGCTCCGTGCTTCCCTGAAAAATCTCATTCCAGACTGGAAGTGACAACTGGGAGCTGGGCATCAGGGAAGCGGGGGTGTTGGGAAGGAGGGAGCAGGGATGTGCAGGGAAAATGCTGCAGAGGAGTGAGCGACAGGGCCCCTGAGGAGCACCCTGCGGGCTCCAGCCTTCCCACCCCTCCTTGGGCTCCCATGGGAAGCTCCTGGCCTTGGTGGGTCCGTGCCTGCCTTGAGGTGCTGTTTTCAGCTGGAGTCAGGAGCAGGGTACCAGGACCTCCCCCACTGGGCACCAATGCGGATGGCACACGGCTCTCCCCCACTGCACCAGCCTGCTCTAAAGGGATTCCCAAAGGTTTTCCTGTAGAAGATGCTCCTAAGGAGCAAGAGGTCCAAGCCTGGGGCTGACCCCCAGGGCAGGGTATCTCCCCCATGGACAGAGGGAAGGAAAGCTGGATGGATGCTGCCGTGTTGTCATGGCTCGCTCTGCCAGGCCCCCCCTCCGTCACTGCATTCTGCCCTGGCTTCCCTCCAGACCTGGATTATTCCTCTGACCAGCTGGTGCCACAGCAGGGTTTGGAGGCCCCTGAAGAGGTGGGAAGGGAGATGAGGTGGGTGAGTGTTGCAGGAGATGGGCAGAATCAGATTGTCCCCCCCCATAGAGCCATGGGGTGCGGGCTGGGGGTGTCCCTGCACCTCCCCGCAGCATCCATCAGGGATGGCTGCATCCCTTCAGGACTTGCTTTCCTTCAGCTGGGGTCAGAGCTGAGTGCGATGCCCAAGGACCAGGTCCTCCTGTTGTGCTTCTGCTCCCTCTGCAGCCACCTCCCAAGGACCCCACTGGAGAGCCAGTCCCTTTGCTCTGCTTCTGGTTTGCAAAACCTCATCCAAGCATGGAGCTGATCCCTGTTCCTAGCCCCCCCATCCCCACATCTTCCTCTACTCCCTATCACATTCACATTCCCCATCCTCTCTTGCCTCAGGGCCTCCTTGCACCTCCTTGCCCTGAGCTTCCCCTGCCCAGGCTGGTCCCTGCTCTCCTGCAGCACCCTGCAGTGGAGAGGAGGAGGAGGAGGAGGCGGCTGGGTTTTACTTCACTGAACCATCACCAAGCCGGGCCTGCTGCAGGGGTGACACCCACACGGTGCCTGCCACTGCCATGGGCTGGTGCAAGACATGCAGCTGGAGTGATGCCCACAATGGATCTGACCCCCCCCCGGGCCCCTGCAAGAGCAGAGAAACCTCCCCAAGGCTTCTTCCTTTTGCTCACGATGCTGTCATGGACAGATGGGAGAAGCAGAGCAGCCCTGGGATAAGGGAGAACCCTGCTCCCTTCTGGAGACAGCAGGAAAACACCTTTCCCCCAGGACAGGAGCTGATCTTCCTGCGGAGCATCCTTGCTCTACAGCCTCCTGTGCTGGAGTGCTGCCTGCCAGAGCCCCACCGAGGAGCCCCATGGTTAAATCCTACCTGGATGAGGTCTGATGGGCCCGCAGCACCCATGTAACAGCCGCATGGTGCCACCCAGTGTCCCCATCTGAACCTCTCAGGGGTCCACAATGGGACGTGATGACTTGTGGAAGCTGGCTCCTTCTGAGCTGCACATGAGGTGCTGCACCTCCAGGGACAGGGGTGAGGCATAGGCAGGGGCCATGGGGACCCACTGCCAGTTGCTGGTGTGTCATTCCCCCAGGATGCATGGGGCACCCCGTAGCTCCCACCACCCCTGTGCCAAGGGCACAGATGCTGCCCATGGAGGATACTCCATGCCCAGCTCAAGGCTTGTGTGCTGCCCCTGAGCCAGGTCTGGCAACGGAGAGGAGGCAGCAGAGGGCACAGGGCTGGCTGCTGCTGGTGGGACCATCGCAGGGATGCACATTGCATGCTCCTGCCTGCACATGGTGGTCTCTGTGCCCTGTCCCCTATGGGTGGGAGCAGACCCTGAAGCTGAAGCCAGTCTCTTCCTGGGCAGCCCAGCCTCCCAGTGCCCAGCTCCGGGGGGTCCCAAGGGCAGGGAAGGAAGGAGGGCTGAGGGATACTTGCCCACGCATGACCATGGAAGGGTACCAGGAATGACAAACCTCACTTTGGCATCACATCCACCCACCGGTGTCTGCCTGTGCAAGAAAGTTGAAAGGAACTTGGACTCTTTCCCTCTAAAAAGAAGGGAGAAGAGTCTGATTCCCCTGCACCTCTGAGGAAAAGCATCCCAGGAGAGATTCCTTCCCTCTTCCCACAAAACCAACACGGTTAAAAAGAGAATCACTGTCACATGGCTTTTGGTTGCACGCTGAGAAGCAGATGCTGCGTCCACCAACTCACGGTGCGGGAAGGGACTTGGCTCTTGTGCTTTGGAGAGTGCAAAAATAGATGGAGCCGGAGATGCATTAACGTAGGGGCTTCTGTGTTTCCCATATGAACGTGTACACACACGTGTGCTGTAGGGTCACTGATGGAGCCCATCAGTTGTGTCCCTAAGGGAGCAGCAAAGATCATCAGGACCTTGCCACACATCACCTGGACCCTCTTGGTTCAAGGCAGAGAAGAACCAGCTCAGAAAGTCATGGTCACACACATAGGAAAGGGTGACTTACCCCTGGGAGGGGGTCACATCCCCTCCAGGATGACACCCCGTGTGTGCTGTCCTGCTGCAGCTCCTCTTGGCACAAAGCATCCAGGTACAGCAACTCCTCCAGGGATGGAATCACCCGGTGGAAGAGGACAAGCATTACTGAATGGTGATGCCTTCAGAAGGGAGCTGATGTGCTCTGTGCCCCATTGATTCGACCCAGACCTGCTCAACTCCCATATCCTTGTGCACACCTGAGGAATCAGTGCCAGGAGTGGTCCCACAGGGAGACCCTTGTGAATGTCACCGCAGTTCTCCAGTGCAGGCAGCGAGAGCCATTCACAGCAGTGATCGTGCATTCCATTTCCCTTCCTCCCTTCTGGCTGTGTTACTGACTTCATGACCTCCAGGTCCCTGTTGTCCTCTCTGGGCTCTGCAGGTTTCCCATGGCTTTGGTGCATCCTTCACAAGGGCAGAGCAAATAGGAAAAGGAGCAACGTGGGTGAAAATAGCAAAGATCGCCTCATCCTGGGCTGGGGAGGAAAGGGTGAAGCCGAGCCTGGGTGGTTCTGGACTTACTGGAGCTGGATGGCACCTGGGCTGCATCATTGTCAGGTTCCCACGTGAGGAACATGTCCTCCAGCAAGGTGTTGAGGACACAGAGTGCTGCAGGGGAGATATTTGAGCCTTGTGTTATGGACACAGTGTTCTCCAGACTCAAAGCATCCCTGAGGTGGCTCTTACCTGCACTGAAGGACACCAGCCAGGCTTTGTCTCCTGTAAGTGAAGTTATCCTGTGCATCCTCAATGGGGTTGATGGCCTTCCTGCCATCCTCTGCTCCATGGAGCCTGGTTTACTGGGGACTGCTTGAGGGTGGAGCGCTGACACCTTGAGATCCCTGCTGAGGATGCTCAGATCCGTGCTCCACTACATTCAGTCGTGGTTATGTCTATGCAACATTCACACTGTCTTAAGCAATTAGTTAATGAACCAGCAAAAAGCAGTTGCCAAGTCAACCCAAACCAAACATGTTCCTCTTGGAGATGCAGCGTGACAGCTTAGAGGAGAAGTAGGTCTTGAGCAAACCTCACTCTGGGCTCCTGTGGTCCCTGCCTGCAGCATCCCTCACCCATCATGGTGCTCCTGGTGGATGTGGTTCCACTGCTTCCACCACTGGTGGAGGTCAGGGCTGCTCACTGGGTTCCAGGCTCTTTCTGAAGCAGGATAACGGGCTTGGGGCGTCCCAGATGAGTCCATCTCAGCACAGGCTTTGTGTGGGCACAGACAATGGCAGGGTTGGTTCCTCTTCCCCCACAACCAGTTGGAGACATGTTGCCCAGCCAGCTTGCTATAAATACCATGGGCTAAGCCTCTTGGAGTGATGTATAGGCTCAGGTCCTACTAGGCCACCGTGTCACCACCTTCTGGCCCTGCTTGGAAATGATGCAGTGGGTCATTTCCATGCCACGTGTCACGGTCCTCCGTTGGCAGATGGGATGTGCTTCCTTGTCCATAGGCACTGATGTTGTCTCTGCATTGGAGGATAAGTCCAGAGCCGTCTGTATTGTGTGTTCTTGGTAGATATTGGAACTAAAATCATTCCAACCTGAAGGAATCAGATGTAGTGTGGTAGGTCCAGACAAGCCAAGTGTTGAAGGCACTGGATGAGATGCACATATGCATTTTTTCCCCTGGTGAAGGTGAAAAGCTTGGCTGTGAGCATCACCCACTGATGCTAGAGTCCCACAGCCCTGGCTGGCCAGACCACCTGGGGACATTGATGGCAACATCTGACCTGCTAATGTGGGAACCTCATGTTGCTCATGGACCACTGTCCTGGTGCCAGGCTGATGGTTCACAAGAGGTGGCCAGGCTTGACTTGAGGACCTCAGGGAATGGAAGGGTCTCTTGCTCATCCTATAACTTCTCTTGAGTGTGGAATTGGATCACAGAATGGTTAGGGTTGGAAGGGGCCATAAAGAATTGGCTTAAGGATGCTCTCCCTGGCATCGCTCATCCTTGATAGCATCAAGACATCAACAGCAAAGTATGTGCTGGCATCCTTTCTCCTGGCTGGATGTGCTTGTGCCAGAGGTGCTGCTTAGGAACTGCCCTGCTCAAGGACAGGTCTGGTATCTTCTCACATCTGGCCTTGGCCAAGCCCTTGGTGCCACATCCATCCCCATGTGCTCATCTCCCACCCAGCAGGAGATGCAGGGTCCTTGTACGGAGATGCCTGGGTACCTCCACGCTCCTCCCCATGGTGTGAGCAGTGCTCACGTCCTGCCCAGCATCCCATCCCCACTCCAGTGCCAGCAGCCACATGAGCCAGAACAGCCCCAGGGATAGGCTGCACCCTCCTCCATCTCCTTTGCACCCCAGAATTCCCACATTCCACCCTTTCTGTGCCACCTCTGGGGCTCCCATATCCTGGGCTGTCCCCTCTTGCTTCAGCAATGGAGCCTTTGCACCAGTGGGCCCCACAATGCTCTTTCCCAACCTCCTTCCTTCTTTCCTTCCCCTCCCAGCCCTAGAGCAAAGCCATCACAGGGGCAGGAAGTCTTTTGACAGCCAGACCCTGACCCTGGTCTCTATCCATGGGGCACCACCATGGCCCCTGTGCTTCACTCCACATACTTTGCAGTTGAGGTTGTTGGGATGGGATGGAGGGTTGGAGCTGCCTGTAAACAGCTCTGTTATTCCTGGAGCCTTGCTCCGGGGAAGGAGCCAAATGTGAGTAATGGAAGGAAGAGGAGGGATGCTCTGGCTGGCATCCCTGCTTCCCGACCGTGCTCCTGCACCAGTGAAGGACCAGAGCGCGGGATGGGGCCAGGCTCCTGCCTATGGGGAGAGCAATTCCTGTTCCACGTTTTTGCTGTGTGGATGACCTGGATTCAGAAGGGCAGCACATACAGGTGCAGGCAGCAGCTTTTCCCACCCCAGCTGTGCCCAGCTCCATCCTCTTTCCATGGCCATGCAGCCCCTTTACTGATGGAAAGGCTAAAGGATGTGACCAAGGGCAGGCAGGACTCCAGGTTGATGGCCAGCATCCTTCTGGAGCATCCCATAGGCAGACGTCACTGGGAAGGAGATGATGTGCAGCGGCTGCCTCCAAAAGCTTTGTGTCATGGTTTATCCCTGGGGGTAACTCAGAACCACGCAGCCGCTTGCTTGCTCCCCCCCAAAGAGACTGGAAGAAGGGGGCAGACACTTTATAAACCCAAAAAGAGCTTTACCGGGGGACCCAAGGCAGTGACACCTCAATAGTGGGCTGCACATAGCACGTGTTTAATAGCATAGAAACATTCCTTAGCTGGGTTTTAACTGGGCATTTCACTCCCTGGTCCTGGAAGCAGAGGCTCAGAGCAAAGCCCTCCAGGGCAGAAAGCCAGGGACAAGCACCACGGGGAGGACACGGATGCAGATTCTCCCTTAGGATCGGCGGGGCAGTTCCCAGCACATCCCTGCTGTGCGAGGGGTGATGCTTCACACACCGGGGTACAAAAGGGACCTTCAGGGACCCCGCAGTGCAGATGTTTTGCAGCACATGTGTCTGGCAGGAGGGCAAATACTGATTCTAGCAAGGCTTGAAACCCCCTATCCCCCAGTCCAGCCCCACAAGGGACACCCACTGCACCCCACTCCTCACATGGCCTTAACCTGCGCCCCACAGGGAGCAGCCCCACCGGCACCCCATGGTGTATAGGTGCAGGGTGGCCATAGGGCCGAGGGGTGCGGGGGGACCCCCGGCTGCTGCTGTCCCTGTTGGTTGCATAAACCCGGCCAGCGCAGGAGGTGAAATGGGATTTGGGGGATTACAAGGACCAGGCTGAGGCCGCTTGAGTCTTGTTTCTAAAAGGAGCTCTTAAGCCCTTGTTGTTTTCCTGGTGCTTCAGATTAGGGCTGAGATATGGAGGGGGGTGGGACCCCCCCACAGTGATCCCATAGCTCCCCACTTGCTGTGGGCTCTGCTGTTAGTGCCAGATGAGATAGAAACAGGGCTGGGGGTGATCAGCCCTCCCTGGGTACCCCAAACCCATCCCCATCTCCTGCCCCATCCCTAGGAAAGGTGCTGGGGAGTGGGGCTCACCATGGGTTGGGGGTTCAGCGCCTCCCATGCTGCTGTCAGCAGGTCCTGGGGTGCAAAAGTGGGGGCTTGGGGTGCTCACCCTGCCCTGTGCTCCTTTCCTTGCAGAGATTATGCACGATGTGATCCGGAAAGTGAAGAAGAAGGGAGAATGGAAGGTGAGCATCAACCCCTGCAAGGGGGAGAGGACAGGAGGAGGAAGCAGGGAGTAGGTTGAGGCAGGGAGCCCCTGAGGATGGGCAAGGGATGAGGAAGGAATGGGACAAAGATGGGGAAGGGATGGGAAAGGGGAGCTTGTGGCTGCCCCCAGTGCCCCAGCTCACAGCCCTCTCTGCAGGTGCTGGTGGTGGACCAGCTCAGCATGCGGATGCTCTCCTCCTGCTGCAAGATGACCGACATCATGACCGAGGGCATAACAAGTGAGTAACCAGCTCCCAGCCCAGCAAACCTCACTGTGGGAAAGGCAAAACCTCCCTCTTGGGCCTGCAGAGACATCTCCAGGCTGGCACAAGCCAGTCCATCCATGCCTATCCCACTTGGGATGGAGCCGTGCTACCTCCCATTGCTCATGGACCACTGTCCTGGTGCCAGGTTCACAGCCTCCCTCCTTACCCACTGGGGCTGGAGGAGCCCAGACACCTCATTCCCTGGTGGTATCTCAGTCTGAGGAGGAGACAAGGTGTTATCTTCTAAATAGCTCCCTGCAGCACTCAGAAAGCAGCAGAACACCCTAGGCTGTGCACTGGGAGGTTTTGCCCCAGCCTGGGTACCACAGAAGCATCACCTGCCCCGGCCGGTCCCCTCCGGGTGAGGGATGTGAGAATAACCCAAAGCAACAGCAGGATGGGAGCACACAGACAAATCCACTGCTTACCAGTACCTCCACACAGCCCCAGGGGTTGGGACTCCTGGGTGGGCAGTGGTGAGGGGTGTTGCAGGGCCGGTGGGATGTCCAACAGCTCCTGCCCTCGCCCATCCCTGCCATGGTCCTTGTTTTCCCCCTCTCCAGTTGTGGAAGACATCAACAAGCGCCGGGAGCCGCTGCCCAGCCTGGAGGCCGTGTACCTCATCACCCCCTCCGAGAAGGTGAATACACAGTGTGGGGCTGGGGGAGGCAGTGGGATGCCCACGTGGGGCCCATAGGGAGCATCTTGGCTCCAGCGAGGCCTATGGTGCGATGGAGCAGAGGCTTGGAGCATGCCTCGTGCCGGGAGGGAGGATGCTGGTGCCATCCCCGTGCCCAGCACAGCCGGTCCCTCCTCTCTTGCAGTCCATCCACTCCCTCATCAACGACTTCAAGGATCCCCCCACCTCCAAGTACAGAGCTGCCCATGTCTTCTTCACTGACTGTGAGTACCCGGAGGGGAGGGAAGGTCCCTGGCACTAAAGGCATGCAGGGATGCTGGGATGCTGAGCTCCTCCTCTCCCTCCCCTCACAGCCTGCCCCGATGCCCTCTTCAATGAGCTGGTGAAATCCCGTGCTGCCAAGGTCATCAAGACCCTGACGGAGATCAACATTGCCTTCCTCCCTTCCGAGTCCCAGGTGAGGCCGGGATGGGGCAGCCAGGGGATGCTCACGCTCTTCCTCCAGCCCCTCAGGGTCTGTGTCACAGCCTCACACCCCAGGCTGGCTCCTCAGCCCCTGCTCAGCCCTTCCTCCCTGTCTGCTTTGATTACTTGCCGGGGCTGTTGATCCCTGTTGGGGATTTAGCAGGGAGCCAGCCTGCCTGGGTGAGTGGATGCGATGAGGGGGACTGCAGGGACAGATGGTGCTGGACCTGCTGGTGCCATTCACCCTTCAGTGTTTGGGGGGGGACAGCGGGTGGAAGATGAGCTCCTGGCATGTCCAGTTCTGGGCCCCTCACTGCAAGAGAGACATTGAGGTGCTGAAGTGGGGCCAGAGAAGGGCAACGGAGCTGGTGCAGGGCCTGGAGCACAAGTGTGATGGGGAAGGGCTGAGGGACCTGGGGGGTTCAGTGTGGAGAAGAGAAGGCTCAGGGGGGACCTGATGGCTGCCTACAAGTGCCTGACAGGAGGATGGAGCCAGGAGGGGCTGGGCTCTGCTCCCAAGGAACAAGGGATGGGACAAGAGGAAACGGCCTCAAGCTGCCCCAGGGCAGGTTTAGATGGAGCTGAGGAACAATTCCTGCCCCAGGGGGTGCTCAGGCATTGGAACAGGCTGCCCAGGGCAGGGCTGCAGTCACCGTCCCTGCAAGTGTTCACACAGCGTGGAGACGAGGCCTCAGTGCCATGGGTTAGTGGTGGCCTTGGCAGTGCTGGGAACGGTTGGACTGGATGGGCTTAAAGGCCTTTTCCAACCTGGCTGGTTCTGTGATCTCTACACGCAGCCAAACTGGCTTCTGGTCTTTACCAGGGGAGCAGCGTGTCCCCAGGTCTCTGCCCCTGCTTGGGGCAAACGAGTGCTGTGGGAATGCCTCTGCTCACGTTGCGTGTGGGTAAGGACCATGCCACGGAGCTGGGGAAGACCCCGGGGACCACAGAAAGCCCAAAGGATGCTCCGAGCATCCCTGAGCTCAGCTGGGGTTAAATCCAGTTCCCAAACCCACCGGGGCTGCTCCCCCCCCGCTCTGACCCCGCTCCTGCTGCTCCTCCAGGTTTACTCCCTGGATTCAGCTGATTCCTTCCAGAGCTTCTACAGCCCACACAAGGCGCAGATGAAGAACCCGATCCTGGAGCGCCTGGCGGAGCAGATCGCCACGCTCTGCGCCACGCTGAAGGAGTACCCGGCTGTGCGGTACCGGGGGTAAGGACAGCACCCACTGCACCCCCTGTGCCCCTGCACCCCCTATGGACATGGGGACACACCCCCAGCACAGTGGAGCTGGGGCCATGCTGAGCGTGGGACGTGGATGTGGCTGAGGACAGTGTGGGGATGGAGGAGATGGGGATGCAGTGCTCAGTGTAAAAGTGCCACAGACTTAAGGATGCTCTTGGAGATGGGTTGGGATCCTAAAACCCAAGTGGAGCACTCCAAGGGGAGGTGGGATTAGGCAACAAAACTCGCTGAGGTGCCTCCTCTCCCATGAGCAAAGGGAAACCAGCATCTCCTCCCCATCCCATGCCACTGCCCCCGGGAGCTGACCTCTCCCTCTGCTTCCCGCAGGGATTACAAGGACAACGCCATGCTGGCACAGCTCATCCAGGACAAGCTGGATGCTTACAAAGCTGATGACCCCACCATGGGTGAGGTGAGCAGGGACGAGGGGAGGATGCTCGGGTGATGCTTCACTCCTAAAGTCCCACTGGAGCTCTCAGTTGCAGTCACAGACCCCAAGTGGGGACCCCAAAGTGTCCCTGGCATCCCCCAACTGCCTGTGGGGCTGGAGGAGCCCCTGGCCCCACTGCTGATGGTTCCCCCCGTTCTGCAGGGTCCAGACAAGGCTCGTTCCCAGCTTCTCATCCTGGACCGTGGCTTTGACCCTGCGTCCCCGGTGCTCCATGAACTGACTTTCCAAGCCATGAGCTACGACCTGCTGCCCATCGAGAATGATGTCTACAAGTGAGTGCAGTGCTGCTGGCCCCAGAGTCCCCATGGTCCCACCCTGGGCATGAGGGGCAGTGGGATGCTCATCCCTCCATCCGTCACAAGCCATTGGTTGGGGGAAACCATTCCCGCCTGCAGCATGGCAGGGAATGATGGGTGGCAGTGATGCAAAAGGGGCTTTTCTTGCCTTCAACCCATGGCTTCTTCCTAATGTTTAGCAGCTGAAGGGGAGATGTGAAACTGAGTTGAAGCAACTTCACCCCAGAGCCAAGAAGAGCCCCATGTCATAGAGTCATGGCATGGTTTGGTTTGGAAGGGACCTTAAAGCTCCTCCGGCTCCAACCCCTGCCACGGGCAGGGACACCTTCCACTAGAGCAGCTTGCTCCAAGCCCCTGTGTCCAACCTGGCCTTGAGCACTGCCAGGGATGGGGCAGCCACAGCTTCTCTGGGCACCCTGGTCCCCCACCTCCTTTGAGCCCAGGCACCAAGGGGACATCACATCCCTACAGGCCCCACTGTGATGCTCCCTGTCCTCTTCCCAGGTACGAGACCAGTGGCATTGGGGAAGCCCGGATTAAGGAGGTTCTCCTGGATGAGGATGACGACCTGTGGGTCACCCTGCGCCATAAGCACATCGCCGAGGTGTCGCAGTGAGTGTCCCTGCTTGCTGGCATTGCCACACAGCCCTGTTGGTGTCCCTGCTCCCTGACAGCGCTGTCCTCCTCTCCCCAGGGAGGTGACCCGGTCCCTGAAGGAGTTTTCTTCCAGCAAGAGGATGAACACAGGCGATAAGGTGACAACTGCATCCGCCAAGCTGGCAACGGGCACATGGGGGTCTCCTGGGGGACACCTCTGCAAAGGGTGCTCAGGTCTCCTGACGGGGGGAGATGGCTCTGGGGTGCTGGACCCGGGTCCTAGGTTTGGAGGAAGGAGGTGACTTTGGGGTCAGTTTGCCCCTGGTATGAGGGCCATGTGGGTGCCTCTGGTTCCCTGAGCTGGTGGCAGTGAGGGGGCCGTGGTGAAAACAGGATGTAAAAGTGGCCAGAAGCTGGAAGCTCCATCTCAGCCTCAACCAAGCACACTTGGGGGGCAGAGGAGGGTCCTCAGGGGGGTTCTCCCCCCATCACTGCAGTTTGCGGAGCTGCCAATGGCAGGTCACCCCCTCCCTGCTCCTGGTCCCCCAGGGTGAGTGACCGTGGCTCCTTCCCTTGCAGACCACCATGAGAGACCTGTCCCAGATGCTGAAGAAGATGCCGCAGTACCAGAAGGAGCTCAGCAAGGTACGAGGAGGGTGGGATGTCCATGCAGAGAGCCCGTCTATGGAGCAGGCTCTCTCTGCAGGGTCCCTGGCCATAGGCAGGGGCTTGGGGTGGTGGCATGGGGACCCTTCGCTGGTGGTGACCACAGGACTCGTGTCTCCCCAGTACTCAACCCACCTTCACCTGGCTGAGGACTGCATGAAGCACTACCAGGGCACGGTGGACAAGCTGTGCCGAGTCGAACAGGTACCACCAGCCCCACATCCCCAGTGGGGACAACTGGAGCTGGGAGCTCCTGCCCCGCAGCTCAGCACTGAGCCGTGGGCTGAGGGATGCTGTGTGTTATCTGCAGGACCTGGCCATGGGCACCGATGCGGAAGGAGAGAAGATCAAGGACCCCATGAGGGCCATTGTCCCCATCCTGCTGGATGGGAATGTCAGCACCTATGACAAGATCCGCATCATCTTGCTCTACATCTTCCTGAAGAATGGTGAGGAGGACACATGGACAGTGGTGGCGAGCAGCTCAGGGTTCAACCAACATAAGCCACATGGAAAAGCTTCTGTCACCCTTTACAAGGCTCATGCTGGAGGGAGAGGCCCCATATCCCCAACCACCACCGGTCCCACTGTCCTGGGGTGGCAGTGGAGGGGCTGTGTCCCTCATGGGGAGGTGTTTCTCAGGAGGACACCATCTCCCTGTTTCATTTCCAGGTATCACTGAGGAGAACCTGAACAAGCTGATCCAGCACGCTCAGATCCCAGCTGAGGACAGCGAGATCATCACCAACATGGCCCACCTCGGGGTGCCCATCATCACAGACGTGAGTGTCCGCCTCCCGCTGCCCGTGGTCCTCCTTGCGCGGCCCCCGGCGTGCTTTGGGATGTGCCTATCCTATGGGGTACCCCCAGCACCCCTGTGAGGTCCCGCACCAGTCTCAGGGTGTCTGTGTTCTCCCTCTGCCCAGTCCACCCTGCGCCGCCGGAGCAAGCCGGAGCGGAAGGAGCGGATCAGCGAGCAGACCTACCAGCTCTCCCGATGGACCCCGGTCATCAAGGACATCATGGAGGTGAGCAGCAAGGACAGGGATGGAGCAGGAGCCTCAGCACCGCCCGGGAAGGGGCTGCAGAGGACCATGACCTCTCCATGGAATCAGCCTGGTTTGGGTTGGAAGGGACCTTAAAGCTCCTCCGGCTCCAACCCCTGCCACGGGCAGGGACCCCTTCCACTAGAGCAGCTTGCTCCAAGCCCCTGTGTCCAACCTGGCCTTGAACACTGCCAGGGATGGGGCAGCCACAGCTTCTCTGGGCACCCTGCTCCATGCCCTATTTGCTGCTTGTGTGCCATAATGGGCACGGTTGGGTGGCATTATCAGAGGGGTGTCCCAGCCAAGGCAGGGAACAGGCATGGCCCCATCAGGAGCTGCCCCTGGACATGGCCAGGGGACCCCAGGCACCAGAACTGCTCCCCAGCATGGACGGATCCCACTTGATGAGGCACAGACCCTGGAGCCACATTTGGGGAATAGAATAGAATCACTGAATCATAGAACAGTTTGGGTTGGAAAGGACCTTAAGATCACCCAGTTCCAACCCCCCCTGCCATGGGCAGGGACACCTCACACTAAACCATGGCACCCAAGGCTCTGTCCAACCTGGCCTTGAACACTGCCAGGGATGGAGCATTCACAGCTTCCCTGGGCAACCCATTCCAGTGCCTCACCACCCTCACAGGAAAGAATTTCCTCCTTATATCCAATCTAAACTTCCCCTGTTTCAGTTTTAACCCGTTACCCCTTGTCCTATCACCACAGTCCCTAATGAAGAGTCCCTCCCCAGCATCCTTATAGCCCCCCTATAGGGAAGGGCCCATCCATGCAGTCAGTGCCACCTCTGCTCCCAGGCACCCCCAGCAAGCAGTGCTGCAGCTCCAGCAATTCCCACAAGCCCATAAAAGCTCACCTGGAAGCCCTCTGGGGTGGCTTCGTGCCCAGGGAATCCCTAAACCTCATCTTCAGGACCAGAGGGGACTGCAGAAGGCAGCATCACCTCACCAGCTCCATAATCACCACTGAGTAAAGCAGGAGCAGGGCCCTTACTCTGGGGGGAATCCTACCCTGTGCTGCAGCCTGTGCTGCCCCACAGCATCACATCACCCTTCTCACCCTAAGTGCCCCCTATGACAGGAACACAGGCAAATTGTCCCATTAATTCAGCCTATGCAAATATATGCAAATGAATCCTGACGTAAATGGGCCAATCCTGTCAGATGCAGTGCTATGGAGGGCCTCTTGGGTTCACGCCTGCCCCTCTCTGATCCCATCTCTCTGCCCACAGGATGCTATTGATGACAAGCTGGACACCAAGCACTACCCATACATCTCCACCCGCTCCTCCGCCTCCTTCAGCACCACTGCTGTCAGGTGGGTACCGAACCCCCTGCTCCCAGACACAGATCCCTGCATCACTGACAGCATCCAGCCCTCGTCTGTGCATCTGTGAGCTGCTCTGCGCTCATTCAGGCATCCTGTGCCTCAGTTTCCCTCTGTGCAGCAGCACTTGTGGCTGAACGTGCTCTGACAGCAGCTTGGGACATAACTGTGGAATCAGACTGGTTTGTGTTGGAAGGGACCTTAAAGCTCCTCCAGCTCCAACCCCTGCCACGGGCAGGGACACCTTCCACTAGAGCAGCTTGCTCCAAGCCCCTGTGTCCAACCTGGCCTTGAACACTGCCAGGGATGGGGCAGCCACAGCTTCTCTGGGCACCCTGTGCCAGCGCCTCAGCACCCTCACAGGGAAGAGCTTCTGCCTAAGAGCTCATCTCAGTCTCCCCTCGGGCAGGTTAAAGCCATTCCCCTTGGCCTGTCCCTACATCCCTTGTCCCAAGCCCCTCTCCAGCTTTCCTGCAGCCCCTTCAGGCACTGGAGCTGCTCTCAGGTCTCCCCTTCAGGAGCCTTCTCTTCTCCAGGCTGCCCCAGCCCAGCTCTCTCAGCCTGGCTCCAGAGCAGAGCTGCTCCAGCCCTCGCAGCATCTCCATGGCCTCCTCTGGCCTCTCTCCAACAGCTCCACGTCCCTCTTGTGCTGCTGCCCCAGAGCTGGATCAGGACTCGGGGGGGGGTCTCCCCAGAGCACAGCAGAGGGGCAGGATCCCCTCCCCGAGCTGCTGCTCACACCATGGGGGTGCAGCCCAGCACATGGGGGGATCCTGGGGTTCTGGGATGCTTTATGCCCATCCTTCACCCTCTTCTTCCTCCCTTTAGTGCCCGCTATGGCCACTGGCACAAGAACAAGGCCCCTGGCGAGTACCGGAGTGGTCCCCGCCTCATTATCTTCATCCTGGGCGGTGTGAGCATGAACGAGATGCGCTGCGCCTACGAGGTGACACAAGCCAGCGGCAAGTGGGAAGTGCTAATAGGTGAGTGGGGCCCTGTCCCTGCACCCGCCGCGCTGGCTGCTCATCCCACCTCCTCCATCCCGCCTGTTCCTGCCTCCACAGCACTGTGGGAGCTGGAATGCTGCGGAAAGGGTTCCTCCTGCCGCCCGGTGTCGCCCCTCTGTCCTTCCTCCCCAGGGACTGCCTTGGCTCCCAGTTTTCCTCTGCCCGGCTGGTTTTGGTCAAGCAGAGCTGGGTGAATGGGAAGGGGGTTTTGCAGCTTGCATTGCTCCTGTCAGCCCCATTGCGCCATCGGCAGTGGGGTTGTTCCAGGGAGGAAACGTGCAATAGGGGTGTGCAACTGCACGCAGTGACCACGATGGGCACTGTGTGGGCAGCAAGAGATGCATTTTCGGGTTGCACACACGCTGCATGTGCAGTGCATCAGGAAGTGCGTTTTCCCATTGCAACACCTGTGGGACAGGATGTGTGTTCAGCTCCTGGAGGAGCCGTGGGTCAGGCGTGGAGGACACGGTGGAATTCCTGCCAGATGTTAGCAAGGAGCTTTAGGTCCCTTGAAATTCCGCCAGGGAAGCACGGCTGGATACACATCTTGTGGGGCAGGAGCCCCTCACCACCTCAGAGGTGCAGAGCCTCTTGCCGGCATCTCATCCCTCTCCTTGTATTCCCTTGGGAGCAGGAGCCCCCTCTCCATCACCTCCCGCAGCCCCCCGGGACCCAGCACCGCTGCCCATCACATCCCACCTCTCTCTGGGGACCATCCCCTGCATGCGCCTGCGATGCTCCGGGTGGCAGCCGCGTCCTTCCTCTCCTCACGCCGGCGCAGGGTGTGGGGGGGCCCGGGCGCAGCCGTCAGCCCCGCTCTGTTCTCCTGCAGGTTCTACTCACATTCTCACTCCCACCAAATTTCTCATGGACCTGAGGCACCCCGACTTCAGGGACTCCACTAGGGTATCATTTGAGGATCAGGCTCCAGCAATGGAGTGAGCCAAAGAAACCAAGTAAAGGCAGCTTACTGATGAAAAAGAAACTCTTCCTCCCTGAAGGGTTTTCTTTGATTCCTCCTTTCTTTAATTATTATTACTGGGGGGTTCGTTTGTTTCGTTCTCCGATAGGAAAATGCTTGCAAGTTCCTCCTACCGGGTGGAAAAGCATCCAGCGCCGCTCCATCATCCCTCTGCCATGTCTCTTGGCCGGTCCTGGCCGGCTCCTTCATGCCATGAGCTCCCCCTTTGCCAGGGCTGGAGGGGCTGGGGGTGGTGGGTCAGGGTCCAGCAGCAGCATCGCAGGGTCAGGCAGGGGTATGGAGCATCCCGGGATGCTGCCCACGTCCCACATCCAGCACTGGGGCTGGAGGTTCAGTGCCCAGGGCAGAGCCTGGTTGCTTGTCTTGGCTCCGGCCCCTCTCATCCCTTCCAGCAATAACTGGGTGCTGCCATGACCGCCCTGCTCCCAGCTCCAGGGTGTGATGGAGCTGAAATCCTGATGGGAAAGTTCAGGTTTGCTCTTGTGGTCCCTTTTCCAAGGCTGCCGGTGAGGCCATCATGGCATTCCCATGAGCCATGTGCTGGTGTGCACGGATCCAGGCAGGCTGCAAGGGCAGCGAAAGGCAAGAGCCCTTTACCTCCTCCTCTCCCACCCATTCCCTTCCCAGCCACCCCTTTGACCCAAGGATGCTCTGTGCAGGCAGGGGAAGAGCCTGGGGGCTGGAGAAGATCCGTTTGTGCTGCCTGCCCTCATCCCTTGTGGCTTTTTGGCATCCCCAAAGTGTCCAGGAGCATCTCCACTGACCATAACCCTGCTTCACAGTCACCCCCGGCCCCTGCCTCATCCCACCCTGCTCCATGCACCTCTTCCACATCTCCTTTGCCATTCCTTTCCCATTATACCCTTCCCAAGACATACATTTCCTCGCAAGCATTTCCACTGGCGTGCGGGGCTGTGGCCACCAGGTAAGGCCTCGCTTGGGGCGGGGGGACGGGACCGGGGACAGCGCGGACGTGAACCGGGGCGTCACTGGAGCATCCCAAAGCCATCTCTGATGCTCCCGTTCCATTTCTTCTGCCCTGCAGGGTCCACGCACATCCTCACCCCACAGAAACTGCTGGACACGCTGAAGAAACTCAATAAGACAGAGGAGGAAAGCAGCAGTTAAAAGGAAGCGCTGCCGCCGCCGCCGCCACCACTCGATGCCGAATCCAACCTTCCCCCTGGGTGCAAGCAGCACCCGGCCCCGGCCCCGCTTTTGATCTTGTTCTTGTGTTGATTCCCCCCCCATTCCCCTCCCAGCGCTTTCCCAATCTCATTTTATCCACAGGGAGGGGACAACAGCCCAAAAGGAACACATTAAACCCGATGCGTTGCGTTGAAAAGAGGAAAAGAGCACCAATTCTCTCTCTATTTGTAGCTGCAGCTATTGGGAGCGCCCAGGAGCTCGTCACTGAGCGCCCCATCAGCCCATTGCTGGCCTTTATCCCAACGCTCCTCCAGGGAATGTGGTTCCATGCGGATGGATAATGGGTGAACACCCCCCCATGGCTCCAGCCTCTGCCTGTCCCTTCCTGTTACGGGGTGGTGGGTGCTCCTGCCAGATGTGCTCGCCAGCATCTGGCATGGAGGGCGGGGAGGGGGTAATCAGGCTGCACCCGAGATGCTTCACGCTGTGGCAATTCCCATGTGAAAAGGGACCAAAATGGTCAAAACCTGGAGATGGGGCCTGTTTGCTTGTATGGCTGCTCCTCTGCCCTGCTGCAGCCCCCCCTTCTCTGGGACTTTCTCTATATATATAGAAAGAGAGAGATATATATGACAGAACCCCTGGATCTGTACATATATATCTCCCTCTCCATCCATCCCCATGGAAGTCGGCGCTCCTGTGCCTGCCTCCTTGTGTCATCCCGTGGTGAAGCATCCCCGAGCGTGCCGTCACCCCGAGGCCCCCCCCCCAGACTCTGTGTATATTAATGACTGTGTCTGTGATGTTCTTACAAGCTTGGTGTATAGTGATTTACCCAAACCTTGGGTTTTTAGTTGGTTTTTATTGCCCCCCCCCCTTTCCCCTGCCGTTAGGTGCACTGCAATATTTTGGGGTCCATCGTTTTGTTCTTGAAGGCTGTGACCCCCCTTTTCCTTCCCTTAAATCTCTTTCTTGCCTCGTTGGTGGTTCCCCCCCCAAACCCTTTCCTTCCCCATCTATTCCTTGCCCATAAAGTTAAATATATATTTTTAGGGCAAAGGCTGTATCATTGCACTGATCTTTGTTGGTTCTTCCTTGGTCCTCCCGCCCTGTTTTGAGTTCCTTGGTTTTAGCAATGCAAATGCTTCAGGATCTTGTATGTTGGACATTATTATTATTATTATTTTTTCTGTTAACAGTTATTTATATAAAAAATAATTTATCAAAAAGGAAAACTTTAAAAAAAAAGAATTAATCTAGTCTGTCTTGGACCTTGTTTACCTTGGAATTACTGGAATCTAAATGTTGGAAAGTGTTGAAGCACAAACATGTATCATCTCTGTATATCTGTTCTGTACTAAAGCACTCGAGTGACTCAATAAAAGCGATCTCCATCCCTAGTGCAACCTGCCTGTGCCGTGCTGCTTACTCAGGGGACAGGGAAATCTCCTCTCCCGCCCCCAAACGCTTCCAAGGGGAAGGATCCTGGTGCGGTGATGCCGAAACTGGCCCAGGAAGCGGTTTGGGAAAGGAAGGCAAAGCCGCAAAGCAACCAACTGCCTTTATTTTGTTCAAAAATAGGTGATCCTCTCAGTACAAAATAGCAGCCAAAGGGCTCTGCTTGGCCTTACAAAATCAGAGATACGCTAAATAACATCTTCTTTGCTCCTGGCTGGTGCCCTTGGGAGAGCTGGGTATGGCTGCACAGGCCCTGTGTGCTTCCCAGCTGGGACACTTGGGACACAGGGATGAGCAGATGCAACCAAAGACATAGAAACCCTCTTTAAAAGCCCCTCTGTGTGCCCCAATTCTCTCCCCCCCCCAAACCACAGTATTGGGACCCCCCCCCCATTCCCAGCCCATCACCACAACCTGGGCTGGTTGCAAGGTCTGGGCTCAGTGGCTTTGGAGGGGCTCTAAACCTGAGTAACTCATGGGGGGCATTTGTGATCCCCCCCAAAGGGGAGCTTTGTACAGCCACAGTAAAATAAAACATGGGCACTTCAGGTAGGTCCTACCTATAAACACAGCCAGGGGCTCCCACAGGCTGAGATGCTCAGGATGGAGCAGGGGGTTTGGCCAGACCCATGGGGTGCTGACCCCTCTGGGCTCAATCCTGCCCCTTCATGGGTCCCACAGGGTGATTGCCCAGAGCCCGGAGTCCCTGGGAATGCCAAGGAACAGCCCAAATCCTCCTCGGTTTCTGTCAGGATGAGACAGGGGGGTTGCCACATCCAGGAGCAGCCAAAAACACCCCATAACAATGCCCTAAGGATTATGCTTGAAATTAAAATCAGAACATATATATATGTATCTATATATAGATGCATATCTATATGTACTATAGCTATAGATACATATCTATATATACTATGCCTGTATATAGAAACATATCTGCATATACTATATAGACACATATCTAGATATAGCTATAGATACGTGTCTAGATATAGTATATCTATATATAGATACATATACATACACACACACACAGGCTATACCATCAGTCAGCCCTTACCGAATGACTGAGCTGTTTCTAGCTACCTTAAAGGAGAAAAAAATCACATAAAATCACAAAAAGAAGCATTTTTCGAGGGAAAACCCAGCTGGGTTCAAGTCCAAGGGCAGAGCAGAGGGTGGAGAGGGGCTCCCAGACCAAAGCTTGGGTATGACACCCCCAAAAGAAGCCTAAAGTCTGGAAAAGGGGCTAACTTAGGGAATTGCATGTATTTCTGCCTATGCAGGCATGGAGGTAAACACAGCTGCCACTGGGGGCTGTGTTGTGGTAGGACCTACACAACGTCAGAGCAGCCCCAGAAGTGTTCAGCTCAGGGGGGGTGTCTGCCCTGGGGGACATGGGGTCACCCCATTGGTGCCAGGGGATGGTGTGACCCCAGTGGGGCTGTATCCCATGGGATGCTGCAGCTCTCAGGGGACCTCTGCCCCTGTCTTGCCCCAACTCTTGCAGCGTGGCTGGTCCTGAAAGTGCACACACAGATGGACAAAGTGATGCAGAAGGTCTAAGGCAAGCAGGATGGAGATGGGAGCCAGGACCCCACGGCGATGCCTCCAGCCCCACTGCCCCCAGATGTGGCAGGGAGCATCCAGTGCAGAGATGCTGATGAAGGGGGACACCATCCTCCTCCTCCTTCTTCAGGATGCTCAGAAGAGGCAGGAGTGGCGCAGGCCCCGTGCCTGGCTCAGCTCAGCCGCCAGCACCCGGCTCATGCGGGTGGTGGTGACCCTCACGCTCCGGGCAGCAGCCATGGCCCTGCTCAGGGACCAGTTCAGCTCCTCCAGATCCAGGGGGAGGCAGCGGTGGGGACCAGCGGCAGGGGAACGGGGGGGATGCTCTGACCCACACTGTCCCATAGTGTGGGGTGAGGTAGGTACCACTGGGGAGCAGTAGCTGCAAAGAAGAAGGGGACAGGGGGTTGGCTTTGCTCCATGGGTTGTGCCCCCCCTTTGCCTTGTTTCTCATCCCTCTCCCCCATCTCATGCATCTTCAACCCCCAGCACCCACCTCCATACACTCAACCCCATGCAGTCCCGTTCCCCACCCCCCCAAAAAAGGATCCAGGGGCTGCATGACGCACTCCAGGCACACAGCCCCTCTGGGGTTCACCCCCCTCCCCAGGACATGCTGACCTCACCCCAGTCCCCCCACACCACCACTGCAGAGCGTCCTTACAGCACAGAGGGTGCATAAGGCACGATGGGGACTGGTGCCAGGCAGCCGATGGCAGCGCTGGCACCGGGGCTGGCCAAGTACCAAAGTCCAGGTTGCTCCAGCTTCTGGGCTCTGGGACCAGTGTGGGAGCCTGGGGATGATGCGGCACCAGGGCCGTGCTCTGCTGTGGGGAGAAGGTGGTTAGATGCCCCCAGGGGTGTTCGATGTCCCCATGTGAGCCCCCCAAGTGCCACATTGGGTTGGATGGGAACAAACGAGCCCCATGGGGAGCACTTCTGTCCCCAGGCAATCTGCCGGCGCTGTGCGCCAAGGGTCTGAGGGGTGATCCCTGCTCCCCACTCCCCACCCCTATTGCAGGGACAAGCCACGTGTCACCCACCGTGCGTGGCTCCATCAGATGAGGGGGCACCCATGGGTGCCCGGCAGGCAGGGCAGCATGTCCTCCTCGGGGTGCTGTGCTGGGGCTGCCTCGCAGCATCGCCCGCCTGCCCTGCTGTGGAGAGAGGAGCCAGTGTATCCAGGAATGTCCCCACAGACCAAGCAAGGGGGTTGGGGAAGTGCAGACCAGTTTGGAGGAGCAGTTGGGACAGGAGGGGAGCCTTTCCCTGCAAGCTGCAGTGTGGGCTGCAATGGGGGGGGCTGCAAACTAGCGGGCTCAGCAAAGCCCTCTGCAGCCACAAGACACAGCAATGCCCGGCTCTGTGCTGCCACCCACAACAGGCTGGGTTAACCTTTAGCTAAAGGACAGGGCTTGGGACAGGCTCCCACTGCTCCCAGTGCCTGCAGCAAGGAGTGGGGAGAGCCCCAGACCTTGGGGAGCAGGCCCACAGCCCCTGAACCTCTGTAATTAATGAATGAATGGATTAATTCAATTAATGAATTGAGACCCCACTTGCAGCACTGTGTGCAGTTCTGGTGTCCCCAGCATAAGAAGGACATGGAGCTGTTGGAGCAAGTCCGGAGGAGGCCACGAGGATGATCAGGGGCTGGGAGCACCTCCTGTATGGAGACAGGCTGAGAACACTGGGGCTGTTCAGCCTGGAGAAGAGAAGCTGCGTGGAGACCTCAGAGCAGCTTCCAGTGTCTGAAGGGGGCTGCAAGGACGCTGGAGAGGGACTCTTCATCAGGGACTGCAGCCATAGGACAAGGGGTGATGGGTTCAGACTGAAATGGGAGATTCAGGTTGGATCTTAGGCAGAAGCTCTTCCCTGTGAGGGTGCTGAGGCGCTGGCACAGGGTGCCCAGAGAAGCTGTGGCTGCCCCATCCCTGGCAGTGTTCAAGGCCAGGTTGGACACAGGGGCTTGGAGCAAGCTGCTCCAGTGGAAGGTGTCCCTGCCCGTGGCAGGGGTTGGAGCTGGAGGAGCTTTAAGGTCCCTTCAACACAAACCAGGCTGGGGTTCTCCGATTCTATGATTTAAAGCCATCAGCAGCTCCATGAGCTGCACGAGGGAAGGGCAGAAGGGGCTGGGAGCTGCTCCAGGGTCACTCACCCGATGGAGCCCTGCTCCGGCGGCACCGGGGGCCCTCATGGGTGCGTGGCTCTTCCCGCGGTGCTGTGCTGGCTCGTGGCACCCCTGCCTGGTACCGTGTCCCTGCCAAAACACAGCGTGAGCACCCCAGTGTGGCGGTGAGCACCCTGCGTCCCCAGCGCCGAGCACAGTGACACCCACCTGTGTGCTGTCCCCGGAACGTCACCGCATCTGGGGGGCTCCGGGGGGTCTTCCATGGGGAGGGGGTGACCCGGGGTCCAGTGGGAGAAGGGTCTGACTCGGAGGCTGGGGTGGAGGAGAGGGAAGCAGGGTGGGATCCAGTGCCCCACAGGTACCAGGCCCCAAGGGGTCACCAGGAGCTGCAGCCCCATCAGCCCCACGCTCCCATTGGGACACTGTCCCCACGCTGGTGGGGTCCCACTTACTGAGGTCCAGTTCTGGCCTGTCCCGTGGCACTGACACCGACCTCCCCCTCCTCGTGGGGGCCACCCTGGGGGCCATCCTGCCCCACACCGGGGGTCTCGGCTCCCTGGGGAGGGGACAGAGCTGCTGTCACCACATAGACACCACAGTGCCCCCGTAGGCATCATCCCCCCAGCCCACCACCCCCAGCCCAACCTCTCCATAGTCACAGCTGGGATGGGATGGGATGGGGTGGGATGGAGTGTTCCCACACCCATAGGCTATGGTGCTGCCACCCTCCCACCCAGCCCAGGGTCCCTTTAAGCCACCTACCCCACGGGTGCTGCGGCCCTGGGGGACAATGGTGCACTGGTCACCGGCTGCCTCCTGCCCAGGGTGACACGCGGGGGGGCTTTTCCCTTGGGATAGCTGTGGGAATGCCGCAGGCTCTCCTCCAGCCGCAGCCGCAGCCGCCACACCTCATCCTGCAGCTCCCGGATGGCCTGGCTGCCGTGGGACAGAGGCCACGGTGAAGGGCATCTCCAGCCAAGCAGTGCTGGGAAGCAGCTCCATGCTCCCCATCTGCACCGGCCAGGACATGCTGTGATGCTCCCCAAACCCAAGCTTAGGGCTTGACTGGGCTGGGAGGGGGGTCATTCTCAGCCACCCCATGCACCATGAGCCCAATCTAGGTCCAGGCTGCCCAAGAAGGACAGAAGCATCTGCAGAAGATGCTGATACCTTTGGGAGCGTTGCTTGGTGGGGTCCCTGCACCACGCGGGGGGGTTCAGCTCAGTTTGGGGGGTACAAACACTCACTCGCGCTCCAAGCGGGAGCCCAACAGATCACAGTGAGCCAGGTCGAGGGATGGTGGGTCCAGGGACAGCGGGGTTGGGGACGGTGCTTTGGGGGATGCTGGGGGGCTGGCTGGGCCCCTGGTGGTGCCCAGGGGGCCACTGGTGCTGGCACAGCTCCTGCCTTCCACGTCCGAGTCGGTGTGAGCTGGAGAAGGGGGAGCATCATGAGATGAGGTTGGTGGGGTTGGGGTGTCCCCCCCCGGAGAACCCATGGAGAGCAAGCAGCAGGGTGAAGACAACCTCAGGCCAGAAGCCCAAGGGGGTTTTGGGGGGAACACCACAGAGCCAGAGGCCCCCAGATCCCAGTCCTTTGGGACACATAACACTGCCTACTCACTTCCAACACCACCATGGTCATGTCCTGCCTCGCTGCTCGGGCTCCGAGTCCAGTGTCGGGGGGAGCTGCTCTGTGAAGGGGTGCTGGGGGGCTGGCAGGTCCCTCCTGTGGTGTCCATCACCGTGGTCTCAGAGGGAAGTGGTGTCACCTCTCTCTTCCACGGAGGATGGAGGGTTGCAGGGATGGGGATGGAAGGTCCCAGGGAGCCGGGCTTCCTGGGGATGGAATGGGTCATGAGGCAGCCCCCATGGCTTGTCCCCCAGCCATGGGTCACCCTGCACTTCTCCCCCCGCCAGGCATCCCTTCCCTGCTCCCCTTCAGCACCCCAAATCCCCCACAGGAGCCAACAGCCCATGTCCCCAACCCCCCCCAGTGACAGTGGGGACCCTGAGCTGTACCCGGTGCTGGGGGGCCGGTGCTCGGGGGTGTGCACAGGGGGTGACACCCTGCTGGCCTCCGAGCCCACGAAGCCGCTGTCCGTCTCTGGTGACACAATGCGCTGCTCCTGCAGGAAGGGGAGGGCAGGATCAGTGCTGAGCACCCCCCCGACAGGGTCTGGGGTTACCCCAGCACAAGGACTCACCTTGTGGGGCCGGCGCTGGGTGCCAGCATTGCCCACCTGGCGGGACAGGGGTGCCTGGGGCGCCTTGGGGACCCCCAGGCAGGTCATGGCTGCAGATGGTGGCTCCTCAGTGGTGGGGAGGGGCTGGTGGCCCTGTGCCCCCGCTGGCCACGGGGGCTCCCTAGGGGACAGTGGCACCGCTCTTCTCTCCAGAGGGTGCCTGCAGGGAGAGGACAGAGCAGGAGTGATGGGACAGAGCAAGCCCAGATGTGGGGAAATGCCCCGCTGCAGCCGGGCTGTTAACTCTGAAGCCTATCAATAACAGCCATGTCAAACCTGACCTGAAAACCTCCCACTCGCCCCATCTGGGGTACCTGGCCTCCCCCAGCACTTACAGGGGAGAGGTCTCGAGGTCAGAGCCCTCCTCCAGTGACCGTGTCCTGCAGGGGACCTTGCTGGGGCCACCATCCCGTGCTCCAGCTCCATCTGCCTCCTCTTGCGACCTGCTCTCTGCCAGGCTCAGCTGCTCCAGGCTTAGCGACTCCGGCAAGGACTTGAAGTGCTTGTACCTGGGGGGGTACAACACCCACAGGCAGGAGCTGGTGGTTCTGGGGTGCCGCTTGCTGCCCGCACCCCTGACAGGACACTCACTGCTCCAGCAGGTCCCCAAAATCATCCTCCACTTGTTGCTGCTTGTGCCAGAGGGGCTGAGGCAGCCCCTCTGTCACCAACTCAGTGTCCCCCGCTGTCCCCTGGGGTCCATCCATCACCATGGGGCTCTGTAGGGCACAGCAAAAGGGGGTGTCAAGAAGCATGACCCCATCCCCACCCCATCAGCTTTGCCCCCCCCAGCCCTGCCCAGCTCACCTCGGGGTGCGGGCAGCGGGTGGCTGATGATGGGGAAGGGGTTGGGGGGGACTGGGGCTGGTCCAGGCACTTGGAGGGGAGCTGCTGCCTGCCCCCGGGCTCCAGCCGCTCCTTCAGCTCCTCCAGGTGCAATCCCAGGTGGAAAATCTCCCTTTCCACAGCACTGTAGGACACGGAGCGTCAGTGCTGGGAGGCACCGGACCCACAGCACCGGGAGAGGACCAAGCACTCACCGCTCAGGGTCAAAGTCCCCCAAGGCCCCCGGGTGCTGCCGCGCTCCCAGGTACGCCTGCTCCAGAGCATCCTGTGCTTCCTTCAGCTTCCCAAAGCGCTGCAGCACAAGGGAGGAAACATCCCAGCCTCAAAGCTCGGTCCCTGCCACCCTCCTATTCCATGGGCGCATCCGCAAAGCGGGTGTTGGGAAGGGGCTGATGTACCTGGAGCTGCTCCTGCCGTGTGGGCTTTCCTGCTTGGGTCCAGCCTTCGAAGGAATCCACCTGCAGGGAGGGAAAGGGATGAGACCAGCCCTGATGCAGCCCCACACTGCAGCAATCCATTGCAGGCAACCCACCACTGCAGCACCCCAATGCAGCACCCCATTACCACAGCACATCAATGCAGCACCCGAATGAAGCCCCACACCACAGACCCCATCACAGCCCCAACGCAAACCCCACTGCAGCCCCAATGCAAACCCCACTACAGCCCCAATGCAAACCCCACCACAGTCCCAATGCAAACCCCATTGCAGCCCGATGCAAACCCCACTACAGCCCCGATGCAAACCCTACTGCAGCCCCAATGCAAACCCCAGTGCAACCCCCACCGCAGCCCCAATGCAAACCCCACCACAGTCCCAATGCAAACCCCACCACAGGCCCCAATGCAAACCCCATTGCAGCCCGATGCAAACCCCACTGGAGCCCCGATGCAAACCCTACTGCAGCCCCAATGCAAACCCCAGTGCAACCCCCACCGCAGCCCCAATGCAACCCCCACCGCAGTCCCAATGCAAACCTCACCACAGCCCCAATGCAAACCCCATTGCAGCCCGATGCAAACCCCACTGCAGCCCCAATGCAAACCCCATTGCAGACCGATGCAAACCCCACTGGAGCTCCAATGCAAACCCTACTGCAGCCCCAATGCAAACCCCAGTGCAACCCCCACTGCAGCCCCAATGCAACCACCACCGCAGCCCCAATGCAAACCTCACCACAGCCCCAATGCAAACCCCATTGCAGCCCAATGCAAACCCCACTGCAGCACCAATGAACCCCCAGGGCAGCCCCAATGCAACCCCCATTGCAGTGCCCATCACTTGCCTGGGCCTGCAGCTTCTGTGCCTGCCCTGCCAGGGTCCGTGTCAGCCGGGTCCCGGGGCAGCAGCAGGTCCCCAGGCAAGTGGGGCAGCCCCCCATGGCTGTTGGGCTGGGAGAGGGTTGGGGTGCTCCCCCCTGCTCGGGAGGTGCTGGAGCTGCATGAAAACAGGAGGACATGGGGGGTCCCTCTACAGCAGTGGGACCCCTCCACGCCATGATGGATGGGGACAGGGTCCAACCCACCTCCACCCGGTGAGGACACCGTGGCCGCGCTGAACGTCGCCGTCCTGGCCTGCGCCATGCTGAGGGCCAGCACCCTGCCGCCGGCGCCCATGGCGCCCATAGCCAGGCTGCGGCTGGGCTGCGGCGGGTCCGAGTACAGGCTCACCTGGCGGAGGGAACGGGAGTCAGGTCCCAGCCTGAGCCCGCACCCCGGCACTGCCCCCGCTGTCCCCTCAGCACCCAGGAGCACCCACGCTGCGCCCCTGACCCCGCTTCCCCATCCGCACAGGGCGGGAGGGGGCCATGGCGACACGCTGCCAGCCGCCATCTTGGGGAAGGCCCCTCCGCCGTTATGGGGTGGTGTTGGCCCCACCATGGAGGGCAGGGGGCCTCAAACCCCATCCCTGGGCTGGGCTTCCTCAACCGCAGCTCCCCGGGAGGAGGAAGGCGGCAAATAGAGAAGTGTGGGAGCAGGGAATGGAGGGGACCCGGCCCCTCTGCTTGGAGCTCTGTGTGCGGCTATGGGGCAGCAGCACAAGAGGGATGTGGAGCTGTTGGAGCGAGGCCAGAGGAGGCCATGGGGATGCTGTGAGGGCTGGAGCAGCTCTGCTCTGGAGCCAGGCTGAGAGAGCTGGGCTGGGGCAGCCTGGAGAAGAGAAGGCTCCTGAAGGGGAGACCTGAGAGCAGCTCCAGTGCCTGAAGGGGCTGCAGGAAAGCTGGAGAGGGGCTTGGGACAAGGGATGTAGGGACAGGCCAAGGGGAATGGCTTTAACCTGCCCGAGGGGAGACTGAGATGAGCTCTTAGGCAGAAGCTCTTCCCTGTGAGGGTGCTGAGGCGCTGGCACAGGGTGCCCAGAGAAGCTGTGGCTGCCCCATCCCTGGCAGTGTTCGAGGCCAGGTTGGACACAGGGGCTTGGAGCAAGCTGCTCTAGTGGAAGGTGTCCCTGCCTGTGGCAGGGGTTGGAGCTGGAGGAGCTTTAAGGTCCCTTCCAACACAAACCAGGCTGGGATCCTATAACCCTTGGCAGGTGGGATCAGAGCAGGGACCCCCCCCCCCCCAGCTCTGGCACTCACCCTGGCACCCAGGCGCAGTTGGTCAATGGTGTTCTCAGCCTCAGCGTACTTGGTCAGCAGCTTGTGGTAGTCATCCTGCAGGGAAGGGACACATGGGATGGCCTCCAGCATGGGGACGGGGGCTTGGGGGGGCAAAGGGGGATGAGGCTCAGAAGGAGCCATGTCGGGACAATGGGTTCTTCCATAGGGGTGCAGAAACCCAGCCCACCTGGTGCAGATGTGGCCCCAATGAAGTTCCATATCCTCCCAGGGGCAGCCACAAGCACCCCAGTACCAGCGGGCATCGGTGTTTGGGTACCAGCACCCTGGGCTTGGGGACCACGAGCATCCCTGCCTCCATCCCCCAGTACTGCCCACATCCCTGCCCGGGTGATCAGCACCAAACCTCTTATGAGAGACACAGGGGGGCCATTTCCCCCCCCCACACCCCCCCCATTACGGCTGAACTGGGGGTGCCGGGCATTACCTGCAGCTGCTGCACCAGCTCGGTGGCTTGCTCGGGGGACCTGAACCCATGGGGCAGCCCTGCGGTGGGGGGGGGCTGCGGGGGGACCCCCTCCCCGCTGCTCAGCAGCACCTCCCGCACGATCTCAGCTGGGGACTTGAAGCCGATGCTGGGTCCCGGGGCGCTGGGCAGGGCTCGGCCCCGCGGTGGTCGGTAGCTCCGGGTCACCTTCACCCGCGCCTCCACCTTGGAGAGGTCGGGCAGGGGGTGGTTGAGCTGCCCCTGGCCATAGCTGGTGCCCATGCCCGAGGGATTCCTCGCCTTCTTGCTGCCACCGTGCTGCCGCCGGGGGTCCAGGGACTGCCGGGGGGGTAGCACCTTGGGTGCTGCCTTTTTGAGGCCCCGAGGTGCAGGGGGGTCCCCAGTGCTCTGGGGGGCCCTGGTGGGTGTCAGGCTTGGCACAGGCTTGGTGCTGGTGGCATCACGATGATCCTCGGTGGAGCGGTGCAGCAGGATGCTCTGCTTTGGGGTCCTGTGCCCCCCTCCAGCATCCCACTGAGATGGGGTGGGAGGGCCAGGGCTGGCATCTGTCAGCCCCGAGGTGTCCCCCCCATCTGTGCTGCAGCCATGGGGCTGGCAGAGAGCCCGGGGACCCCGCAACGGCTCTGGGCTGCTGCTGAGCCCCGAGCCCCATTGTCCCTCATAGGAGAGCTCAGGGTAGGGGTCCCCATCACTCTCTGCCCCCCAGGGCTCCTCATCCCCACCAAAGCTGCTCTGGTCCTCATCCTCCTCCACCAGGTTCTGCTGCGGGTGCCAGCGACCCTCCTGCACTGGGGACCTCTCCTCCAGGTCCTCTCCATGGCCTGCAAAACACCAGCACCGTGGGGCTGCTGCATCACCCCGGGCCTCTTGCGGCCCCCCTCTGCTCCAGTGACACCCCAGGAGGGGCTGTGGGCAGTGGGGAAGGGACAACTCACCCCATGGTGGGCTCCCGGCGTCATCCCCCAGGCCGATGACCCCATACTCGTCCATTTGCCTTTGGAAGCCGTCGTCTTCCTCCTCCTCCTCCTCCTGCTGCTGCTCCTCTCCCTGCCAGCGCCTCAGCTGTGTTTGTGTGCGGTGCAGCCATGGTGCTGGGCTGGCCATGGCCCGCGGGCACCGCGGCACCATCACTTGTGCCGCTTCATGGCCCGGCCGTGGCAGGCTGGGGACATCCTTGCCGTGAATGTAGGTCACATCCTCACCGCTGCATCCTGACGGGGGTGAGGGACAGGGAGGGTGCTCAGCAGGACACAGGCGGGTGTTTGGGGTGTCCCCCCCGCTGCTGGTGCTTCCCCTCTCCCCCAGAGCTTGGGGACAAGGGCAACCCCAACAATGAGGGTGACGTCCGACTGTATCCCACTGTGAAGCTGGAGCTGCTGCATCCTCCATGGCCACAATGGTCCCCATGAGGAAGGAGGCCCCCAGGGGCAACCCCAAAAAGCTTTTACCCCCCCCCCCCCAACCCAAGGACATCAGAGGTGACACCCAACAGCATCCCACCACGAAGCTGGAGCTGCTGCATCTCTCAAGGACACAATGGTCCCCAGAGGTCCCCATGAGGAAGAAGCCTCTCCGGGTCACTCCAAAAGGCTTCAATCCCCCCTCCCCAGGGTGGGTATCAGGGAGCACCCAGCCCGTACAATGACCCTATGAGCATCACCCCACTGAGGCAGCCCCAGCCTGGGGACCATTATCAGGAGCACCCTGCTGTCCCCCCAGCTCTGGAGGGCTGACACAAGAGGGATGACAGCAGAGGCCTGGCACGCTCGCTCCACTGGGGACCCAGAAGCAGGAGCTCAGCCTCATCCCACTCCTCCCTCTGCACCTCGAGTGATGCCGGATGCCAAAACCCAGCCATGGGGCGGGCAGCAGGAAAGGCCCTGGGGTTTCCAGCCATTCCCTCAGGTAGATCTGAGCCCCCCACAACCCAGCTTTGCCCATAGGGGGGGTGCAGGTGGGGTGCACTCACCTGCACCAGCATCCATGAGACAAGCTCATCACTGTGACCCCTTTGAAGGTCCCCAAAGCAGCCTTGCTTTGAGCACCCTGAAACCTCTCTGCAGCCGCAGGGTTGTCGTAGAAGGAGGAAGCGAAGCTTCCTGTGAGCTTGCAGGTGGCTGCAAAGCTCTTAACCCCATCAGACCCCGAGGGAGGGCAAACCCTGCTCCCACAGCACTTTCCATCCCAGCCTTTGGGGTTTTAAACCAATTCGGGGCACGATACCAGAGCAAAATGTGGGGGGGATCCCTGGGACCAGCAGCAGCCTCCATAAAACACCAAGATGGAACACCAAGATGCCAAGCAGCCCCCAAATTCAGCATTCAGGCCCCCAAATCCAGGCAGAACCCCCCCCAAACCCTCCCCGAGGTGCTGGTCCAGCCCCATGGCTGTAGGCCCACGGCCACAACCAGGTAGCACAGCCCACCCTGGCTCCCTCCCAGGCAGACAATTAATCCAGCTCATTAGTGTGTAATTAGCAGCATGTGGGGAGGCTGCATGAGCTGATGAAACCACAGCGCGGGCCTGGGGTGGCTGCATTCAGCAGGATGCTGCTGAGCAGGAAATCAACCTATGGCACCCACATGCTGGGGGGAAACACTCCTAACCCACTGCCGTGCCTCGGATCTACTGATTCCATGGCTTAAATCCCGCTGTTGATGAGGGTTTGGGGGCTGTTTGCCGGAGGTCCTCAGCATCACCCCTGCACCAGCAGCGCGCTCCCAGCCGTGCCCGCATCCTTTTGCAGAGCAAGGAGCAAACCCCAGAGCATCCCTAAGGGCTTGCAGACCTGCTGGGGTGTTTGCACAAGGCTTTATCCCACACCCTGGCTGAGCAGCTCCTTTCTCCACTCCATGGCTTCTGCTGACAGCAGAGATGGGGCTGCCCATGGGATGCTCCAGGCTCTGCGGCTGCTCAGAGGAGCTAAAGAGGGGTTTTGGCTTTAGCCTCTATTGGAGCTGGGATGTTTCCAGCCCCAAGCCCAAGTGCCCCCCAACCCACCTTGAGCCCCACAGCACCCCAAGAGATGAGGAGCCAAAACACCAGCTGGGGGGGGAGGAGTGAAAGGAGCTGGTGGGTGCTGTTGTCTCAGGGCAAAGAGGGTTAAACTGTTTCCTACCTGGTTTCAGCAGGCTGGTGCCTGGATCATGCCCTACCCACACACCGAGGGCTGTCACCCCCATTCTCCACCCCATCCCCAACCCGTCCCCAGAGCTGCTCTGCCCGCAACAGCCACAGGCGGCAGGGTCTGCTGGCAAATCCAGCCACGCTCATCACTAGCCCAGGCAGCGCCTCCACCAATGGTCACAGCGGGAAGGGAGAAAACTTGGGATCTTGTTGGGCGCTGTTATGGTAACAGAAAAGGCGGACAAGTGTTGTCAGGAGCCACAAAGTGAATGCAAACAATCCAAGCGTGTTTGTTTGTGTATCTTGCTCTGGGAAAGCCAGGATTTTGCAATAGGGTGATCACAGAATCCCGGCCTGGTTTGGGTTGGAAGGGACCCCAGAGCTCCTCCAGTTCCAACCCCTGCCACAGCAGGGACACCTTCCACTAGAGCAGCTTGCTCCAAGCCCCTGTGTCCAACCTGGCCTTGAACACTGCCAGGGATGGGGCAGCCACAGCTTCTCTGGGCACCCTGTGCCAGCGCCTCAGCACCCTCCCAGGGAAGAGCTTCTGCCTAAGAGCTCATCTCAGTCTCCCCTTGGGCAGGTTAAAGCCATTCCCCTTGGCCTGTCCCTACAGGCCCTTGTCCAAGCCCCTCTCCAGCTTCCCTGTAGCCCCTTGAGGCACTGGAGGTTACCTCTGCCCATCCCTGCCCTCACCTCTTAATGCCTGCTCCTCTTTAGGCATCTTCAACCTCCACCACTCCAATCCCATGGGACTGATGAAGGCTGAGACATCCCAACTCATTCTATGTGTGATGCAGGGCACACAGCCCCATCAGGGCTCCTGGCTTCATTAGTGGTGACAAGCCGAGGAGACTGTCACATCCTCAGCCCCGGGGCTTGCTCGGTGCCATGGAAGGGGGGAGACAGGGCTGTCACTCTGCCTTTGCTGCCTTGTCAACCCTGGGTGGTGCGGATGGATTGGGGGGTGCTAATGCCCACTTCCATCCACATGGCAATGGGGAATGATAATCCCTATGCCCTAAAATAGACATCCCTTGCTCTAGGAGGGGGTTAAAGCCCCCTGTTGAACCCCAAAACAGGCTTTACCTCCTCCCCCCAAGGCAAGCAATGGCTATTTTAGTCTCCTAAACCACCCATTCCCATCCAAAACTCAATTCCAGACAGCATTCAACCTCCCACGGGTCTCCTTTGGCACCTCCATGCTCCCCTTCCCCTCCTCAGCTCCCTTTTTATCTAAGACACATCCATGCTGCCCCCCAAAGCATCTCCGTTGGTGGGTTGAAGGAAGCCAGAACAACAGCCTCAGGATGAAGTTTGGCACTCCAGGAAGGAGGAATTCCTGGTTTAAAAACCCTTTCCAAGTTCATTCCTGGTTTATGAGCATGAAAGAGGGCAGAGAGGCTGCTTGCTTAGTATGGGAGAATCCATCCTAGTGAGGAAGAGCCTCACAAACCCTCTCTGTCCTCTGAAAGCACATGTGCCTGTTACTGCACCACCTCTCTAAACCCCATGGGTCACCCCATTCCTCTGCCTGGAGGGGCCATACCCCTCCAGCTCCTCCACACCAGCAGATCCCCACGGAGAGGCACCAAATCCCTGTGGAAACAGCATCTCTCCATCACTTCCACAGAAGCAAAGCCCCGCGGTTCTTTCCCACCTCCTGCCTGCTCCACGAACCCTCCTGTCCCCAACACACGGTCCTGTCCTCAATAGGAACAGCCTTGTCCCCATGGCATAGCCCGGCAAGATCCAGGGCTGAACCTCTCCTTATATACAGGAGCTGGGGGCTGCTGATGGCAGTAATGCCTTGCAAAGGGCGGCCTTAATCCCTGTCTGGAAAGAGCCGGCAGCAGAGATCCCGTATTAGCTGGATTTGGGCGCTCTCCAAGGGGTCCTTTAAACATCCATGGGCAGCCCGGATGGCTGCTGCAGAGCCACAGAAACCCGGGCCCCGCTGCCGGCACCCCCCGAACAGAGCTGCCCTTTAAGTAAAACAAGGAACTGAAGCTGGAGGCAGCGGCCACTTCCTCGCAGGAGCCGCAGGCAGCGGCACGGCCTCGCATCCCGCAGCCTCCGTGCGAGTGAGCCCCGGCCATGGCTCCGCGCCGCCCTTCGCAGCCTGATGAAACCCTCCGCAAGGCTCCGGAACCCTGCGGGCGGCAGAGCCAGCCCTGGGCGGGGAGGCAGCACCGGAATAAGAAGAGTTCTGACAAGTTTCCCAAGGGCCACCAAGGCTCCGGTGGCCTGGGGACAACGTGGGCAGAAGCGGCGCAGCGGCACGAAATCCCAGCCTGGTTTGGGTTGGAAGGGACCCTAAAGCCCATCCAGTCCCAACCCCTGCCACGGGCAAGGACACCTCGCACTAGGCATGACCCGCACTCTCCGGGTGCATCCCCTCGGCTTGGGATCCCCCGCTCCGCCCAGGGACCCTAAGCCGGGCTCAGGAGCGCCGAGGACTCCAGGATGCGGCCCCCCCGGGATGGGCCCATCCCCGCGGCCCCCAGCTGCGCATCCCGCTGTGATCCCAGCGGTGCCCGGGGGTCCTCTCTTTCCCTCCAGCTGCGGAAGGAGCCTTGCAGGGATCAGAGCGAGCACATCGAGCAGCGGCGCCAGCCCCATCGCCCTGCCCCGGCCCCCCCGAACACATGTGGGGAGCACATCTGGGCACCGCTGGAGGAGCACCACCGCCCCCGCGCACAACAGCTGCCCCGCGGCTGCTCACCTGCAGGGAGGGCCCGGCCGCCGGCTCCTCGCCCGATGCGCGGCGGCTCCGCACCGCGATCCCTATCGCGACCACGATCGCGATCACGGCCCCGGTCCCGCCGTCGTTCCCCCCTGCCCCGCCCCGCGGGACAATAGCGCGGGCCGCCGGCGGCGGCGGGGCGGGGCCTCCGCCCTTATTAGCATATCGGCGGCTACTCGCCAATCGGAGAGCGCCGCAGAGCAAGAACTGGGAAGTCGTTAGCATAAACCCCGCCCTCCCCTGTATTTGCATAGCCAGCGGCGGGAGACCAATCAGAGGGGCTGTCATTATCATAATTTATGCAGCGCCGGCACCCCCTGGTGGGGAACTCCTGCACCCGCCCCGGGACGGCTCTGGAGGGGATGAGGATGGGAATGGGAAGGGATGGGATGGAGCACCCGCAATGCCTGGGATGGCCCGGGCAGGGGTGGGATAGGTATAGGGATAGGATGGAGCATCCCTATTTCCCAGCATGGCCCGGACAGGGGATGAGATGGGATGGGATGGGAGCACCCCCAATGGCTGGGATGGCCCTTGGCAGGAGATGGGGAGGGAGCACCCCTTTCTGGGGATGGGGCAGTTTTCTCTATGGCTGCCACACTCCCACCTGCCCTTGCCAGCACGCCATAGCCACCCCTGTCCATTCCCTTCCTGCCCCCCTTTTCCAGCCCGGAGGAATCCCGCAATCCCAGCCTTTGTCTATCCTGATTGGTTTATTGAAAAATTAAAGCACAAGCTCTGTCTATAGAAACACAAGGACTCTGCCAGCGATTTACAAGGCCTCCGGTTGCTCCCTCTGCATCCCCACCTATGGCTGTGCCACCCGCCTGGGCCAGCACCCGAGGGAGCAGGGACCACCCAAACCCCCTCCAGCCTGAGCCGGGAGCCCACCTTGTGCTTTGTGTGGCACTCACATGGCAGCGGGGACACCCGGACCTTCCCCTGCCCTCCTGCCCCACTCCCACCCTGGAGAACCACAGGATACTCCCAAAGGGCAGCGCCGCCCACCCCGATCCAAGAGACATTATGGGATGTGCACTGATTTCTGCCCGTTCGCAGCCTGCCCTACCCAGGCATGAGTCTGCAGCAGGAGAGGGGACACTTGGGGACAAGCTGGGGGGTGTCTGTGCGTGCGGGATGGCGCAGCGGGAGAGGGCTCCGCGGGGTGGGAATGCAGCTTTCCCGCCTCGGCGCTGCCTTCCGCTCCTATTCGGGATGCTCCCCATCCCAAAGCCTGGATCCCTAAAGGGCGACGTTGAATTCTGTGACCAAGAAATCAATGTAGTCCTTTTCCTTCAGCTTAAAGGCCTCGGCGATGATGCGGGCGGCTTCCCGGTGCTCCTTGCCCCGCAGCCCCGTGCCGTTCACCTCCAGGATGACGTGGCCCACCTTCAGCTTCCCACAGTTGTGTGCTGAGCCCCCGCGCTGCAGGATAGAGGTGGAGAGATCCTGATCCCATCCCCCATCCCAGGGATGTTTTGGGGGGGAAATGAGACACATTTCATGTTTCCGAAAGAGGGGATAAATTTGGCTCCCGTTTTGCTTGTCCCAGTGGAATGGCCAAGAAGAACCAAGGTGGAGTTGGCTCTGCTTTGCTTTGCTGTCAGTGACTTGAGTTTTGCCCCAAGTGAGCAGGAGAGGAAGCTGCTGTTCCCAGCCATGCATCCACCCCAGCTGTCCCCCACCATTCCCCCTCTCCCAGCCCTCTATCTGAGCAGGAAAAGGGAGCTTCCAGCCATCTGGAGACACCAGAGCCAAGCTTTCGGGGCTGCCAGACCCCCTCTGGATCCACAGCAAACCCTTAGCTCCCAGGCCATGCTCTACGATATGGGATGCTCCATGGGACACCAATGCAACCCTCAGCACCTCCCCTGCAGCAGAATGATGCTGACGGCAAGGGAAGATGCTCTGGGGGGAAGCACACCTCCAAAATCCCCCCTTCTCCCAAGGAACAAGGGATGGGACAAGAGGAAACAGCCTCAAGCTGCGCCAGGGGAGGTTTAGATGGAACTGAGGAACAATTCCTTCCCCAGAGGGTGCTCGGGAGAAGAGGGATGTGCAGGATGTGCACTGAGTCCTACCTGGATGGTGACGATGCGGGGCAGCGGCTGCCGCGTGTTCGCTCCCCCCTCGATGGCGATGCCCAGGGTCGGAGCACTCTTGGATACACGGATCAGGCATGATGTGGGCTCCAGGAGCCCTGGCTGGGGAGAGATGGGCAGTGCTGCTGAGGGGGACCAGGACCCATGGGGTGGGATGGAGCATCCCCAGTCCCCAGGATGGCCCTAGCAGGCGGTGGGATATGGATGGAATTGGGATGGGTTGGGGATGGAATGGAGCATCCCCAATCCCAAGGATGCCCCTGGCAGGGGATAGGGATGTGATGGAGACGGAGGCTTCTACCCTGGGGATGGGGTGGTTTTCCTCATGGCTGCTGTACTCCCACCTGCCGTTGCCAGCACCCCATAGGCACCCTTGTCCCTTCCCATCCTGCCCAGGGTCACCCCATGACAAGCAGGGTCACCCCAAGGAAGGCTCACAGGAGAGGCACAGACAGACCACCTGCAGATGCTCTTTGACTCCCGACATTCCATGTGCATGTCTGTGCATGGAAGCACAGAAGAGCGGGTGCTGCCTACGGCAGGGGCAACCCCGATGCCCACCTCCCACCACCTGCACCAGCATCCACGGGCACCCACCCTCACCGGCTTGGAGGCTCCTTCTGCTGCCCCATCACTGCTCCGGGCCTCCTGAAGGCTTCGGCTCTTCCCAGAGAGGAGCTGCTGGCCCTTGTCCCTGCTGCTCAGCTCCACGTCGCCGATGTCCACCCCACTGTCCTCGCTCAGCGTCTGCCCGCTGTCCGAGAGCTGCGACAGCGTGGAGGCTGTGGGACACCAGGCAGGTTGTGGGGTTAGGATGTCCTCAGGGCAGGGACATCCCAACCGCTCCCAGCACTGGGCAGGGCCCTTGGGATTTAGACCTGGACTTTGGAGGGACGTTCCCAAGCTTCCAGTGTCTGAAGGGGGCTACAAGGATGCTGGAGAGGGGCTCTTCATCAGGAGCTGTAGCAATGGGACAAAGGGTGATGGGTTCAGACTGGAACAGGGGAAGTTCAGGTTAGATCTAAGGCAGAAGCTCTTCCCTGTGAGGGTGCTGAGGCGCTGGCACAGGGTGCCCAGAGAAGCTGTGGCTGCCCCATCCCTGGCAGTGTTCAAGGCCAGGTTGGACACAGGGGCTTGGAGCAAGCTGCTCTAGTGGAAGGTGTCCCTGTCCATTGCAGGGGTTGGAGCTGGAGGAGCTTTAAGGTCCCTTCCAACCCAAACCAGGCTGGGATCCTATGATAACAGCAGCGCTGTGCACAGAGAGTGCCAAGGAACAAAGGGCCTCAAGGATCCAGCCCAAATCCTGAACTGGGATGGAATGAGGGGGTGATGGGTTTAGGGATGCTGCTGGAGGAGGCTGGAGACGGCCCATGCTCCATACCAGGGTTTGGGAGGAGATGGGGACAGGCCCGAGCAAAGAGGAGCTGCCAGGTAGGAGCTTTCTCCCCTCAGGATGAAGTGTGGGTGCAGATGGAGATGAGCACCAGGGAGCAAGGTCTGGCAGCACCGCAGAGAGGGCAGCGGGTGCGGGACATCCCCCGGGGCTTGGCGGAGCTGGGCTCACACCGCTGACACCCTGCGGGCAGAATCCGACCCCGCTCAGCCCGGAGCGGGTCCCTCGGCCCCATCCACAGCCCCGAGGTGAATGAGCTGCAGTGGGAGGACGGCGCCACAGGAGGGCGACAACGTCACCGGCACCGCTCCCCGAGCACGGCCGGGAACGGGACATGGCCGGGGTACCGCAGCCCCGCCTCAGCGGAGGCAGAGCCATGGGGGGCAGGACCGGCCCGTCCTGAAGGTGCTGCGAGGGCTGGAGCAGCTCTGCTCTGGAGCCAGGCTGAGAGAGCTGGGCTGGGGCAGCCTGGAGAAGAGAAGGCTCCTGAAGGGGAGACCTGAGAGCAGCTCCAGTGCCTGAAGGGGCTGCAGGAAAGCTGGAGAGGGGCTTGGGACAAGGGGTGTAGGGACAGGACAAGGGGAATGGCTTTAACCTGCCCGAGGGGAGACTGAGATGAGCTCTTAGGCAGAAGCTCTTCCCTGTGAGGGTGCTGAGGCGCTGGCACAGGGTGCCCAGAGAAGCTGTGGCTGCCCCATCCCTGGCAGAGTTCAAGGCCAGGTTGGACACAGGGGCTTGGAGCAAGCTGCTCTAGTGGAAGGTGTCCCTGCCCGTGGCAGGGGCTGGAGCTGGAGGAGCTTTAAGGTCCCTTCAACCCAAACCAGGCTGGGATTCTCTGACTCCACAAGCTGTTTTCTGAATGAAACTCATCTATGATGAAAAGCAAACCAAAGAACAGGGCACGGCAGCACTGATCCAGGCTCTGAAGCTTTCCCCCACCCTACTGACCAGAAGTTTGAACCAAAATGGGAATGTTTTCCCCTAGAGCTCTTAACCAGCATGTGCTGGAAGCCCCCATTCCCACTGAGACTGGGGAAGCCCTTCAACCAAGCCTCACACTCCAGCAGTCTGATGCAGGTCTTACCCTCCAGCCCCTTCCTGCCCTTAACATCTGTCACTTCTCTCTTGAGGAGCACCCCCGAGAGGGTTCACTTTGTCACCCCATGGCTGATAACACATCACCCACCTCTGGCCTGGGGCAGGGGCCTCACTTCATTGACGTCAGGCTCGCTGTTGGGCTGGTGCACCTCCACCATGATGAAGTGCTGGTTGGCCACAGCCTGGGGGCTGCCCTTGTCCGGAGGAGGGGGTGCCGGGTGGGATGGAGGAGGAGGAGGCGAGGGGGAAGGGGGGCTCTGAAGACCACCAGATGCAGGCCCCTCCGGGGATAGGCTCTTCAGTCTGGTTGGGGACTGGACCCTGGGGAAGGGCCCGATGTGATGCTGGCTGACCAAGGAGAGCTGAGCATCCATCTGCCTCCTGGCGCTGTGCGGGGCTGGGGAGATGGTGGCATAGATGGGGCTTGGGGCTGACTCCTCGGTGGATGCGCTGGCTGTGGAGGTGATGCTGACCGTGTCCTTCTCGGGGTGGCTGGGGGGGGGCGTGGGGTGCCGGGGGGCCATGAAGAAGAGGCCTGACTGGGAGGACTCAGAGGAAGGGCGCTTGGGCTTGTCCTTCCCTTGGGTCCTGTGCTGGTCAGAGGAGGGGGCCTGAAGCATCTGCGGGGCTGAAGGAGGAGGTGGAGGCTTGAAGTTGGGTGGTTCGTCTGGGAAGGAGGAGAGGTCATCCTGCCAAAGCAAGGACACTGTTTAGGACGTTCCCCAGGCTCAGAGCCACCTCCGTCTGCCTTCTCATGGTGATGATGGCAGAAATGAGCTGACTTCCACAGAAACACCTTCCTGACCTTATTGACAGGAACGTAACTCACAAATGAGGGTGATCGGAGCACAAACCACCCAACTTCTGCTCTACACAGATGCTACCCAGCCAGAATCCTTCCAAACCGGTCTGATTAAGTTGCTTCAATAACACCCATGGGGTGTTGATTAAGCAAAGAGCTACAGAATGGAGGCAAATCTCAGCATCACCATTTTACCTCCATCTCCAGTCTGATGCCTTACCAGGGAGACATCCGGCAGGGTGTTGATGCTGCTCTGGTGGCCATCTCCACCTCCCTCCAACTCCGACGTGTTCTGAGAGGGCAAAGGAGGAAGAGAAAACGAGGTTAGAGCAGCACTGAGCACCCAGCACAGCGCCAGCCCCATGGGGTCCATGCAGGGTGCTCACCCAACCCCCCCATGCGAGGCCAGTCTTTCACCCAAAGGGTTCTGTTTCCTTCGAGGTTCCCTGCAGACCCACACATCATCTGAGCAAAGCAACTGTGCTGGGATCCAAAGCAAAGCAGCTTTGTTTGGATACAGGCTCTCCCAAGCTAGGAAGCGTGCTCAGAGCATGCTGTGAACCTGCAAAAGGAGGATGTGCTCCTCTTAATCCAAACCTCAGCTCCTCCTGTTTGGTTTGGACCCAGCAGGTCCAATACCTGCATCTTTGCTGGGATAAGGGTAAGAGACAAGTGTAAAACCTCCCTCCCTTGCAAACCAGAGCAGTGAGATGCAAGCAGAACCTGCTGTCACTGCTTTCCCTTTAGGAGGCAATAGGCAATGTCCCAACACAGCTCCAAACTCATCCCAGCTCCAGCAAGCAAGGTGGGCAATGGGAATCTGTCAGTCTGCCTGTGCAGGGGCAGTTGTCAGCAGGATGGACCCAAGGAGAGGACACAGATGTGGTCAAGCAGAGCAAACAGGCACCTTGGCTGAGCACCAGCAGGGATGGGAGGACATAGGGTGTGCAGCCAGGGCTGAACCCAGCTCCTCCTGACTTTAGCCCAGAGCCAGGCTCTGCTGCTGCCTTTGCCATCCCCAGCTCCATCTGGTTCCCCTGCAAGGCCCTGGACAAGCAAATCCATGCTCAGCATCCTTCTCCCACAGCACTTCCCAATCCGGAGCGGTGCTGCGCATCATTCCCATCGTGTTCCCAGGGCTGTTTGCTCCCTGGCGCTGGAACGGGATGGGTACAGTTTGTTTTCAACCGTGTGTTATTCACTGCAGGGTAAACAAGGGATCAGCTGAGCCGCTGCTGCAGCTGCATCCCCCCATCTGCTGGAGCCTGCTGCCGTGCCGTGAGATGTCAGCATCCCAGAATAGACACGGGAGACAAAGAAGAGCATTAGAGAAGCAGCAAAACCACCGATGGGAAGTACTTGGAGCTCCCTGGCTTCAGAGAGAGCCCTGGAGAATGAGAACTGAAGGAAAAGGCTTGTTTGGAGAGCGACAGGTGAAGCCTGAGCTTGGGAAAACTCCTTCCTCTGGCCAAGGCTGATTCCATCCAGTATCCACCATGTGTTGTGTCCCAGCCCTGGCTCTGTCCTCCCTCAGCACCCAGGGACACTGGCACTGACCTGTGCAAGCAGCAGGTTCTCCTCTCCCCACGCTGAGGACTTGGGGAGCAAAAGCAATCCAACAGCAACTGCTCCGGGCTACCCAGTGCAATGGCTTTTAAGCTGAGCACATTTGCTTTCATGCATTGGCTATTTTAAGACAGCTTGCTTGGATTTCCCTTGGAAGAGCCATTGGAGCTACAGTGCCACTGCTCTGAGAGGTGATTATTGAGGAGGCTGCTCCCTCCCACTGATGCTGCTCCTTTACCCAACCTGTTTTCCAGTTTCTTATGGAAACTGGAGGCAGGTGAGGCTCTTCCAGCCCCTCAGATGGAAATCCTTGGCCCTTACTATCCCAGAGCCCAGGGCAGGAGGGATGGAGCTGGAAAGCATCTGTCAGCATCTTTGATTCAGCCAGCCAGTTTCCATTCACTGCTTAAGTGATGGAAGAGCTCCCAGCTCCCTGGGGAATACAACCCAACCTTTCATTAACTTCACAGCTCCAAAGGAATCCCTTATTTTCCACTTACTGCTAATGAGATCTTTGCAGAGCCACTCAGCCTGAACCCTGCAGGGTTTGCTTTGGAATGACAGCACCATCCCATGCCCAGCTCCCCTCCGCTCTCCCCTTCCCTCTCCCATCCCAGAATTGATCCACAGGGCTGGAGGAGCCCCAGAGCCCCTTCCCTGCCCCAGCCTGAGCACAGAGACCTGACTCTGGGGGCTCTGAGGGTGACAATGGCACCCACGTGGTGGCTTCACCCTGTCTCTAACCTCGCTGCCTGAGAGGATCGTGCCAAGCACATGAGAACCCTCCACATGGGATGGCTGTGCCTGTCCTGGAGGGGTCAGAGGACACCAGGAGCTGGAGCAGCAATAACAGGAGATTGGTGAGGAAGATGCTCCCTGTTCCTCTGCTCTCGTTCTGCTCTCCCTATGGGGACACAGAGATCACCTGCCAAAGAGGCTGTGCATTCCTGTGCTTGAGATTCACTGCCCAGGGACAGGGACAGCTCAGTGCCAGCCTCTCCTTACTTGTACTTCTTGTGGCACAGAGACCAAAGAGACCACAGACAGACAAGGGTTTAGCAACAAAACTGGGTTACCTCCTGGGGCCCAATCCTGCAACTTCAGGGAGCTGGAAGCAAGGCAGAGCCTGTGGGATAAGGCCCGTGGAGGAGAAGGCACGTTCCGATGGCAGTATCTTTGCTGGGGGTAATGCTAACAACGAGGACTGGGCAGGAGGCAGTGCCCAAGAAGTGCTGCCTGGCCTGTGAGCAATGACAAACACCCTGCTCTCATCGACAGCTTGCACCTGATCATTGCTGCTACAACTCAGTTGTCACAGAGGCGAAGAACTCTGTGTACCACAGTGAGGGTGCCTGTGATAAACTCCATCTGGGAACACCACAGCATCCCCTTGTGGAGCACTGCTGTTTCCAGAGGGGGCTGGAACTGGATGAGCTTTAAGGTCCTTCCCAACCCCAACCAGGCTGGGATTCTATGACAGGATGTGACCATCCTGCTGGTATTTAGCCAGGGTGCCCATACAGCAAGGCAGCAGAGCAGCAGGTAGAGGCAGGCAGCAACAGCAGGGCCAGTGTGGGGTCCATCAATGCTGCTGGCCCTAAAATCAGCCCATCCTTGAGCTGCCAGTGACACACAGGGCTCCAGTGCAACCAGAACACTGGGTCTGGCTCAGAGCTGAGTCTTGTGTGCTCTGCAGCACCAAGGCCTTAAGCTGTGCTGGAGCAAAGGGACTGGAATGGCTCAACAGGGCTAAGGGATGAATCAAGGCGCTGTTCATGCAGTCCCTGTTGACATGTTGGTCCCTGCACAGCCTGTTCCCTCCCGGCACCCATCCACACACACACTCATCCCCTCTGCTATGGCAACCACAGCGCTCCAGCAGCCCCTACCTCCATCAGGTCTATGAGCCACAAGAGCCGCTCCTGGGGACGTGCGGGGGGGGGGGAAGCATATTGAAACAAGCACAAAAGCAAAACAGACCATCAGTGGGGTGCAGGACCAGTGAGGGAGACAAGCAAACCCAGCACAAGGCATCCCTCCTCCCTCCAAACCCATCCTGCAGGATCCACATCCAGCTGCAGCCAGTGCTGGGCAGGGAGAGCAGCAAGAGATCAGGGCAGAAGAAACCATTCGGGAGCTCTGCCCCTCATGTCTCCTGCTAGCTAAGACAAGCATCCATCCACCGTGATGCTCTCTGCTTGGCACTTGTTCCAGCAGCAGCGGTGACAACCACCTCATGTGTCAGCATTCCCAACACCCCAGGCAGAGCTTGGAGCAGGGCACGTTTCCACACCCATGGAAAGAGGTGCCCCATGGCCAGGGAGGACCTGGAGTGAGACCAAGGGACACCCATACTGTTCTATGACTCTGAGGGATGATTGAAGGAAGCCCTTAAAGCAGTGTACACGCGCTCTTCTCTATGCCAGCACAGCATCCTGGTCTCCATCCCTGACCTCAGCTCACGTGCCAGGCAGGGCTGGAGCACGGCTCACACACCAGGCCAAGCAGCCACGCTTGGTGTCATGGAGCAGGAACAAGACCTTTGATTTTCTTGATCCAGAAAGCATCTCACTGCAACCCATTGTGAACAGAGCACATGGCTTTCCTATGACTTCACAAGGCCCAATGGGACAAAAGCCCAGCTTTGATGCTCTGAAGCTCTCTGAGGCCTCTTGGGATGCTGGACTGACCAATGCAGGCAGGGACAGCCCAGGAATGCCCCCAACTCCCACCTTGCCTGCACCTTTTGCACCACATTCCCACTCTCCCTGGCCATGGGCTGGTTTCCTTGTACCCAACCAGCAGAAAGCCTCTTGGCATCTGCTCCTTTCAGGAAGGTTTTCAATTCCAAGGTTGCTGATGCATTTATGGTGAAAGGCATTTGATGGCCGGGAGATTAACGTGCACTTGGAGGCGATTACAGGAACTCAGAGGGTGCATGCAGTGAAGGGAGACGTGGGAGAGCTGCCACTCAGTGCTGGAGAGTGGGCAGGGGCTTGCCCAGGCCATCGAGGTCCCTGCTAGGATGCAGAGAAAGCAGCAAACATCTTTAAGGAGGTGATTCAGGCACCAGAGCTGGTGGATAGCAGCAGGCACAGAGGGACAACTCACTGAGATCCCTGTGTGGATGCAGCTTGCATTGCACAGGGGACAAAGCGACAGCACCAGGTCAAGCCCCCATGCAGAGGACAGTCACAGTCTCAGGAGCACGGAGATACCAAGCACATGTCCTGGCACCACCCAATGCGCCTACAGGTCACACTGCTGCACCCGGGTAAGCTCTGGGGAATGCATCAGGGAAGGAATCCACCATTTCTCCTGCAGGTGGAATGCCTTTCCAGCCCGCAGGGATATGGGGGGGCTGCAGGGACTCACCCGGGCTGAGCTGACGGTGGTGGCAGTGAAGTGGCTGCTGGAGGAGGAGACGGTGTCGCTGTAGGACATCATGGAGTAGGAGTCGGTGGCCAGGGAGGGCCCCGAGGGCTGCCGCGCCTTCATGCACTCGATCTCCCTCTTCAGCACCAGGTTGTCGAAGCGGTCGAGGTCTTGTGGGGAGATGACGCCGCGCACGTCCGAAAGCAGCGAGAACTGCGCCAGGAGACAGGCACCAGGGACAGGTTGGAGCACGGGAGGCCTCCCACACTGCCCACCAGGGGGAACGGGATGTGCTGGCAGGTAATGGAGCCTTTGGTGAGGCGCTGGCACAGGGTGCCCAGAGAAGCTGTGGCTGCCCCATCCCTGGCAGTGTTCAAGGCCAGGTTGGACACAGGGGCTTGGAGCAAGCTGCTCCAGTGGAAGGTGTCCCTGCCCGTGGCAGGGGTTGGAGCTGGGCGAGCTTTAAGGTCCCTTCCAACACAACCCAACCCATTCCACGTAGTCCATGAGGAGGTTTGGTCCTAACCTTTACCAGAAGCTCCTCTGCTACTAAACACCAGCCCCTAACCCCCATAGTGCCCTACATCTGGATTTTGCCTTCCACCCTCACCACTGTCCCTGAGCAGACAACCTTGGAGACTTATCTGCTGTGCCAATGGCTCTGCTCAGTCCACCAGGAACAAGGAACCATCCCGGAGCACGGTGAGGGCCTCACCTTAGCGTGTGTGTTGAGTAGCTCGAAGAGCGCCATGACCAGCGCATCCACGGAGATGTTGCCTTCCTTGTACTCATCGAGGTAGTAGCCCATGGTGGCCCGCTCCTGCTCGTTGAGGAGGTGCCGTGCCTGCTCCTCCAGCATGACACGGGTCTGGTTCACCATGGTGCTCAGTGTCACCTGCGAGCCGGCCAGGCCCCGATAGAACACGGGCTGCGGGAGACAGGAGAGAGGCTTTGGCTTGGGATGCCAAGGAATCGGCTGAAAGGAGGGAAGCGGGGACAGCCCCTCGCCCTGGGCTCTGCTGCCAGCCCTATCCTAGCATTACAGGCCGCTGCTCTCACCCAACTGCCTGTACCAAAGGGAATGGAAGGGGAATGCTTCCAAAATGACCAGAGGGAGGTGTCCACAAGGCTTCACCAGCATAGCTGCTCGCTCAGTGTCACTTGTCCCTGTAACTCCAGAGCCAGTTTATGCAGAATAACCAAAGCACCTTCAGGGCTCTGCTCACAAGTTGTCCCTTGGCCAGCTCTTGATTCAATAGCAGGCTGCATTCCCTTCCTGGCAGAGCTGGGGAAATGGGGCCAGGAGGAAGGGCAAGCTTCCCACCTTGTGGAAAAGGCACATTTACCCCCGCTGCAAGCTTAAAGCAGAGCCTGGTGAAGAAAGAGCTACTGGGAACCAAAGGGAGAGACAAACCAGGCTGCGGATGAAAGGCTTCTGCCTTGGAGAGGGGTTTCTAAGGGGAGGTCCTTGCTGCTCCCCTCCCAGGCAGTGCTGGCAGAGCTCACAGAGGGATACGGAGCCAAGACCCTGACTATCCTGGACACGCTGCAAGGAGTGAACAAGGCACGGAACAGCACAGAGCTGTTATCACTGAGAGCCACCTGTGAAACCTCGCTGCTGCATTTCCATTTCAAAGACAGGAGCTCTGCGAGGAGGTGCTGAGAGAAGCCCTGCTGGCATTGCAGCTCTGCTTCCAGGCGGGAATGACCCCAGGAGCTGGCAGGGCCCAGAGGCAGCTGCCAGGCAGAAGGCATCGGAGTCACCTCTGTGGGGTGCAGGGGTCCTTGCCTGTCAATGTGACCATTCTCAGGCTGGAGGCACCAGATGTGCTGCAGACCCACCAGTGGCACAGGAGAGGGGTCATGTCACTGCTTGTAGGAAACACAGCTGGCAACATGAGGTGGGGAGGAGAAAGGCTTGAGCCAGTTAAACCTCATAGCACCAGCATCCCTTTCAAGCCAGGAACACAAATCCCTCCCTCCCATGGAAAACAGGGGGCAAGAATGGTGATTTCTTTTGCCAAGGTACCAGGAAGGACTTGTATCTCTTACCCTGGCTGTCACCTCCGCAGCACGGTCACCCACTGCCCTGCGAGGAGGGAGAAGAGCAGTTAGCACCGAGCAGAGCGTGCCCATCACTCACTGCATTGAGCCTGGCTCCAGACCTGTGATGTTCTCCCCTCTCTGTGCCCGTAAGGGAACAGGGAAGGGGCAGCAGTGTGCTCTAAAGCCCTGATCCGCCTTCCAGGCCAGAGATGCTGTCTCCTAAGCCCCACACATGGGGGCCACATGTCTGAGAAGCCACGGTGCTCCCATGGACAGGGTGCCCACGCACATTGCATCGCATCTGGCTGCCACCATTCCGGGTACTGGAGCTCCACAGTACCCAGTACATTCCAGGTCCTGGGGCTCCATGCACCCCTTGGTGACTGTGTCCACCACAGAGGAGCTCTGTGTTGATAACCAACCTGCATGGGGTGCACCAAGCACGTACCCTGCTGAGGTGACGAGGGTGTCCCCCACCTGGGAGCTCGCTATCCACCTTGTCTCATCCACGGTGGTGCGGGCATGGGGCAGCCTCCCGATGTCCTTCACCGTCATGATGAGGTGCCGGGAAGACTTGAGCAGCTTCACAGCCTCGTCATGGGGGATGCTGAGGAAGCTCCTCCCGTTCACCTCCAGGATCTGGTCTCCAACCTGCGGAGTGAGGATGCGGTGAGGCTGCCATGGCCTGGGGGCTTTCCTGCTAGGGATATGGCTTCCAATCCCACCAGGGAGGAGCTGCTCCGTCCATCCCACCTCCAACTGGGGACACAGCAACTGGGGGGACCAGTGAGGGAGATGGGCCAAGTGCTGGTGGCTGGAGACCAAGCACTCAAGCTGACCAGTGAAGCCTGGAGGAGCCTATGAAGGATCCCAAACCAGACCAGTCTGCCCAGTCTCCCCCATTAACTGCATCTACAGACGTTTGGTTGTAACAACCCCCAGAGAACATCTCATCCTCCAGCCCCAACCCCTCCTGTCAATGTGGGAGGCCAGGGACCATCTGTGGAAGCCCCAAACCCAGGTCTCTGTGTGCCGGAGGGAGGGTTCAACTCGAGTGTCCCACCTCAGCCTCCAAGCAGTACTGTAGGAGCTGAGAGAGCTGGATTTCATCTCTCCTCCTATTTCCTCCCCAGCTCCTCCCAAGAGCTTTCATGCTGCAGTGGGGCCTTCCCTGACAGCCTGGCCACACTCAGGACACAGCACCCATAGAGCACCCCATGTCCTCTTTCCCTTTGCTCTAGGGCTCTCAGTGCCATCCCTCCTCGCTCCCGTAGCACAATTCAACCTGCTCCTCACAGCCACCTCTTTGAAACTGCTCTTCCATAGCTTTGCTCAAGCACAGGCTCTGTTCAGCTCTGTCAAAACTGTTTTATTCCCTTTGTGCTGCAGTGCAAACAGAATGAGGCATCAGTTAAGTCCCTCACCTCCCTCTCGGAGGAGGAGATGAAAGGGAATGGGGAGAATTCCTAAGTCTAATAGAACTACATGGAGAGTCAACACCATTCTCTCAGCTCACTCCTGGACTGGGATTAGTTCCCTTACTCCAGGGAGAAGCCAAGTCTATGGGGTGGCTGTGACTGCTGCCACCCAATTTTCACCAGTACTACCCAGGACTTTGCTGGGGTGAAAGCGAACACCAGGAGCACCACCAGCATAAAGCACCCGGGATCCATCGCCTGCCCATGGCAGGGGGGCTGGAAATCAATGATTTTAAGGTCCTTTCCAACCCAAGAGAAAACCATTCTGTGATTCCATGACTGCTCCAGCAAAGGCGGTGTCCTGATGTTGGCTGGGATAGGGTTAATTTTCCCAGTGGCTGCTGCAGTGCTGTAGTCTAACACTGATAACACACTGATGGTTAACTGCTGCTTAGCAGTGCTTTCCCTCACCAAGCACTGTTCAGTCTCTCATGCTCTCAGTGCAGAAAGGGAGCCAAAGGCAGTCTGAGCTGGTAACAGAGACCAAGACATGGGAAGGAGCCCAGGGAAAGACAAGTGACCCAAATGAGAGCATCCCCATCATCAGACTCCACAAACTCCTCATCCCTGCGAGCTCTGTTGGGTCTAAGCTGACAATGTGAAAACTGCTGAGCACCAACACTACAGGGAGAGGAGATGACTCAAGTGCCTCAACTGCCACGAGAAACACGCATGCAGTGCAATAAGAATCAGTCCTCAGGTCTTTCTGATTCACTGGGCAATCCACTGGAGTGGATTTTGCTACTCAAATGAGGAGCATCAGGCTCACTGCAGCATCAAACAGTGAAAACCCAAGTCCGATTCGATACTATTATTGTGAGTATGGATCTTTAATAGTTTTCCAGATCAGGGATTAAAATGTCCTTATTTATTTTGTTCACATTATACAGATCTAACAGCCTTCCTTTAGTTTCTCCTTTCAAGAGAGGACCAAAAGGAACCTGACAAGCCATAACAGGGAGAGCAGAGGGGCCCTGGACAAGCTACTTCACCCGTATCTGTCCTTCAGGCTCCAGCTGTGCTCAGCACAGTGCCCAGCACAGGACCACCTCTACCTATCTTGATGAGAGGCTCCTATTGGAGCTGGAAAGGATTGGTTTTGCTAATTAACATAGATAATAATTACTTCCCCCCTCCTTATCCCCTTACCCCTCCAAAGTCAAGGACAATTGGGAAGGTAACGCAAAACTGCACAGGTGCAAAAGAACCATCTGTGAAAGCAAGAGTTGACCCTGGCACGTTATTTGCTGTGGGCACATTCCTGCCCAGGAGCACCCAGCTCCTGATGGAAATGTAACAAGAGGTGGAGAAATTGCCTGGAATCTATGATTCCCTTCTGTGATTCTCTGCAGCAGGCTCAGAGTTAGTCCTAGGACCTGTGTTTGAGTCGGGATGTGCAAAATAAGCATTGTTGGGCTTTCTTGTGCCTTCCTTCAGCAGCAGCGAGAGCCCTCCCTGCAGAAAACAGCCAGGAAAGGAAAGGGAACAGCATCAGCTCTGAAAATGGGATTATTCTCATTTCTTAAGGAAAAATCTACCCTGAAAGGCAAAGGCTGAACAGGACATGTGAAAGGTGACTGACAAGAACCAGAGAGCAGAAACAACAGAGCCAAATGACAGCCTCGCCTCCTTCTCTTCCTGGGGCCAGAGAGAACAGGAGGTGCAATCAAGAGAAACGAATGGGCTCAAGGCAAGCATTGTGAGCACCTGAAGTCTCTTTAAACTGATCAGAATTGGCTCTGGGAGGAATTCAGTCACACAGAGAGGTGGGTGAGAGCTTTTTAAAGTGAATTAATGCTAAATGACACCAAATTGAGCTGGGAATAACGGGGCTAATGGGATGCCAAATGGTTTGGCACCAGCATGAGTCTTATTAAATGCTACTAATGTGCTAGGAGAGAGGTTAAATTACCTATGGGTACTCCTGAAGTGGAAGGATTCTCCCTTTAGCACAAGGAATTACCAAAAGGAGACCTTAAGAAATTGAAACTATGGGCAAGAAAAAGTGGAAATGTCCAAATTAAGACTTGCAGAAAACTAAAGAGGTTATAATCAGCTTCCCCAGGGTTGGGGCAGATAACTCACATCCAATGAGGCCAATACAGCCTGTTGGAAGGATCCTTATGCGGGAGCAAGGCAAGGGAACAGTGGGTTCAGTGCTGTCGAAAACATGTTCTTTTCCCCAAACCTTGCAGCACAAGGATGTGGAACAAAGCAGATGCAAATGGGAAATGGAAGCACACAAGCAGAGGAGGCTGGCTCCTGGGGTAGGCACTGGTTTGTGCTGGCCTCCCATTGAAGCACCGCCTGTCCCCATCAGGGTGACATGGTTTGAAGGACCACTCCACACCGCCTCCGGGCTCCATCTGCGCACCGCAACCACGCACATCCTCATTGCACCGCTCCCTATTCAGCCGATTCCCCAGACTCGAAGCAGCCACGAGGCTTTTTATAGCTTCCTGCCTACGTGCAGACCTCTAAAGACGAGCCCCTTCTCGAGAGGCAGCTTTGTGACTAAAACCAATGACGTAAAATCATTCACCTCTTCCTATTTACAGTCTCTCTTTTACTCACTCATGTATATATAGGCATAAACTGATTGCGGCGGCCTCTTTTTACCCCAGCCTTTGTGCTGGCGTCTCAATATTGAGTTGTTTGTTCAAAGCAAGCCACCCGAAATCTGCGATTTCTGCTGTAAAGGTCAAGAAGAGGAGAAATTGGCTTAAAGACCCACATCCTGACAAAACAGACCTGCAAAAGGAATGAAGGAGGAAGAAATGGGGATGAGCAGAACAAGCTCAGCTCCTGCACTGGCATCGCTGTGAATGTCAGTGGGGACAGAACCTGAAGTTTCATCATGAATAAACAGAAGAAAGCCAAGGCCAAGAGTATGAATGTTTAATGCTTGACTGCAGAGATCAGCCTGCTCTCTGCTGGCACCTGAAGTGCTCTGCTCGTGGCCATGGAGATGCAGTGGTACCCAAACGGGCATCGGCAGGACTAGGTCTCCTCTGCGACACACTGCTCAGACCCTGGTTCTGTGGGAGACAGAAGCCAGCTGAGCTTTTGGGCCTCAGAGAAGCTGCCTTGGTTTTGACTGGTTTTCGACACCACATCGACGGCCCTTCCATCAAAATTAAAGGGAAATGTGGAACTTGTTATTAAAACATTCAAAAATGCAGATTTGGTGCCACAGGTGCAAGAAGGTTTTCACTAAAAGTCTGGCAGAATCGGAGAATCCCAGCCTGGTTGCTCCAAGCTCCAACAGGGGTTTTGGACCCTACCATAGGAGGAGGTCACTTGGGCAAGCAGGGACAAGGAGCATCCTATGGAGATGGCCGAGTGTTTCTGAGGGCACCAAGAAGTGAGAGATGATGCTGGGGGCTCCCTGCAGAGCATCCTTCTCTCCCAGACCATAGGTCACCCCTTGCTGGCCACCCTGCACCACTCTGCCTGCACCTCCCAGGGTACACAGCATCTCCTGGGGATGTCAGTGCAAGCATCAGTGCAAGGTCACGGTGAAAGGCAGCAGGGACAGCCCTCTGGGACGTGAGGATTAAAGACAGAGATGATAAAAGGCACAGGACAATTTGTTTCTCCCCAACAGAGCTGGGAATAGTGGGACTGGCTGGAGCTGCTCCACGTGCTGCATGGGTGACTTTGCAGAGTCACAGGATGTTTGTCCCCAGCACAGACCCTGTGCCAGTGCCAGGCTCCATCTCCTACAGCCCTGAAAAGGCAGGAAAAGAAGAAGTGGTTGCATTGGTTTTCTCCAGTTCTTTCTGTTCATTTCATGGTTACTGCTCCCACACTGACCCAAGCCCCTGTTTCTGCTGCTTTCCTTGGTTCAATCCCCACGCCTGTGAGCTCAGCACAGCCAAGGTTCCACTACAAACCAGCACACACAGGAGTCACAGCAGCAGCACACACAGCTTCATCCCTCTGTGTGTGTGTGTGTGTGTGTGTGTGTGTGTGTGCCAGCAGGATGGAGCTTTCCTGAATGCCAGCCTTGATGTGATCTCAGATATGCACCATTTCCCACCTGGGTTTGTGTGTGCTGCAGGCTGTAAGCTTAGAGCTGCTGGGAGGTCTGGAGATAAAGAAAGGCCTTTTATCACGGATTCATCGAATCCCAGACTGGTTTGGCTTGGAAGGGACCTAAAAGTTCATCCAGTTCCGACCCCTGCCACGTTTAATGCTCTGCTGTTGGAGATGGCTGGGCGTAGGTTGCTGCTCCAGGTGGTGGTGGAAGGGATGTGACAGCACCAGGAGGGAAGAACTGGTGGGTAAATGTGATTTCCAGGTCATTCACTGCACTCTGCAATGGAAGAATTGTGGTACCATTCAATGGGAGCTCAACCCAGCCTTGCTGGGTCACTGGGAAGTTCCTGTTGACTTCCCAGGCACTGAACACTTCTGTGGGTTTTAGAGCTTCCACTGAATGTTACCACAATTGAGCTGATTCCTTAGAGCAGCTCCAGTGCCTGAAGGGGCTGCAGGAAAGCTGGAGAGGGGCTTGGGACAAGGGCCTGTAGGGACAGGCCAAGGGGAATGGCTTTAACCTGCCAGAGGGGAGACTGAGCTGAGCTCTTAGGCAGAAGCTCTTCCCTGTGAGGGTGCTGAGGCGCTGGCACAGGGTGCCCAGAGAAGCTGTGGCTGCCCCATCCCTGGCAGTGTTCAAGGCCAGGTTGGACACAGGGGCTTGGAGCAAGCTGCTCTAGTGGAAGGTGTCCCTGCCTGTGGCAGGGGTTGGAGCTGGAGGAGCTTTAAGGGCCCTTCCCACTCAAAGCATTCCATGATTTCCCTGCTAAGGACCTGAGAGAGATGTTAAGACTTGGACCGATCCAAAACTCCAAGCTCAGCATTTCCCTTTGGTGTCAAGAAGAGTCAGGAGAAAGAAACAGGAGCCAGCAGAGGATGATTAAGTCCAGAACTGGTTGCCTTACCCCCACCAATGGCTTGTCTATAAAGCACTGGTGATCTCAGTGCCCAGTTAGATGCAATGTTGTGTGCCACAGCAACCTGAGCAACAAGACTATCTGTTCCAGCCTAAATCACAGCCCTGCACCACACTGTCCACACACCTCATGCTATCAGCTTTGACAGCTTTAAGTGACTTTATGGGGCCACTGGAGCAAAGCTGGAGGCTGAGCCCCAGACCCTTCAGGGCTGATCAATGGAGAAATGGACCACCAGAATGCAGAGAGGGGATCAGACTGGATTAACACCAATGCCCAGCAGCCCAGCACCATTTCAGAGGAGTTTAACATCTATTGAGTCTTGACTGACACAAGGAGCAGGGAAAGAACCGTCCCTCAGAGCCCATGGGATTGCACTGGAGGAAGCAAAACCACACATGAAGAGAAACCCTGAGTGATGAAACACGGCAACCTGAGGTGTCCGTGTTTCAAATGTGCTCCATTCATGAGCAGCACAGTCCAACAGCTCCCTTTTCTACTTATTTGGCTGGTGAACCCCCTAGAACATATATGATTTTAACCCAAATGACCCTGCAGGAACAGCTGAGGTCCCAGTCCCATCCTGTTCTGAGGCCTGGTACAGCGGGAAGGCTGGAGGAGCTTGGAGATGATGTGTGTACATGGTGGGATGAAAGAGATGCAAGATCGCGCTTTACAAGAGGTCTCTGTAGCCAACTCTGGACCAGGGCAGCCTCAGAAGGACCCAGTCACCCCACAGACACCCTGTAGGAACCTATTAGACTACAGAGGGAGCCTGACATAGCCGGAGGTCCCACCAAGCCAGGCTGCTGATAGATGAGCTTTGCTCTATCCCTGAGGGTGATCCTGCTGTTTCTGCCTTTTAGGACATGATGCTTGTGAATCCAGTGCTGCAGGAGGACACTGGCACAGGCAGCTCGGCCTCCTCTCACCACGGCAGCTCAACACATGCTCTGCACCCTGTGCAAAACACTAGCTCCAAACATCAGGGCTTTGGATGCGAGATGCAGGAAGAGGACACAGGACCAGGATCTTTAACAGCAAACTCTTCCCTGCCAGTTCAGGGAGGTAGCAGTGATTTTCTTCACTTCCAGTCCAGGCTGCACTCAGGTATCTACATCAAAACCATCCCCAAGCTGTCTCAAAGGGGAGAAACCAGGTGTGGGGCTGTGCTAAGGCAGAAGACAAGGCACAATCTGCTCCAGAAGCGTCCTCCCTGCACAACCACCTTGCTCCCTAAAGGTTTAATATCCAAAACATCCAAAGAACCTGCCCTGAAAAGCCAGCTCCAGGAAACCAACTCTCACCTCTCCACTGAGACCCGTTTGGCTTGGGACAAGGGGTAGGAACTGCCACTAACGTGGCCCTGCATCCTCAATTCATGAAACTCAATCTCTCTATCTCCCATCCCAGCCCACTGCGGGGTTGTTCTTACCTTTAAGCCAGTGCTCTCTGCTTCAGAGCCTTTATCCACACCAGTGATGTAGATGCCCAGGGAATACTCTGCCCCTCCTCGGATCATGAGCCCCAGGGATTTCCCTTCATTCAGGACCAGATTCACCTGCAGAAGACCAGGAACAGTCATTTATGTGGTGTCTCCCCTGCTGCCCCCAGCTCCCCACACACTGGGACAAAGCCCTTCTGCAGGTACCTCCAGACAACCACAGCCCCAGATGGAGCTCTAAACCTCCCCGCTGCAATGCAGAGGAAGGAGAAGAGAAGGTTTATACAATCCCAGCCTGGTTTGTGTTGGAAGGGACCTTAAAGCTCCTTCAGCTCCAACCCCTGCCACGGGCAGGGACACCTTCCACTAGAGCAGCTTGCTCCAAGCCCCTGTGTCCAACCTGGCCTTGAACACTGCCAGGGATGGGGCAGCCACAGCTTCTCTGGGCACCCTGTGCCAGCGCCTCAGTGCATCTCTTGTTCATCTCCCTGTGCTCAGACAACCACTCGGGGCTGCCTGAAGGATGCTTTAGAGGTACTTGGCCTCAGGGTGGGTTCAGCTGAAGGCACAGAAGGCTCCCAGGGCTCCTCCACGCAGCCATGTGCTTTATGATCCCTATTTAATAATGCCAGGACAGTATTTCCACCTATCCTGCCCTGAAGAGCCAGATCATACTGCAGCACTTCACTGGAGTCAGCAGGACGGCAGCTCTGCATGAAGGCATTTACATTTCCCTTTAACACTATCCCAAGGTGCTGGTAAGCTGAGAAGCTGCTCTCCCCACCCCAATACCATCAGATGGAATAAGAGATACTCCCTGCAAACCTGAGGTGCTGCTGCACGAGCTGGTTCATTTACACACATCCCAGCAAACCCAGCCTGTGAGGGGCAGAAAGCAACGATCCAGCCCCAAAGACCAGAGGCTGAAAGGACCTTCCAGCAACACAGAGCTGTGTGAATAAACCCGAGTACCAGTTAAACCCACATCGCTGCTGGCAATGCCACAAGGTTGGGTTGCTGAGGCTTAATTGCATTTCTTAATCAGCTGATACCTGCGTCTCTTGGAATAAACCCTGTGGAAATCACAATAGCAACAGAGGCTGTTGGGAAAAGAGTGGCAGCAGCAGCAGGGACCAAGGAAAAAACAGCTCTGGGAGCATTTGGCTTCCTGACAAATTGCAGAATTAGGGAAGAGCTGAGGAATAAAGCGAGGGCTGCAGGCAGGGGGGTCGGCTCGAGCAGGCTGCGGAGCAAGGAGGAACAGAGAGAAGGCCCTGAGGAGCCAAAGCAGAGATAAGCTGCTTGCAGGATGAAGCAAAGGCTGAGTCACTCCATGTTAAAGGCTTAGGGATAAGAGGGGAGGCTGTTTTGCCCACTGTTTGCTAGGGAAGAGGCTGTTCCCACAGCCGGGGCAGAGGTGGTGCTCAGTAGGGTTGGCACCGTGGTGCTACCTGTCCCAAGCACAGCACTATCTGCACCCTCTGGCATCCTTGAGGACCCCCATGCAAGGCACCCCCTGTGCCCTGCTGGGAAGGGAAGGTATTTCCAGGCTCGCTGTAGCACCGATGCTGCCCATCCCCACCTCCTCCCCTACACAGTACCAGGGCTGCGTCCAGCCCCAGGCTACAAGAGACTCATTGGGAAGATCAAGGTCATGCTTTTAATTTCAATTTCAACGCTGAAGCATCTGCCACCTCCTGTAGCAGGGAATCGAGGGGAAATGAATGCCACCATCAAGAAGGCATTTTCTCTGAGCTGGCTTTTACACGGGATTTCATTTCTCTGGGTTTATGCAATTACCTGTTGATAGATGCAATTTTACCATCAGAAAAAGCGCTTCCAGACAAGAATTACTCTCCATCAGCACGGCTCAGCACACAGCTGCAGGAGCGCATGGGAAGGCTTCGCCCATGCTGACAGCTCTTGCCGTGCCATTAGTGCTACCACACAACACAAACAACACTTGAGGAGGCTCGCAGGGCTCATCCTCCTCCTGCTCACCAAGGAAACCCCACTGGCTGATGTCTAGACATCCTGCAAACATGCAGGCACAGCTCACAGGAGCGCAGAGCCGGCTCACAGCCTTTAACGGAGGCACTGGGAGCAGCAGTCGCGGCTGCTGGGGGTGCTGCATCCATCGTTGCTGCCTCCACACCAACCCTCCCGTCCAGGGCAGGATGTGTGAGGCCACGCTGAAGACTTGGCTGTCACAGTTCCACTGGCAGCAACCCCCAGGAGCGCAGATGCCTTCCTGCAATAGAATCCCTGCAATAACAAGGAGATGCTCCGGTGCCCACCAGCATGGCTTGAGTTGAGCTCTGACCCGAGGAACACATTTTGGCCTAAGTCTGCTGGGATGCTGCTCCAGACAGAAGGATCCAATGAACTGGGGACCAGTGGCTCATGCCACATACCCCAGTCACCACAGGGAACAAACCACATAGCCCGGAGCACACTGAACATTCTTCTTGCTGTAAAGCAGAGCAAACCCAGCAAGCAAACAGTGAGAGATGTGGTGAGCTCTATCACTTCACTCTGCAAATGTCATTAGAATCTAATAGAAAGAAATCCTTCCTTATCTCTCCTGCATCTCTTCTCCTTCATGCTCAAGTAGGCACCATTAGTGCCTCAAATGTTTAAGCCATGCAGTGTTACCATAGATCAAATTTGTCTTCTTTTCTAATAACAACAGCTACTTGTGGAAACAGAACTGCCTGGAGGCAAGGGGATGCTCACACTCTCTTTGTGTATCTTTCCCTTCTTCTGCTGCACCAAAAGCTTACAGGAATAAGCAGCTCCCCTGGCAATAAGCACATTACAGCCACGATCCAGCCGATGAAATGGTGTTTCACAGAGAATTAGCAGCCCAACGTTTGCAGAGCATTTTGCACAGTTCATTTTCCTCCCAGCTCAGCAGCACCTACAAGTTTCTGCTGGCTGATGGTCTCCAAAGTGCTGTTAATGGAATAAACGCTTGATCCCAGAAGGACATCAAGGACAATCCACAGCACAAGTGGTCCCTGATGTGGTGAAAGCATCAGAGGACTTCACTGGACACATCATACAAATCCTGCTTATTACTGGCCACCACCACTGGCTACTTCACCTATGGGGAGATGGGCACTGAGGAAACTCTGGATCCACTGATTCTGACCACAGGGAAGGCTGCCCTTAGTTAGGAAATGAATCGCAGCAAACCTGAGGGAACAGAGTCATCCGTTCAACCTGCCACAGCGAGCACACGGTGAATGCTCCATCCCCAGCAGTGTTCAAGGCCAGGCTGGACAGAGTCTTGGGCAACATGGTCTCGTGTGAGGCATCCCCGCCCATGGCAGGGGGTTGGAACTGGACGACCTTAAGGTCCTTTCCAACCTAACCATTCTGTGTGTCTATGCAAGAATTAAAGGGAATGCGGCGATGAAGGAGGTATGTAAGTTGTTGCACATTCCCATGCTTTCCATGACGAAAAATCCATCACTACAGCCCCTGATGAAGAGTCCCTCTCCAGCATCCTTGCAGCCCCCTTCAGACACTGGAAGCTGCTCTGAGGTCTCCACACAGCTTCTCTTCTCCAGGCTGAACAGCCCCAGTGTTCTCAGCCTGGCTCCATGCTGGAGGTGCTCCAGTCCCCTGATCATCCTCGTGGCCTCCTCTGGACTTGTTCCAACAGCTCCATGTCCTTCTTATGTTGGGGACACCAGGATAGTGAGAACAAAGCCAATGGGCTTTGCTAACTTCCCAAATCCCCATAATGGCTTCCACTCGACAGTGAAAGAATGCCAGCATTCCCAGTTAAAACGCAGTGTAAATCCATGGACCAGGTGTATGCCAGCCCCGGGACAGGTACATGGATCCCTCCTCTACCAGGCGGATCGGTTACCCCATCACACACACGTCAGCAGCAGCAGTTTCCATTTCAAGCCCTTTGATAATGAAGGCTTCTGCCTACAGATAAGCAAACTTGTTTCACATACAGAGCAGCTGTATGGAGGAAAAGGTGGCTAGGCAGAATATCTCTATAGCCTGGTGCATGCAGGATGCCTCCACCAACCTTGAATCTAACCTTGGTAAAGCTGGAAACATCAGGTTAATTACAGCAGCATCTCAATGCATTAAAACCTGCCTGGTTTACATGACTTCAGCTGCAGGGCTGAAGTCTGATCTCTGCTGTATTTTCCCTGTTTGAAAGCTTTAGCATGCATATTCTAGGGCAATCAGATCAATTAGAAATATGGGGGGAAATAACTAATCCCACCCCTTTGCTCACAATCTAAAGCTGTTCAGATACCAACTGATCGCAGCAGTACCTGTCGATTGCGGTCGACTGGGCTGAATTCACCAGGGGTACGTGGCATTTATTTACATGATGTTTATGAACAGAGTGACCCCACTTTCAACAGTTAAATAGATACAACCCCACACATACAAATAAAGAGGGGAAAAAACTAGAGGCAGGCTGTTCCTGTGCTCTAGGACACATTTGCATCTCTTGATGGTCCACAGTGCATCAGGACAAAGCAGCTCAGCTAATTCATGCCCTGAAGCAGGAGTTGAGCAAATGACACGGGCAGTCACAGCAAATAACCCCTCTCAAATCTACCAGCCAGGTCAGGCTCTCCTCACTGCAGCAAGCTTGCTCATGGGGACCAAAGCAAGGCACCTCTGGGTACAGAAGGGTCTGGTGGCCTTCGTCTTCTTCATCAGGGGCTGTAGTGACAGGACAAGGGGTGATGGGCTCAAACTGAAACAGGGGAAGTTCAGGTTGGATCTAAGGCAGAAGCTCTTCCTTGTGAGGGTGCTGAGGCACTGGCACAGGGTGCCCAGAGAAGCTGTGGCTGCCCCATCCCTGGCAGTGTTCAAGGCCAGGCTGGACACAGGGGCTTGGAGCAAGCTGCTCTGGTGGAAGGTGTGGAGCTGGATGAGCTGTAAGGTCCCTTCCAACCCAAACTATTCTATGATTCTGTGATGCAAGTTGTAGGATCCACTGGGTTTTGCAGGTCCTGCAAATGGGAATTCAGGAGTGGAGGTTATTGTCACCGAGCCTTGCACACTGACACCAATGGGCAGGACTGTGAGGAGGAGCTGGGTTTGGAAGCAAGCTTAAGGCAGAGCAAGGAGTGGAAGGGTCAGTGACCCAAGGTCCCACAGCCTGGCTCAGCTAGAATAGGAACACTTGGAGCTGGGGACCCCTCACACCTTGGGTGTGAGCGCATCCAACAGCGGGCAAGCCCAGCATGGCTGCTCTTCAAAGTTTAATGTGGCCTTCATTCAACCTGGCTTCATTTCCTTCCAAAGCAGATTCAGCTGCAGTAATTAAAGCTCTTTTAACTTGCAAAGATCAGGTGGATTCTTCCTGTGCACCCCCTGAGGAGCTCAGGAGCAGCCCAGAGGAGGGTGCTCTGGGGTGGTAACTGGTCCATGCACAGCCAAGGTGCCCAGGGACAGCCAGGGCACGTGGAATCCCATCTCTGCAGGGACTGTCGGGAAGGGGCTGTGCGGTGCCACACAAGGTACAGGACACACGTACAGGCTTCTAAGCATTTCATGTCAATACCCAGCAAGGACTAAAGGAACAATGTGCACAGAAACACCCACCTCCAGCTTCAAAGAGTTGCTGTCTGCTGTATCAAGGTGACATGGAGGGGTAGTGGACAGCAGCAAGGCAGCCACAGCTGCTCTTCTCTTATCCTTAAAGTAATGGGGCCTTCTCCCTTGGCACCCACATGAATTTTACATCAGAAACTGCCTCAGCCTGGGTTAAATTTGTTTCCTCTCTGGCTGAGGTGGAAAGCTCCAGCTTGCAGACCCCTCCAGGCAGAGATGAGGATGCTTTGGGCATACAATCATAGGATCCCAGCCTGGTTTGTGTTGGAAGGGACCTTAAAGCTCCTCCAGCTCCAACCCCTGCCACGGGCAGGGACACCTTCCACTAGAGCAGCTTGCTCCAAGCCCCTGTGTCCAACCTGGCCTTGAACACTGCCAGGGATGGGGCAGCCACAGCTTCTCTGGGCACCCTGTGCCAGCGCCTCAGCACCCTCACAGGGAAGAGATCTCAGGGTAACAGAATGGAAATAGACTCCAAGCAACATTGTGCCTTTGGGAAAAGCACAATGCTCACCCATATGCCAGTACCCCATGACCACCAGTGAGGCCACACCATGTCCTGGTTGTACAAGACTAACAGGTTCCCTATCCATCATCACGGAGAGAGTCTGTCCCTCCAGCCTCTGCCTCCAGTGCAAGAGGCAGTGCTGCTCTGCACCTACAAGACTCTGGGTCTGTTTGGGCATGGGAAGCACAAGGGAGAAGAAACACTAAATCCCTCAAGTCAGGACTGAAGCTTGAACTTGAAGTGCTGGCTTCACTCATAGTAAAGCCAGTTTACACAGTAAGAGTACTGGGAATTAGAAGATGTCCCTGCCCATGGCAATGGATTGGAACTGATGAGCTTTAAGCTCCCTTCCAACACAAACCAGGCTGGGATTCTGTGACTCCCTGTGGGAGACAGGGGGAAAGCTACAGACCAAGGGTAAAACCAGTACCCAGTATATCCAGGAGGAGAGACAGGCTATCCCCATGGAGGTATCACAGGAACGAGCAGTGCAACGGTTGGCACCCACAGGGCAGCACCACATCCCTGTGCTCACCTTCTTCTCATCCCCCTCCTGCAGGAGCTGGAGGTGGCTCCTCTTCTCGCTGTCCTTGCGCAGGGAGCTGTGCTGGTGCTGCGCCAGCCCCACCGGCGGGGACACGCTGCGGCCCTGCGGGTCCACCCACGTGTAGATGTGGTTGGTGACGTACCCCCCCGGGATGCGGCCCACCGAGTGCACAGACAGGTTCAGCTTCTTGCAGCCCTTCAGCACCTGGAAGGCAACCAAAGAGAGCAGAGAGTCAGTGCCTTTGGAGGGGGCAGTCAGCCTGGCTCAGGACTCCAGGCTGGAGGGCTTGTGCTCTTCCTTGAGGTGCAAGGATTTCAAGCTACTCCGCACCCACCGGCTGAGTGACTGAGCTACGTAAGGAAGACAACACAAGAAGGACGTGGAGCTGCTGGAGCAAGGCCAGAGGAGGCCATGAGGGAATGAGCACCTCCAGCATGGAGCCAGGCTGAGAACACTGGGGCTGTTCAGCCTGGAGAAGAGAAGCTGCGTGGAGACCTCAGAGCAGCTTCCAGTGTGTGAAGAGCACTACAAGGATGCTGGAGAGGGACTCTTCATCAGGGACTGCAGTGACAGGACAAGGGGTGATGGGTTCAAAGCGAAACAGGGAAGCTCAGGCTAGACCTAAGGAAGAAGCTGTTCCCTGTGAAGGTGCAGAGGCGCTGCCACTGCTGATTCCCCCTCAACCCAAGCTCTGCCACTGGAAGAGATCCTGATGCTTTAGGGAAATCCAGCCTCTCTTGCCATTCCATTACCAGCTGCCTTCCTCAGCACAAGCAATAAGGACAATAGCTATTAAGTACACATATCTATTTAAAGCAGCATGCACAGAGTTGATGCTGGGCCCAGATAAGGTGATCTGCAATTGCTCCTCCAGCCTCCACTGTGAGGAGCTGCCATAGGCACTATAGTAAAGTTAAATGAACAGGTAAGAGCTCTACCTGGGGACAAGTGTAAGTGCTCCAAGGCCTCTGGAACGTTAACACTCTGGATCTGCTCCCAGGCACTGATTTGGGGTTATTTTCCCACATATATATGTCCTTTTGATGAACCAATCCCACAGGGTCTCCTCTCCCCACTGAGCAGAGAAGCTGCTGAGCAAAGCTCGTGAGCAGGAAGAACAAATCCCAGCAGCTCTTTGGTGAAGAGTAACACCATCGGGCATACTGGGCTGGCTGGATCCCAGCTCTGCCCTGGCACCACTCCCTGCCAGAGCCAGTGGGAATCCAGCTTGCCAATTCCCAGTTCAGCATCTCCATCACAGACAGGAATCTGGCTGCAGGTTTGTCACATGCTCCCAAGGTCACCACGTGCCTGGAGAGCTTAAACAAGGTTTGTGAAACCAACAGCTCCATCACAGCAAGCACAGAGCACTCCAGCATCCTGAGCTGCTCACTAAGGCCAGGCCCCGTCCCCTCGGTCCCTCAAACATCACGGACCAGGAATCCCTTCTCACAGAGGTGCGCAGCACATTCAGGCTTGATGGCGTCATTCCAAGTCTCACTGGGATGATGGAGCTGTATCTGAGCCCGTTGTCCACCCTAGGGTAACATAGTGCAGGGACCCATCCGTGCTTCAAGGCACAGCCGGGATAGCTTGACCCAAAGCTCCATCATAGCAGCCTTCCAGTATCTGAAGGGGGGCTGTAAGGATGCTGGGGAAGGACTCTTCATTAGGGACTGCAGTGATAGGACAAGGGGTAATGGGTTCAAACTTAAACAGGGGAAGTTTAGATTGGATATAAGGGAGAAGTTCTTTAAGGGTGGTGAGGCACTGGAATGGGTTGCCCAGGGAAGCTGTGAATGCTCCATCCCTGGCAGTGCTCCAGGCCAGGTTGGACAGAGCCTTGGGTGCCATGGTTTAGTGTGAGGTGTCCCTGCCCATGGCGCGGGGGGGGGGGGGGGGGGTTGGAACTGGATGATCTTAAGGTCCTTTCCAACCCTAACTATCCTATGACTCTATGAGCTGCCCCGCAGACAGACCCAGGATGATCTGAGCTCCATGGCAATGAGTTGGGATCAGGGAGGCTTCTCACCCTCAAGCTACCAGTGCAAGGGTGACCCCTAGGAGATGGGGCTCAGCTTCCCCCCGAAACATCCTCCATTCATTCAAACTACAGCCATCGCCATCGAGACCCGTTTTAAGCCTGGATAATGGCATTTCCTTCCGTAAGTACCAAGACAGCAAACAGCAATGACAGTCCCACGAACAGTATCATCTCTGAATGGGGCTGCAGCTCCCCATCAAGCACAGGCACCTGATGAGGATACACAGTGATTTGTCTAACTGTACACGGCTACAGTCCTCCTCCTGCCACAGAAACACCATGGCATCCTGACACCTGTGCTCCCACCCTTTTCCCCTCCCTTTGCATTGATCCCAGGCATTCTTCCCCTGGACATGTTCATAGACTCCCTCAAAGCCAGCTGCTGACCATCACTGTCATTTAAGGAAGGAACAAAGGAAAACCTCAAGAGCTAAGGGTGGGCCCCTCCACTAGCTCTCTTTTCCCTCCACGTTCACTGCCACAACATTCCCTCATGGATCTGTTCGGGACTGATGCAGGAATCCTGTTCCTCCCTTACACAGGCGATCCATCCTGGAAGGGCACTGGGGACCAAAGAGAAGCCTCTGGGGTTTCAACCCTACCAGGCACAGGAGAGGTGATGAGCGCAGGCAGGGCTCCACGCTGGACACCAGGAGGCTGATGAAGGTTGGCTCCATCCTGTCTCAGCACATTCCCATGGTTGATGGCTATTGAAGAGCTAGGGCAGGAAGGTAATGGAACCCCACCACAGGCCTTCCCTACACTTCGGAGCCCTTCAGGACACATGCACCTTTTGGATGATCACAGGTAGGGGAGGACAGTGACACCCACAAAGGACTTACTGCTGTGGGGCAGAGTGGGGCCATCCATACAGATGGCAACTGATAGAACGCCAGCCTGGTTTGTGTTGGAAGGGACCTTAAAGCTCCTCCAGTTCTAAGCTGCTGTGTTCTGCTCCAAATTCAGATAGAATTTGGCTTTCCCCATCAATAACGCATCTGAAGGCTGTTATGAAAGGTTTAATGCTGGCCCCACAGCGTGCAAGCTGAAGGGAAGAATTCAGTTGAATATGGGCATCGGTGCCAAAGCATTTAGCAGGGAAACAGCTACCAACTGCCTAGAAATGTTATTAGAAGCAGCAAGTGTCAGAGAGAAGGGCAGGTTGGTTCCATGAGGCCACCCATCCCCTCACAACACTCTATGGAATTAGCTAGCAAGAACTTTGGGAATGAAGTAGATTGCTTCAAGTAGTCAAAAAAGCGAACACACATCTCATGTACCCACCCCACCAAACCGACACGACACAGCTTGCTCCTTCCTAACACGAACCTGGCAGCAGCCACTCTTTCCAAACCCACCGGTGTGAAGCCATTCCTGACCAGCATGGCCTGCATTATTGAAGGCTTAACCCTCCCACCTTCATAATGCTCCCCTTGTTCCTGCCACTTCGAGGGTGCCAAAGGGTTGAACGCTGTGTAAAAGCATCTTCCCGGCCTTCCAAAATACACCCAGTAGGAACACTGATGTCAGAAATCAATGGCACTTAATCCCCGCTATTCCTTTGGCAGCCTGAATTAAATGTGCCTCTGGTAGGGATGCAGCCCACTCATTTACCTTCGGAGCTAATGAAATGAGCAATCTATTCCAATTCGTGCCCTTAGTGGGTAGAGCACAGTTTGATGCAAGAAGCATTAACTCTGAGCCATCCTCCCCCTCGCTACAGACTCAAGCTGCTCTCTTCCGGCAGTAAGAGCCTTGCCAGAGCTCTTTGGCTTCTTGGGCTGCTCGGATAATGGGCATCCAAGCACTCGCTCCATTTGCAAGCCGCAAAGGTCAGTGTGGAGGTTATCAATCACCACGCACCACTCAACCCTGCACCAAGTGCCCACAGGGTGATGCTTTACAGAGTCCAAAACCAAAAGCTGCAAAGGGGAAAGAACTGCAGAGATGCCACAGGAGGGAGGCAGAGGGAGCTTTTGCAGCACGCTCCAGCACCATGGAGATGCAGAAGTTTAACTGCTCTTTCCTGCGCTGTCACAGAATCCCAGCCTGGTTTGGGTTGGAAGGGACCTTAAAGCTCCTCCAGCTCCAACCCCTGCCACGGGCAGGGACACCTTCCACTAGAGCAGCTTGCTCCAAGCCCCTGTGTCCAACCTGGCCTTGAACACTGCCAGGGATGGGGCAGCCACAGCTTCTCTGGGCACCCTGTGCCAGCGCCTCAGCACCCTCACAGGGAAGAGCTTCTGCCTTAGAGCTCATCTCAGTCTCCCCTCTGGCAGGTTAAAGCCATTCCCCTTGGCCTGGCCCTACAGGCCCTTGTCCAAAGCCCCTCTCCAGGTCTCTTGTAGCCCCTTTAGGCACCAGCAGACTTCTACTGGACCCAGGCAGTTCTAAGCTGGTGGGCTTCGCTACACCAAGCAAACCCATATGAGTGCCCACAGGAATGATGCCCGTGTCTGCTACAGACAGTGGGGGCTGCAGGGGCAGGACTGAGACCTTCTACAGGGAGGTGGATTGGACAACACGAGCTGAACGGTTCCTCTGCCGGCAGGAAGGATGGAGCAGAAGATGCAGGCAGCAGCACTACCTGCCCCCAAAGGGATCCTCTGCACGCAGGACACATCCAAGGCTATTACAGCTCCCACTACACTTGGTTAAGGCCAAGTTTGCCAAGTGCTGTACAGGTGCATAGGGAGAGCTTGTCCCCAGCCCATGATCAGTCTGTTGCAGTGAATAAGATGCTCTGGATCAAGCATATCCCCATCATCCTGCCTGACAACGAGCAGGGAACTGCTGCTGTGCAGAGGAACCAGGAGACTGGTCTGCCCTGACACCTCCAAACAGCTCATCCCTGCATGGGGAGGACAGAGACAAGTGGAACAAGACAAAGGTGACACAGAGGCAGGTGGAGAGACATCAGTAACAGGAGGGATAACGGGAAGTGAAGACACTCCAGATGGGATGCTGGGTGACAGGAACCAGAGAGGGAAGCGGTGGTGACACAGCACAGGGGATGGAGGGTGCGAGATGTCCTCCTGGTCAGGAAGACTAATGGGAATTGCAGGAGGCACAGTCCAACCTCTCCCCCTCTCCCAAGGCAAAGGTGGCAGCAGTTTGGCTTTCAAGTAGTGGCACTTATGCAAATGAATGCAAATTGATGCATAATTACGGTGATTGCACATATTTAGCCCCAAGGCATCGGGAAGCCAGTGTCCCTTTTACCTGGAAAGGTTAAATGAAATCTTAGCTCAAAGGCTGCCTCCCTCTAATTGCTGACATTCCTCATTCCCACCTCAAGACAAGAGCTCTGTAACCTCCCACCCCTCCCAAAGCTGGTTACTGCCCAGAATATCCACAAGCAAGCCCAGAACAATTTAAAACAGAGCAGGAAAGCATCCCATTAATCCAAGCTTGGAAAGCTGTTTAGGTGCTTTCAGAGGGGTGGTAGTGCCTGAATGGAATCCCAACCAAAGCATTGCCCCTGCTTCCTCTGTCACCTTCTCTTTCCACTCCACAACAAACCATGCTGAAAAACATCGTAAGGAGCACCAACAAAACAACCCATAATAAAGAACCATGGGATGGGTCGTTAGTTGGTGGAAAAACTAACTTGGAAAGAATCAGTGGGGGGAAAGGAGCAAGAAATTTGACCAAGCACCAAGGATACAGGGCTTGGAGCAAGCTGCTCTAGTGGAAGGTGTCCCTGCCCATGGCAGGGGGTTGGAAGTGGATGAGCTTTGAGTTCCCTTCCAACCCAAACCATTCCATCATCCTGTGATACCCAGGCCCTGCCAGCACATCCCACCCTCAGAGGCTCAGCTGCAGCTCCTGAACAAGGAGCCAGCAGGAGCAGCACTCCTCCAAGCTGCCCAGGTCCCTGTTTCACCTCTATTTACTGAGCGCTTGGTGGTCCACGACAGGGAGCATTCACAGAGCACCCAGTCAAAGGAAACACAGCCAGATCCTTTCAGCAGACGTGCTGTCAGCTCGGGCGAGGGGATCTGGAGCTCAATGATTCTCCAAGCAGACGTGGCATTGAGGAAGGTGTTAACAAAATCCATCGTCCTCCCTGAGGGCAGAGGAACTGAGTAAGAGATGCTTTGATTCCGCTGCATGAGAACACTTCTGTTTTCTTCTAATAGACACTGGAAGGAAAGAGGGTTTTGTCCTTTGCGTTATCTTATCAATTGCTCTGCTGAGGCAGAACTATTTATCTACAAGGAGCCCACTAAATAACATTAACACTACAAGAACTCAAGGATGCCCTAACATGAAGAAGCCAATATCAATGCCAAGAGCTATCATCCCTGCGTTATGAGCAGAGGAGAGATTAAGGACCTCATTCTCATCTTTCGCATCAGTATAATGTCATTTGATTTCATTAGGGCTGATTGTGATTTGCTGGTGTAATGAAGGGAAACAGATGACTGAGTAACTTGCCCACTGAGAGAAATGAGTGGCAGAGCAGCAAATACAGCCTGCTCCCAACTCCAGTGCTAAACCTGCCTTCCCACAGATGCTCTCTGTAGGTACAAGTTCCCTCCACTATAAGCTACACATGGCATTAACTTGATCACCTCAGATTAGCTCACAGTGAGGATGCAGCATCACTTCCCAGCCCTGCTATGGGGCACCCGACATGCAGGTGAGGTCCAGCCTGCTCCACTGCGTGTCATCAGATCTGCCTCTGTAACCACGAGCATCACTTGTCCCATCTACACTGTCACTGCCGTGTGCCCTTCCCTTCAAGGAGCATTCAAACCAATTTAAAATGCAGATGTCTCCAGGTTCCAGAGTGACCTTTTTCCTTCCCCCTTTTTTTCCCTAGGAGATCTTGGTGACTTCACACTTCCCACTCTATCCCTTTGAGCTCAGCTGGCTACAGAACTGAAAATGGGAACTGTCTGCAGGACAGAAAGGCAGAGCATCGTGCATGGCACTGCACAGCACCTGCATCCAAAGCTGCAGAGCCTTTTTTGTGGGGGTTTGTTTTCTAAGCAGACCCAGAGACCAAGGAGTAGATTACCACTGTATCTACTGAGGGAGATGCTGGTCACATCCTTGTCTTCCATGCTCCAGCCACCTGAGATCCCTTGGAAAGGGGACAGGTTTTTAGCCTCCGGATCAGTGATTTCTAAATATATAGACACAAGCAAGCAGGCATTTAAAGGAACAAACCTGGTATCCTTACGGAATCCAGGGACTGATGCATTGCTTCCACTCCTCCTTTATCCCATGACTGTGTGTGATGTTCCACAATTCCAAGTACTTGGAAGGGTTAAAACCCAACCAAACCAAGCTGCATTCATTCCTACAGGCTGTTCCAATGCCTGTACAGAGCAGTGGTGATTACTGACTACAGAAAAGCAGTTGTCTCAGATGATGACAATTTATCGGGCATCACACGAAACAATGAAATGAGATTTGCCTTCTTTAAGCTGTCCGGAAAGTAAAAGCGCTCTAAATACACCTCCAAGGCTCAAGGCTGCACATCTCTTGTGTCATTTCTCACTGGTCTTTTAGCAGTACCACAAGCAGCTGGAGCTCTTTCAACAGCATATGGAATATCACCTCCCTGGAAGAGATCACCTTGTTTGCCACCATCATGAATAAAAGATAATAAAAACCCAATTTTAATCTCCTTTTCATTATTTTTCAATGCCAACTTCGAGCAGGAGAGGGCAAGGCTAGTTTGGAAGGGGTGAAACCCTCTGAGCAAGGACCTTAAAGCTCATCCAGTCCCAACCCCTGCCACAGGCAGGGGCACCTTCCTCTAGAGCAGCTTGCTCCAAGCCCCATCCAACTTCATCGCAAGCTTCCCCCCATGCACAAACCCTGCAGCTTCTCTCCAAAGCCACTCTGAAGAGCCCCACAGTGTGGGCTCAACCCCCCTCATGTCCTTCAGAATCAACCCACTTCACCAAGCTACCACAGATGAACAGCAAGATGAAAAGAACCATGCTCAATGCCCAGTGCACACAAATGAGTCTACTTGAGGGGATTTTGATCAAGCTCATCCAGATCTGCCCTGCTGGAGCACAGAAAGACACAGCAGGGCAAATGATGGAGTCAGTGCAGCTCTTTTGAGGCTGGTGCTGCTCATGAAGCCAAATCCTCAAGCAGGAATGATCCATCCATCATGATACTTTAACACTTTCTCTTCTCCCCTTCCGCCCTAAATGATGTAAAGGACATAAAACCCTATTGCAAAGCAACAAAAGTCGGGGGAAAGGGAGTGTGAGCTTAATGCGAACCCCACAGCAGAGGACAAATACCTCCCTGGGTAGTGTTCTGATGGTCTAAACACACAAACACCTTGATTTAGCTACTTTTACAGCTTATCAAGTCAAACTTTCAGCAGAACTGCTGCAGTATCAACCCTGTGCTACGTAGAAAGGCTGCCAAAAGCCAAGCAAGCTCTAAAATATATGACAGCCAATACAAACTTCTCCACTTACCCCATAATTCAAATTAGAGTGATCTATTACTGAAGTGCACTCTCGAATGCTGGAATGATAGAGCTATAATTGTAATGGAGTCATTTCATTTTGATTTGGATGAAACAGCGAGCACGAAGCAGGCAAGGCATAAAACTGCACTGCTCACATAAAGGTTAAGAAGCTGGTCATTAAGTGAATGGGTTTGGAGTGCTTAGGTAATCTTCTTATTTAAGGCAGAATTCCACTTTTTAACTTATTTACACTAAAGCATCCACGAGCCCCACTGCAGAGGTGACAAAGCACACATCAGCTGTTGGCTGGGACGGGATGCAGCTCCCGACCTGCATCTTTGTACAGTGTTGTGGCCGTTGCCGTCTCGTGCCAGGATTCCACCTTTGGTACATCACAGCTCCGAGCAATGCCTGAAGAGACAGAAATTGCTCCTGCTCCACAGTTAGTGCCTCTCTCCTCCTTGAGGGCAGTACTGGGGTACTGCTGCATGGCCAGGCATGAGAAGGCAGGAAGTGAGCTACCACGACTTGTACAATGAACGCAATACCTAGTGTGAATGCTCTTAGATCACACAAACAAGCCAAGACGATGCATTCATTCATGCTCCATCTGCAGAGCTGCCTCATGCCTGCAGCTGAGCACCCTGACAGGCACAAAGTTGATCTCCAGTTCAGCAAGTTTGTGGTGCTCACAACAGTGCGACGCAGCCAGGAGCAGCCTAAGCCAAAGCCTTCCCCATCTACTGCAGTTGCCCTGAAGAGCAAGCTCTGACAACTCCTCCACAACAGCACGTTCTGCATATTATGAATAACAATGCTGCCCTGGACAGACAGCTTCTTGCTGCAGGACAGGCAAGATGGAAGTGCAGCACAGGAACATGCTCCTGCTCAGACAGATGGAGAGCCAGAGCATCCTCCACACACAGAAATGGGAGCTGCGCCTTAATCAGACAGCTTCTGACCGAGGGAGAATTCACATCTCCCCATCTAAAGCAAGCAGACAGCACTTAGGAGCTATGCAGCCACGGTTTTATATTAAGAAAGCCTCTGCTCACCTTTTTTTTCCCCCTCATTTGAACCAAAATACAGAGTACATGGAAATTCCAGGGCCAAACCCAGCTGCTTTCATCCTGTTTCTCCATCGATCCACTACAGAGCAGACCAACAGAACTCAGTGAGGGTGTCAGGACATGGTGGAGCTTGTCCCGCTCGAGGAGACCAGACCACAGCCAGAGGCCTTTGTGGAGCTGTTAACACACTGAGCCTGAGCTCCCAGGTTCGAAGGGGACGCAGAGAACCTGGGGTCAAGCTGCCCTGCGCATCACCACCTCTCCTCCCTGCAGCTCTGACACCCTGCAGGATGTCCAGATCATTAGGCCGAGGTATTTGGTTCTCAACCCCAGGGAAATCTTTCAAAGACTGCCCTTTAGCATCACTGAATGCAATCCACTCCTCAGTGCAGCACACAAGGACGCCAGCTTTATTCTAAACCCTAGGGAGGAATTATCAGAACTGCCCTGTAAATCACTGCGACTCTTCCCAAGGAAAGTGTTTCTCCCACCACTACGTGGGTCATAAACCCTTCCCGTAGGTAACAAGAGTGCAGGAGCTCTCCAAGATGCCAGCATAACTGGGTGAGTGACAGAGCTGTCATTTAAACAAGTTCTGCTCACAAGCAGACCATTTCCAAGCTTCTCTTTCCTTCTTTCCTGCAATGTCACAGAGCAAACCCTTGGCAACCCACATCCTAAAGGAATGATTTCTGTGCAGGAAGCCCTTAGTTTCACTCAGTATTAATAGCGTCTAAAAGACATCATGTATATTGTAATAGAGAACAAACAAAGTGATGTGAATTACCCAGCAGACTGGGATGAATTAGAGATGAAGTCATTTAACAGACGAGAGCACTCCTGACACCTCATTTTTACCCATCCCAACACCACAGCCAAAATACAGCAGTTTGGGGTGTTTTTTTTTTTTTTTGCAATCTTCAGGACACAAAATTGCAGACAAACTTCCAAAAGCTCTCACACTGCTCTTGTGTTAGCATTAGGAAGGAAAAAACAAAGGAATACCTACAAATCGGGCCAGGTTGGACCAGGGGCTTGGAGCAAGCTGCTCTAGTGGAAGGTGTACCTGCCCATGGCAGGGGGTTGGAACTGGAGGAGCTTTAAGGTCCTTTCCAACCCAAACCACGCTGGGATTCTATGAAATCCTTTCTCTGGTCCCAGGATTAGCAGCGACTCGCTTCCAGCCTGGAAGACATGCCCTTGCCTGTGGTGCAGGTTTAAAGCCAGGGCAGGGACCACACAGGCTGGCTATGAAGATGCTGATCAAAGCCGTGCAAGATGAATGCGCTGTCAGAGGAATGCACCACACGAAGCAGGCTGCAAACAGCAGTGCTTTAGCTTATTAGGGGAAAATTAAAGCACGAACAGCTGGAAAACTCTGCTCAGCCCAGACCCTGGCCCACCATGCTCTGCCTTACAAACTGCTGCCCTACAAGTTGATTCTTCAGCTTAACAGGTTTGTGCCTGGTGCCGCTGTGCCATGCGAATGCCCTGAGCTGAGCGCACCAGGCACAAGATGACCTCTGGGAATGGGAGAATGGGATGGGTCACTCGGACATGAACTTTGGCTCAAAACACTGAGTTCCAGGGGAAAATCCCACAGTTAACAGCGCTCCCACACCTAGCCTCACAGGAAAGCTTTCATCCATAGCACCCTGATGCAATGTAAGCAACAGGGACACAGGGAAACGCTGCGCAGTGGGAAGAGCACCTCGGTTGTGTAACTGTTCTCTCTCTCCCCGATAGAATTGGAAGGGGATCCTAGGATCTGCTCCTGCTTCGGGCACTATGCGGTCCTGGGGAGATTGCTCCGCACCTCCTTGCCTCAGTTTGCCCACCTTTTGGAGCAGAAAACACGGTCTAGCAGCCCGAGCACCCGCCTTAGGACCTGGATCACGCTGGTTGCCAACTTCCATAAGCCTCCCGGACTGAACGGAAAACGCAAGCAGCACCGCTGCGTTCCAGAGATGCTGTGACAGAGGAGAACCTCTTGGCTCGGAGAGGACGAGCTGCAGACGGTGCCCGGCCGGCCCCGGCAGCGCGTTACCGCCCGCACACACCGGTACCTCCACCGGCTGGGCTCGCCGCGCTGCTGCTGCCCCGTTCCCCGGCGGGACGGGCCCGGTCCCTCCGGCACGATGCGAGCCGGGTACCGCAAGTTCCACCGCCGCGTCCCGGAGAGCAGAGCCGGGATGGGACGGGGCGGGAGAGCGGGCACCGAGGCCGGATGGGGCGAAGCTGGACGGGGCGCCCGGCAGGGAGCAGAGCGGGACGGGGCTCACCGCGGGGGTGAAGCTGACACGGCCGCCAGAGCCCATCCCGGAGCCGGCTTACCTTGACCGCCTCGGCGTGGGTCACCCTGTCCAGGGACCTGCCGTTGACACCCAGGATCTGGTCACCGACGCGCAGCCCCTCCCGCTCGGCCAAGGAGCCCGGTTCCACCAGGGACACGTAGATCCCGACGCCGTGCTCGGCTCCACCGCGGATGCTGAAGCCCAGACCCTCGTGGGCTTTGCTCCGCCGCAGGGTGACCTGGCGCAGCTCGCCGGGGACCACCGGCGGCGACGGGACGAGGGGCGGCAGGTAGGGCCCCTCGGCCGTGTACTGGTCGAAGAGGAGCTGGTCGGAGCGCGGCAGGACGAGCCGGAGCAGCGGCAGGAGCTGCCGGCGGCGGGGCCCGTCGAGGAGGGCTCGGAGGGAGCGCACCAGGTCGCAGACGTTGCGGCGGCCGTGGTAGGCATTGAGGCAGAGGATGAAGCGCTCCCGCTCCGCTTCGCTCAGCAGCGCCGTCAGCGCCTGGTGCAGCCGCCGCACGTTGGTCGAGAGCGGACGAGGCGCCGGCCCCGCCGCCGAGCCCAGGGAGCCCGAGGAGGAGGAGGAAGAGTGCACGGAGACACCGTCCAGCTCCGCGCTCATGGCGGCGGGACCCGAGCGGGACCCGAGCAGACTCGAACGGGATCAGCCCCGAACCGAGAGGACCCGAGCGGGACCCGAGCAGGATCGGCCCAGAACCGAGAGGACCCGAGCGGCGCCGAACGCGCTCCTCCACCTGCCCGCGCGCTGTCCCGCACCTCGCGGCGGCTCCCCAGGAAGTGACGTCCCCGCCGTTGCCAGGAGACGGGTTATACAGAGCGGCCCCGGGACCGCACCCCCCCCAGGCCCCGCCCCTCATTAGCGCTCCCGCTCATTAACGCGGCCCCGCCCCTCATTAGCGCTCCCGCTCATTAACGCGGCTCCGCCCCTCATTAGCGCTCCCCGTCATTAACGCGGCTCCCCCCGGGCTGAGCCCTGCGCGCAGCTCATGGCCCCGGTGAGCCCCTTATGGTCAAGGACAGCTTCAGCGCAGGCTTCGTTTGAACCCCGAATCAACAGGTAAGCGCGATACCGACGGTGAGGAAGCAGTTCACGATGTCGGCCTTGGAGTCCAACCCCAACTCCCTGCCAATTCACCCCCTTCACTCAGCAAACCCAGCCCGGAGAAGCCCTTCCTGTGCGGGATCCGGCGGAGCTAGAGCCAGTGATCAAACCCAGCAGGGACCAGTGGGGTTCAGGGGACCACATTCCTGCCTGGGACCTGCCGTATGCCGGGCCCCCCTCCATCCTGCTTCCACACCCCTAACCTAGAATCACAGAACAGTTTGGGTTGGAAAGGACCTTAAGATCATCCAGTTCCAGCCCCCCTGCCGTGGGCAGGGACACCTCACACTAAACCATGGCACCCAAGGCTTTATCCAACCTGGTCTTGAACACTGCCAGGGATGGAGCATTCACAGCTTCCCTGGGCAACCCATTCCAGTGCCTCATCACCCTCACAGTAAAGAACTTCCTCCTTATATCCAATCTAAACTTCCCCTGTTTAAGTTTTCACCCATCACCCCTTGTCGGGTCACTACAGTCCCTACTGGAGAGTCCCTCCCCAGCATCCCTATAGGCCCCCTTCAGATATTGGAAGGCTGCTATGAGGTCTCCACACAGCCTTCTCTTCTCCAGGCTGAACAGCCCCAACTTTCTCAGCTTATCTTCATACAGGAGGTGCTCCAGTCCCCTGATCATCCTCGTGGCCTCCTCTGGACTTGTTCCAACAGCTCCATGTCCTTTTTATGTTGAGGACACCACAACTGCACCCAATACTCCAGGTGAGGTCTCACGAGAGCAGAGTAGAGGGGCAGGATCACCTCCTTAAACCTGTGACATTCCACCCAAAAGGGAAAGATCGGGATTAGAAATCAGCACAGGAACCCAGGGGCTGCTGTTCTCATTGCTGGATGAATTATTTCCTACCACACGAGGTTTTAGTTTCTTTTACATCTCTGGAGCAAAGACCATTTTCCATCGCAGTCATTTGAAACCCTTCTGTCGTTGCTGAAGTGCCTTCCATCAGCTACAGCACAGGAGGATTAAACCCAATTTATCAGGTAAATCTTGATAGCAATAGAATTCATTCTGTTCGTGGATATGATGGAAGAGCTGGAACAGCTGCATTACAAGTAGCTTTATGTACTAAAGCTTTCAATGCCTTGTCTAAGAAGAAGCTAAACAAAGCAGATTGCTAATTGAAATGCAGGTTCTAAGTGGGGGTGATAAATAAGCAGATGGAACCGTCAACATTGCTGCGGAAAAAGGGACAATATAGGAGAGAAAAGTGAGTAAAAACAAAAACACGCCTACATCAGCCAAACAAAATAAGGGCAAGCAAGGCACTGCCTGGCTTTGAATTGCACTCAAACACAATCTTTATGTTTAGCATCCTGCTCAAAGACTCCTCCAAAGCACTACTGCTCCCACAAGCGCCGTATGTGAGCAGCTCCAAACCCTTTTTATCCTACGAGAAGGCACCAAGTGTGTTAACAGCACCAATTGCTGCCCCTGCTCCACACCAGCTCCAGGCTGGAGCAACACATCCAGTTCTCCCTGCTCCAGCAGAGCACAGCATGGCTCAAACCACAGCCACAGCAGGTATTCAATGACCAGAGCTGCCCACTGCTGCCTCTGGGTCCCTGGTATTTCAACCAGGAATCATCACAAAGCCAGTTTCCCAAGCCTAAGACAAGTTGAATCCAATGCTACCCAGCAGAACCACACACAACACTGACATGGGGAACCTGGCCTTGAACACTGCCAGGGATGGGGCAGCCACAGCTTCTCTGGGCACCCTGTGCCAGCGCCTCAGTACCCTCACAGGGAAAAGTTTCTGCCTAAGAGCTCATCTCAGTCTCCCCTCTGGCAGCCTTAAGGCCAGCAAGAGCCAAAAAGGTGTTTTTCCTTCTTTCTCCTAAATCATTTTTACAGCACGAGGTAATCCACTGCATTCTAAGCACCACATGAATAAATTGCTCAACCTTTCTGCTTTAATCCATTGTAATCACGTTCCAGAGTGTTCTTTGAAAAGTGAGCTCCATGTTTCCAGAGCAGCTGTGCTCCTAATTAAAAGGCACTGTACCAAGAAGACAACAAAATGTGATTCTGGTTGGAAACGTCTTGCTGCAGAGCTGCAGGACTGAGCTGAACTGTGAGGAAGAGGAAGCAGCTTGTGCTGCCAGGTTCCTTAAGAGAGCATTAGGAGACGGCTGGCACACAGGGCTGCCTCTGGGCTAAATCCTTATTTAGCAGACTGGCTCCCTATCCTCTGCCTCTGGCTGGCTGGTCTGGTTTGAATCCCAGCCTGGTTTGTGTTGGAAGGGACCTTAAAGCTCCTCCAGCTCCAACCCCTGCCACCAACACCTTCCACTAGAGCAGCTTGCTCCAAGCCCCTGTGTCCAACCTGGCCTTGAACACTGCCAGGGATGGGGCAGCCACAGCTTCTCTGGGCACCCTGTGCCAGTGCCTCAGCACCCTCACAGGGAAGAGCTTCTGCCTAAGAGCTCATCTCAGTCTCCCCTCTGGCAGGTTAAAGCCATTCCCCTTGGCCTGTCCCTCCAGGCCCTGATGAAGAGTCCCTCTCCATCATCCTTGTAGCCCCTGTCAGACACTGGAAGCTGCTCTGAGGTCTCCATGCAGCTTCTCTTCTCCAGGCTGACCAGCCCCAGTGCTCTCAGCCTGGCTCCAGACACGTTTCCCTCGGCATCGGCAAGAATCGGCTGAGTGGTCTGCAGAAATAGCCAATGCAAGGAAAAAGGCATCCTGAGGGCTTTCTAACAGAGGCCCTGGGTACGGTGACTTCCAGCACCACCTCACCATTGTCTTGCCTTAAAGCTGAGTCCTGCAGAATGCAACGCGAGCTCCCTGCTGCTCTGGAAGCTGCACGCTCCATCTTTTCAGCCCCAGGTGGAACAGGCAGAAGGGGGACTTAAAGAACAGCCCAAGGAGCAGTGAGAAATCACTATTTTAAAGGTGATTCTCTAAACCCTGAGTTATGAGCACAAATGTAATCCACTCCCAATAGAAATGTTCCAATTTATGGGTGCTGCCATGCTTAATCAAACCAAGTTCAGCCAACAGCCAGAAGAGATACTTAAGACCATGGTTCCAGCAGGGAGCCGAGGGAGGGAATTCAGTCACCTCTTAAATCCTCCTGTATCTGGGTATCTACAAATCTTCATGCTCATATTGCTCAGTGCCACACCGAGACCATTACTGAGCAAAGGCAGCCTGAAACAGGTTCAACTGGGTGAGAACTGGTTGGTTTCTATTGTGCAAGAGATTATCAAAGCTGAGAATTTTCACTCCAAACTGGAGTTTCCATAGGGTGAACATCACAGGATGTTACCAGTCCTTTAGATACTGCCTGGATTAAAAAGTTAATGGAATCGGAGAGCAAGAGTTTCACCTGTTGTAACAGAAACACTTCTAGTGCCATTGGAATGCTTTGACACGTCTTAAACCCCAAAGCCAAAGCAATTCAGATTAAAACAAACCCACACTTTAGGAAAGCATTTGCTTTAGATAGAGCTCTGTTTTCTGGTGAGAAAAACCCAACATCAACAAGTTTCCCTCAGGTTTGCCTGCAGTGATTTCTCCACCGTGCCAACAGCACAGCGTAACCCTGCAGCAGTGCCAGGGGGTGTGAACGCTGCAGTCCTCCTCCCCTCTCCAGCCCTTCCTGAATGCCTGAACAAGCCACTTGTGTCACTGGCTCTTTTTTTATGCCCAGCACAAATCATCTGTAAGGCACGAAGTGGCCCTGGATGTTAGAGCCAGGCAGAGCAAAGCCTTGCTGAGGATCAGCCTCTGCCACTGCCTGGGCTCCAACTTGGGCACCTTGGTGGTTCAGCTCTGTGTATACAGGACACAGAGCCTGCTCACGAGGGTCCTGAGGTGCAAGAGGTGAAGTCTCCAGAGCAATGGCACAGGCAACACACGCAGAAGGAGCCAGCCTTAGGGGTGCAAGTAACTCACTCCACAAGACTGGACTTACTTATATCGACTCAAGCAAATCTAACCCTCTCCCAGTGATGAGCTGGGCAGCAAAAGAGGATGTGATGTTGTAGGGTGCTTTGATAGAGGGGAGACCCAGACTCTATCCTTAGCATTGCCTTTACACATGCCCCAGGGTCTACCTTGCACATGGTGGGTGCCTTCACTCCTGTATTCTCCTTCTCATGGGTACATTATTTCCCCTTGCAGTCAAGGGCTTTCACTTACCCCTCAGACAAGGACTGCCTCATACTGGGTGTCTGCACCTCAGAGCCTTGACCTCCCTTGGAGCTACAGGTGAGGCACCTAAGCCAGTGCAGCATATCACACACACCTACATCAATCCCTGTGGCTCAAGAGCACCTAAATGAACCTGGGGGAAGTAGCCCCTTTCTGAAGTGCTCTCTATATACCTGACAGCTTCCAAAGAGGCCTGAGCAATGCAGAGCTCATTTGCACAGGTTCAGCCTCCCAGCAGGCGAGAAGTTCCATGGCTTCACTCACACTGAGGATTGACAAACTCACACAGAGCTAATCTAATTTGAAGCTATGTAATTTGAAGACCTTTATCTCATTCAAGTCAGTATAGGTAAATCTACTGTTGTGGAAGCCTGGGCAGGATTTATGGGCTGTTCTCTCCCCATTATTTTCTGCAGCAGTGGAATTCCAGCTGCCTGAACACAGTGGCACACGCTGTTCCTGCAGGTTTGTATCACAGCGCAGCTCAGCAAGCAGGATAACTCAACTTCAAGGTCTGATGTGCAGGAATAAACCCACCAGGAGAGAAAGGAGGGTCACTCCTTAGAGCTTCTCACTGAGCCTATCTCCTTCTGTGTGTACCATTGTAATGGAGACTGTCCCTTGTCCTGTGGTGAGTGCAACACAAACAACTCAGCTCACTCCTGCTGTGACAACCTCCAATGCCACCAGAATACCGGGCAGTCCTTTCTTCCTCAGGCATATTCACCACACCAGAGGTTTTGCACTGCTGAGTTTTGTTCCTTACTCAACCATTGCCACAGTTACAGGGTTGAGATCCCAGCCTGGTTTGTGTTGGAAGGGACCTTAAAGCTCCTCCAGCTCCAACCCCTGCCACAGGCAGGGACACCTTCCACTAGAGCAGCTTGCTCCAAGCCCCTGTGTCCAACCTGGCCTTGAACACTGCCAGGGATGGGGCAGCCACAGCTTCTCTGGGCACCCTGTGCCAGCGCCTCAGCACCCTCCCAGGGAAGAGCTTCTGCCTAAGAGCTCATCTCAGTCTCCCCTCGGGCAGGTTAAAGCCATTCCCCTTGGCCTGTCCCTACACCCCTTGTCCCAAGCCCCTCTCCAGCTTTCCTGCAGCCCCTTCAGGCACTGGAGCTGCTCTCAGGTCTCCCCTTCAGGAGCCTTCTCTTCTCCAGGCTGCCCCAGCCCAGCTCTCTCAGCCTGGCTCCAGAGCAGAGCTGCTCCAGCCCTCACAGCATCTCCATGGCCTCCTCTGGCCTCTCTCCAACAGCTCCACGTCCCTCTTGTGCTGCTGCCCCAGAGCTGGATCAGGGCTGCAGGGGGGGTCTCCCCAGAGCACAGCAGAGGGGCAGGATCCCCTCCCTGAGCTGCTGCTCATGCTCTGGGGGTGCAGCCCAGCACACGGGGGGAAGGGGGGGTGTCTGGGGTCAAGCGCACACTGAAGCTGGGTCATGGGGAGCTCCTGACTGACCAATAGTCCCAAGTCCTTCTCATTGGTGCTCCATCCAATCTGCACCCAGCCTGTATGAGATCTATGACATATATGAGGGCCTGTATGCCCTCACCAGCTTCTGCTGAGGGAGACTGGAGGTGAGTGAACCTTCCCACAAGCATCTCTCCTGGTAGGGGTGATTTACGTCATGTTTAAAGTACACCCAAAGTAGTAATAGGGCTGCAGGGTCATGCTCCTCATTGAAAGATCAACACTCATATTCTCCAGCCATCTCTGCCAGGCTGGAGAGGGATTGTCTGTGAGTATAACACTGCAAGAAGACAAAAGCAAAGGTTAATGATGTACTAATCACTATTGATTTGTAGTATATAATGCAATAAATACCCACTGCCATTGACTAAACACAGCCAAGCAAAGGCATCTAATCAATCACATCAGCCGTTTGATTTGCCTGTTCAGAATTGATTTCATAGCATCAGGGCGGTGCTGAGAGAGGCCAGAGGAGCCCAGGGAGCAGGGCTGGCTGCCAGCCACTGCCTCAGCTCCCGCCCGGCAGCCACATCGCTGCTGATGGGGCTCTTCCTTCACTGGGAAGGAGTGAGCAATCAGGAGCATGGAGGGATGGGAAGAGAAGCCAGGACAAGCTTGAATCCTGGATCCCTCCTCTGCTGGCTTTCACTTGTTCACCTCCAGCCCCAAACCCCCTTTTCTTGTAGAAATGAAGCATTTGGGAGAACAAATATAGGTTTTAGCAAAGAAAAAGCTGCTCAGAATGCGGAAAGTTCTTCTGAAGTGAAAAATGCTCAATAGAAAACAGATGGGGAAAAAAACTGTCTCAGAGTTGTCATCACATTTCTGAAGCTCCCCAGCAGAGAAGAAACCACACTTAGATTCCTCCTAAGGAGACAAATAGGAGAAACCCTCTACAGGCAGGTGCAGGCACTGCCTGGTCTGCCCTGGAGAGGTGATGGACAGCAGCACAGTGTCATGCTGATGTCTGTGGAATGCCAAAGCACTGGAGAGCATGCTACAGGCTGGGTGAAGTGATACAGAGCAACCTGCGGAGGAGGGCCTGAGGGTTCTGGTCAATAAGAAATGGAGCATGACCCTGCATGTGTGCACCTGAGCCCAGAACCCCTCCATGTGCTGGGCTGCATCAAAAGGAGCGTGACCAGCAGGTCGAAGGAGGGGATCCTGCCCCTCTGCGCTGGTGAGACCTCACTTGGAGCATTGTGTGCAGTTCTGGTGTCCTCAGCATAAGAAGGACATGGAGCTGTTGGAACAAGCCCAGAGGAGGCCACGAGGATGATCAGGGTCTGGAGAACCTCCTGTTTGGAGACAGGCTGAGAACATTGGGGCTGTTCAGCCTGAAGAAGAGAAGCTGCGTGGAGACCTCAGAGCAGCTTCCAGTGTCTGAAGGGGCTACAAGGATGCAGAAAGGGACTCTTCATCTGTGGCTGTGGCGACAGGACAAGGGCTGATGGGTTCAAACTGAATCAGGGGAAGTTCAGGTTAGAGATAAGGCAGAAGCTCTTCCCTGTGAGGGTGCTGAGGCGCTGGCACAGGGTGCCCAGAGGAGCTGTGGCTGCCCCATCCCTGGCAGTGTTCAAGGCCAGGTTGGACACAGGGGCTTGGAGCAAGCTGCTCTAGTGGAAGGTGTCCCTGCCCGTGGCAGGGGTTGGAGCTGGAGGAGCTTTAAGGTCCCTTCCAACCCAAACCAGGCTGGGATTCTATGTTTTGTGACTGCACCAGCCAGGTCAGTGCCTCGGCTGCCAGCAGAGATGAGACTAATTATGCCTGTGATCTCAACTCACACACGCTAATGCACATGGATAGATCTCTAATGCTCTCAATTCATGCTCATTAGCAGAGACAGCAGACACAAGCGTGTTATGTCATTGTTTAAAGCCTGTCACATTTCCCCAGTGACTCTGATTACAATTTTAAAGGTATTTATTCTCCTCTAGAGCAGGATTATCTTGCCGTGGAAGCCGTGAACCCAGCAGGTTTGTTCCAAGCAAAGCTGCCACCCATGAAGCAGTTAACTGATTCCCTGTATCCTAAGGAAAGCAGAGCTCCCCTGGCACAAGGGGGAGATCCCTGCAGGCAAATCTTTGAGAACAGGGACTGTGATAGCAGCACCTAAAAGTGGCCATGGTCCTTGCATCACTGATGCATGAGCTGCCTGAGGAGCTGCCTGCAGAGGCACATGTGGACGGAGGGCTTGCAGGAGTCGCTGCTGCACGTGGAACAATTCAGTGACTTGCTCCGAGAGAAGAAGGAAATGCTGCCATGTGGGAAGGAGAGAAAAGGAGGCTCAGGCTTGCTCCAAATACTGCCTCTTCTCTCCCTCTGCCATCAAGAGTCAAACACTGAAGGTGGAAGCTGGCTTCAGTCCATGGCGCAGTTAGCGACCATTCCTGCATCACCAGCCTGACCCTGAGATAAAGGTGCCCATCCCATCTGGTTTCTGCCCCTACATACTATTAATGAGATGCCCACCTAAATAAATCTGGTACGTGCTAAATCAAAGCTAAGTGAGGACAGGATCCTGCCACATTCAGTGGCAGAGCCAGCAACAGGTCTCAGCCCAACATCCCAGTCCCTCACCTGGACTGTCCTATGCCCTACCCTGGGCTGGGCAGGAGATCTCTGCTCCTGGCAGCTACAGAGCACCTTTGAAAGGAGCCTCAGGGTAAGGTCACCACCACACTGCTCTGAAGACAGAGGGAAATGATTCCATCTCTCCAAGCACTGCTGCAGCAGGAGGCAGCAGTTAGATTACATGAGATAATTTAGTGGCTGACATTAAAAAAATCTCATTTAGCCTGGAATAAGAATATCTCCATTCAGCCTAAGCTGTATTGAGACAGCTGAATACACAGGAAGTCCTGAATAGCTGCTCACCTGGGCAGTTGAATGAAGATTGCCTCCTCCATGCCAGCCCCTTCCAGTCATCACATCCTTGCTGGATATCAGGAATGACAGCAGGGACGACTGCAGCAAATGGATTCTTATGTGGTCTAAATCTTCCTCTGCGGTACAACATTTAATTTCCCAGCTTTCATTTATGAATTGCTTTTTACCTTCTTCCCCCTGTGGGCCGCCAGCCTCCAGCTAATAGAAAATGGAGATGAATTTTGCTGCCTCTCAAGCAGCTGTTGCTATATTTTGACTTGATGATGTGCTGTAAAAGCAGAGCCTCAGCTAAAGCAATTGAGTTAATAGTAGCCTGAATAAGACAAACAACAGGGAGAAGGGCTGTAATGGGATGCAGCAAGGGGGGACGTTGTAAGCACTACTTTAGCTGACAAATCCTGCATTTATACACTATGCTTTCCAGCACAGCCCATCGCAGACAGAGGAAAACAAGTTTTACACGGCATAAGCAGCAGGGAAGCAATCAGATCCTCGTTTCCAGTGCAAGACTTAATGCAACGGTGCCATTTCTGTAACCTTTGGGACTTCCATAATAAAGGAAACACAAACAATGGAAGATGTAATTCTTGTCCAGCCCCGTTTTGGGGGCAGCAGCCCAGAAGAATCTCCCCAGGCAAAGCAGCTGAAGGGTTTCAGCAGCAGAGCCCAGAGCTCTCTGCAGAGTGGTGTTACCTGCAATCCCCCAGCTCAATGGGTTTCTGTTGTAATATCTGGAGCTGAAGAACCAGAGTTTGCAACCCCCCCCAGATGCTGCACACAGAAGCAGGAGGTCCTGGCCTCTTCAGAGCATCTGGGTACTCAGCTCATGGTTAGTGTTGCTCTAATTGTTAACCACGTCTGAACATAACTCCCAGATCTCTTCCACAAGGATTTGCTCTCAGCTGATGCTTTATGGGTCAGATGCTGTTGCACAGGATGGACAGAAGGACACGGTTGCAGCCATGAAGAAGTGTAGGACGATCTCACCTGGTATAAGCCACAACAGCACCTTTGGCTGCATCAGAGCTACCTGATGATCAGCCTGAGGACCAGACCCCAAAGGATCACAACAGTGCAACCCCAAAGGCCTCATGAAACCAAGCTCTGTATGTCCACGGAGTACATGCAATGCTGATGTACCAGAGCAAACCGGAGGGGACACAGTTGTCCTTCTGGATCTGCTCTCTGGAGCTCTGTAAGAGAAATCAGAGGACACTTAGCATGTATAGCTGGATATTAAACTTACAGTGAGGGTGTCTGGGCTTGTTTCCCAGCTTTGAGACTGACACACTTGGAGAACTCAGCCCATTCACCTTCCTTTCCAGGCCTGATTTCTCCCTGCTCTGCACCTTGCAGGGTCATTTTGTACCCGTACAAGGCATTAGCCCAAACAGAACATTGCGCTCCCTTACAAAGCTGCCACATTTTAGCATCAACAGAGGAGCACTTTCAGCATCAATTAATGAGGCTTTTTTTACTTTGCACAGGAACTTGGCAATAAAACTTGCAAGGATGAGGAAGGAGAAGTGCTGCCAACTGACAGGCAGGGAGCAAGGCAGGAGGTGCCTGATATTCTCCCTTCCCTTGGGCGCCCACAGGAGGGTTGTAAAGGGAACCACAGTGCTGCGCTGGGGCTCCAGCAAAGGTAAGAAGATAGCAGAACACCTTCTCTAGCCACATTTTCTCACTACTTTGAAAATATGCTACCCTTAAAGAAGACCTCACTCAAAAATGAACTCTTCGAGCCGATAAAACCCAAGGCTGACACAGCCACCATGCTCCTACTAGGAGTAGCTGGCTGCTACCCTCCCCTCTTATAACCTCCCGCCTGTCTCCCTTCTCCCAGTAAACGCTCATCAGGGTTTGGAGCCTCCCACCACCTGAGCTCCTTCTTGCTTCCCCTCACAGGATTTCCCTGGGAGAAGATGATGTGTCAAGAGGGCTGTTGAGTCTTTGAGTGTAAATGAGCTCTTGGTGCAGCTGGATGGTTCCATCGCTGTGTGAGTGTATCCTTGTTCCCTTTGCTCCTTCAGCTCAGAAGCAGCTCTTAGAGCTGCAAGGGCGCCTCAGATGGGCTGCTCCCCATCTGCAGCTCACAGATGGGCTTTCTGAGCCATTAGGGACATAGAAGTGCAGAGTGCCCCGTCCCACCTTGGCTTCCCACTGCTCTTGCTTGCTTCCTGTCATGTCCATAGCCTTGATGGCTCAGGATATGCCTTCCCTTTCCTTGTACAAACTACAGCATTTAAGTGGTCACTTAGATCCCTTTGGGATACATCTAAAACCACAGACAAACAGGCCAGGAGGATGTAGCATGTCAAGCGTGTAGGTTCTGAACTGTTTTGCTGCAGACAGGGAACTTTGCAAGGATTATAACAAGAGATGCTGGAAACAGAAAGGCAAAAAGAAACCTTTCACGCTGCCAGAGCTGTGTGTGCCTTGTTCTCACATGGGTGACTGTGAGCCAGCAGCAAGTTGTAGAGGAGTACTTTTGTCAAAACCATCATTGCAAACACCATTGAACTTCCTCTGGCCTTCCAAGAACCTGAGTTGGGTCATATGGATCAGGAACACATCCCCCAAATTAGCTGTAGTGTTGCACATTGAACTACCAACCTCCTGCACCACAGAGCTTCTGGTTTCCCAAAGCACGAGACTCTTACCACCTCTTTCTCTTGGTGTTGCTATAAGCAGTAACCCACAGCAGGCAGGAGCTCACCTCCAAGTTGTCCCTTCAGGACATTGCAGCAGGGAATCTCTAGCACTATGGCATTGTGGCACCAGCACAGCAAAGTGGCTCTTTTATTTGCTACATAGCATCAAAAAGGCATAAACGTCAACATAGCTAATGATGTGACAAGGAACATGCAAGGCTAATTTAGTGCTGCTTTAAGGAGGATGCTTGGTTCAATAGGCACCAGAAAGGCATTAAATCACGCAGGTGCTCTTCAGTAAAAGCATCTGCAATGAGGCTGTGGTGGGAAATTGTCAGTGAAGTGGAAGAAAACAGTGACAAAGAGAAAACTAAAGAGGATCTGATGAAAGAGATGGCAACGGTCACTGACAAAGGGTCACTGATGCTCCTGATTGCAAGGAGCACAGGAGTGGGGTCCCTTTAAGGGCTGATTTTGCTTAATAACTCCTCCATTACTCTGGCAAAGTATGGGGCTGTGCAGATGAAGGGTCTTCCCTCACTGTAGTACTCTCCTCCCTGTACTCCATGTGGCTCTGATTTGCCATGAGCAGCCCCATCTGGGCTCTCCAGCCACTGCCTTTCACCCATTGGCTCAGGACAGGTACTTAAGCTCAACCCTTTACTCCATTCAGTCTTATATGTGATGGGTTTGTGAGTTGGTTCCTTGACTGTTTGCCTTCTGGACTTGGCTAGAGAGCTTTGGATCACTGCCAGCCTGGAGCTTCTGTTGCGCAGGTACTGTGTCCTCCTTGGTAAGGATGCTTCCTCTTCCCTTGCCCAGCAGCCCTCTTTTGCTGTTCCCTACCAGTTGCTACTATAGCAGCAGCCTTAATTCTGTGATGCTGTGGGCAGTTTCCCTGGTCATGGATGCAATATGATACAGCAAAGAAAGTAATGAGACGTTACCAATGAACTGTGGTGTTGTACGGAAGACTCTGGAGGCTGGGCTAGAATAATGGTAGTAGCTACTAGACAAAGGGAGTTAAAAGACTGTATAGAAGAAATGAGGTGATGCTCCATAAATTTCCTCTTATCCTAATGTGAAGCCTGTGTTCCCAGTGTTTGCCTGCAGTCAGTTCCACAGCCAGACTCAGTGCTGAAGAGGAAACTCTGTCCCTTTGAAACTGGATAAAATACTACACAGCAACCTGTTAGCTGAGACTGGTGCTTTGTTGTACATCTACACAACCACCAGAAGACACAGAACCCCAGCCTGGTTTGTGCTGGAAAGGACCTTAAAGCTCCTCCAGCTCCAACCCCTGCCACGGGCAGGGACCCCTTTCACTAGAGCAGCTTGCTCCAAGCCCCTGTGTCCAACCTGGCCTTGAACACTGCCAGGGATGGGGCAGCCACAGCTTCTCTGGGCACCCTGTGCCAGCGCCTCAGCACCCTCACAGGGAAGAGCTTCTGCCTAAGAGCTCATCTCAGTCTCTTCTGCCCTTCCCTCCTGTTTCTAGTGGGAAGCATGGACTTTCCCTTTTGTTTTTCCCTCCTTTTTCCAGAAGAGCTCTGCCTGGTGATGATAATGCCTGAAGCAGCACATGGATTCTCCAGTCTGTAGTCATGGGATGGTGACAAAATCCTTCCCCAGCAGCACCTGTACTTTATTTCATTCAGGCAGTACTGGATCCTCATTTTGAACAGCCAGTATATGATGAATAACCTTGTGTTTTCACATGTGATTAGTCTTTGTAGTCTCAATCAATAAGCACAGTGAGCTTGAACAGGCCAGTGCTGCAAGTTCCTTAAAATCATATGCTCTATTAGAGACAACAATCAATAGTACTTATTCCAGTTTAACAGTGATTGTCTGCCTGTTACTGCAGACCAGCACCAGCCACCCAGGAGGGCCTGTTCTTTTCTTTTGGTGTATAGCACATCTGCCTCGCTCTATAAATGTTAGGTTTTAATTAAAGTGGATAAAATGCTTTCAGAAGCACTGTGTGTGCTCGTTTAAGTGCCAGTCATCAGTCACGGGAAAGGGACTGAACCAGGGAAGCCTGACTGTTGTAAAGAGCAGAAGGCATCTCGCTCTGCTGGGTGCAGTTCGTTCAGTGTCAGCCCCAGATTACGTATACCCTCTAAATTAGAGGGAGAGGAGGGTAGGGATGTATGTGTATATATACCTTCTATATAGGAAATAGTTGGGTTTGACAAGAATTTTTATTAAAGGTAAATTACCCAGAGATCACCCAGAAAACACAACTGGGAGCTATTCCTTCCTCCTGTGCTTCCACTTGGAATGATGGCCACCAGGGAGTTCAGGATACCCATGATTAAAGTGGATGTATAGGAGATAGGGGTGTACCTGCCACTGTGAATCTTACCTGCTGGAGCACTGCAGACAGACAGGCTACATTCCTCTGGTCAAAACCCCAGGATTTAGGCCTCCTATAGCAATAAACTTGGCCCAGAACTGAAGGGGTGGTTTTAGCCAGGAGCAACACTAGGTATACAGGAGCTATGGACAGGGTGTCTGTGGGAGGAACAAGGAAAACACTGATCTAATCCCCTTTGCTGGCCTGGCTGAAATGGAGCTGGTGTTTGGTCTTTGCCAGGAGCAGAATGGCATTGCAAAGAGAATCTCCTCATGGTTTGGAGGTTTCTCCTCCCTTTTTATTGTGAAATCACTTTATTGTATTTCATACTGGCCAGAACCACTAGCTGAGCAAGCACTACTGTGCTGGTTGTGCCAGGTGTATGCTGCTCCAAAGGGACTCCTGTAAGCTATGTAAAGAGATGGGTCATGAAATCAATGTGATTTGGATATAAAGAGACAGAGCACAGGCTGTTGATGGGTCTCTCTGTATCACTAGGAGGCAATTCCAGGCTCCAGTACCACTCCAGGCTTGCTCAGGCTTTGGTCTGGGCTATGGCTCTGCAGTGAAGAACTGGCAGCATGGAACTAATCTACTGCCCAGGCTGAATTACCAATTGCGTGACCCTAGGAAGCAGAGTTTTGTCCACTGGTATCTGATGCTTGCTGCTTCCCAGCAAGGTGGGGAATAAGGACTGAAGGATGCAGCTGGATGGATCATTGGACATGGATCAGTCCAGTGTTTAGTGTGTTGTGGGAATAGGAAGGGAAGTGGCATGGGCAGGGAGACCTAAAGGATGTCAGTTCTAGCAGTGCTAGATGCAGTGAACATTTTCTGGGTACGCAAATGGATCTATGGAAGCCTTATGAGAATTACTATGTAAAAGTTGCAGCCAGGTGCCACAAGTAACTAACTTTACCTGTTAAAACTGCAGCAGCATCCAAAGATCCTGGTGAGAGATTGGTCCTTAATGCTTCATGTATGCATTGAAAAACTCGGGAAGAAGTTCTGCTTTTATGTATGCCTGACCTCCCCTGGGTTGTGCTACTTTGGTACGTACATCACCCAGAAGCTCCCATTAAATCAGAAGCAGATAACCCCACCATCCATCTTTGCCTAATAATACAAGTCCTACCCATGCTGAGTCTTCTGCCTTGTCACACTGCCAACTCATCAATGTTGTCTGGAGCATAAAGGTTACTAAGGCCAGAAGTAAAAGGCTGTGAAGGCTGATTTTTGGCAAGGTACAAGGTGTTTCAGGTTTTGCTTGTATAGAGATGTCACCCTGCCACATGTTAATCCATGCTCTAAGCAAGCTCTCGCCACTTCACAATGCTGCAGGTGTCGTGCAAGTCTAAGAATGATGGATCCTTTCAGAAGGAGCGGCAAAATCAGCCCTGGATGAATCAACTGCACTTCCTTGTGCCTGTCTCTGTGTGCCCAGGCACAACGTCCTCACCTGTAGGCAGTTGATGCAGTTCTGCACCTCCAGGTTCACTTCATGTGTCCACCACCTGATTGTTTTAGTGATGCTGATACAGGGTGTAATTCTTGAGTGAATGTGGTTTTCCTTGAATAAAGATGCCTTATTCCCTTCCCTGTTTCAGAATAAGCAATCTCAGCTGTGTCTGTACCACTAAGAGTGGGTGTTGATTTAGGCACAGTCAAGTCTGCAGCTCTGGAGTATGGGCAAGGCCAAAGGGGGTTTGGCTCTCACCTCTTTGTATGTGAATAGGAGTTAGGAACTTTATTCTTGGATCCCCAGAAGTGGGATTCTCACCAAGTGGCACTTAGTGTCACTTACAGATGTGCAAATGTTTTTAAAAGCTTGGTCTTGCATTGTTTGAGTACTGCAGCACCTACTTGTGAAGACAACGTGGGATTATCAAAGGCATCTAATACTATTGAAGCCCTTTGGTTTGTATCCACTTCTGTTTGTGAACAGATCCCAAGTGTTTGTGGAGTGGGAGTTTCAATGGGTTTAAGAGGGTCTCCCACTCAAACAGCAGTATTCCAGCACTGTCATCACAGCTAGGCACTGAACCCCATCCCTAGCTTCTTTCTAAGCCTAGATATACTGATGTCAAAAGGAGTGACAAGATCCATCCAACAGAAGAGCTTTACACGGGGTAAGGGCAAGCTCACGCATCCTGGCAAAACCCAAGTGATGCTTTTAAAGCCCTCAGTAAGCAAAGAAGTTTTTATATGAGCATGGTTCTGCCTCGGGATTACACATGAACACTCCCTGAAATCAGTAGGTTTTGTTGATCCATGCTGAGGGGGTGTGGATCAGGTTGAGGTGACTACAGAGCTACATTGCAGCTCCAAGGATTCTGCTTGTCATGCCAATGGGCTGGTGTTGCTCTAATGGATTGCACCCTGCTCAAAGTAATTGCCTGGGTTCATATATCATGTTATCTGCAGGATGAATTTGTAGTGTCTCTCTTGGGATCCTATGCCTCAGCACTGGCAAACTAAAACAACAGCTCCCTCTTGAATCCTCTCTTTCCAGTGGCAAAGTGAGGAGCAGGGAGCTCTGTCTGTTGGGAAGGGCTGCCAGGGCAGGGTAAACTGGAGCTAAGGTTATGGCCTTTACATTACGTGTGTCCAAGAAGCAGCAAGCCATTATGTCCATTCGGTGATTCTACGTCCATATAACCTGCAAGCTCACTGATGGGCGAAGAGTGCTGCAGTGACTCAGTGCCTCTAGGGATGGCAGCAGAGCTGAGTTGTTAAGGAACTGGAAGTAATGCCACTAGAAGATCCTTTGGGAAGGATCCTTCCAGAGCTGAGTCTCACCTCTGGGAGCAGGGCAAGTTCTCCCACATGCTGTCTCAGTCTTTCCATGTCCTGACTCCACCACCACAATGTGTGACAGGCTTTGAGATTCCCAATCTGCCAACCTCTGGATTCCCCTGGCTCTCAACTGTCTCCTCTGGGAAGAAGGAGGTAGTGAGCTGGGTGCAGGGGAGCCCTGTTGCAGTTCCCAATGGTTCTTAAAGCCCAAATAAGTCATAGGCTGTCATTCCTCTGATGCCACTATTAATACAGGTCAACAGACAGCGTGGTACCAACTTCCCCTGGCTCAGCCTCTGGATGTCTTGGTGATCTCCTTGGCTTGGATCTGATTTTTGTCACTGGCTGTGTATTTCTCTGCAGCTAAAGCAGTGAGTTGTGGCCCAGCCACTGCACTTAATGGCAGACTTGCTTTGATTTATTAACAGCAGCACCTGGTACTTCTTGTCCCATCTGTCTATATGAAGACTCCTGCTTAACTCTTAGCCTTGGTACAAGGAGCACCGAGAAGCTGTGTAACTCCTTATGGTCTGAAGAACCTGCCAGGGCAGAAGGGCTACACAAGGGTCTGTAACCTTCTGTTCCCAGTGCAGATTAGAGGTGATGGAAGGGGCATAGGACAAAGGGGTTCTGAGCTATAGCAATACCTGACCACTCTCCTACAGATGTGCTATGCTTAAGAGCATTCAGGAGACACCTGGAAGTGAAGTAAGTCCTGGTCTGCCCTGGGGCTGGTGTCATGTAAGTCCTGCCAATGCCCCCCTGCATGTGGATGGTGTCTGGGTGTTGCAGAGGTCTCTGGGTGCTAACCCCAAACCAAACGTCTGTTTCTCTGCTGCTGTTTCTGGGCCTGTGGACAGCACTTGCAAATTACCCCCTGAAATGTTCCTTGATCAGAGGGAATGCAGCCTGGATCAGAGGCTAAGGCACACATGTTCCCCTCATAGCCATACTCCTCTCTAGCTCCTTGGATGTGCGTATGAGCACTGTAATGCACCAGCAGATGGTTAATGAAGGTCTCTGGACAAAAGGTGCAATCACCAAAGCAAGACAATAACTCATCCTCCCTGTGTGTGTCCAAAGAATTCCATTTGTATTCTATGCAAAGGAGCTGTTTCCTTGTGCCTCAAAGGAAATGAGAGCTCAGTTTCCAGCTGTGGCTTACAGTGAGTGAGATTTGGTTATCTGATGCTTTATGGCTCTTCAAACATGGTGATCCTTGTTGGACCCCTATTTCTGCTGGTGGGAAGGCAGCTGGACACAGCTGGGTTGAGCTTTTGGCAATAGCCCAGAGTTTGCTTTCAAAGGGCTGGATATGAAAACCTGCATCAGCAAGTCCATGGAACTGGATGATCTTAAGGTCCTTTCCAACCCTGGCTATTCTATGGTTCTATGATTTTGGGATGCAGTGAGTGCCCAGCCCATCACTCAGCAGCTCAGTGTGTCTTGCAGGCTCTGGATTGCTCGGTGCCGGAGGAGCCACACTCCTGCCTATGTCCTTCCTGCCCAGAGCAGCCACACCTCAGCCTGGCTCCAGGCCCTGTAAAATTCACCCCAAAGCCTTCTGGAAAGGGCTGGCAAGTAAATGGAGGTGAGCAGGAGCAGGAAATTGGGGTGAAGGCTTTAAGATCTGGACACAAGTGACATTACCTGTGTCCAAATCTTAAAGATGGAACAGCCAGCAGCCTTTTCCCCCATCTTCTCCATCCCCACAACCAAGTGCTGTCTGGCTTTTTCCTGGGTACTGCTCTGTGCTGGGAGTTCTGGTCCTGTAGGCACTCACTGCTTTCAATGCAAACCCCCCTCCCCAGGCTACCTCTGTAAGAAGATGACTTATTGTTCTTGATAATCCCTTTGTTACCATGGCTGCTTCAGGTTAATCACACAATGTTCTGAAACCCCCTGAACTTCCATTTCATTACACAGAACCCACCCTTTGCTCCTGTAGCCCTGTCCAGAACACAGCCAGGCAGATGAGTGCAGCCTCTGCTCTAGCAGCTCTGTGCATGGGGCAAACCAAATGGCCCAAGGCTTGTTTGGTGGTGGCCAGCTGCTGGAGAACTCATCTTGGCAACAGAAGGCTTGATACTGGGTGAAGCGTGAAGCTGATGGATGAGGTGGTGGAAAAAGAGATTGATTTGCTTTCCCCCTGCAGCTACAAGCTGTCTGGCAAATCACAGTGGAAACGGGCAGGATGGAGCAGGGGTTTGATCTGGGGACGAAAGAGCAGTGAGGGGGTAATTCAGGTAAACTGGGTACACTTGATTCTGCAGTGAACTGTGCCTTTGACAACCAAGTTAAAAATGGGCATATGGCATTGCAAAGCAGAGCAGCAGCCTTTGGGTCTTGTTTGTCAGAAGCATCAGGGTTGTGCTGGTTGTCAGTTTATTGTCAGCCTTTTCCCATAGCCCCACGTGAGTGGATGGGGCCAGGAACCACAGGGATGACAAGCTCAGATTTTCCAAAGGCATTTAGACTAAATACAGAAGTAGTTATTAAGCTTTATCCATGCAAGCTGTAAACAAATTAGTTCCACTAGGTAGCTGTTTGCATGTGTAGGTGCTTATGTACTTCTGAAACTTTACTCGAGGAGCTATTTGTTGTCTGACTTCAAACTCTGTGCTGGTGGTGAGGAAAAGTTCCCCTTCCTGGTGGCGATTCAGAGCATTTGGTTGAGCTTTTGCAGTGAAGGCTCTGTTGCTCCACTGACTCTTTATGGAGAAACCGATTCATTTAGCAGGCAGGAATCCTGTAGCTGACTGACAGGAGGAGCCCCGTGAGGAACCTGCACATCAGTAACTCTTGTTGCACATCACACGGAGCCCCAGAGGTGAGCAGGGTATTTGCTAGAGCCCCAGATGCTGTCACTTGGATGCTTTCAGTGTTGCTTTTGTGTAAGTGCTTGAAAAGGATCCCCCAGCACCCACATCTTCCTTCATGGCCTAGGAACACATCAGCTCTCCACTGCTGGTTGGCAACACCGCTGCAGTGTTTTATTGTCACATCTTTCCATTCCTCTAGAGCCTGTGATAAGCCTCCAAATTAACTGGAGGCCTCAGACAAGTTTTCATATCTCCAAGCAACATTAATAATGAGTCTGATACTGCAGTGTATTATTTATTTAAACATCTTCCAAAGCACCAAACAATCTATGTACGCAGGGATTATTTCATCACTGAAATTCAGCCACTTGAAAGCAGTGGCTGTACTGTGCCATTACACAGTGGTTCGGGGCAGAGAAAGCTGAACTGAAAAGCCAAGAAATCTTTTATGATAGGGAAAATAATGGGCTGTGTTTCTTCCAGATAGAGCAGGAGGAATGGTCTTCTTGCAGAAGCTGATGGAAGAACTGGTAGTTGCCATCAGCAGTCAAAGCTTTGGTGAGACCCATTGTAGAAGAAGCTACTTATTAGTGCATAACAGGACCTGCTTTGTTCTCCTGTTGTATCTAAAAGATACAGAGAGGCCCAGACTGCCTGTATGCTGTGCAGATGTGGCTGTGTCCACGACAGCTGTGTCCCCTAATGCAGGGACCCCTAGTAGCTTAATGTCATTGGACATCCCAGCAGTGTTCAGTCACTCATCAAACAAGGGATTAAACTTCCCAGACACATCCCTTGCAAAGGACACTTGACCCCTGTTTGGGAATGGACACCAGTAGATGTTGAGGAAATGGGATTGGAGATTTCTTTTGGTACCTGAGGAATTACTAAGGTCCGCTGAAATGTCATCACAACAGGAGAATACATAAACAGCCACCTTCCCTGACTCCTATGGAAAATCATAGAACCCCAGGCTGATTTGTGTTGGAAGGGACCTTACAGCTCCTCCAGCTCCACACCTTCCACTAGAGCAGCTTGCTCCAAGCCCCTGTGTGCAACCTGGCCTTGAACACTGCCAGGGATGGGGCAGCCACAGCTTCTCTGGGCACCCTGTGCCAGCGCCTCAGCACTGATTCATCTGACAGTGAGACCTCTGTTGCTTTAGGTGGTGAGGGAAAGGTGTGATGGGTACCAGGGATGGGGCCCTACTGGAGAAGCTACCTTGCAGCAGGGCTCTGGCACAGCCATGACCTTGGGACCAAGCTCCAAAAGCAGCTGCTTAGTGCTGGAGGAACCTGTTCACCAGCTGTATTGGTCTGTGAGAGCCCAGCAGAAAGGGCTGCAGCACAACTCAGTGCAATGCAGATGTGGCTGTGGCAGGGAGGGAGGACCCTCCTCGGGGGTGAAGCTCAGGAAACCTCCAGGCTCTGGATTCTAATTAATAATTATTCACTGGTAGTCTTTCAATGATCATTTATCAGTACCCAACATCTGCCCCATCTCAGTGCCTCGAAGTGATTTGTGTTAATGAATTAAACCTCAGAAGAGAGAAACCAGTTTGGGTCCCAGGCGTTCCACACACAAAACCTGCTTAAAGGAGCAGGCAATCGCACAGCATTCTAAGTCAGAGCATAAAGATTAATAATGTACCCAACTGAGAGTGCAGAGGAATTTAGAGAGGAAAAATGTAATTACCTGGCCTGAAAAGAAGCCAGACACAATGTTTAAAACCTCATTCTTACAAGATCTGGCTTGGAATCCTTAAAGACTGCAGGACCAGAAGACCTGGCCTATATTCTGTGCTTGGAACCCAAAGAAACACCAGACAATCTGTATTTTTCCTTCCTGATTCTGGAAACATCTGATGTTTCAGAGACCGGTGTATCACAAGCTTAGAGTTATGACCCCGTGTGGAATAAACACAGAGAAATGAAAGATATGACTCTGAAGTGAAAATCAGTGTTCAGGGCTTGCAAGGAGATAAAAAAGCTTTTGGGGAGGGGGAAAGGAAGAAAACAAAGAAATCCGTTTCATTTCATTTGCATTACTGTGACCTGCAGAAGCAGCCAAAGACAACGGTTTATTCCCACTGAGCTCTGGAGGATGCTTGTTCCTTTCTGGAAAGAGAACTGAAATGAATTGAGAAGTTGCTCAAAAAGCCTTTAGAGCCACGTGTGCTTCACATGACACATGCCAGGAGGTTTCAATTAGCTTTTGAGCAACCTGAAGCTGAAAGGCAACACAGCCAAACAAAATATTGCTTTAAATCATAGAATCCCAGAGTGGTTTGGGTTGGAAGGGACCTTAAAGCTCACTCAGTTCCAACCCCATGTGAAACGGGCAGTGTTATCAGCCAGAAGCAGCAAGCCTGAAAATCAGAATCACCCAGGAGAAAAATAACCCTCTCGGGGTTAGTACATGGGAAAGCTGGGCCTGTTTCAGTCCCTTTGCTGCAAACTCTGCTTAATCTTCAGAGCATCCTGTGCAGGGTTGCTTGTGGGTTCAGCTCAAGTGCTTTATTTAGTAGCAGATGCAAACCAGCAGCAGCTGATGAGGATGGGGGGATGATGACGACCGTGGGTTTCTAGATGGGAACAGGACAGAGGGGCACCATTTGAGGGCTGCAGGGGGCAGTGGGAAACCTGAATGCTGTGGTTTTTGCAGAGGTCTGAGGTGAGGACAGGGGCTCTTCAGCTTTGGAGTGTGATGAGAAGATGCTCGTATCTGGGTGTTACTGTTGTAAAGCAGCCTGGACCTGGCCTAGCTGAGCCCCACTGGGTGTTTCTAGCTGTGGTGTATACCGAAACAGAAACCTCATCCCCTTGGCTGAATGTGCCCCCTTTGTGCCCATGCTTCGGTCCTCAGATTTATGAGCTCTTCTCCCCATCCTTTCTTCACTGAAGCAAATCTGACACTCTATGGCCAGGCCTGCTAAGCCCATTTAGTTAATCACTGGGTCTGGATGAAGGTCACCCTGGCAAACACTCATAATTCCTATTCCACACTATAAATACACATTTGAATCACTGTCTCCATGTTCCATCACGGGGGGATGGAAGAGGACAGCAGCCCCCATCCCATCCCTCCCTGCAGCAGTGTGAGGCCCTGTCCCAGCTCTGGTGCTTCAGCAGTGCAATGTTATTCATCAATAACTCTAATTTATAGCCTTAAAGTGTTGGGGGAGCCATGTCCTGGGCTTTAAATCAGCCCATCCAGCCTTAAATCAGCCCCTGGGATGTGGTGGCCAGGGGTTGCGCTGGAGCGGGGTCAGGGTGAAGTATGGGGGGGTGTGTGTGTGGAGCTGGGGTCTTGGGAGCCCCTACAGTGGGTACTGCTGGACAATGATCTGTTCCTCTGTCCCTGGGGGTGAGACCCCATATCCTGGGCAGTTGGGAGGCGGTGCTGCCCAGAGGGGAGCAAAGCTTCCCATGGTGCCAGCAGCAGCCTGAGTTGTGTGTGTGCTGTGAGGCCAGCGACTGAAAACATGAAACAAAGTAATAGAACCCCAGCCTGGTTTGTGTTGAAGGGACCTTAAAGCTCCTCCAGCTCCAACCCCTGCCACGGGCAGGGACACCTTCCACTAGAGCAGCTTGCTCCAAGCCCCTGTGTCCAACCTGCCCTTGAACACTGCCAGGGATGGGGCAGCCACAGCTTCTCTGGGCACCCTGTGCCAGCGCCTCAGCACCCTCACAGGGAAGAGCTTCTGCCTAAGAGCTCATCTCAGTCTCCCCTCTGGCAGGTTAAAGCCATTCCCCTTGGCCTGTCCCTACAGGCCCTTGTCCCAAGCCCCTCTCCAGCTTTCCTGCAGCCCCTTTCCCCATTTCCTCACTGCCTCCCCGCAGGGATCTCATGGATGTTCCCTCCCTATTTTCATCCCGTTTTCCCTCCCCAAAGGATCACAAACTCCTTGAGCTTCCACCGCCGGGGAACCCCCCCGCAACCAGGCCGGAGGAGGCGGGGCCGGGCCGGGCCGGGGCCGTGCGGTGGAGGCGGGGCCGCGCCTGACACAGCTGTGTTGCGGCGGGGCAGGGCAGGCCGGGAAGGTTCCGCCATGGCGAGCCAGTCTCAGGGCATCCAGCAGCTGCTGCAGGCCGAGAAACGCGCCGCAGAGAAGGTGGCCGAGGCCCGCAAGCGTGAGTACGGCCCGGCCCGGCCCGGCCCGGCCCGGCCCGGCGCCGGAGCTGAGGGTGGGGTGGAGCCCGGCCGGGCCTAGCGCAGCGCGGCCGTCTCGGGCCTGTCGCGGAGCGGGGAGGTCTCGGCGCGGCCCGGCCCGGCCCGGGGGCAGTGGGTGCAGGGCCGCTGTGGGGAGGGGGTGCGGCGGTGGAGCGGGGCCCGAGGGCAGCGCCGGGCCGTGGTGGGTGCCGCGGGCTCCGGGTGCTCGTGCCCGGTGTGAGGCAGGAGTCCGGCGGCTGTGAGGAGCCTCCGTGCCCGGCTGGAGCGGCCTGTGCGGGCTCGGCGGCTCCTGGCCCCGTGGGGTCTCCCTGGCAGGAGACCAGCATGGGAACCCGTCCTGCATGGCAGCGGGGCCTGCCTTTCGGTGTGCTTGTGCTTATCGGCGGCTGCCCTTCCTTTTAACCGCTTTTTGTTCCTTCTTGAGGAATACAGTGTGTTTTCCTGTTGGTAATTAGAGATTTTATAGAGCTGAGCGAGCTTTTCCATGGGGATCCAAGTTCGCTTTCTCTGCTGAGTGAGAGAAGTTCAGGTGACAAAGATCCCACCTTTACAAACGTTTCCTGGTTCAAACCCGTATTTGTTTGGTTTAATGAAGCTCCCCTGCCTTGCAGCTCTGTCCCTGACAGCGTTGCAAGGAGTAGATTGTTGTAGCTTACTCTAATGGTAGCTTTGAAGGGGAGAATGGGGTGGAAAGTCCTAGAGGGGAAGTTGATGCCGTGGCCAGTTCTTCTGTGAGTCACACAATTGGCCGGAGGCAAAGCTTAGGACTTAATGTTCTTTCTGCTGTCCTCTTTGCAACTCAGAGGGGTTGCATGCTCACATGAGCAAGGCCAGACCTGCCGTTGTCCAATGCATCCACTGGCCCATAGACCCACTCACTGGTTGAAGCTTGTTGCATGGTGAGCTTGGAGATGGCTTGTTGGCACATGGGGTAACCCGAGGTTGATAATGCCTCCTGCAGAAGGAGCTGTTGGAATAGCAAATGCTCTCATGGTTGCTGTGCACTGGGAGGAGGAATATGCTCCATACTTTCTCTTCTGTATTTCATTTGGCATGTTCTTTGCAAACAGGAAAGAATCGGAGGCTGAAGCAGGCCAAAGAAGAAGCCCAGGCAGAGATTGAGCAGTACCGCCTGCAGAGGGAGAAGGAGTTCAAGGCCAAGGAAGCAGCGGTTTGTTTTCTGCCTCATTCACTGTTATCTACCCAGCCCCTTTAGTCTTGTGTTTGAAGTTACTTGCCCTGAGAGGAGCCCTCAGGGTGAAACATGGTGCTGGAGGAGTACTTCCCTAACTGCCTTCCTCTGATGCACTGCCACGTGCCATGGAAAAACCAGTGGGAATGAATCAGAACGTGGTGTGTTACATCTCAACAGCCAGAGCTGGTGACTGGCAGGGAGTTAGCTTCATAAGCTCATGTACTGTCTGGTGCCCTGATGGGTGGCAGCCTCCCCAAACCTGCTGTATGTAGCAGCATCCAAAAAGACCGAGCTCAGTTTCCCGTGACAGGCTGTCTTTTACAACACTAGCATCGCAGATGCTGCCCTCCTGGTGAGGCAGATGCAAGGCTTGTATTCTGCTCAGCACAGTTCCCTGCTGTGTCCCAAGAGGTGCGTTTTCCTTCTGGGCAAGTGAAGGCATTCCTGGAAGGTGGGAACTGATACCCTTTACTAACTGAGGTGGTTTCCATTGCCTGTGTACCCCTGTAAATACTGAAGTTGTTGGAAAATGCCCTGACAGTGTCCCCTCTGTCCATGTTCTGGTCAGCACAGTCCCACCTCCTCTGTTCTTCTGCCTTCATGCAGGAGGTCAAGACTAATCTCTGACAATCCCTTGTTAGCTGAGTTCATCATAGAATCATAGAATAATTAGGGTTGGAAAGGACCTTAAGATCATCCAGTTCCACCCCCACTGCTATGGGCAGGGACACCTCACACTAAACCATGTCACCCAAGGCTCTGTCCAGCCTGGCCTTGAACACTGCCAGGGATGGAGCATTCACAGCTTCCCTGGGCAACCCATTCCAGTGCCTCACCACCCTCACAGTAAAGAACTTCTTCCTTATATCCAGTCTGAACTTCCCCTGTTTAAGTTTTAACCCATTGTGCCTTGTCCTTTCTCTACAGTCCCTAATGAAGAGTCCCTCCCTAGCATCCTTATAGGCCCAATAGTGCCCAATTAGGCACATGATACCAGGCAGTTCCAGGCTAATAATGTGGACTTCACTGCTTGTCAGCTGGTTTGGTTTTATGTATCCCTCTTCAGAGAGGGGAGCTCTTTGAATGCCAGTCCCAGGGTGCTGTTCTCAGCATGCTTCTTCTGTGCCTATTTTCCCCCCCACTTATAAAGGGAATTTGCTTTTCTGACTTTGCTTATGGGTCAAGAAGAGCGTTGTAAGCTGTGAGAGTCTCTTTGCTGTGTGTATTACTGGCCCACAGTCCTGTTAGGAAGGGAGAGCTTTTTATAAAGGCTCTTTTGGGGTAGAAGCAATGGGATAATGTGAAGGCTGCACCTGAACTAAATCATGGGAGCTTTCCTGGAGCTCTCCAGTACAGCAGTGCCCAGGGGTTCCTAGTTCCAGGCACCAGTACAGCAGGACCTTTTATTTCAGGTATTCTACAGAAGCTCATGCTCTAAACTGACAGATAATGAATAAAAGAGGACAAAAGGCATGGGCTCCGTGTAAAACACAAGCTTGGACAAGTTGAGTGAGAAATTTGTGCAGAGAATCCAACAGTACTTTTTTGGTTGCTGTTTTTTCAGTGTAGTTCTTCCCTCAGCAAAGATGAATGGTTGAGATGCACCACTGAGGCAGTCAGCAAAATACAGAGCTAAGCGTAATGTTCTCCGTGTTACATTACTCACATGTGAGCTTTCTCTTTATCTTTGCTATTTTGTAGGCACTTGGATCTCATGGCAGCTGCACCACTGAAGTTGAGAAAGAGACCCAGGAAAAGATGAGTGTCATCCAGCAGAACTTCCAGAAGAACCGGGAGGTGGTCCTCTCCCAGCTCTTGTCTCTTGTGTGTGACATCAAACCTGAAATCCATGTGAATTACCGCATCAACGGGTAGATGTGGGAGAAGGAGTAAGCATCCTGGGAAAGGCTGGTGGTAACAGCTGAGCTTCAGGTGGAATGTACAGCTTTTAGCCATACCTTAACTGTTCTTGTAAATGTGTTAAGTTATTTCAGTGCGTTGTTGAAGTTCTGTTAATTTCTCTCTTGACACTGGTTTAGAGCTTAATCAAACATTAAATGGCCACGTCTCAAATCTGTGCTAAGTTGTTACATATATATTTGAGTTGGCACATTAAAGCTCCCTTTTGATCTGGGTAGCATTCAGTGAGAGGTTCTGTTCTGCAAACAGAGAGGGGAGAGAGATGCTGGCCAGGTTTAAATGGAGAGCCGGTGTCAGTAACCATTTGACCTGTGTAACTGTTTTCTTGTTGACCAAAATGCATTTCTCAGTGTGGTGTGAACCTTTGTAGAGGGGTTAAACCTTGTTCAGAATAATTCTCTGGCTGTGCAGTGCTGGCTGATAATTTTCAGGTGCTTGAATTTCTCTGTTTTGACTATCTTCTATATATTCTACTGTTAAGCTTGAGTCACGAGTCTGATACCATGACACTTGAAAGTAAAACCACGCACTTAACTCCAAAGTCTCTAGTCAGTCTTGTTCCTGCTAACTTGTTTCAAGAGTCTTTGTGTTTCATGGGACTGAGGACTCTGCAGCATGCCTCTCAAGTGTTGATAAAAGAAAGAGTAAGAGACACCGCAAATGTCTTTTGGTCGCAGCAGGTAAGTTAAAAACCCATTACAGAGCCTCCTCCTCTTGGCTTCAGTCTGATGCTTTACCTGCCAGCTCATTCTGAAAACCTTCAGGAGCAAATGTTCTTGTGTCCATTAGGGGAAATAAAATGCTGCCAGTTCACTGGGATAGTTTGATAGCCAGGCACTGTGCAGTAATTACCCTTCCATTGATCAAACACCGGTCATTGCTTGTTATACCAAGGTCATACCATACCCTGCAGCATCCTGCTATACAGCAGAAGTTTCATTTTTCAGCAGTTTCATCCTCCCTCTCACCTGCAGAATATTAAATGCAGGTTTGCTTTTTTAAGACCAATTTAAGGCTTTTTGCAGGAAAGAGACCTCAGTCGGCACCTGATCAGACCAAAGTTGTGCAGCTCAGGATCTATGTAAGAAACCTTCCTGATGCTGCTCCTTGGACAGGACATCCTGTCTGCCCACCGGCTGGTAGTGTAGTACCAAAAAGCTTCCAAATCTCCAGGATTGTGCTGGGGAGGGAGGAGAGCAGGATGGATGAATGTCATACCACAGAAACCAATGTCTGCCTGCAGTCACACAGGGTGGTGGAATAGCAGACTGCTATGGCGTCTCCTCTTGTAATGTATTAGTTTAATGTAGTCCTGGAAGGATCACTTCAGGAATTCAGACTATTAGATGGGTTGTAAAATCGAAGCAAAAGCCTCCTGCAAAGTCAAAAATTCCAGACTGGGGGGAAAATAAAGCTAGGTCAGTACAAAGAGAACAGGATCAAAGCTGTTTTAATCAGTCTAATCTAATGGAGAGGTGATGTGGCCTCATGAAGGGTTGCAGCCCTGCTAAATCTAGTCTGTCCTTTGAAGAAGAAACATTGATTCCTGTTGAGAGCAGGTGCTCAGGCTCCAGCATGATGCTCCTCAAGAAGTCCTCCTGGCTCCAGGCTGTAATTGGCAGATTCTTCCTGTTTGAAGACGTAACTGTCCAGAAAGAGCACAGTGTGTGCCCCACTTTCTCATATTGGTTCCTAAGTTTCCATTTAATGAGGTCTTTCAATCCTTAAAGGAAAAAAACCTTCCCTGATGATTTCCTCTTGCCAAAGGTGGTGTGAATGAAGATGCTCCCTTTAGGAGATGCACAAGTTTCAGTGTGTTGCAAGAGTATCAGTTCTCTGTAATAACTTCCCTGAAACTGAACTGTCAAGAGCTACCTGGCTTTGTAAGTCCGAACTGAACTGTTTCAGTTACTGCTGTCCAGGAAGGCTTTCTTTGCAGTGTAGGTGTTCTATTTTAAGTTCAGATTCTTTCATATTACACCGTGATGCTCTGGGAAAGGGGGACCTGCTCCTCCTTCATGCATAAGCCAGACTAGGCCAGAGAAACATGCAGCAGGGAATAGTCCTCTACTGACAGAGGTGTGGAGTTGGACATGGGGCTTTTTGCCTCTGAAATCTGATTTGCTGCGGTAAGAGTAAAACCTTGAGTAAGCCCCAGGTACAAATCTGACTCTGAATTGTCCTGCTACTGATCTGCCTCCATAATCCCTTGTAGATGTGGCCCATGTACCCAAGCCATAGCTTGCTCTGTACCTCCAAAAGGGCCAGAAGCTGCTTTGGGCACAGGTACTGCTGTCTGATTCCCTGAATGTGAGCTCTCATCCCTGGAAATAGCAGCTGACTGCCAGGATGCTCAAGAGTCCTGGGGATGTATGGAGGTAAGAAGCACTCAGGACTCCTATCTTGTCTTGTTTGTACCTTGTCTAGTGAGTGGCTGCTAGTGCTGGTTTCTCCTGACTAAAACTGCTTGTGAATAAGCACTTTCCGGGGATCTGGGGGCAGATTGGGATTTGCACAGTGGTGTTCAGCTCCAGTCACGTCCATGTTCAGCAGCAGCAGTTTGGACTTGATTTCTGTGGAGTAAATATATAGATACAGACATTATCTATGTATTTATAGAGTTAATACTGCTCACTTTTAGAATACCACTGGGCAGGTGTGTCATCCATACCAGCACCAGATGGACAAATGGCTTATTGACGCCAGAACATGAGTGTCATCTGGATGGCTTAACAGGCAGCACGGGGTACAATTAGGACACACTCCTGTGCTGCTTGGAGCCACAGGTCAGTTTCTAAGGCTTGTCCCTGCTGACAGGGCTTGATCCCCACTCGCCTCTGGGCTGAAGGCCAGCATCTCCTCACTGTTGTCTGTGGAATCAAGGAGGTGAAGAGCAGTTAAAGAGCTCAGGACCCCTTTGGGAAGCAGTGTGAGGGGAAATCATGGCCTCTGATCCCTGTTAGATTCAGCATCTCTGCTCTGCCTGATGATGCTTGATAACTTCTGGTCAGTTCAGAGCCAGTATGGGTTTGATCCCCTGAGCATTTGTTGTAGTTTAATGCAAAAACATGAAAGAAAGGGCTGGTGATGAGCAGGAGGGATGAAACGTGTGTGCAGTGATGGCAGGGAAGTCCCTCCCCAGTCACTCACAGCCTGGGTGCCCCTGTGAGGAGCAAGGCAGTGCTGCTGCTGGAAGATTTATTCTGTGTGCGATGACAAGGGGGCATGTTTTCTTCTGCCTTTGATTCATGGGACTGCCTATGACCTAAGAACAATCATTCATCAATTATTTTTATAGAAGCATTTTGTGTGATGTTTGATTTGGGTTTGTTGCTTTCAGAGAGTAATTTTGCACTCTAAAGATACCCGTGCGCCCTTTTCCCTTCCTCATTTCCAGGGTCCAGAGGAATAAAGGTGGGGGATCACTCACAACCCCAGGTGTGGAGTCCAGGAGTTTGGGAAATTCTTCCTTAACTGGGGAGCAGTTGTGACTGCAGGGCTTCATCAGGAACTCCCCTGGCAACTCCATTTGGACAGTGTCAGGACCACAAGAGGGGACCCTACGTTTACCCAGGGCTGTGGCTGCTGCTGAAGGTCAAGGAACCATTCCTTGTTCTGCCTTGTGGTGGCAGGCTGCTAGACCATATGTAAATGAGACTGTGAAGGTGTTCCAGTGTGTAAGTCCAAATTGGGCAACCTTAAATTCCTCATTCTCCTGCCTTTGAGGTCCCTACACAATTCCTTATGATCTTTACTGGAGATGCTCTCTTGGCCATTCTGCTGTAGCATCGTGCAGTCCCATCTGTAGGTTACAGGTAACTATGTAAAAGGATTCTTCTTCCCTCTGCCTGTATGAAACCTGCTCATTTTAAACTCTATTTTCCTCATCTGGAATCTTTTCCCCTTTTACCTGACATCACTAGTTCTTGCATTAATAAGAAGAGCCTAGAATCCACTGATCCCAGCTGAGATTTTGGCTTCAAAGTATTAAGAGATGATCCAGACCCCTCAAGATCAGTGTTTTGTTGAACAAGCTCCCCAGCCTAATCCAGGAAAGGTGCAGTGTAATCTTTCTCTGAGGTTGAAAGGAGAAAGTATTAATTTCATGCAGAAAAGATTGTATCTCTGACTGACATAGGAATAGAAAATAAATAGCTATTAAATTACATTTGGCTGTCTCAATCTAATAAAGCATCTTCTGGATCAATAGCTGAGGCACATAGCAAGCTTCCCCTCTTCTCATTTGAGATGCAAGAAAGAGCTTTTTACATTACCATAATGAAGAATACTTTAAGTCTTCACAGGAAAAAGGCAGAAGTAAAGGGAAAAGAACCCCAAACCCCTTACTTTATGCCTTAAGCAAGTGTCATTTTTCATTTGAAACGTGTAATTTAGGGATATTGGGAAATGTTTTATATTTAATGACTGTCTTATCTGTCAGGGTTGCTGAGCTGTCTGACAAACCCTAACCTAGAGTGTGTGACATGAGATGTGGAGTGCAGGAAGAGATGGGAAGGGCAAGACAAGGCTTTCACCCACTTTGTTCTCCTAATTAAAGCTCACTGGGGAAGGGTATTTAGAAGGTGATGGAGCTGTTCCCCACTGAAAATGCAGTTTCATCAAAACAAAAGGAGATCTGCCTGTGCTGGCTGCTGCTGAGCCGCAGACAGGACGTGAGCAGGGAGAAACTGCAGCCACCTGCAGAATAAAGCAGGACTAAGGGATGTGTTACCAGCCTTTCCAGTACTGCAAGCCAGTGAAGTCTATCAACCCGTGTAGTACATACAGAGATTATGGTCTTAGGAGCAGACTAGAGAGGATACATAGCAGTATACATGGTTTGGGTTGGAAAAGCCCTTAAGATCATCCAGTTCCAACCCCCTTGATAAGGTGATAGAAGATGAGGTTATCCCTGAGGACAGGAGGCATCGGAGGGTCACTGTCACTCTGGGAAAGCAATTCAAGTGGCAGATGTATTTTTCCTTGGAATCAGGTTCTGTGTAATATATTAATTAATGCAGCACGATGGAATGCGGAGTACGGTTACAACGTGTGTCCAGAGCAGCAAGCTGGGAAGGGATGCAAACAGTACAGAGGACTGAATCACAATTCAAAATGATCTTGATAAGTGGGAGAAGAAATGATCTGAAGCCAACAGCAAAAGACTCCCTGAAGGGAAGTGTAACAATGAACTAAGAAAGGTGAAACCAAACCCAAGGAATCGATATCCAGTGCAGAAACTCTGAAACCAGGGTGAACTCCCCCAGACTCAAGGTGTTTTGGGTTGGAAATGAAGTCATTTCTGTGCAGTGTATTGGTACAAGGGTCCTGCTTGAGATGGAGCTGAGAATGAAGGCCGTGTGGTTGGGTTTTGTCCCCTGATAACTGTTGGCTCTGGCAGCTGAGTTGTGTTGGAGGGAAGGGGAAGCTCTCATTTGACGGGAAGGTGGAAGTGTCCCCTCATGAGAGGGCTGCAGTGGGAGCTCATCCCTTCATTATCAGAGGGTCAAACAGAAAACAGGCAAGTGAGGAAAGGGAAGGAGACTTTGCAAATGGCTTTGCCACGTGTTAATGGAAGTCAGGACATGCTTCATAGGAACCAGGGGGTGAAGCTCAATGCGAACCTCAAGCTGCCTTGGCTCTGATTTGTGTAACACAAATCCCCAGCCAGCACAAGCTGCGTGTACAGCTCACACAACGCTTCCTGGAGTGCAGAAGTCTGCGTTTTCATTCACCCTCATTTAATTGATTCTCATTTTGGTTTTGGGAAGCATTCATTCGCAGACCATCTTTTTTGAACAGGGAACACCTTATAGCAGCCTTCTAATACCTAAAAGGGCGGTAAACCTGGAGAGGGGCTTTGGCCTAGGGCCTGTAGGGACCGGCCAAGGGGAATGGCTTTAACCTGCCAGAGGGGAGACTGAGCTGAGCTCTTAGGCAGAAGCTCTTCCCTGTGAGGGTGCTGAGGCGCTGGCACAGGGTGCCCAGAGAAGCTGTGGCTGCCCCATCCCTGGCAGTGTTCAAGGCCAGGTTGGACACAGGGGCTTGGAGCAAGCTGCTCTAGTGGAAGGTGTCCCTGCCTGTGGCAGGGGTTGGAGCTGGAGGAGCTTTAAGGTCCCTTCAACCCAAACCAGACTGATTCTATGGGCTCTGTCAAACAAGCATTTCCAGTCTGTGCTGGGATCCTGCCAGCATCATCCCTCTGTTTTGCCATCAGATTGGTCCTTATTCTTGTGAGCATTCACCTCACTCTCCACCCTTTCTCATTTACTGTTTGACTTTGTATTTGCTGTTGATTACAGTTCTGTCTCTCGGCTTTAAGAGAGTTAAATTTGTTATGCTGAAGTTTTGGTAGGGGCATTAACAGGTGGCTTAGGAGTGTTACAGACACAGGAAAAGGCATATGTGCAAATACAATAGCAGCTCATTGTTCAGCCCAAATCTAAAATGTGGTGTTCATTGTTATGTATCAACCAATGGATATTTTATTGAGTGATCTGTGGGACCTGTGGCTACCGGATAACTGCTTGGATTGAGAAGGAACCTGGTAGGATCTCACCTAACAAAAAAAAGCATCAGGATTATGCCCCAAATAAGATGATCAGAAAACACGTGGCAAAGGTTCCTAAGCATGAGGCTTCATGACTGCTGAGCTCAGGGAGAGTCAAGCTGGGAGACCTTGGCTCCTTAGGGCCCAACCTGCAGACCCATCATCTCCTTTGGGGCAGAGCTGCGAGTTCAGGGAGGTGCTTAGGTGGAAAACCATCTCAGAAGAACGACTGGAATCCCTTGCTGTCCATGCAGGGTGGGTTTAGCTGCCGTGGAGCTTCCTCCTTTCTTACACGGATAGGTGTGAAGCAGATGCTTTGAAAACCATCAGAGACAAAGCCTGTCAGTCTAAAGCTTTCTAAAGCTTCAATAGTGTGGACTTCTTGGTGCTTCAGAGCAGCAAAACAGGGATTGCTTTAAACTCGGAGTAAGTTTTTTCCCCCCAACACCCATCTCAATGGAGCAGGATCGTTCTGCCTGTGCTATGGGGTGAGGTGTGGGTGCCGAGATCAGCCCATCCACGCATGCCTTGCTGAGCCAGAGGTGTGCACTGTGCACGCTGCGGGAGGTTTTGAATGTGGCTTTCAAGTTTATTGCCCCCACAGAGCTTTGCCTCGGGCCTTTCTTGGCAGCGAGCTGACAGGGCTCTTTCGAAGCACTTTGGTCCTCATTCTCCCTCTGCCAGGATCTTTGTGTGGGTGAGAACGGGAGGAACCGAAGCCAAAGCTTTTCACAAGGAGCGTTTGCAACAGAACCTGTGGTTTTGCATGGGCGGGGATTTGAGCTGGAGGCAGCAGCAGGAAGCTTTATCTGATTTTCCCGGTACCTGGACCATGGTACTATGCAAGGTGCCAGTTTCCAGTGTAACGAGATCCCATGTGGGTTAAATGGCTTTGGAGCCAGTTCTATTCCCATTCCTGGTGCAATGAACGCGTGGCTCAGCAATGTCTGAAATCCACCCCTGCAAGAGGAGAACCGTGTTTCCTCGGGAAGTGAACACAGGCACCGCAAGCAGCTGCTTTCTTTTCTTGTTAAGCCGTTTGCCAAGGCCGGCAGTCACCAGGATCATCAATTCCGTCCATTCCCAGCCTCCACGGATCCTCTGGCTTTTGGCAAGCCATGAAACCAGAATTCACAGGCTGATGGGCCCTTTTCCCTGCGGTGTCTCTCAGTGTTGTCTCTTCACATGGACACAAATGACTCCTCCAGCACGTGAAGCTGTCCTGGGGGCTCTGCCTGACCCTGCTGTTTCTATTCTGAGTCCAGCATCCAGAGAGGAAACTCGCACCCATCCTCTGCACCAGCACAGCCAACTGCTTGAGGAGGGTGCAATTCTGACCCCCTGTGCTATTCCTGCTTCTCTGTGCTTTAACCTCTCCTATTGCTGGGTACGCAGTGACCCGTTCTCAGCCTTGAGGTCTTTGTTCACCTCTCCTCATTTCTCCAGCCCTTGCACTGATGCTTGGCTTTGGCTCTATTGGCAGCAACCAACCTGATGCAACCTTCAGAGTCCTGCCCAGCTGATGGAGGAGGAGGAGAAGCCTTCTGCCTGTGCCACTTCAGCTCTTCACTGCCTTTAGGGTGCAGCTCTGGCCCCCAACCCTGCGGAGATGAGGATAACTCCTATGGCAGGATCTGCTCCCATGGCTGTGTCTTTGGTGGGGGAGCGCTGTAAAGCATGAAACCACACTTGTGAAACCAGCCCAGGGCAGAAGTCACATGCACGAGGGAGACGTTGCAAGTTGGTGCTTGCAGCTCATAAGAGGCAGTGCGGAGGTGCAGGCTCCTTGCCTTGGCTGAGCCCTGCCTGGTTAGCCCCTGGTGCCCAGGAGATGCAGAGAGGAGACTGACCCAGAGCACAGGCTGGGGCTGTGGGGCTGGAGACCCCGCATGGGGCAGAGGGGAATGGCAGCAGATAAAGGACAGTGAGGAGGAGGAGGAGGGAGCTGAGCTCGCTCCCCGGCAGCAAGAGTTGAGCTGGATCAGGTAAGCCTGCACCGGTTGCTCTGGAAGTGGAGCAGGACTTGCTGAATGCTTCTCTGCTGTTTAGCTGGGGCTTGGAGGGGTGCTATAAAGGAGACCCGTGGCCTGAAGGAGGCAAAGTCACCAGAGATGTTGGCATTGCATAAAGGATAACAAGAGGTATAGAAATAGAGTGCAGGAGATGAGAGGATGCCCCTCGTGTTAGCACAGGGGAGGATGCGGGGCAGACCCATTTCCACACATGGGTGGTTGTTCTGCAGCACAAGGCCAACCGAGGTCTGTGCTGCACGAAGAGGTGAAAGCAAAGCTGCTTTTCCTGATGAGCTTGTCCTGGCTTGGGAAGGCTGCTCCCCTCCTGTGGGCTGGGGAGGGCTGAGCCCTGTCCCTGCTGCATCCTTCAGGCTGAGCCCTGATCCTGCTCTTGCTTCCTGGGACTGCCTTCAGAGACTCAATAACACTTCCAATGTCTAAGCCAGAGCACCTTGATTCATCTCGAAGGTAACCTGACAGCAGCACGACGTGGTAGGTTTAATTAGTTTTCCCTTTGTCTCCCTTGTTTTTTCACTCCCTTCTTTGCTGCTCTGTATGGGGATTTCTGCCCTGTTTTGCATTTTCCCTTCCAATTGATGCTAACCTGAGGGGATTGAAGGCAAAAAGGGGAAAGGAGTGGGAAAATTCACTGAATTCCCCCTTTTGATGCTCTGTAACGTGGCTGCCCATGCTCTGCAAGGGAAATCTCACCTCTACGGTGTAGAATGAGAGCTGTGCCCATCCTGTGTGCACACACTCACTCCGCACACCCCTTGTGCGATGTGCACCTTGGTTGATTTTGGTTGATTCATTTAAGTGTGTTTGCAGCCCTCTGCAGGGTTTTTCTCCAATCAGAGGGATCTTTTGTGTTGTCAACCTGCTCTGGTGGAAGGTGTCCCTGCCCATGGCAAGGGCTTGGAACTGGATGGGCTTTAAGGTCCCTTCCAACCCAAACTATTCCATGGTTCCCTTGCCTCTATTTCCCTTCTGACAGTCCTTCAACCAGTGCCTATCCTGATTTAAGCCAACCAAGACAAGCAGCAGCCAAAACGAAAGCAATCCCCTTTGGAAGGAGAGTGCAAGAGCATTGCAAGGGACCTTTGCACCAAGAGACAGCAGCAGGCTCCTGGTGCTAAAGTAAGGGTGAGCGGAGGTTGAAATGTAAATGCTAGTTTTGGAGAGCCATGGGAATTGGGTAATTGAAGAATAAACCTCAGAGTCCTCCAAGCATTTGCCTTAATAACCACCCACAGGTGGTTGTTAAAGGAGGTTCAAGGCTGTGTCAGCAGCGTTTGCCTGGAAAGCCCACGGGCACCGTGCCTGCTGCGTGTGAACATCAGCTCCTGACACTGCCCGTGGTGGAGAGGAGGGGGGAAAGGAAAGCAGAGACCCTGCTGCTGGGTGAGGGCTCCTGCTTGCCTCTGCCTTCAGTGGGTGCGTTTGTCTTCCTGGTCTGCACTGTGTCCTGTGTGTGGTGGGGAATCACCCTCCAGTGTGGGTGCATGGGGCATTTACACTGGCTCTGCTTCTTCTGAAAGTGCCTGCCGAAAGCAAGAGCAAAAAGCCTCTTGGCTTCATCATTATGCCCTGTCCCTGGCAGTGTTCAAGGCCAGGTTGGACACAGGGGCTTGGAGCAAGCTGCCCTAGTGGAAGGTGTCCCTGCCCGTGGCAGGGGTTGGAACTGGATCAGCTTTAAGGTGCCTTCCAACACAAACCAGTCTGGGATTCTGTAATTCACAAGGAGAAATCCTGCCTATTCCTTGGCTGTTTACAAAATAGGAATATGTAAGGATGTTGGGATAACAAGCCACATTTGAGGATAACTTTTCTACCCATTAACAAAACATAAAGGTAATTGCAGCAAAAGGTGAGGCTGTGCATACTGCACTCATGGCTGGCCAACACCTCCCTGGTGATAACATCCCATGGGAGCGGTGTCCAAAGAGCAGCATACACCCAAGCGGTGTGTGCTGTTACCCTTTCCCTGCTGCCTCTGCAAGGTCTGGGATGTTCTTTTTCCCTTTTCCAGGGCTGGAAGATGCCTCGTTGCCCATGGAAAGCAGGATCTCAAGGAAGCCATCAGTGGGAGTGCGAATGAGGATTTCACAATCTGCTCCCCAGCCAGGAGAACAAACCACCTGCCCTGGGGCTGACGCCGTGTTTCTTAGCCGTGGAAGATAAGAGACACACAAAGTGCTGGATTTGTGACAGTGCAGCCCCGTCCCCACAGGAGAGGCACCTTCAGCATGGCCCATGCAAGCCAAACTGGTGGAACTGAGAAAAACGGGTCACTGCCCTCCATCCTCTACTGTAAGAGTGATTTAAAGGAAGGATCCCTGCAATGGGTGAAAGGTAAGTGAGGAACTCGAGATGCAGGAATGAATGGACATCCACCTATAGAAACCCGGCATCCTGGAAGCCCTCTTCCCTAGAAACCTTTGGGAAACATCACTTGTGCTTTCCAAGTGGCTCCTTTTGCCCATAGCAATTTGCTCTTTCCTTGCAGCACTGCTTCCAAAGCCTCCTGAGGTGCTGTGCAGAGGCAGGAGGCAGCTCTGTGAATGCCTGTTCTCGCAGACACCTCCCTGCACCATTCAGGGCACCCTTTCTGCTTGCTGGGTGCATGGCACCTCCTTAGTGCCCAGGTTTTGCAGGGGTGAAGCAGCTTTTGTCTTTCCAGCAGAGACCAAAGAGCTGAACCCCTCTTTGGAACTGGGGTATCTCAGTTTGGCACCCAACTTGCTAGACTTTTGTGCTGAGCATCCTGACCAAAGGAGGACAGGACAGTCAAGCCCAGGGCTGAGGCCATTTGTTTTTATTCTTGCTTTATACTCACTGCCTCCACTGCTCGGATGAAATAAACCTCAGCAGGCACACAGGACCTTGTTATCCTGGAGGTGTCAGATGCATCTGCCCTTCTCATCTTGACTCGATGCAGTCACACCCCCATTGTAATGTAATTGCCTTGTTTCACCTGGCATCTCCTGTTCCTGAGCAGTGAAGAAAGGATGAGAATGAAGGACATGTGAGAGAGAGAAAGGAAAGGAGAGCACACACTGTGTTTTAGCTGGCGCAGCATCAGGGAGAGCAGCAGGAGCAGCCCCAGGGGACACATTGCAGATCTGACCCCGGATCTGCAAAGGGGAAGTGAAGCTGGGTGAAACGTCAGTGAAACAGGAGCTCGGCTGAGCAAGCACTTCCTTAGCCCTCATCCCTTCCTCTTGGTGCAGCACTGCTCGTGTTAACTCTGTGTGCCAGATGGGATGCCCGGAGATCACAGCCCTCCCGTGCTGCTCCGAGGTGGCTCTGCCTCAGCTCCCAGCAACCTGCTCTTCAAATCTAGGACGGGTTGTCCTCACTCATCCCAGGCTCCTGACTGCACCCTGGGTCTCTAGAGCACATCCCTGATCTCAGCCCGAGCTGAGACCAGAGCTGAGAGCCTTGAGCAGAGCCAGGCTGCCCAGGAGCACTGCTGGGGCAGGGAGCTGGATGTTAGAGGGAGCTCAGTGTGAGCCACATCCCTGCCAATGTGATGGTTGAGAAGCACTTTGGTTGCTCAGGCTTGTGATGGATGGGGTGGGCAGGCAATGGGGGACCTCTCTAAGAGGTAGGGAGCTCAGAACACCCAGCAGCTTGTGTCCATTGTGCTTTCAGTTAGGGATCAGTGAGGCAAGGTGTTACCCTGCTGATGATCAGAGAGTTATCTCCTCACTCCTTGAATGTGTTCGAGTTGTCCCCCCTTTCTGTAGGCTGTTTCTTTACAGGGGACATGAGGCTTCTTCCAAAGCTCCTTGTGATGTTCTTAGAGATGACCAAGGGAGATTCTGGGTCAGAGTGGTCTGAACGCCTCAGTCTTCTCTTTGTCTTGTGCTGGGAGCAAAACCCATGCCAGAGCTATGCTCATGCCTCCTTTGGGCTCTTGCAGAACCCCTCAATGGGCAGGTGCTCATGGTGCTCAGCATGGACAACAGCTGCTCAGCCACCTCCTTTGATATGGAGCTTTGTGCAGAGAAACTCCAGTCCCTTGGGGTTCAGGTAAGCTCCTCATGTGTTATCCCCCTGGGAACCCTGTAGGAGTGAACGCAAGTGGGATCAGCATCATTTGCATCTGCACCCACATCACAGACAGCTCTGCCTTAGTTCTTCTGACAGTCACTTGTTTCAATTCCACTTCAGTCTGTTCCCATGGGCTGCTAATCAGCTGTAATCTTGGTTAAACTACCATGAAGAGACCCATTCAACACTGAGCTGCTTGAAAGTCACTCTGAGGGGCTGGAGCATCCCTGGGACGATCTATCCTTTGCCATGAAAAGCTGGTTTCTCTTGTGACCTTCCCTGCACTTTCCAGGGAGGTAATACTGCAAATGAAGCAAGAGCACAAGGTTTTGGTCTGTGGTAGCTGTATGGGTGAGATTGGAGGTGTGCTCTGGGACACAGTTTGAGCTGCAGTGAAGCCTGGCCCATAATGACTGCCCAGGCTAGGATTTGATGGGATTTGGAGCCCAAAACTATGGTGTGGGTCCAGTTTTCTGCTTGCTCCCTGAGCAGGTGGCGGCGGAGCAGTGGAGAAGGTTGATCCAGGATGCTGTTCTGAAGCCTGAGGTGAGACGGTACATGTTCTACAACTCCAGGGCATTCCAGATAGCCATTGCTGTGGTAAGTACAAGGGGGGGGTTCTCAAGACCTGCAGCTGGGGTTCTTGTGCCCAAGGAAGGAGAGAAGCCTAGGTGGAGAGGAGGTGCTGGTTTTCACACTATAATGGACTCCTTTGGAAACCTCAGCGCACAGATTTCCTGTGGATGGAGGTTAAGGCACCATCTCCAACCCCTTGCTGGTAGTCTCCCCAAGGGATGGCTGAATAACCAGCCTATACTGAGGTAGTTGTACCTATAACAGGCTGTTTTTTAACTTGATCTTAAACATCTGTAGAGATTCTGGTCCTAATGCTAATTCAAACCAAAGGACCAGTAAACCTTTTGATTCCTGAGGGGTTTGTCTAGTCTTCTTCTGGTGAGAAAAGCTCCTCCAGAGACCCCAGCCATTAGCACCTACCAGAAGGCTGATACTTTGCAGCCTGCTGATAATGTGATAAAGTCTGACTCCTTTGTTTAGCTGCATTGATTTTTTTGGGATAGCCATTATAAATGTCTTCTCCTCCTTCCCCTAATATTGCAGGAACTCGTGCTCAGTGTTTTGGTGGGTTTAGTACCCGTTTAGTGTAAATACATTACATTAGTGCAGGATGATGCTGTAACACGGTGATGCTGTGACATGCTGTGCTCTGTACGTCGTATTTGCTTCTAGGCAATCTCCTGCCCAAATACATGTTCTCCGAAGTAAAGGCCAATTGAATTCAATTCTGCCTGCCTTTGTGCAAAGGCCAGGTTTGTCAGTCCTTAACGTAGTCCTTGACCCCAGTGTCAGCATCACCATTTACTGTGATCAAGTAGTGTCTGCACCTCCTAGAGTGTTTTGACACAGGAGCTTTCTAAATGAAAGGACTGTTAGATGTATTATCAATATGCCTTGGTGAGTGTGTTTCTTATCTGAATGGAATAACTCAGGTGAAATCCTTCCTAGGTATGAATCATCCTTAACAATTCACTCTGTGATGACTGGTAATTCTTTATAATAAACTAGGGCGCAGAGTCCTTCTAGTCCTTTCTTTTCTCTATTAATGGAAAAAAAGCCCACAACTCTGTCCTTTTCACCCTCTGAAGATCTCATGTGACAATTTATGGCAAGCTATTGCCCTATGAGAAGGGACTGGTGGATTTTTCTTCTTCCCATGAGGAGGGAAGAGAACCCTAGAGGAGGCCAAGGAGCTGCTGCGAGAGCTGTAGCAGCTCTGCTCTGGAGCCAGGCTGAGAGAGCTGGGCTGGGGCAGCCTGGAGAAGAGAAGGCTCCTGAAGGGGAGACCTGAGAGCAGCTCCAGTGCCTGAAGGGGCTGCAGGAAAGCTGGAGAGGGGCTTGGGACAAGGGCCTGTAGGGACAGGCCAAGGGGAATGGCTTTAACCTGCCAGAGGGGAGACTGAGCTGAGCTCTTAGGCAGAAGCTCTTCCCTGGGAGGGTGCTGAGGCGCTGGCACAGGGTGCCCAGAGAAGCTGTGGCTGCCCCATCCCTGGCAGTGTTCAAGGCCAGGTTGGACACAGGGGCTTGGAGCAAGCTGCTCTAGTGGAAGGTGTCCCTGCCCGTGGCAGGGGTTGGAGCTGGAGGAGCTTTAAGGTCCCTTCCAGCACAAACCATTCCATGGTTCTGTGACTTTTCTCAATCACGGTTCGTGTCTGTTTCTCTGGGTTTTCACAGGTTTTCTACATGTCTCTCTGGACAAACATTTACACCACAGTCCAGCTGTGCTCCTTTGGACGCTACTGGGAGGCCAGCGTGCTGGTGACCCTGGCTGCTGTAGCAGTCACTGTGGTTGTGATCCTGGTTATTGACCATCGCCAGAGGAAGGTGAGAGGGTGCTGCTTGTGTGCAGGCACAGGGCGCAGGGCTTACTCCCATCAGAGTGCTGGGACACGGGTTGTCAGCTAGATACGTACTAAGAGCATAGTTATGTGAGGAAGGAAGGCACAACTTTACAGCAGACTCGGAGATCAGGTTTTGCAGCCACGATAGGTGTTGTAATACCTAAACGTAGGTGTGGGAGCTGGGTAGGATGGCCTAAATCACTCCTTCTTGGAGATAAAGCAGCCGTTGCAGGGCATGGTTCATGCTCCCACGGCTGGTGGGAAGCCACAGGAGCTCACCAGCAGAGCTGGCTCCTGCCCTGCTTCTCGTGGTGGCTCTTGGCTTCCTGTTGCCATTAAGAGCTTCATTCACTTGTGCTGCTGGAGCCACAGGGTCGTGGTCCAGACCCCACCACACTGCCCTGCAGCGGGTCTAGAACAAACAGGCAGCTCCTAACCCATAGGAGATGCAATAAAGTCATTAACCCAAGGTAGACTGGGCAGCAGAAGGAAAAGAGGAGATGCTGCTAGCACGAGAGGCAACCAGCCTGCAGCATCTACTGCTTGGTCAGTGTCAACGTTTGTTCATAGGAATCACAGGGGTATGGAGATTTCTAAGGAGTGAGCTGAAGAATAATATTGGGAAGGCTTGATCCAAAATCCAGAGGGGTCTCTGCACTGATCTGAATGGATTTTGGAGCAAGCCTCTAATGACAGCTCTGCAATGATTCCTCTAAGGGGAAACCTGGCAAACGTGTGAGTGCACAGAGGTGCAGGACAGGAGTCCTTTATTTGGGCACTGCTGTGGCATGGAAGTGAGAACACGGTTCTGGAGGTCTGGCCCAACTTCTGCTGCAGAGCATGTTAACTTCTCTTGCATTCTTTAACAGATAAATGTGAACACAGACGTGAGGCTGGCCGCTGTCAATGAAGTCTTTATCAAACACAGTTTAATTCTGGGCATTACAGATGTCCTGGATGGGCCACACAGCATCCTACAAGTATCCTTTCTGTAGGGAATTGTTCGTGTCCCTGCTGGGGAGCTGATGATATGGAGCTATTTGTTCATATTATGATCCATGAGGATTTCCAGGGGGTGGGATGTCTAGGATTTGTTCTCCCATTGGATGGCATGAGAAATTGGGGTTTTGTGTTCTATAAATGGGGATTAAGCTATGCCCAGGGGTAATTGAGAATAATACGATTAAAAGATTGAAGTGGGATTAGTCCTTTGGGCAAGACAATTATTCCTGAAAGTGTATTATACTCACATGACAGTGATGATTCTTAAGATGAGCAGAGTGACAGCAATGTGCCGATGGCAAAAAAAAACCCAACAACAAGAAACCAACACAGAGCAAACTGAAGTCTCCATCCCTGGGCTCATTTGGTGCTTTTCAGAGATACCTTTTCTGCACTAGAAAAAGGCTTAGGGGAAAGAAGAGTTTCAAGACAGCATGGAAGTGTTAAAGGAAGGTGAGAGATGCTGGTGGACTTCACACCACCCCGTGTATACAGAGAGGCATGAATGGAGGGGGGACCAGGGCTGAAACACATGATCAGAAATGGGAACAGGGAATGCTGCAGGAGGGCTGGTGGGAGTGAACTTGTGCAGAATGGGGAGGGAACAAGAAGAGAACCTGAATTTCATGGTTTTTATTGACCACCATAGTTGTACGCTGTAAGTGAGGTCTAATCCAATGAACCTTCACCTACCAGTCCCAGAGCTGCCTGAAAGCAGAAAACAGCCCGAGGATTCAGTTGATTTTGATAAAAATAAATGGGATTAACCCCTAGAATGAAAGGAAAGAAATCAGGAAGGGGGTTAGGGGAGATAAGTCAACATGACACTATATTTAGATGTAAGGCCTCTGAGATGAGTGATGGGCAATGCCCTGGTTTATCCCAGTGTCAGCACTAGGCTGCAGAAGGTGTGTGAGGACTGGCTGCCATGTGGGGCAATGTTCCCCCTTCTCTGCCCTTCCCCTTTAGCTTAGCTTAAAATTGGCCCAGTGATGTTATGTGGCTCCTGGGCGTATCCTGGGCATCCCGCAAGCACCAGCTGCCTCGGTTCCATCCATACCTTGATCCGCAGGGAGGGCTGCAGAGGGGGAAGCATGGAAAGACTCCTTCCTTAACCAACCCATCCCAGCTGTGGTTTGTGCACTTCAGCCCGGAGCGCTGCCTCCAGTCCTTATCAGCCCACATCAGGGACCTGCAGAGGACCCGGGAGGTAAATGATGCTCGAGCTCTCATGGTGACCTGTGCAGGGCACTCTGATGCCTCAGCTTGGGTGGGATGGAGCTGGGCAAAGTGGACCAAGTGTCTGAGTGTCCTCCTGGGCATCCCTTGCTGTGAACTGGGAGCTGGGCAGACTGGGAGCTGGATCAGCTGCATTTGTTGGTGCTCAGTTCAGCAGGAATTTGTTTAGGTGCTGTATGTGTCTGGGTAATGAACTGTGTGACTTTAATGAAGGAAAGGCATCAAGAATCAAGGGCAAATCTGGAAAGCACATGTCACAACTTGAAATAAGTAATGCCTTGAGCTGTCCTCCTGAAATGAACGAGATAGCCTGAGGAGTAAGAGCTGGGTTTACTGTATGAAAATGATGTCCTCTCAGCCTTCAGGGACTGTTTCCTCCATTTGGTTGTATAAATACACAAACCCTGTGTTCTCCTGCACTGGAAGGTTGTGGGATGAGAGGTGAAGGGGGCACAACAGCCTGGGAATCTCAAGGCGGCTCATCCATCACCGTGGATGGCTGCAGATGCAGGTTGGAGGTGGGCAATCACACACCACGTCATGAATTGGCTGATATAACTCATCTGGATTTTAAAGACTATTTTAAAGACAGGTTTTTCCATGCCAGGCTGTGACCATTGTGCTGGGAGAAGTCACTGAAGAGGCAGCTGATGGCAGCAGGGATGTGGGATGAAGGCGCTCAGCTCTAAGAGCTGGCCATGGTCTGTGGGCAGTGCTGCTGTGTTTTATTCTTGGGGTACCTCCTAGGAGTTAAGAGCATGCAGGAGCAAATCAAGGCTGTCCTCAAGGCACCGCTGCCTTCCAGGCTCTGGAGGCCCCCAAAATCTGTTTCTCTTCCAGCCGGCCCTGCGGCACAGCCTGGATGAGCTCTGTGTGGTTATGGAAGCAGTGGTTTCCCCTGACCTGGGCACGGAGGAGGAGGCTTCGCGTGAGGAGTCCCCTCTGTTATCCAGTGGGGTGAACCTAAATAAGGAGCCTGTGACATGCAATGAGCTGCTCCACCTCGTTCCTGAAGGCCCACCAGAGGTAAGAACCAGTATCCCACCCCGAGGAGCAAAGGTACCAGATCGCATCTCCAGACACCTTTGATTCCAAACCCCATCCCAGCAGCCTCTGGCCATGGAGGACACCTCCTTTATCACTGGAAGCTTGGAGGTCCATACACACTGCCTCCAGCCCTAGCAGGGCTGAGTAGTTAATGAGTACTGAGCAGCTAGTGCTTAATCCTTAAGGAATTAAAGGATTGGGCTTTGCCTTGCTGGTGGCCAGGGGTCCCTGTTGGGAAGGCAGGCGTCTGTGCAGAGACCCAGCGTCTTTGTTCAGGCTGGGGACGAGGCCTGGATGTGCCCAGCCTTTGTCTCCTCTATGAATGTGCTTTCAAAGACTTGTGCCATGCTGAGCAGCAAACGTGGCCTCATTCCTGCTCAGCAAGAAGCTTCAAATGGGATGATTTTGATTCATTTCACATTTTTCCACTCACTGTTACTAAGTGAATTTGGTGCAGGTGACATCCCTGCAGGTTGAAGCTCTAGAGGCAAAACAAGGCAATCGGAGGCAAGGACAGAGCAGGCAGGTCCCCAAGCAGTCTGGCTGCTTGGCCACCCACTGTTGGGGTCATGTCACACCCCCATGGGGACAGTGTGCCAGCGCTGCTGACCAGACAGGGATCTGGGACAGTTATGTATGCCATTGGCTTCGGTCCTGTTCCTTTCAGAGAAGGACAGTCCTTGAATGAGGGAGCAAATGGCATTCAATGTGTCATTACTTGTCCTCCGACTCCTTTATTGCTTGTTCCAGGTGATGGCCCAGCAGCTCCTGGTCATCTTCAGTGGATGCTATGTCCGGCTCCTGGTGACCGGGCGGCTGCCCCGGGCCATGGCAGGGGGGCACCTGGAGCAGAGCAGCGTGCCCTGTCTGTGCCAGTTCATCCAGAGCTCTGTGCTCAATGCCCACCGAAGCTGGTTTGTGGCACGGTGACCGGAGGGGGCTGCAGTATGCAGAAAGGCAAGCTGTCCATACACAGCAGTGTGAAGATGTGGAGCAGAGAGAACGGCTGCGATTGCCCATCCTGGACTCAGCTGGATGAACAAGTGGAAGTAGGACTCTAATAAACCATACGAGACATTCAGTGCCCGCCGTGGTCCAGTAGAGCTCAAAGGGCTTCACTTTGGACCACTATTAACAGGGTCACAAGGTGATTGAATTTAGTCATTAATCTCCATCCTGGCCACAACTTGAGTTAATAATTCCTAGAAATGTCTCAAAACTCAGTACCAATGGTACCGTTCCGCTTGGATTATGATCAAGGGAAGGCTCTCAAGGGGTGACTGATTGTCTCTGCTCTCACTTCCCACCTTACTCAGGGACCAGGAGTCCTTGGTTTGGTCAGTTCCTCCTCCTTAGCCTCCTTAGTTCCTGGTATGGTCAGGGGTGCTTCACCATCCAGCTCCTTGCACAGAGGCCAAAGCCTCACAGGAATTCCTGAGCTTGTGCACTACTACAGCATCCCTCCATTGTGTGCATCCCATCCTGCCACCGAGTATCTACCTCTTGTGTGATGTACCAGAAAGGTTTTGGTACCGAAGGCCAAGGCAGCAGCAGGGGACCCAGGAGCACCACCACTGCCCTTCGTACCAGTGCAGCCCCTGCATTTAACACAGCTCAGGGGCCGGTGTGCCCATCCTGCCTGCTGGTCAGAACCTCTGCCAGTGCCAACGGGGCAGCTCCCCTTATTGCAATGAAACACCCAGCACTTAACTGCAGAGAAGGAGCTCAATTGCTTTGTTCAAAGGAGCTGATTCCTCTCCCCAATACAAACAAGTGCCTGCCCTGATCTTTCCATGTGGGGCCTCTGAAAGTCTGGTCTCCTGCTGCAGGCCAATGGCTGTGGTTCTGCTTCACCTTCATAAACACTTGCTTAAGGCACTGGCGAAAGGAGACATCCATTTTCCCCTCACCACATCCCCCCATTAAGGAGCCAGATCCTGTTATTTTAGGGGAAAGGCGGTACTCCAGAGATTTTATAGGACCCCTTATTCATGCAGTTCCTTTTCCTCCCCTTGCACACAGCACATGTGAGCCAAACGGAATGGCTCAGCCCTACATCTGCCCTGTGGGTGCCCTGGCAGAGGTAGGAGACCACAGGGCATGACTCGAGCATTGTGCTCGTGCCAAGGTGCAGCTCTGGGCATGTTTGCACCAGAGCATCCAGGAGTGACTCAGCTGAGCCAGTCAAAGGTATTGATGGGGCGGATCTGTCCTGAGCTGAGGTTCCTTTGTCTGCTGCTCAAAATGATTCCGTTTTGACAGTTCTAACACCTGAGCAGCACGGACGGGTGATGCAGGAGCAGCCTGATGCAGGGCTGAGGAGCAGAAGGGTCCGGAGGAGCAGCGGCTCTTGGGGGTATCATATGAGTGTTCTGCAAACTTGCAGTGATTTGTGTGTTTAAAATGGGCCAGGAAAAGGCTGGGGAAGGTTGGCAGCAAGGAGAGCAATCCCTCAGTGCCAGCTGGGTGCGTGGTGATGAAGTTTGGTGTTTAGCAGGGTGCTGAAATAAAGAGGAGTGTCACGGTGAGACATAGCTCTGGGGAAGTGGTGCTTTAGGAGAAGGCATTCACCCACCCCTCTGACTGCCCCAGAGTCAGTCTGGCCTCCCTTCCAAAGGCTCATCCTCCCTGCCAGGGATTGGGATGCAGCCACAGCATTTAAAGGCAAAACCCAGCAAGGGAAGAAGGTAAAGCAGATTCTGCCTGTTACAGTCCCTTTGCTCTAAGAGAGACTGTGGATGCTGGAGCACAGGCAGAGAGGGATGGGGACCAGCACATCTCCCCTTTAGGCAGGGAGATGTGATGTGATCCCTGTGACAGAGGAGGAACAGCTGGGGATTGTGCTGGACCTAGGGCAGGTTATGTCCCAAAGTAACAGAGGAAACAGAGAGCTCTGGATTTAACGGGCTAAAAAAGAGTTAGTTACTGTGGCTGGCTTCCTGGCTGTGTTTCAGACCACTCCATCACCAGCCTTTCTTCCCCTTCACACACCAAGGCCACACAACAGCCTCAGTATTTACTGTGCAGAAATCCCCCCAAGACCTCTTGCCTCAAACAAGAGGTTTCCTTACTGCTGGTAACCACTCAAACCATTTCCTGCCCAGCGCAGCAAAGCTGTTCTCTCCTGTCAGCCCGTCCTTCTCTCTTATGTCTGCGGTGGGTTTATTTCTTCACAGGCAGCTTCCTCTTTCCTTCCCTCCCGTAGGCATGTTGCTCCAGTAACACTTAGACACACATGGGGAAACAGGAGGCTCTAGGAATGGAGAAACGCTCTGAGCATTGGTTTTGGGCAGCAGCACCGAGGGCTGAGCCCACTGTGCTGTTATGTGACTTGGGCTTGGCTGGAGGAGCTGCCTTTGGTGCTTTGTGACTGATGGAGAACCTGGGTTTGAGGTGTCGGGGCTTAAACCTTATGCTGTGATCTCTAAGCTGAGCTGGAGAAGGTCCCTGCAGTGTGAACTTTGTGTGGAGCAGGGGAAGAAAAGGACATTCCCTCTCCTTTCCTGTTTCTGTCTGGGCTCTGCAGGGATGAGAACGTCCTTCCCTACCCAGCCAGACCTTCAAATCTTCTTGTACCACGTCCCATTGTATGCAGGCTGACATACCCCTAGCAGATAGGCATAGGCAGTAGCATTGGCCTTGGTTTCTCCAGGGTCCTTCTGCCATTCCATCTCCAGAGCACTGCTTGCTTTTGTCCTCAGGGTCACTGCAGCCATTTACTCACAAAACGCAGATTTTTGTGCAAAGCCTTGCTGTGGTTTCTGCTTGCTGATTCCATTGATCTTGATGTTAGGTGGATTCTGAAAGCTTCTGCTTTGAAAAGGACAATGTGCTTCCTGCTCCAAACCCAACACTATCTGATTCAGCCAAATCGGACTTTGGTTTTGATGGCCTTGCTATGGGGTTATGAAAGGGTGGTCAGCTGTGGTTGATGGAGAGCAGGTGTTGATTGTGCTGGCACTGAAAGGCAGCAGCCTGGGCCACTGCAGAAGAAAGAGAAGGATCAGTGTATGATACAGAGAGGAGCCCTTGGTGTTGTTCTGCTGTTCCATGTCAGGAGATCTGAGTGAGCTCTGATGCACGGGGCTGGAAACTGTAAAATGCAGCATAGAAACCTCTGGTTGTGCTGGTGCCCTGTCATGCTGCCTGTGGTGGGCGTGAAAGGCAAAGTTGTGAATGGACATGGAGAATGATGTCTGCTCTAAAGCACAGAGGGCTCCCCATCACATCGTGGTTTGTCACTGGAGCCTGCAGGAGCGTGTGTCATAAGATGTGTGGGTGTTAAGAAAGAATTAAGTTCAAGAAAATAACCCCCAAACCCTGAGCATCCCCCTCTAGAGCTCATCCCCAAATCCCCTCCCAACCCTGTCTGGAGGACCCCATCTTTCCATTTCGCACAAGAGCTCACCAAGACAAGAGCAATGATTCCACCGCAGCCTTGTGCTTTAACAGATGGCGAAGGCGCCTGGAGGAGTAAACGGCTCTTTGGAGGCTTTCCTTCCAGTTGTTTGGCTCCCCCTGTCTCCAGACCCGGTGCTCCAGATGGGTGCCATCCTTTGCCGACGCGGAGCTGACGCCTTGGGTTTGCAGATGGAACCCTCTAGATGGTGCTAAGCTAAAGAGAAAAGTCAGTGGCGAGAGGGAGAGGTTGTCCTGTGACACTGCCTCTGCAGGTCTTGCACTGCCTGAGGTCTCCTGGGCTAGGAGAACATCTCTGCTTGCTCTCAGTGATGCACCCAAGCAGTTCTACACTGCTTCCACGGAGCAAACCATGTCTATTTGCAGCAAATACTTCTCAGGCCCTTCTTCCACTTCACATTCCCAGTGCTGGTGGGAGATTCCATAACCACATCATGATTTTAACCCACGCACCTGCCACTGTCCATGCACTACATCAGGCCAGTTGTTTTGTGATGGCAAAACGTCTATCTTAACTATTCTTTCTGCTTCATCCAGTTTTACTGCGAACAACTGCAGCTACTGCATCAGCTGAGTCCTCTCCTATCTCATGCGTCATTACCCAGAATCTTCACCAAATTCAAGCACAAATAATGTATGATTTGTTGATGTGACGAACCCAGAGAGAGAATTCAGGCACAGAATGGCAAGAATCATTGAGGATTAGCTATGAAGGAGAAGTCTGCCACATCAGCAGCTGAACAGATTTTACTTTGGAGTCACAGATGGGCAGTAAATAAACTACTGAAAGAGAGCTATTGTTAGGAGAGCATTTTCAAGAAGAATAGCCACGTTCAGGTCTGTTTTTCTTTTGACTAAATATACATAGGGAGAGAACAGCTCTGCTCATCTCGGTAGCATGATACTGATACAATGCTGCTGGGAGGCAACTAAGTTCCTCTCGCTGTGCCTTGTCTGCAGAAGGAAAAGATGCTCATAGCACTGATGGCATTAAGGCACAACCTGCTGCTTCACATAGGGCTGCAGGAGGCAGCTCTTTGGCACAAGCAGCCTTGGTTCAACTGGAGCCAAGGAGTTTTCAGCTCCCATCCAGGTGCCTGACCTAGAGAGCAAGCTGACAAGTGGGTTTTGGTGTCTGTGCCATTCCTGCTGCCCTGATATCACCCTTCCCTCCGTATGGAGAGAGGCTGTTGCAGGTTTTGATTACTCTCCAATCCAGGTTTATTGGCCTGAGCTTTGAACATGGTCTCTACTGATGGAGTGGTGAAAGGCTGCTTTTGTCAAGGTTTCCTTCCAAGAATGGCTCAGGTCTATTCATGAGGAGCCTATAAGCTAGATTAAGAGCTCAGGGACAGATTCTCTGCTGTTTGAAACCCCAAATCTGGGCTGAGCAGACTGAACAGCTGTCCCCTTTTAAGCAGCAAATTATGGTCCTAAGTGCTCAGCACTTTGCCATTTATATGAGCCTGTTCCAGGACTTGTTTTCTGCAAAGCACATCACCCAGTGCTCAGGGACATTGGGAAGATGAGGGCAGGTACCTGAGTGCTGATGTGAGACTTGAGCTTTTCTGAAGATGAGACTCCTCAGGTTCCTGCTTCTCCTTCTCAAGAAGTGCAAACACCTCTTAAAAATGAGTTGTCAACCCTTGGGCTGCAGGCAACTTATCCGCTGAAACCTCTGATATAGCCCATAACCACACAACATTGACTTGTGAAGCTCTTGAGGGACCTCATGTCATCAGGGTCCGTTTCAGTGCATCTCTGCTGCAACCACATCCATGACCTGTGTGTTCTGCAGGCAGACCTGAAGATACCTTTAGTGTGAATGAAAGTAGAGCTGCCACAAGGAGAACCTTGCTGGTGAAAGGAGTAGTAAAGATGTAAGCAAAATGTGAGCAAGCCCAAACATGGCTTTGCCCCAGAGGTCTGGCAGGCAGGGATGGAGGGGTCTTGGTGTGCAGGAGCTGCTGAGTCGCTTGCAATGGCAATTATATTTGACTATAAATAACACAGGGAAAAGCTTTTTTTGGAGCCAAAGCTGTCATCATGTTTTCCAGAGGCTTTACTTTGGCATCAATAGTGGGGAAGTCCTGTTGAATCAAGCATTCCTCACGTGGGAATGTTCTTGTCACTTCCCTGACCTCTTTGCAGTGGCATGATGCTCTTTTCTTTTCTTTGCTCTTCCTCCCTCATCCAGCCTGGATGCAATCACTGTAAGAATCCTGTTTCTGAATAACTGCTTGTGGTATTTGCAAGTCTGGGGGTAGATGAAGGTGTCTGCAAGCATTTCATGGCAAAACACCCCCAAAGTGTTCCCCTGTGCCATTCCCAACCCCGGGCAAGGTGATATCCTTGCTGAGAGGGAAGAGACACCTCTCGTTAATCAACAACTGTGACATGGGAAGGGCTTCGGGAGGATGGGGAGCTTTAAGAGCCCCAGGGAGAGAGCAGTGGGTGGTTTGTCCCAGGGCAGATGGGTGCCAGCCTGGCTTGGCTCATCCCCAGGTACTCTGAGCAAATACCAGTAGCAGAGCCAACAGAGGAGCTCCCTTGGGGTGTATTTCACCTCCTGTTGTTTGCTAATTGCTAGCAAGGAAGCGTATTTTGAGGTGCTTTGCCCACAGGATCAAGATCACTCCCCAGCATCGCCTCTGGAAGCACATAAATGAGTGAACACGTAAGTCAGAGCTGCAAAGACCCGTCTGCATCTTCCTCAGCAGCCTGCTGGCACGTAGGGCAGCCTTAAAAACCTGTGCAAAGCAGGCAGCTGTATAAAACAGTGCTCAGAGCCCTGCTCAGACTGGATATATCTGCTTCCTTCATACCCACACAGCCAGATGCCTGTTCTTATGTGACCCAGTTTGCTCTTGGCAAATGCTATTTGGCTCTCTTGTAATTGAGCTGTCATCACAGGGCTCCTGTAGGGTTTAACGTTGCACCTGTGCTCCGCTTTGCCTTTCTGACGCCCAGATCATGGTCTCTTCAAGGAGATTTTGGGATGGCTGCTGGAACTCCAGTCTTTCACCCGTTAGATACCAGTGTTTCCAGCACTACCAAATATTAGATGCATTTTGTTTTGATGTATACATTCCTCATGTTTTGCTGTATATCTTGCTGTGCTGGTGCTTCTTAACAATGTCTATTCTTCTGCACGGGGAGGGTTTGGTAGTGTGTCTTCTCTTTGCCGAGCTGCCCACTCTCCTGCTTCTCTTTGCTTGCTTTCTGGTTTCAGATTTTCAGCCCGTTCACGTCATGAACTGAAACTAAAACTGCCCCTTCACATGACCTGGAGCAATCTTAGAAGCAGAAATTTGCCTGCTCTCTGGAAGCTGTGGTTTTGTTTTTCACTCTCTGTGGGCATCAGTGCAACCGCACCAGTACACACCAGTCCCTAGGGTGGATTTTGTGTTGACAGGGGCTGCCTGGAGCATGCCATGGCAGAGCGCAATGAAGATGCTCTTCCTCCCAGCCTTCCAGCATCCGGATTTGCTTGTCACCAAGAACTGGAGCTCCTGACTTCAAGAGAGAAACTGTTTTTGACAGAAATCAGTTTTGGTATCCTTTAATAGGCAAACAGAAAGCATTTATCCACAACCTTCCTGTTACCACTATGTCCGCAACCCATCTCATGTGGTGCACTTCCCTTAGGAAAGAAGCGCCTCTGTGATTCAATCATGTTACAGTGCTGCAGGGCAGCCAAATGAGCATAGGAGTTTTGGCTCAACACTGAGTATTCCGAGGGGTTTTGTGACGGCAGATTCTTTTCCCATGATAAACCATGGCTTCTAAAGCACAGCAGAGCTTCCAGTAATGAGAAACTACAGTAGCAGGATGGGAAGTGTCTCTTGTTATGCTCCTCCACAAGAGGGACGTGGAGCTGCTGGAGTGAGCCCAGAGGAGGCCACGGAGATGCTGCGAGGGCTGGAGCAGCTCTGCTCTGGAGCCAGGCTGACAGAGCTGGGCTGGGTCAGCCTGGAGAAGAGAAGGCTCCTGAAGGGGAGACCTGAGAGCAGCTCCAGTGCCTGAAGGGGCTGCAGGAAAGCTGGAGAGGGGCTTGGGACAAGGGATGTAGGGACAGGCCAAGGGGAATGGCTTTAACCTGCCAGAGGGGAGACTGAGATGAGCTCTTAGGCAGAAGCTCTTCCCTGTGAGGGTGCTGAGGCGCTGGCACAGGGTGCCCAGAGAAGGTTTGGGATGTGTTTAGTAGGGAACTGGAGAAAGTTCCAGCCTTGCTGAGCTCTGCTTCACCATCACAAAGAGCTGTGGGAAATCAATGCCAAAGGATTTATTACGTGCAGTATGGCCCAGGGCTGCGCTCGGCGGCTGGCTCACTTGCTGATTTTAGCTCAATCATAAGCCATCCATTGGGTGAATGTTGCCCAGCATCTCTCATGTACTGGGCGTAATCCAAGGACTGATGTGTCAGCCTCAGGGTGTGTTTTACTTAAAGGCTTTACTTATGTGGCTCCCACCACTTTCTTGTGGGGGGAGAATACCTAGAAAGCCTCAAAAGTAATTTCCTGTGGGGGGAAATAACCCATCAGAACTCATGGGAAGTTTTCCACTGAGTGAGGTTTTACTGAGTGAAAAATCACGGTAGAATTCATAGAACTGAAATCTTTGGTGGTTTCTGATCAGATTTTGTCCCATAGTTTGAAAGAAGATCCTTAGCTATGGTTCTGTCTAGACCCCTGATACTTATGATTCTATATTTGATTGACTTCAGGGGAACTACATCAGCTTGCAAGCACTGATGGTGTGGTCTGTCAGCTTTGAGAGCAAATGAAGTAAGAATGATTGATACTGCCTTAAATGAGGGAGAGTGTTTTAGAGCAGGCCAGGAACGTGGCTGTTAATGGAACGTTAAGGGAAAAACCTCTCTGGGCTGCTGTACAAACCCCAGGGTGGCTGTAGACCAGGCTGTTTACTGCATGGGCCTGATGTGACTTCTACTCAGTCATTCTCAGTCTCCAGAGTCAGCTCCCTTGACCTTAACATGCTTAGCCTGGTTTTGCAGCTTTGTAAATGGGGCTAAAATCAAGTTTTCTTTTCCTATGAGAAGGTGAAATTGGTGGATTTGTGAAGAGCCCAGCCAGCCAAAGCTTCTGCAATGCTGGCATCCCAGAGCAGAGTGACAGTGGGGTTTTCAGACCCACCTAGCACACCTCCAGCATCCCCATGTTGTGGGTTGTGAGCCTTTGAAAACCCCAGCAAAGGCCTGACTAAGACAACCTGGTTTCAAGTGACTCCCTTAGATGAGGAGGTTAAGGTCATTCTCACACAGGGACATGGCAATAGGAAGCGGGTCTGTGGGTAAAGCGGTCCATGGAGCAGACGCTGCTCCCAGCCGAGTGCCTGTTGCACCACAGAGGAATCTCAGTGCCGTTGCCCCCATCAGGTGTTTCTCATCACATAATTCTACCCAACCACAACTGGGAAGTGCAGAAAATCTGTGACAAACTCGGAGGCTTTGCAGATATTTCAGGTAGACTCCAGATAAGCAGTGATGATGCTGAGCGTGACCATGGAGATGAGACCTGGTGCTTGCCTGCTGCATGCAGTCACTTGTCTCTTGGTGGACACTAGGAGTGCAGTGCTGTGCAATGGAGGTAATGATGGGGCTTGCAAAAAGGGGGGGTCAGAACCATAGAATGACAGAATGGTTTGGGTTGTAGAGGACTTTAAGGTCACCTAGTTCCATCCCCCTGGCATGGGCAGGGAAAACGGCTTGTGATGCTTGACTCAGCTAAAGCTTTGGGGCGTGAGATGCCTGAGAAATCACGCTGTTTCATTTATATGTGAGAAAAATTGGGAAGATCAGGAAATTTGGCAGGAAATCAGGATTAAGTGCAACCCCAAGACATGCACCGGGCATGCCTGCTGAAGAGTACAGGGAACACAGGGATGTTGTTCATGATCACTGAGAAACAGAGGCTGAGTCAAAGCTGCTGTTGCAGCATGGGCCAGCTCGAGCTCTTGCTCTTGCTCATGCTCTTGCTCTCCCTTTGAAAAGTTCCTTTTCAGGCAGCAGCACTTGATGGTGCCTGTCCTGCTTCTGCAGCAGTTTCTGGCAGGGTGATAGAGCCAGGACTTGCTGCCTGAACCTGAAACGTATCCCAGCGTCTCTGAGTCAAGTGTTCCTAGGAAAAATGGATTAATAGCTATTAATATTAATATTAACAACTATTAATCAAGAAGAAATCAAGAGATTCCCGTCTGCACAGCAGGTGCTGTCTCCCTAAGTGAGATTCTACAAAGAGTCTCACCACTGGAGTTGACTGTGATGAGTGAAAAGACTGAGATCTGTGTTGTGAGAGGTGTCTGTGTTGTTCAGTTTGAGACTGGGCTGCACTTGGTCTCCCCAAGTCTGTATTTTATCATCACTAGGTAACACCTCTTGCTGCCTACACATTTAGCTTCTCAACCAAGGTTTTACACCCAGCCTCTCCTCTCTGCTATCTGATTTCCACCTCACAGACTCATAGAATGATAGAATGGTTTGGAGCCAATTAAAAGTACCTTAAAACTCACCCAATTCCAACCCCCTGCCATGGGAAGGGCCACCTTCGGCTAGAGCAGGTTGCTCCAAGCCCCATCCAACCTGGCCTTATGTCAAAGATAATGTCTCTAGGACCAGCTTCCCCATCCAGGAGTGAGGGAATTCAGGGATAACAGCTCTTTAGGAGATCTGCTATCCCTGAATTCAGGAAGATCTTCAGATCTTCCCTAAAAGGAACAGATGGTGTCTCCTGGGGTATAGAAATCCCCAAAGGCCTCTCCTATTTGGCACGGTCTACTGATGCACAAGTTGGTGCAAGGCCGATGCTCTGCTGGTACCCTGAGGCTGCCCTGCCAAACGTGCTCAGCTGTATCCATGTGGATCCACTCAGCACCCTGCAGACACAGCCCTCCTTTCTAATTCTTGCTCTTCTCCTTCTTCATGAGGCAAACCAGACCTGGAGGGTGTGACAGATCGTGTGGAAGGTTTCCACAACAGTCGGGTTCCAGGAGCAGGGCAAGAGACACCAGCTCCTATCCTGGCTCTGCTCTCGCTGTGCTCTTACACAAGCAGCTTCACTTCCCCATTTCCTTCACATCTGATGAGCTGAGATGTTTTTCTGGGCAGGAGCAGTGCTCTGTTTTGTTTGGGTGAAGCATTGCCTGTGAGAGAAACTGATGGGGTAAGAATACCCACACCGCGTTGTGCGAGAAGCAGCTCACTCCCAGGGCTCACACTGCCCTATGGCATGGACCCTGCTGCAGGTCTCCAACCCGATTCGTGCAGGATCCCCAGCACCAGCAGCTCAAAGGCCCTAAAGTGCTGCTGCTGCAACACCTTGCCCAGGTCCTGGGTGTCAGCAGGACTCGGATGGGAGAGGGAAAAAGGGCACGTCTGGGAGTTAACTTGTGTTGGTACAGATTTTGTCACAGAGAGGCCTCAAAGGTTATGATTTTCATTCATTTTTTCAGCATACTAGTAGAGAAACATCAATTTCAGGAGGGTATTATTTCCTCATTGGTATAAATCTTTATAAATAATTCCCTACAAGGACAAATAATCATCTCCCAGTAGACTTTGGATTACTAAATCTATAGCAGTTAAGAATTGTGGTGTCATCTGCTTTCACTCAATGTTCGAGCCCATTACTATAGCTGTTCATAGAAATAATCCCAGCTACCTTTTTTTGTCCTTGGCCACCTTATTATCATTCTTATTATGTAAGAAAACCACAGCAAGCAAATTGAGAAATGGGATAAAAGAAATGACAAAGTACCAAGGAGATTAAATGTTATTCTGATGAGTTTTGCCAATACTGTTGTTTGCTGAAGGATGCTTAGAATTCATTTCCTATGACAAGCTGCTGGATAGAGGGTTTTATACATTTGCATTCTTCCATGTGTCTGTGGGTAAAAACCTCTGTACCTAATCCATCCATCCCAGCAGCTCTGCTGTATCATGTCCACTGGCACTGGAGACAGGGTTGAATTAACTCCGAGATAGGACTGAAAGCTGTATTACAAATTACTGAGGCAAGAAGATACTGCACATGCTTGGAAGGCAAAAAGAACTCATCAACGTGGTTCCTCTGCAGATCTCAAGCTGCTGATGTCAGGGAGTGCACAGTCTTGTGGCTTGTAGGGATTTCATTGGGCAATTTGGGCTCTATCCAGGCTTTAGCACTTGTCTATGAGCCTGTGTTTTGGGACTGTATGGGAGCTGGGGCTTGGGGATTCTGCCCGTGATGATTAGAGGGTCATGAGTACAACTGCTTGTTCTCCACTTACTGCCTCTGACTGGAAGCATGGCCTCTGCCTCCACCACGGTATCCCACCATGAAGCGTTTATGGCAGTGACTAGGGTGAGGTCTCTTCTTTATAAGGAACAAATGTATTACCCACATCAAAGAGAGGATTGGAAACACACCTCCACGTAGCTTGGCACTCTCTTTGGGTGACAAGGCCCGTGCTTACAGCAAAGTCTGCTCCATTTCTGCTGCAAACTTCTAGATGCGAGGAAGAAATCAATTAGCCCAGAGAAGTGGTGGATGCTCCATCCCTGCAGACATTCAAGGCCAGGCTGGATGTCATCCTGGGCAACCTGATCCAGTTGAAGATGTCCCTGCTCATTGTAGGGGGTTGGAGTGAATGAGCTTTGAAGCTGCCTTCCAACCCAAACCATTCCATGATTGTATGCTTTTTCAATACCTCAATGAAAGGCACTGGGCACCTCTGGGTGCTGAAAGTCCTCAAGCCATGGGTACACAGGAAAAAATGAAAATCCAAAGCCTGATGCCAAGCACGGGGAAGAAAATATTGTATTATTCTTAACTACTTTTTAACTTCATCTTCCCAAACCCAAAGAAGCTTGCAGCAGAAATGGAGCAAACTTTGGGGTATGCATGGGCTTTTTCTCTCCAAAGAGAGTGCCAAACTATGTGCAGGATGAGTTTCCAATCCTCTTTCTGGTCTGGGTAAAGCATTTTCCCCTTACAGAGAGGTAACCATCCTAGCTGGCTTGCTTAGCAGTTGGTCACATTAGCCGTGCTGTTCAGGCCCTTCCTCCTGGCTGGCTCCTTGTCCAGGTTCCAGTAGATAGCCAGAACCAAGCATCTCAAACTGGTTTGTTTTTGCAGCTAGATTAGTTTCTATTTATACCCCAGACTTAGCACTGTGTTTCTGGGCTAACATGGAAATTCAGCTGTGTTAATTAAAACTAAGACTTAAAGATAGCCCCGGCTACCGGATCTGACCTCGGCACTCTTGGAATGGTTTATTCAAGAACTTTGTGTTTTCAGATAGTCATCATACTGTTCAAACAGCAGCTTCCACTTGGCAAATCAAAACAGCAGTCTTGGAAAAGGGGTTCATTTATTAAGCTGGAAAGCAAACAATCTGGTTTTGTATAGCTCTATGCTTTAGTGGAAATCCCAAATTAACAGCACAACCAGGGCAGAGGGCTGGAGAAGGCAAACTGAGTGCTGTGGGAACAGAGGTCTGCTCCAGATCTGCTCCTTTAAGCATGTCCTGCTTTGAGGACTACTTTAAGGCAGTGTTGATAAAGCTGAGGTTGGAGAATCACACAATCACAGCATGGCTAGAGTTGGAAGGGACCTTAAAGCTCACCCAGTTCCAACCCCTGCCATGGGCAGGGACACCTTCCACTAGAGCAGCTTGCTCCAAGGTGCTGTTGGTGCAGTGTGAGAATGGCATCAGCTCTGTGCAAAGATCTCACACAATCTATCACCAGTACAGGGTGTCAACGGATCCTATCAAACCTTCGGAATGTTGCTGCAAAGCACTCCTAGCAAAGTGGCAGATGTGGACCTGGAAGGGTACAGTTAAGAGCAGAGACTTGTCTCCATCCCAGGGGGTTACTTTTGAATCTCAGCGCAAGGGCTGCCTGGTGGTGCTGGTGATATTTACTTCATAATGACCAGCACTTCCAAACAGCCATTTGACACCCTCTCTGTTAAGTATAGCTGCTGGGATGTAATATATGATCGGATACAAGGAGGAAGTTCTTTACTGTAAGGGTGATGAGGCACCGTAATGGTTTACCCAGGGAAGCTGTGAATGCTCCATCCCTGGCGGTGTTCAAGATCAGGTTGGACAGAGCCTCAGGTGCCATGGTTTAATGTGAGGTGTCTCTGCCCGTGGCAGGGGGGTTGGAACTGGATGATCTTAAGGTCCTTTCCAACCCAAACTGTTCTGTGATTCTATGTACTCCAGTTGCAGGAAAGCTCTTTCTCTAAGAGGCACTTCTATGTTCTCCAGGTCTCTCCAGGGAGACCCAGTGCCCCTGACTGCTCCTGCTCTCTGGGCACTGCAGTTACTCTATCTCCCATGAGCTGTTTTGGTGATGCTGACTGAACCAGCCTCAACTCAGCCTGCTTTCTCCTCAAGCACTTTTTGTTTATAAGTCAATCGATCAGCTTCAATTACACCATTAGCAGGGCCTTTCCTTTGTCCGGGCTGATCTTTCCTTTTTTCCACAGTCATGAACCTTGTGCTAACAGGGAGCTCAAAGACAGGACCGTATTCTTATTGGGGTTTGGGGCAGAGTGTGGAATGAGTTTGGTCCAATGCAACCTTGTTCTCTCACTGGAGGTAAAGAGAGTTCCTATGGGTCGGGAGGGCACATGGGCAACAGTGCTCCCCAGCACAGGCATGGAGGTCCCAGGCTGGGTTGGATGAGTCTGCAGTGCCCTATCAGCAAGCAGAAGTCCCTCCCAAGGAGAGTTCATCACAGTGAGTCACCAAAGTGAGAATATGTCACCTCCTTCTCGCAGCTGAGTGTAATGTAAAACATACCAAGAGTGAGCGGTGTACGCTCACTGTGGTGATGGGATCAATTCACTCCTGGCACATGCCACGCAAAGAAAAGAAAGGCAAAACAATGAAAACAATTTTGGGTGGAATAATCCATGTTTTATATCAGCTAAAAGCTCAAAATCAGGTTTAATCGCTCCACCTGAGTTCATACAAGATGAATGGTCTTGCACATCAACGTGTTACACGAGTCACAGGAAAGATTTATGAGCATTGTTAGCATCATTGATCTGCTGATGAACAGAGTTGCTGTGTGTTGATACATCCCATCGTGATTTATCTCTTGAGATTAGTAATTGTTCATGTATGAACCTTTCAGGTTCCGCATGCGTAAACATTCAGCCACCTCTGCTTCATGTTAAAGCATTAGAGCATCTGAGCCAGTACTGAGAGCCAAACCAAAACGCCATCAGCTTCCTTGGGGTGGTTCCAAATCTCAGGACAATTAGGAAAATCAGGCTGCCAATCTTAACTAACTACATCACCTGACAAGCCCTCTGTACTTGCAAAACTGTGACACCTTAAAGAGGGAAGTGAGCACAAGCTTTCTGTGGCTGCTGCTGAGCGTGAATGGACAGATTTTATGCAGGTCACCCCCTTCAACCTTGGTTGTGAAAGATACCATGAAGAAAGTCAAAGTTCAAGGGAGATTTAATGAGTTTGGTGCAAGCTGATAGTTTTTTATGTGATATTAGTGCCAGCAAGGTGATAACAAGATAGTCATGGCAGAGCAGTGACAGGAGGGAGCACAAGAACTCACAGAAAAGCTTCATCCCAGCTCTTTTTAAATGGATAATCATTTAGATCATTGGATGATCTTAAGGTCCTTTCCAACCCAAACTATTCTATGATTCTATGATTAATGAAGTTGGTTAATTGGTATCTATTGCCCACCTTCCAGGAACAAAGATGCCAGCTGGAAGCATTCCGGGGCCGTGCAGAAGAGAGGTGTCAGGAGAAGGGGAAGGTCTCTAGGGATAGGCCAGCAGAGCACAGACTGTACCAGGGCAAGGCTCAGCACTGCAGTCTCCTATGGTGATGGAGCTTGGTGGCAGGAGGCTCCTTGTCCCTGTCAAGCTGGAGATATCCATGCACTGAAGCTCTGAGGTTCCCAGTTGCATGAAAGAAACATCTGTGTCAAAATCCAGTTGTGCAAACAGTTGCGGGTCCACTTCATACTGCAGTAGGAATACTCCCTGCAGTGTCATTGCGGGTCCCAGCTGAGATCCACGCAGTGCTTTAGCATCAATGCCGCAGATGGGCTGGATGGCATATCTGGTAAAATGCTTATTCCTGCTCTTTGAGACCCTGGCACTTTACAGAGGTGCAGAAGAGATAAATTTAGTAGTAGGTGGATTTCTGGGAAAGGATGGATGGGTGCAAATTGCTAAGGATAGCCAGGAAAACAAAGCATCATTAAAGAAAACCCCTGTACGAGCAAAAGCACTCTGGTGTGCACAAATCTGTCCTGCAGAGTCTCGATCTTAATCCTTCCTGTACCCGAGTGACTAACATGCCCTTTGAGCAGACAGCAACACGAGGGCATTGAAGATGGGCCTGACCCAGAGGTGCCTTCCGGTGCCACGCTGCAGAGAGACTGCAAAGAAACCAGGAGTGACAAAGTGAGTAATGTGCCCAGGAGGCTGCTGCCTGGGTAGGCAGTCAGTCATTTCAGGATTCAGAGGGCTGAAAAGCCCTTTCTCGTGTGGTTGTCTTGAAGGTCACAGTGGCGCGATGTGCTGGGAAGCGGTCCCAAGGCTGGGTGATGAGCCTAACCTCAGAACAAACCTTGTTTGTTGCATTTCCCTCCTACCCAATCTCTGATTTCCTGATTAAGCTTTGGCCCCTCTACCTGTTCCCTGGGAACTTGCAGCCGAAGACACAACAGGCGACTTTTACCAGGAACGCAAGGGTACAAATGACGTTCAGCCCCAAATGTGTTTGTCTGTGTTTACTTATGCATGTGGAATGCTTTTTGGTTGCGTAATATTTCCATGCGTTTCTGAAATGATTTAATAGGTGGCTGCTGAAGTCATTTGCAGTAAACAAGAAAGAGCCAGCAGACTGAGAAACTGGCCCTTTATGTCCCAAGGTCCTGACGCTGATGTTTGGGATACATAAGCGAAGTGTCCTTCTGATGTCCTGATGATGGAGTGTCCACTGATACCCGTGGTGCAGCTTAGAAATCATTGCCCAGTTGAAGTGCACGGGGCTGTCTGCAGGAAAGTGCACAAGGACAAGATCAGATCCAAGGGTTTCTGCTTATATTTTGGAACGTTTCCCAGCCATGGCTTGAAAGGATTGATTTTTGTTTATTATAATTTTTATTTTTTATTTGTCCAGCTCAGAACTGTTTAGAAAAATAGGTAAAATGTGGAGATATTTCAGCTCCTGCGTGCATTCTAAACTGATATTTTCTCTTCCTGCTGATCTGCATGTCCTTTCCCAGGGGAATGCAGGGCTCCATATTCACCCTGTCAGAGAAACCAGGTGATACTGCAGGGTATTTTCTATTCATCTAAGGTGTGAAATGTAATTACTGCTGCTAGACATTGCCAGGGTTTAAAATCATCAATTCTCATGAAATCCCTGCACGAAGGAGCTGAGCCTTATCTCCTTCCTGTGCTGACAACACAGCCCATGTAGGCTTCTTCCCATTTATTTGTTAGGAATTTGCTTGCCACTTAATTGACTCAGGTCTTGCTCTGCTGTCACAGAGTGCAGAGCCATAAACTCCTGGCAAAATGCTTGTTGAAGAGTGAAAGGTCAGTCCTGTTTCAGCACATCTCTCTTGTTTGGTCTAAGCTTAGAGCAGAAAGTCCACATCCGAAAGAGAAATTAGGGTATGTTGAGTCATAGTCATGGAATGGTTTGTGTTGGAAGGGACCTTAAAGCTCCTCCAGCTCCAACCCCTGCCACGGGCAGGGACCCCTTCCACTAGAGCAGCTTGCTCCAAGCCCCTGTGTCCAACCTGGCCTTGAACACTGCCAGGGATGGGGCAGCCACAGCTTCTCTGGGCACCCTGTGCCAGCGCCTCAGCACCCTCACAGAACAGAACTTCCAAATATCTAATCTAAATCAGGCTGGTCTGGTGGGGCTACTCTTATTTCTGAGCTTGACTTCAATACCAGGTGTTGGTGGTTTCACATTATTTTAAAAGCAGAAGGAAAACAGTTGCCTCTACCAAACTGGATGAGGTTTAGGTGGCAATTATTTAAGGTTTACAGTGATAGGTTTCACTAGGTCAGAAACTGTCAACTGCTGATGTCTTTTGCTTGACTAATTCACATTCGACTTTAGCCTTTGGCCACAGGGAAAAGCTCAGCGTGCATCTTTCCTGTGCAGGTCCATGCTGACATGGATAGCTGGGAAAGAGAGACCAAAACCACCTCCATTTGGCTGAAGCCATCCATCACCTGGTGGAGGGTGGCGAGGATTCAATTCAAAACAGGCTGGAGTGCTGTTTATGCTGGTAGAAGTTTCACTTTTGCTATGGTAAAGGTTGTTTCTGTGAGTGGAGGTGTGCTGCGGATGTCAAATGAGGCTGGAGTGGTGTGGCTTCTCCATGGGAGCATCTTCTCCTGCGTGCAAGAAGGCCCCAAAGGGAGTGTCTTGAGTATGTCTGTAAGGGTTTGTGTTTGAGTGTAGCTCTCTGACATTCCTCAGATGTACAGGAAAATGCCTGAAGGATGGGGAGGCAGTGTGGGGTTAGGAAGGAACTCACCAAATGCTCCAGGTGAAAAGCCGTATCCTGGATTATGGCCATACCCAAGCAGCTCAGCAAAGGTACTTGACTCACCGGTTTCTTAAACACCCAAGCTGGGACCTGTTCCTTTCTCCTCTTCCATCATAGAATCATAGAATTGTTAGGGTTGTAAAGGACCTTAAGATCATCCAGTTCCAACCCCCCTGCCGTGGGCAGGGACACTTTACCCTAAACCATATCACCCAAGGTTCTGTCCCAACTGGCCTTGAACACTGGCAGGGATGGAGCATTCACAACCTCCCTGGGCAACCCATTCCAGTGCCTCACCACCCTAACAGGAAAGAATTTCCTCCTTATATCCAATCTAAACTTCCCCTGTTTAAGTTTGAACCCATCACCCCTTGTCCCATCACTCCAGTCCCTGGCAAAGAGTCCCTCTCCTGCATCCTTGTAGCCCCCTTCAGATACTGGAAGCTGCTCTGAGGTCTCCACACAGCTTCTCTTCTCCAGGCTGAACAGCCCCAACTTTCTCAGCCTGTCTTCATACAGGAGGTGCTCCAGTCCCCTGATCATCCTCGTGGCCTCCTCTGGACTTGTTCCAACATTTCCATGCCCTTTTTATGTTGAGGACACCAGAACTGCACACAGTACTCCAGGTGAGGTCTCACAAGAGCAAGCAGTGATGCAGCAAGCTCTCAGCAAAACAGAAACCTCTTTTAGGAGGTATTTAAGGGCCTTTTGTGGCTTCTGTTAATGTACACAGCTTCCAAACTGGAGAGCTCATCTTTCCCTGTGCTGCTTGTGTTAGAAGGTAGAGTGGGAGGTCTCCTTCTTATCACTATTTGCTGCAGCAAACCATCCCCACACTGTGGGCTTTCCCCTGAGCTCTGATGATGGAGGTTACTGGGACGGGTACCATAGATGCTAAAAATACCACTGTGGGAGGGCTCATTTTATTGGAATGGAGAAATACCTGGAAAAAGATCATGCAGACAGAAGCCCTGCACCACATACACCATTTCCAGTAGAAATGAATCATGTCCAAGCAAACAAGAGCAGAATAATATGCTGATTTTGTAGAAGACAGGGAAGGACAGGACAGAGCCCTTCAAAACCAAGACAGCTTGAAACCTCCTTAAGCTGCATGCAGCCCCTGAATAAAGAGAAAGCTGGGACCTTATAGGAATGGGGTTGAGCTGGGTCTTGCTAATAGCTGCCTTGGAGACACCTTGGAATTGATGATGAGGGTGAGTTTTGAGGATGTGGAGACCTGGCAGTGAGCAGCACAATAGAGTGATGCTGGTTTCCATTTCCCTCCATTTCCCTCTTCTGCTTGTAACTGGAAGTTATACTGCTGAAAACCAACATGGTAGTGGCCCATCCTTGACCCCATTTAACTCTGATGAAATGAGCACAGTTACAGCAGAAAGGAGCCTGTCACAAGACTTTGATTTTAGCCTGACTGGAAGTAGAAAGCAAGAAGAAATGTTGTAACTGAGCAATTTCCAGACTCGAAAGGTCTAGAAGATTCTGTTGCTCAAGGAAGCATGCAACTGCCCCAACCTTAGCACCTCTTTATTATTTCCCATCACTTCTGTCTACCTTAAACCACAGCAAATAGACTCGAAAAGCTAAGGCAGTCATTTGGGATTTAAGTGGCTGGCATGGGGATAACTAATTTACCATGGTTAGGACAAGAGGTTAACCACTTTGTCCCTCCATCCCTGATGGAGGATGTAGGAGCAGGTACTGTGGGAGTGGTGCTGTGTGAATGCCAGTTAGAAATAGCTGTCAATCTTACTGTGCAAAGACAAGTTTGAGCCTTTACAATGAACATGCAGCTGCAGCTTGACAGTAAAGCTGACACATAGAGAAATACTTCTCCCAGTAACATCAAAGCCAGGAAACTCAATTAGAGCAATACACTTTCCATTACAAGATGCATCCACCATTCACTTGACTCATAACTCTCTTAATGGCCGTGCCCCACTTTGCACTTCAACTGAGCTGTTTAACTTTGGAGCTAAGATGCCCAGAGGCTGCGAGCAGTGAAATGTCAGTTTGGATGCTCTTTGCAGGTGAGCATCCCTACGAACGACTGCCTCTTTAGCTCTGATGATCCAGGTGGTACCATACAGCAGGATGAAAATGGAAAAATCCATCCTAAGGAGTCAGAAAATTTTTTCTTTAGCTTTTGTACCATTTTTTCTTCATATATGTTTTTATGATGTCTACCATGATTTAGAGCTTCTTCTACTGCTCTTGCACCATGAACCTGTCCCTCCTTTAAACCAAACCCATCAGAAGCAGCTCAAACCTGTTGTTCTCTTGCTTTTTTCCCCCTACCATGAATGTTTCTGCAAGATTAACAGCTTCTTCCATCTTCAGTGCTGACTGTCCTGTGGGCACCCTCCTCCACATGCCGGTGGAGCTTCCAGTGGGCAAGATGCTGCTTTTTTTGCTCTATGGCTCCACAGTGACCAGTTATATTCCTGCGTTACCTGTCATGACCGTCAGAAAGGGAACTGGGGTTGTGCTGGGATAAAGCTCCCAGACCAATATTCAGCTTCTTTATTTTGAACTTTGGCTAACCTTTATTCTGATTGTTCCCCTTCTGCCAACCTTTTCAGCTGTAAACCCCAGTGTTGCTGCTGCCTTCAGCCATATTTTAACCATTTGCAAATGCTGTTTTCAGTGGAAGCAAAGTATAAAACTGCAATGATTAGGACTGGAAGATCATCTAGTTCCAATACCTGCTTTTGCAAGATTCCCTGTTTTTATTGTTTTGATTTCCTGGAATACACCTATATATGTGCAAGGAAAGCCATCTCTGTTTCTCCTCACTGGTTGTTCTTTCTCTCAATGATATTTAGAAATATATTCCAATTTTCTTCTAAAGGGAAGAAAGCTCCTTCAAAGAGTTGCAGGGAATAGCTCACACCTTGCTATGCCCAAGCTGTTGACCAGGAGGGTGGAAGGAAAGTTTGCTAATGCCTTTCCTTGAAATACACAGAATAGTCTAGATTCAAGAGCAGTGATTTTTCTTGCGTCTCACACCTGTCTTCTTTCTATGATTAGAAGGAAAATGCAATACTCAAACTCCACAAACTAAACCAGCATTTGGTGGCATGATAGGCAATATGTATTTGTGCAGCACAGCGATGTGCTCTTTGCAGATTGGAAATACTTTACAAACATTAGCATAAATTACCATCCTCTCATCTATTTCAGTGTAGCTTCCTTACATGCTTTCCATCACATATTCAGGGAGCAGAAACACTTACTCATACAGTCATCCACACAACCCAAATAGTAGGTATGCGTTTCGAATAGGCTAGCTGAGATCTAGACAGATCTGGAGGTGAATTATCATTACCAAAGTGAAAATTAAGTCTGAATTAAGTTCCTGTCTGCTATGAATGTTACCAGCAGAAAGTGAATGCATTTCCACCGGTGGAAGTGGAAAGCTCTAATTTGGTATCAATTCACGCTGGTTTTGCAAAGATGCATTTCTTCCGAAGGCTATGCAGAGGTGCAAAACCAGCTCTTGAAAGTAAAATGTTTAGCCAGCCCTGCTTCCAAAATCCCATAGTTAGAACAGAAATACCACTACTGTCTCCTCACACAGCTTCTCCTGGTGCTGTGCAGACCGAGTGAAGCTTTCAGGACTTGATCTCTGTGTATGTAATTCACCTTCAGCATCTTGCCTTCCTTTCTAAAGATGTTTCTTCAGAGGTTATCTCCATTTCTCCCTCCAGGCTGGTAAATGAGCTGAGCTGTCTTCTCACGGAGCATCCCAACTCCTGGTGGCTCAACCAGTGGTGCATGAAACGATGGTAGTAAACCAAGCAAGGCTCTCGGTCAGGCTTGGGAGAGGTTTGCTCTGTGGTTTCTTGCTCTGTGGGTATTATTCACACAGCAGCAGGTCCCTGAGCGTGAGCTCCTGAGGCCACTGCTTGGTTGCTTTCATTAACAACTTCGTTTTCCCTTCTCAGCCAGTGTGAGCACCGGTTCTAGGTGCTCTGGGTTTGGGTTCGTCAGCTTAAACAAAGGTGTGAAGATAATTTTCCAGGGTGGCCGGTCAGTGTTTGATCTCTGCGAGCTGGTCTTTGTGTCTGAATTTTGGCTTTGGACTGTGAGCCAGACTTCTTTGATTGTCTAAGCAGGAGCAGGAAGGGTTTTCTTCCCCCAAGACACTGGGGAGATGAGCAAGTAATAAATTATAGTCTCTTTGAAAAGACTTTTTAAGGTGAGCTTGTGAGATGTGTCATGCTGGAAAACAAAAGTTAGTGCTAGAACTGTTGAGATAGGAGAGATACCATTGCTGATAACAATATGGAAGTTTCAATTAAGAACACAGATTTACTCTCAAAGTAGACAGCAGTTAACTGAGGGTATTTACCTCCTTTATGCCATATGATGTATTTAATTTATATTATAAATAGATGTAAAATCCAAAGCTAAGTTTGAGAAAATCAGACTGAATGCCTTGTGAATGGTTAGCAAGGATGACTGGGGGATTCTTCATGCAGCACACTGTCCTGCATTAAACAGACCTGGCCAAACAGCTGCCCCTAGAGTGTTTGCAGAGAGTAAAACTGGTATAAATTCAGGCATATCTCACCTGAATGCATTCCTCGTGTCTGCATACATCCACCATAGCAATGTGGATGGAATGCGCTCAGGCTATCCCCATCACTCTTCCCTGGAGAAAATCCGGCTCTGGTTCGTTTCCTATCTGTTATCAGACATCCTGGTGATAAGGATCAGTCTTTCATCTAAGATCGTGCTTTTAGCAGGAGGCTGAGCAGATGCAAGGCCTGGAGCGCTCCTATTGCTGTCTTGTCTTGAGCAACTTCGGGAGAGCTTGGCAATGGCTTGGGAAAAAAAGGAGGGATATTTGGACTGGCACAGGTCTGATCTAACTAACTTCATCTCACAGTAGCCAGGAGCAAGCACCAGAAGCACCACTGCAAATCATCATGGGAAGGAATAGCCCCATGTGGCTGACAGAGTGCATCTGTGTTCAGATTAATTCCTTTAAAGGTGGGAACGGAAGCTAGACAGCATCACTTTGGTAAGGAACATTTACTCTTTTTCCCTTGGGACAGTCCTGTAGCTGTCCTGCACACCTAGTGTGGGATTTCACTCAGCAGTTGCTATTGCCTTCTCTTGAATCCCACTCAGCATGTCCCTGTGAACTGCTTTAGATGAACACTGTTAACCAGCCCCAGAGCCACCTTTATTGGTGCTCTGAAAGTTTCCAGGCATCTGCAATTTCCAGCTGCTTCTCTGGAGTCAGTTCCCAGCTCCCATTTCAAACTGGCTTATAGCTTCCTTGGTTTTGATTGGTTTAACTGGGGTTCAATGACATTCACTTAAACTAAAGCAAAAGAAGGGTGATGCAAGTCAAACAGGGGTCATCCACAGGTGTTTTTTGACTGTCTTCCAGCTGATGACCAACGATGAAGTGAGAGCAGTGCAGCCTTTGGTACCTCAGCAAGCCCAAAGGCTCTGTAGCAAGGGACTTGCTGCCTGTGTCTTGCAGGGTTGCCCAGAGAAGTGGTAAACGTGCCATCCTTAGCAGTGTTCAAGGTCAGGCTGATCAGAGCCTGGCAGTGGGTTGGAACTGGATGATCTGAAGGTGTTTGCAAACCCTCGGGCTATGTTCTGTGTTTAGTTCTGGGCCCCTTACTACTATGGGTGCTGGAGCAGGTCCAGAGATGGACAGCGGAGCTGGTGCAGGGCCTGGAGCCCAAGTGTGATGGGGAAGGGCTGAGGGACCTGGGGGTTCAGTCTGGAGAAGAGAAGGCTCAGGGGGGACCTGATGGCTGCCTACAAGTGCCTGACAGGAGGATGGAGCCAGGAGGGGCTGGGCTCTGCTCCCAAGGAACAAGGGATGGGACAAGAGGAAACGGCCTCAAGCTGCCCCAGGGCAGGTTTAGATGGAGCTGAGGAACAATTCCTGCCCCAGAGGGTGCTCAGGCATTGGAACAGGCTGCCCAGGGCAGGGCTGCAGTCACCGTCCCTGCAAGTGTTCACACAGTGTGGAGAGGAGGCCTCAGTGCCATGGGTTAGTGGTGGCCTTGGCAGTGCTGGGAACGGTTGGAGTGGATGAGCTTAAAGGGCTTTTCCAGCCTGTTTTAGTCTACAATTCTGTTACTCTTCCAAGCCCATCACAGCATGCAGAGACAATTCTGGCAAAGATGGCTGTGACTCAGCTTCACGTCTTCCCCCTCTCCGCAGTGTTTCTGATTTTACCAGTTTCCCCTTTCCATGCCGGCTCCCTGCCGGATGCATTCAGGAAGTGAGCAGTGCAGAGGGTTTGCAAAGCTCACTCCTTACAGCTGCTCCAGCTGCTTCTTATATTTCCTTCTTGTGAGCTTGGACAAGGTACAGCTGCTGGGACATCACTGACCACAAACATGACTGCCACCCATCCTTGTCTATAACCCTTTATTTATAAGGATGTTATAGCTCTTGTTCACAAACCACTGCTACCCCGAGCTGCAGAAACCACACCTGTGGGTTCCGTGAAGTTGTATGTAGTGCTAAAAGGCATTGTTTGTTTCCATCCTTGTTTTGTTACAGACATTTAGCAAAGTCAAAGTGAAGCCCTGAAGCTCTTTGGGGCTTTTGTGTTTTCGGTGTCAGTCAAGGGGAGCTTTGAGGAAATTCCATCCTTCCTGCTCTGAATCCCTGTGTCACCGCACTCCAGTTCTCCTAGGGTTGTTCCAGTGCTGAAGGCACAGGAAGGCAGACTTCAGATTCTTTAAGTTATTGGCATACATTTGTGATAAGAAATACTAATACCTGCCAAGATACTCCAGACTGTTGTCCCATGCCTTCTGCCATGGTGTTCCCCCAGAGCCTGCATAGTGATGGAGCACGTCCTCACTTGCATCTTGTCCGTCATGCCTGAGCAGGCCTGGGAAATTCACCCCCTTGTCAATCTGCAAACCTGGTCCAATATCAGTTATTTTGTGTGTCTTGGTTTAACAAATGCACTCGTGTTTTCCCAGTCTGAGAGGACTGTGGCTGCCTGCGTTTGCCAAGTATGCAAAACCAGCACCTGAAAATGCCAGTATGCTTCTAAATCTAACATGGCCAAGCTAAGCCAAGGTGGTGTCTCCATTTTGGGGATTAATCACATCAAAGCCTTGGGACCTTTCCAGCCTCAGCTTTGTGTTAGAGAGCAGCAATTCACCACAGGGTCTGCTGTGAGCTGGATGTGAGCCTGGGAACCCATGTGCTGAGGGAGAGTGGACCGTGGCCAGCCATGCGTGTTCTAGCATGTCTCTTCCCAGATGTCAGGACCTTAACACAGACCCAGGAATGCACGGCTGCAGGCAAACATCATGTCTGTCTTCCTCCTTCAGCTAGGGTTAAAGGTTATGATCTCCAGATGGGGTGTGTGGTAATCCTGTTGCAGTAATTACCCCATTATAAGAATTATTACTTCTATCATGCTGTACTTCCTCCTTTCCTAAGTTCTTTCGCCAAAACCTCTGTTGTGTCCAGATGTTGTGTCTGGGACATGTAAAATTGCAGCTTGTATTACTCAGTGATGTTGCAACTGTTCAATGACTGTGAAAACAGTCTCACCTAAGCTCCAAAAGCAGCCCATGGGTAGAAGGATTAAGATCATATTACAATGTAGATCCATATCACAGCTTCCTAACTCTTGCTTTCCTCTGTGGTCAGCATATGATGACCACAGATGATCTTATGTGAGGAACACAGCTGCATCTCCATGATTGGGATAGCTTGTGGGAAACCTGAGGGGTCTTTGATCAGTGGCTTACTCATGTTCTTCTTTTGCCAGCTGTTAATTCAAAAGTCCAGAAACCACACAGTTATTTTGAGTGAAAGGGAAAGAAAAGTGATGATTTTTGTTGGGACATTCTGTGTCATTGCATGTTTACTGGAAGCTTTTTGGTGGTGTTTCCTTCAAGGCTGACACGATACTTCATTCACTTGTCTGGACCCTGGATACGGCTACTTGTAGAAGGCACATTTGATGTACTGGCACACATCTTTGGTAAAGGCCCATCTCAGGTCCTGCAGCACTAGGAGTGCAGAGACCAGGATCCATGATGCCTGCCAAGCCAATCTTCCCAGGCTATGTGTAGAAGTGGATGTTTGACCATGCACTAAGGGTGTTGCAAGTGTTGTTGCACACACAAACTTGAACATATTTTAAATGGCACTCTAGATACCCTCCTTGTTTAAGATGTATCAGTTGCCTTCAGGTTACCTTCAGTTTTTCTTGTTTGTGAAGCTCCAAATATTTGTCTACATATTCACTTATTTCATTCCCATCCTCCTTTGCTAAACAAGTCTGGTATTTCATTTAGGGCAAGAACCTAAAATGTCCCATGAGCTTTTTCCTGCAACCTGGACCCTGGTGATCTCACTCACTGTTTGATCTCCAAGGAACGTGGAAATTACGCATCAGGGTATGGATGTCATTGGAACAAGGCAGCTTTTTGATAAGAACACAGTCAGCTCTTACTGATGCAAGCTTCTCTGTCATTTCTATCCTTCTTTCTTTCCTGGACCTTTCACCTTGCTTTTTGTTCCCCTCTATATCCCTCTGTAGAAAGTATTTCTGGGAAGGTGTATGTGGCTTCCTATCAGCTGAAAAGCACATGTCCCTTCTTCCTTCCTACATTTCCTCTTGGCTGGTGACGAGCCACCATTCCCATCGCTGCTGGTCCTATATCTGAATTCCTCCCGGAAGCTGTTTACAAAGGGAACCCAAAGGAAGGATCTCTAAAGCTTTTCATTGACATTTGTTAGTATTTGTAAAGCATTTACAGAACAGCAACTGAGTGGAGCTTGGCTTCCTTTTTACTACAGGGCTGCAACAGGAACAGCTGTCTTAATGATAAAAGGGTAGAAACCAGACACATGCTTGGTTATTTGGTGTTTCTTTTCATTTAATTATGGGTAAGTTCCCTAAAGTATACAAGAAATGTGATGTTCTGCCTTTATGCCAAAGCAGAACTGAGTTTGAGCCCATAACCTGCACAGGAAGGAATAACCACAGGGCAATGCCCCATGGGATGGAGTCCATGAGCCAGTGGTCCTCTGCCTGCTCCATCCTGGGTTGGGTGTCAGACTTCTTGGCAGTGAATTTCACTTACTGCATGCAGAGTTTTCCCAGTTTCTGGTAAAGAAAATGAACTGGTGCAAATTTTCACAGAAGAATAGCACATTTCTTTGAAATCCTGCAGCAGGATGGACTTAACACAAGTTTTTAAACTAACAAAAGTTGAACAAAGACAACAATTTTAAACCAACACTTGATCCATTGGATTTTCAAAGCTTTTTAGGAGGGTGGAAAATTGCTGCAATTCATCTGTCATTGGAAATCTTTACCCCTTTAAAAAATAAAGTACCTGTCTTTAATAGTGTTGGGACAATTAAGGCTGTAACATACAATGCTGTGCATCTTAATTGCTCATTTGTTGCAATCCACCATTATATCATTGTAGGAAATCTTAAATCTCTGCAATTGTAATTAATAGCTTTATGAAACTAATATGTGCCTTTGGTATTGAATTTAGAATGAAATGTGTACCACAGAGTGTCCCATGTTGGCCCCTTGGGCATATACAGGGTGGAAATCCTCTGCTCTCATAAACTGACAGCCTGTCTTGGGTTCTACATGTGTGAAACCGTCTGTTACTGGTGATACAATTGTCAGCAAGCAAACCACTAAACCTCTCAGCTTGGGCTTGGAACACTGCATGTACTGATCTTCTGACACATCCTCACCCTAAAACGTGGCAGATTCAAGCAGTGCTGCAGGGCTCTGCTACAATCACAGAGTTAAGCAAATGATGGGACCTTGTGCAGGCAAGAATAAATGGGAATCCTCATATATGGATAATGGAAACCTTATCATCCGTATGTTATGAGATCATATACACTCCTGAACTGTAGACATACGCTCTGAAAGAGAAGTCTTTATTACTTCGGAATGATAAACTTTAGATGGTGTGTTCTTTGCTAGATCACAAGCATTTGTCCACACTTAGAAACATACTCAAGTTGATCAGAAGTTTCTTCTACTCATCTCTCTCCCTTCTCTGAGTTTCAGTAAAGAGCTTTGAGTTGCTACAGGTATAATAAAAGCTAAATCTTTTGCTTCAGTGTTGGTAGAAATTTTGTTATACACAGCTAATTTTATCTAGAAGTTATTCAGACTATTGCCTCATGAGTAATAGCAGTAATGCAAGAGCCAGACCAAGCCAAGGGAAACTGGTCAGTTACTGTGGGTCAGCACTAGAGATGTGTAGACACAAACTTGTTTTGAGAAATCCTTGCTTGTACTAGTTAGTATTTAAAATAACCATTTCTCACGTAAACTCAAAACAGTGCCAAAGAAAGCTTTCTTTATGATAAATCCTGATTTAGGTTATGGATGTGAGCAGGACTTCTCTTTGAGTCCCTGACTTGGATCCAAGGTCTTTGTGCTTTGGACTTCCTTTTAGAGGTGACTTATTGATTGAGCTTTTTTGAGGACTGCGTTAAAATTTGCTTTCTTACCTTAGCTTCGTGCTCATAGATGCCCTGCATCTAATTTCAGCTGTGCAGTTGTTTTTTAACCCTGATAGAGAAGTCCAACATGGTTTTTTTAAATGCAATTGACAAAGACTTGTAAGAGCAATTCACTTGCTGCAAAAGGCTGTTGGGAATACCTACTTTGTGTGAGGCTGGGTATAAGTTACTGAGAAAAGCTTCATCCATCTGTTCATCCATCCTTATTTTTTGAGTAGGACATCCAACTCTCTGACATTTGGGTTCAGACTAGGTTTAGAGCCAAATTCCTTGTTTGATTCAGCTCAGAAGAGCATAAGCTTGACAAGAACTGTGAGGAAGATGACTCAAGCTATATCAGCAGTTCCTTGGTTTTGGATGGGGTGGGACGTCAACAGCTCTGCAATCAGTTGTACTCTTTGTGAGGAATGAGTAATCCCTTTGTGGAACGCAACAGGAAGGGAGAGGCTATGAGGTCTATTGACAGACGATATTTTACTGTTGACTTAGAAATGTTTCATTTTAAGGTTCTTGTGTATAATTTGCCTGACATTCATACTGTTGAGGAAACAGGATAGCCAATGGGGCAAGCTGGGTTTGCTGCTACCTACACAGCAATATTTATAGTGGGGTCATTTGAATAAGCAGTGCATAAGTAACAGAACAAAGAACATCCTGAAGACTGAAGATCTGGAAAGTGGCACTGGAAATGGAACCTCTAAGTCACAAGCCCCCATTGCTAATCCACTTTTGGCATGGATGACTTCTGTAACCCTTTGCTTTTGTTCCTTACCTTTATCACTTCCTAGTCTGTAAGACACCAGCAGTTAGTGAAAGACCACACCAGGCCTTCCAGATGTGGCTGAAGGTAAGCAAGGGTTAGATGTTTGACTTAAAACCAGATATCTACAGAGGTGCCATAGACTTAGCATGCAGCATTGGCTGAATCTTAAGTTATGGGCTGGTTTCCAATGTCTAAAGGGTAGTTAATCTTGTTTTTGTTGTGACATTTAAATCAATGAAAACCTGCAAAAACTGCTGTAAATAAAAATAATGATAACAAAAGAGAACACCATTTCTCTGTTTTGCACACGGTGAAAGCATGTGCTCAGACTCCAGTGACTCCCCTCAAGGGACAGCAGGCAGGTCCTATCCTCAGCCCTCTTTAGGGTTCTAAGGGGCAGTGATGGACATGTCTGTTTTTCTGGCCACTCATCCTGAGCAATGCAACAGCCTCGAGGTGCACCAGGGGAAGTTTAGGCTGGAGATTAGAAACAATTTCTTCACTGAAAGGGTTGTCAAACATTGGAATAGGCTGCCCAGGGCTGTGGTGGAGTCACTGTGTCCTGGGTTCAGCAGTAGCAGTCATGTTTCTCCTTCTTGGTAGCTGGTGCAGTGCAGTGTTTTGACTTTCGGCCTGGGAACAGAGCTGATAACAATGATGCTTTGGTTTGGCCAAGGACTTTGTGAGCCTCATGCTCTGCCAGGGAGGAGGGGAAGCCAGGAGGAAGCAGAGACAGGACACCTGACCCAAACTGACCAAAGAGGTATTCCATACCACAGCACCTCATGCCCAGGATGTAACTGGGAGTTAGCCGGAAGGGCTGGGAGACTGCAGGGTTGGAGGAGGTATGGGTCGGTGCTTGGTCGGGCTGGGGGGATGAGTTATCAGTCAGCTGGTGCTGAGGTGTTGTATTCTCTTCCCTTGTTATTTCCTTTATCATTGTTATTATTGGTGGTAGCAGCAGTGATTTGTGTTATACCTTAGTTACTAAACTGTTCTTATCTCAACCCGTGGGAGTTGCATTCTTTTCGATTCTCCTCTCCGTCCCTCTGGGAGTAGGGGGAGGGAAAGAAGGGGGAGAGTGAATGAACGAGCCCTCTGCCTGGTTTTAAACCACGACACACTGTCCCTAGAAGTGTTCACAAACTGTATGAATGAGGTATTTAAAAGATGTGGTGCTTAGGGACATGGTTTATTGGTAGCCTCGGCACCATTAGATTAATAGTTCGACTTGATGATCTAAAAGATCTTTTCCACCCTAAATAATTTTATGATCTATGACTTCCTTGGTGTGTTCTGACTTCGGGTGACCCCCAGCAGTGGCTGCAGAAGTCTGCTAGACTACTCTGTGCCTGCTAGGCAAACCCACTGAGGAAAGCCATCTGAGAGATGTTTCCTTACCGTCATACACCATCCTGCTCCATCAGATTAATGAGATGAATAAGGATAAGTGTAAACAGTAAAAACACACAAAGTTTCCAGGTTTCCCCTAACATTCCTTCTCCTACAGTTGTGTTTTCACTGAAACATCTTGGAGCAACACATTAAGATGAAAAAACTCAGGAATAATTAAACAAACATCTTGTCCTTTGCAAGGTGAAGGCAACCAGGTCTGGCAAATGTAACATGAGAGTGGAATAATTTATGGCTGTGTAGAGGCTTCAGTCCAGGGAGAAGCTCTCTCTTACAGTCTTCAAATGAACACAGTGAAAGAAAGAAGAAAAATCTGCTTGTGATGCTTGGTGGCCCCTGCATGTGAGCAGGCTGCTGGAGAAGTTATTTGTTAAAGGTCAAAGCAGATATTAATATTGCTATTAAACGAGTGGGGGGGGGGGAAGAATTCCAGCTTCACAGCCTATGTCAATACTTTGCTGCGATTGGAATCAATCCAGTTGTCAGGTTTTATCTGGGTCATGCTTTTCTCATTGCTTTAACCGGTATTTCAATTGTGTACAGTTGTGGTGTCCTCAACATAAGAAGGACATGGAGCTGTTGGAGCAAGTAGAGAGAAGGGCCATGGGGATGATAACAGGCTGGAGCACCTCCTGTATGATGGTAGGCTGAGAAAGATGGGGCTGTTCATCCTGGAGCAGAGAAGGCTGTGTGGAGACCTCAGAACAACTTCCAGTGTCTGAAAGGAGCTACAAGGATGTTGGAGAGGGACTCTTCATCAGGGGCTGTATTAATAGAACAAAGGGTGATGGGTTCAAGCTTGAAAGAGGGGAAGTTCAGGTTAGATATAAGGAAGTTCTTTACTGTGAGGGTGCTGAGGCGCTGTCACAGGTTGCCCAGAGAAGTGATAAATGGTCCATCCCTGGCAGTGTTCAAGGCCAGGTTGGACAGAACTTTGGTTGACATGGTCTATCTCTGCGCATGGTAGGGGATTGGATGATGATCTTAAGGCCCTTTCCAAGGCAAATTATTCTATGATTCTATGATTTATAGTTGTGACTGTGCATGCTGCTTAACACAAAACAAGCAGAAGAAGAAAACACGTAATTTTGTGGCTGGGTTTCCCTTCTGTGCTTTCGCATTTGCTTTTCCACAGGTTTCTCTCTATTTTTCCTTTTTGATGACCTACAAGATATTTTGGTGGAAAGTACTTTGTAAAAATCAAAAGTTTAGGGATTTTTTAAAATTTGTGTAATGTTCGGATCGGTGTTGGGACCGGTCTTGTTCAACATCTTCGTCGCTGACATGGGCAGTGGGATTGAGTGCGCCCTCAGCAAGTTTGCCGATGACACCAAGCTGTGTGGTTCGGTTGATACCCTGGAGGGAAGGAATGCCATCCAGAGGGACCCTGACATGCTTGTGAGGTGGGATGATGCCAACCTCATGAAGTTTAACCATGCCAAGTGCAAGGCCCTACACCTGGGTCGGAGCAATCCCAGGCACAGCTACAGGTTGGGCAGAGAAGAGATTCAGAGCAGCCCTGTGGAGAAGGACTTGGGGGTGTTGGTTGATGAGAAAATGAACATGAGCTGGCTTCAGTGTGTGCTCACAGCCCAGAAAGCCAACTGTATCCTGGGCTGCATCAAAAGGAGCGTGACCAGCAGGTCCAAGGAGGTGATCCTGCCCCTCTACTCTGCTCTTGTGAGACCTCACCTGGAGCATTGTGTGCAGTTCTGGTGTCCTCAACATAAAAAGGACATGGAACTGTTGGAACAAGTCCAGAGGAGGCCACGAGGATGATCAGGGACTGGAGCACCTCCTGTATGAAGACAGGCTGAGAAAGTTGGGGCTGTTCAGCCTGGAGAAGAGAAGGCTGCATGGAGACCTCATAGCAGCCTTCCAGTGTCTGAAGGGGGCCTATAGGGATGCTGGGGAGGGACTCTTCATTAGGGACTGTAGTGATAGGACAAGGGGTAACGGGTTAAAACTTAAACAGGGGAAGTTTAGATTGGATATAAGGAGGAAATTCTTTCCTGTGAGGGTGGTGAGGCACTGGAATGGGTTGCCCAGGGAGGTTGTGAATGCTCCATCCCTGGCAGTGTTCAAGGCCAGGTTGGATGAGGCCTTGGGTGATATGATTTAGCATAAGGTGATCCTGCCCACATCAGGGGGGTTGGAACTGGATGATCTTAAGGTCCTTTCCAACCCTAACTATTCTATGATTCTATGATTCTATGATTCTATAATGTCTGCTGACAATTTCCCAATTCTTCATCATCACTTTTCTCATGTCACTTTTTAGATATTCAGGCTCTCAGTTGTAAGCTGCTGTCTCTCACAAATAACATGCGTCATCATGTGGCTTGCGATCAGTGACAAAGATGTGTGAAGCTAACAAAGACCTCCTCCACAAGGTAACCTTTGAGGTTTGTAATATTTGTTCACTGTCATTCAGTATGAACTGGATGCTGTGGTATCAAAACACATTCTGAGCATTCTCAATACGTTATCATTATCAATCTTATTTCTCTGTGGCATGTTAGGTGCTTCTGTGCAGTGGTTTGAAAATGTTTATTAAAAGAAAGCCATTAATGAGTGTTTAGGATCTGATGTGGAACTCCAGGTTGAATAAATGCTGGCTAAAACCTTTTCACCCAGAACAATAAATGAAATATCATGCTTCATTGACTAGGGTATTTTTCATGGGAGCATCATGTTTTAGGGTAAGATTTCTGCTTTTAAGTTAAGGAAATATCTGTGGGAGAGGCATTTGCAAGTATCAACATCTCAAAGGAAATGTTCCACCTTTTGTCAAAGAAAAATTCTTGGGTGTCTTTATTCAGTGAACTTCTGTATTTTTGGTTTTCATCTCACTTGAAGGTAGAAAACCCAAATGTCAGAAATTTCCCTAATGTGCAAGTTCAAATGTGGTTGACCAAGACTTTAAGACCACAAGTGTCTCAGTGTTCCCACCATTAAGCTTGCTTAGAAAAAAACCCTTATATTGGAAGAATTCAACTTGTCATTAGCTCCTTGCTTAAATAGCTTTCCATGTTTGAAGGATAAATGTTTCAAAGCTGTGAGGACTTTTACGTGAGGAGTAAATACAGAAAGATGTATATATTTTAGGTTGGTTTTTTTTCCTAGCAGTCTTGGAGGTTGTGTCTGAAAGAGGAAAAACAAACGCTGTAAGCTGCAGATGGAGGTAGCCTGGTACTTTTGGAGGTGGGGAAAAGATTCCTGAACTCCAGCACTGTGATGTTTTCGGTACCTATCCATGTACATGACATTTTCCTAAAGCCTCAATCTTTGAGATGTCAGGTTGGAACTAAACCAGAACAGAACCAGCCCTGAGCATGTCAGGGAGATTCAGAGGTAACTTCCAGGGGGAAAAGGCTCTTCTGTAACTTTGGCTACAGAATTCACCAGGATCTCACTCTTTCTGTCACCAGAGATGGGGAAAACCAGGATCCAGCTGCCTGGGAATCAGTGGGTGGCTTTTAGGCTGCTCTCTGCTTCTCTCTTCCAGCTCTCTGCTCAAGAGAGCAAGTGATCTTCACATCAGTGCTGCCACACAGGTTCCCAGAGCCAATTGCTTTTGAGTGCAGGAGAAATCATGGGCTTTTGCCTTTCCACCTGTCCTGCAATTCAGTTGGATGGGGAGAAGTTGAGTTTTGGAAGTCTGACGCGATTGCTAACTGCTTGTTCTTTGCTGAATGAAATCGCCCATCTGAAGGAACTGAAAGAAAAACCCCAGCAAACACACCAACATGAGAATCACATTTAGCTCATGGACACTGGTCTCAAAGGAGAAGCAGGAACTCAGATTCAACTCCTGGTTTTGCTTCATGTTTATCTTGTGAAGTGGAAGAAGCTTTCGTACCTCTGTGCTTCAGCTCCCAGGTCTTGCCTACAGTGACACGTTTCCTTTCTCCCACCCATTTCCAGGCATTTCTCTACTGTGTTTAACCATTCTCTACTGTGCTTTCTCCATCTTTGCTATGGAGAGTATGCAGAGCTTCTTGGCTTCAGCTTTAATAGAAGTCCTTAATTTTGCCTAACGAAATATAGGTAAAGATGCTTGATAGGATACACTGAGGTGGAAGATGGGTGGTTCTGTTAATGTCTGCAGTGCTCAGGGTAACTGAGGGGAGTTCTGTGTCTGTGCATAGGAGATGGACAGAGAGGATTCCAAAGTTTTCATGTCCTTGGTTTCCTCAGTATGCTTTGTTTATTTAGTGATTCTGGATCAAACCCCAGACATCCTAGGGATGTGTTCCTCAAAGTGTTTTATCCTTCCAAAGAACCCACATTTGAGTTCAAAACTGATAACAAGGAGCTGGTCAAGGAGGGATCTGAGATAAGAGCTTTTGTGTAGGAACAGGTTGACAGTTTAAGCTAAAACCAGGCAGAAAATGGCAATACTTGCCACATCCTCGTGTCTGTTCCAGCACCATCTGCTGAGCCTCTAAACTGCCTCCCACTTTGTCCATGTCATTTTGACAGCTGGGGCTCAGCAGCGTTCTCCTTAGAGCTGTGTTCAGTGGCTAGACCTTCTCCTTCTGCATCTCCTCCAGCTGCAAGTGGTGCAGTGGTCAGGGCAGACGCTGCAGTGCAGGTGGCTTTCTGAGTGGTCCAGAGCCAGCATCCATACATTCTGCAGCCAGCCTCCATCAACCATCCAAGCTTTCCCCAGTGCATTAAACAGTCTGTTCTGATGCAAATCTTGCCCAAAATAGACCTTTGGTCTAATATCCAATACTCCCAAAAGAATAACAGTCTTAATACCATGCTGAATATGTGCAGGATTTATGGTTCTGTCAGACAGTGTTCAGATAGCTTCTATTTTGAGGGAGATCGGGCAAATAAAAGAAAACCACCAAGGAGAAAAAAAAAATACTTCAAACACTTAATCCTGACCCTTCCTATTAAACAGAAAGGAAATATTACTTGGAAAATTCAGAGCATAGTCTGCATATGTCCCTGCCAGGAGACAGAAGGTGACTCTGTCCTGCCACAAGCCTGAAGTCAGTCTCCTCTGTAATGATTTTCCCTCTCTGATTATGTTCTGAAGAGGCAAATGTGTTCTTCTGGTCGTGGTGCATCGGGAGCAGAGATGCTGCAAGGGCTGCTCCCAGGGAGCAAAAGCACGTTGTTTATGAGCAAGCCCAGTTAAACACTGATTATTTCTGTTTGGTTTGGCAGATTGCAGAAGCAGGGTCGCTAATTCAGCTCTTTTCCCAAATCATTTAAGTGCAGAAGTCGCCAAGTCTTCCCTTGCCTCCAAATATTTACAGGAAGTCATTTTTGCTGCATGGCAGCATTTCGTGTCCCATAAGCTGTGCCTATGAATGGTTCCAAGGGTGCAACGCAATCCTGCCTCGAGATAATGCTCCGGTGAAGTCCATCTAGATTAAATACTGTCTCTAAACCACTGTGGGTTCCTCAGATAGGTATCAGGATGCTCATGACAGAAAACAGGAGCAGCTGGAGTTTGCAGAGTGAGGGGAGCTATGGGCTGAATGAAGTCATCTGCCTCAGTGTGAAAAACTCTGACGCCAATGGGATTGCATGAGGTCTAGGAGAGGATTAGGGCTGCTCTCCGCATGACAGCCACATACGTGCTCCAGCAGCGTGTCCCTTCTGGGTAAGGATTGGTGACGTGCAGGCACTCATCACGCTAATAGGAAAGCTATTTAGGGGAATTCTCGCAGCTTTATGGAACAGCCCCTGGTAATTATTCACTGGCACACATCTCTCCTACTTGTTAGAACAGTTGTTGAATGCAGTTCATGCTGAAAGTAGTTTTCTTTTCTCTTTGGAAGTCCTGCCGTGGCAATTTGACCTTGGGGACCAGGTTACCTGGTCTGGGTAACCAGAATGCAACATGAGCTGTTGAAAGTAAATCAAGCCACTTTACAAGGTCATGAATGGCTCTTGAAGTTCACTTGTGCCACCACAGATCTCAAAGCTGGGACAAATGTTTATTACTAAGAAACTGCAAGTGGAATTTATTGCTGCCCCTGTGATCCCAGTGGTTTTATGGGAGCCCAGGGGAAATGCTGGGGAAGCCCTGACCTCTGAAAGGCTGCTCCTCTCCAAAGGGAGCACCCAAACTTCTGCTTTGGGTGCTTGCCTGGCTCCACATGCCTCTTACTCAAGCACACTGAAGCTAGCCGGCATGCTGATGACTTCCTTGTTGGTGACTGGAGTAAGACTGTAAACTGCAGTCCCTAATTATAGACTTTTGCCCTGCATGGCTGATAGTAAGTCCAGGAACAAAGAGAGATGCCAGTAATCAAGGACTGGATCAATAACTTTAATCCTAGAGCAGAGACACCCTACACTTACTCAAAGTGAAACCTTCCAGACTGAGATTTAAGCAGCTAAAAAAACTGCTTCTGTAAACTCATTTGTTTTCTTTCCTTCCCCTCTCACCAATGCAATGTTTCCAGCAGGAGATGCATTCCTTCCTCCATTGCCAGCATTCTCATTTCCCTCTGGAGACAGCCAACAAGCTGGGCAGAAGTGTGGAGACACGCATGACAGCGCTCTTGAGTGGAGCGAATTTACTCCCAGCAGTGAGCATTTTCCAGTGACAACAGGCAGTCCTAGGGTACTTGGGCACTGTGTATGCTGCAGAGCCAGTGAGTCCCATCCCCGCTCTGGAACACGGGAGCAGGGCTGGAGATTTCCCACTCCATACCTCCAAATGTGCTTCAACTGCTGATGCTATCAGGAAGCCGGTATATGGGACTCCATGATCTTCAAGGTTTCCAACCTAGCTGGTTCTATGATTCTAACCCGAGGGAAGGTCCAGGCTCTGTGCTGACCCCGTATGACACGGAGCTTGGACCCATGTTGCAGAGCAGGGTGACACCGGTGTCCACCCCTCAGCCAGTGTAGGAGGGGGAACTCCACTGTCTGAGACTGTTGAGGGCTCCCACTATCCCCTGACCACCAACCCCTCAGCGGGCGCCGCAGGGCAGGGAGGAGGTTAGGGGGCAAGTGGGGGACTTTGGAAGAGCTTTCTGCTTTCCTTTCCTTTGCCCAGCACAGGTTTCCTGTGTGACTCCAGATGAGTCATTTAGTGTCTCCATGGTTCCCTCTTTGCAAAACCGGACTTTCCCTACCTCAAAGGAATGATAAGAGAATTAATATGCTAATGAGCCTCGGATACTCTCTTGCTGTGGACTGAATCCAGTTAAATCAGTACCTCCTCTTACTAAAGTGCCAGAAACATCCTGATTTTCTGGGAATACAGGAGTTATTCCTAAGAAAACAAGTAAGGTTTTGGGTGGCTGCACCAGCGCACACGTGGTGTTTGGAAGTCCTTCCCAATAACTAATTCTCTTTGTCATGTGTAAGTCATTGTAGTTTGGCTCTGTTGCTGCTTTGGGCCATTCCCTGTGTAGACAGGGAAGACAAAGACTAAATTACAAGTAATATATTCTCCAGTATAAGCAGTAAATGGAAGCACAGAGCTCACTTGTGAAGGGGGAGTCATTTGACATCTGTGGATGGGGATAATGGCATAATTTACAAGGGCGTTGCAGAAGCCTAATGGCTGGTTCTTTTTCACCGCATCCAAATCAGAGCAAAAGCGCAGGTAGAAAAAGAATTACAGAAATGGGAATCTGCCCATGGCTTGGAGGCTGAGGAGGGCGATCCAAGACATCTCAGAAGAACAGAAAAGCACCAAGAGAGTGCTTATGCATTTTGGTGTTGTTTTGTCCACTGAGGTGCAGCACAGACAGATGCAGACAGCCTGAGTTGAGTTGAAGGGGTCCTCCCAAGGCAGTGACACATGCAAGAGGGCTGATGTCTGCCATAGGGAGGAAGGTGTTAGTGAGAGCTAATTGTCTCCATTAGCCCTGCCTGCAGGTGTGAGCATGGGAGGGGAAGACAAAAGGGGGAGTGGGAATAGAAGTGGTTCTCTTGACAGTGGGTTGCTGCAGGCTGTGAGTGGGGTCTGCAGTAGGTGCTTCGGTGTGCAGTGAGCTTCAAGTGTCGGGATGTGCTGATTCCTGAAGGTATGGAAGGGAAACTGAGGCATGTTCTATGGGGTGGTTGTAGGGGAAACAGAGGGAGCCTGGCTGCTCATGGTCATGTTTTAATCTGTTTTCTCATTTACTCAGTTCTGGCTCCCTTTAGTGCCCCAGTAAAAAACGCTCAAACAACAACTAATACTTATGAGATATTTCCTGTTGTGTGCAACTCTGAGTTAAGTTAGTGCCTTGGCTACAGCCAAAGGCTTCCTCTGGACCCTATCCACATAAGTAATCACTAGTGATGACTACAGGGTGAGTGGGACATGTTGCTCTGCTCCCTGGGCCTATTATTGTGATTCCTGGAATTCCTTGTAGGTCCCTGCTGTGGGAAGGCTGTGCTGTGGCCGAGAGCAGCCTTCTGCTGCTCCCCTCTTTGACCCATGGAGCATGGGTCTCAAAGAACTGCAGGGTGGGTTCCTCGTTCTGTGACTGTCCCAGAGGGAACAGGGAAAAAGGGAAAGAAAAAAAGAAACACTTACTTTAGATGAAGAGTCAGATGTAAAAAGCCCACAAAGGGTAAAACAGCAGCAAGCAAGCAATGTCCTGTCTGATGGCTATTTTCTGTCTCTCAGATCTGATATTAATGACAGTGGGGCTTGGAGCAAGCTGCTCCAGTGGATGGTGTCCCTGCTTGTGACAGGGGGTTGGAACTGGGTGAGCTTTAAGGTCCCTTCCCACCCAGAGCAGGCTGGGATTTTGTGATGCTATATAAGAACGGGGAAGATGGCAGGATAAAAAGAAGTGACATTTGTTCAGTAGTATTTATTATGCTAGCACTTACTGGTGGCCTTTTTGAGCAAAGATGTTCCTTTGACACAGGGTGCACCCTGCTCACTGCAGGGTGGCCTCATGTGGTGCAGTAAGCTGATCACTCTGTGGATTAACATCTATGCTAATTCCTGTGGCTTCTGGTAGCCAAGAAGACACACAGGTTGCGTCCTCCCACATGGATGTGTGAAGAGAGAGTGCAAGCGTGGCTTCTGATGTGGTTCCTTTCATGTGGTGCATGTTGCTGAGTGATAAACAACCAGAAACACAAGTGCTGACGGGCAACTGTCATGTTCAGAAAGGAGAACCTGTCCCAGACTTGATCGCATGTCTCCTGTGCTCCAGGTTAGTGCTGCAGCCCCGGGCTCATAGGCTGTTCTCATCTTCAGGTTGAATCAGGTAAAGATTCTCTTACACAGCAGGGAAAGAATTTTAGGAATCTTCCTCAGGAAACTGAAGAAACAAATAAGGCTTGTTCAGAATGTTATTAGTCATTTTGTGGACCTGATACTGATGGGTTTGTTACTAAAGGGAACAGGTATGGATGCACCCTCTGAAAACCCTGCTATGGCAGATGTAAGCATGGCTGCAATAGGATAGGAGATAAATGAATCGAATAGTTGTCAGAACCCTGTTCTCTAAACAGCATCTTCTGCCACTCTTGCTCAAGTATTGGCTGCAATAGACCGTTGGGCTGATATTTTGGAGTGTTGCCTGTATCTTTAAGTATCTTCAGTCTTTGATTTACTGTGAGAATGAATCTTCCGTCTCTTCACCTCTTGTTTTGCCAATGTGGTGTTTCTGGAGCTGAATCCTGATCTGAATGCACTGCTTGCTGCCAGTACTGTACTAGTAATGCATGAAAATATAGTGGAGTTTTGCTTCTGAGTTGTAGATGGTTGCTTACTTGACACTTTGGGGGAAAACTACTGAACATGAAATATTCCCCAATGTTGGGGTGGTGATTTCTAGGGCCACAGGAGGCTATCAGATACCTGCTTTGTGAAGCATGAGCTAAAGTTATATATTTTCTGCTGACTTTTTAAGCTGTGTGAACGTAAACCTAAGTGAATGAGCCTTGATTTGTTTGCGCCAAATCTGACATTAGACTGGCCTTAATGTGTGATGAAGGTGAAATAGTCTCATGTGTGTCCTCTGCTGCAAAGGGAAGGGTGTCCGGTGTGTCAGCAGAGGGACCTTGGGAACTTCTGGAGTTAGGAGATGTAGCTACTTCTGAAGGGCTAATAGAGGGGGTAGAGACTGTGTTGAGGGGCCACAGTCCTTCATAGGAAGATGAGTATGAACCCCTTTATTATGAGGCAGCTTTAGCGTTTGGAGGTTTGCATCCTGGCAATGGACAGGCTTAAAGGGAGGGTGGAGAAATTACATAGGCCAGACACACTGGAACCTGCCTGGTGTCCCCTCATCACTGTTGTTCTGCAGTGATCTGACTTGGGTTATAGAAAGTAAAGGAGAATGGAGTGTAGCTCAATCCTGAGTTCCTCCAGAGAGTGTACAGCAGGAGCTGGTAGCAGGGTAGTTTGCCTTATCCCTTAGGAGATTAACCCTGTGGTGGTGTAAGACTTTTCTGGGAAGAATGGCCATAAATATCTTCTTGAGATTGTGGTTGTAATTTGGAAGTGGGGGTAAGGAATAATGGGTTTGCCTACATGAGAATTAGCTGCAGTTGATGGGTAAATATCTTGGGTTCAGCTGTAACGGTTATTTTTCTCCATTTTAGTAGCTGGTGCAGTGCTGTGTTTTCAGCTTCAGTCTGAGAACAATGCTGATAACACACAAATAAGGCAGCGTCTGGTTTCAATGGACCTAGAGATCTGTACCCACATACTGGAGTTTTCCACATGCTGTAATATCTTTCTTACCTTCTCACTAGATAACTCGATAAGAAAGAGGAACAGTCCACTGCTATAGGAAAAGGTTGTTTCAGATCTCCTTAGTTTTGTCTTAAAGAATCCCCTGATTTAAGTACAGAAGTCTCACTTCCTTTTCTTCAAGAAGCGAAGTCACCTTGCTATATAGGGGCAGGGCATGGGCAGCACTTAGAAAAGATGCCATTTTTCATCATTTGCTTTCAGGTGCTGATGAGAGAAAGGAAGTGTAGTGAGCAAACCTTTATTTTGTGTGGTTTTTTTTTCACATAACCATGCCCTGACAGCTTTTTGCTTGCTGATGCCTTCATAGATTCCTCCCACTTTGTTCTCTGCATGCAGGTTTACTTTTTCCTTTGGTATCTTTACAGAAATACCAAGTTGAGGAGTTGATGAATTGAGTCCAGTTGTGAGAATTAGGAACTGAAGACTCAAGTGTTTTCTGAATCTATCCTGAATATATTCTGTTTCTATTATTCTGCTGCAATGTGAAATGCTAAAGAAGTGTCAAAACACAGTGAGGTTTTACTGAATAATCTTCTTATTGTTGAGCAGAAAGGAGTTAAATGGGAGCTTTTTATTCTAAAGCAAGGTACAACATTTTGGGGATGCACTGTGAGTCTCTTTGGAGAGAGATGGATGTTGTTTAAGGGTGTTTGGCACCGTTAAAAATGAAAGTGAGTTTCACCTATTTCTCAGAGAAAAAGGTTTAAATCAGTGTGGAACTGAGAATCATAGAATCACAGAATGGTTTGGGCTGGAAAGGACCTTAAGGTCATCCAGTTCCAACACCCTGCAATGGCCAGGGATACCTCACATAAGACCATATCGCCCAAAGCTCTCTCTGTTCAGTCTGTGCTTGAACACTGCCAGGGATGGAGCATTCCTGACTTCTTTGGGCAGCCTGTTCTGGTGCCTCAGCACTCTCGCAGTAAAGGACTTCCTTATATCTAACCCAAACTTCCCATGTTTAATTTTAAACCCGTTCCCCTAGTGCTCAGTCATATGCCATTGCCCAAAACTCTCTCTTTAAAGCCCTTAAAAGGAAGGTTTGTGGAAATGCCTGAAACTTGTTCTCAGACGAATTTGGCTTATTTGGATTAGGATAAATTTTCTCTGTGTGTATTCTGTATGTGATTAATAGCTTACATAAAAAATACCCAAACCCTACACATCTGAGAACCTCTGTAACATGCATTACAGAGCACGCTTCAACCACTCTGGCATGAGTAAAGATCTGCCCTTTCCAGCTGTAAACATGAGCACTTGGTGGGTGTTCATTAGAATAAAGACAGACTCAGGAATAAATATGAAACAAATAAAATGCTTTTATTTTTTTTTTGCTTTAAGACAAAGTTCTTCTTTAAAGAACTATTTGTAAACTTCATTGTCAGAAAGCATCAAAAACGTTCTCTAAAATAAATAGCTATTAAGTACGATACAGCTAAACTTTATACCATGGTTTTTACAGTTTCTCTCACATAAAATTAAAACAACCGTTATGTACAGTATCAATAAATATGCAGCAATCACTTTCAGTGCCTTTTTGATGTTTTAATATCAAACTGTACAATCAATGAAAGAACGTTTCTTTGTGCAAGAATGAGAGCATCTGGAAAGCTAGTTCAGTTCATTCATCAAAAACCCCAAACAGTCCTGACTTATGGTGCTAAATGAACCAGGTTGTAACTTCTTGAGCAATGCCTTTCATGCTGTTCTGAAGGATTTAGCAATAATACTTCTGAGGCAAAATGAGTTTGGAGCTGTTGATAAATACGGCTCCTATTTGTGCAATTCCTAATCTAGCTTTGGCACCAGGCCTCAGAAACAAACCCAAGAGTGGAGTCCCCATTTCCTTTGAGAACTTGTCTGATGGATGCTGAGTGTGTTAGAAAGCATGTCACTTATTCAGCTGCCTGGCCAAGAGCTGAGATTTTTATAGCATAGGACTTCCTGTGAGAGCAGATCACTTATATTTCATCTCATCTTATGCTCCATCCTGCAAGATGCCGAGGGGACAAAGTCTCCATGCTCCTGCCAGAGCTCTTCCTAAAAGCTGGACATATTAATGGTGACATTGAAATTGTCCCCAGCTGGGGAAAGGGGTCTTCATACAAGAACAAAGCTGGCAAGTAGCACATCCAGCTGTGGTTGGGCATCTTGGCCAAAAGATGAGAGCAAGGAACTCTCATGGGTAGTGTTCTACTCTGCAGGATGAATTTCATGGAGCAACAACTTAATCATATGGAAGTGAGGTTCTCCTTTCCTTCAGGATTCATGTCCACATGTATATTTGCTAATACAGAGATTCAGCCTTGCCAGTAGCTTGCCAGCTCTATCCAGCTGAGTGCAGTGCAGTGATCACATTCACCAAGTGCTGCCATTATCTTACTTGCATTTAGTTAAGAAAAGACTACGCACATCCCTCTGCAGCCCGGGGAGAGAAGCACCTCTGTTATCCCCACCTTTCCTAGCTTATGTAGCCTTTCAGGAATGTGCATCTCTTCCCATTACCTGGCTAGAGAGGGAGCCTAGAAAATTGTTGAGAATAGACACCTTTTATATGGTTAAAGGTAGGCAAAATGAAGCACAATGCTCAATGGGGGAGGCTGTATGTGCCACTTTATTTAGACCACAAAGATGATGCTAAGCTATTACCCTGGGTGTGCAAAGCAGAGAACAAAATGGCAGTAAATCAAATGAATTCTGCTTAGCTCAAGTTAAAACAGAAAATAATTGGAAAGTTATAATTTACTTTTGCTGCTGTTTTAGATGTGAGGTTGCAATTGGATAAAAAACCTCAACCCCCTCAATCTTTCTGGTGTTCCAGGAGAAAGCAGTTTTATTCCTATTCTCTAATGAAATCTTGGCTCATCTACAAAGGCTGCATTTGCAGGTGGATGGAAACCAGGGTAAACATGTCCTCTGTCAGAGTTCTCAAGTAAAAACCCGCCTTAAGCCTTTAATCAGAAACCTCTTCTGAAGCAATTCAAATGTGACACTCCGAGTTCCAGCCAGGAAAACAAAAGAAAATTTGAAAATACAAAATCTATGTGAAAACTTCTCAATTTTGCTACTGTAATTCTTGGCAGCAGAGGAATTGAAGATCAAACATCCAGGATTAGAAATACATAGCCAGTGGTTGCTGTTCTGAAAGAGTAAGGACAGCAAAGTTTGAGCTAGAACAGGGCTAAGGTTGTCCATAGCTTGGCTGCCTTCATTTGACCCTCATCTGGCCAGGATGTCCTAGCTTTGTTGTGTCTGGAGCTGAACAAGTGAAAGCATTCAACTGCTAAGCTGCCAAGGAGCTGTTATGCATGGTTATAGACAAGGCAAACCTGGCTTTTTGGCAGGGTGGCGATACTGTGGCTCCTGTCTCCCATGGGTGCTCAGTGGGTGCAGCTATGATGCAGCTTCTGATGATCATTGCTTTTCATTCGGACTTTCTTTTTGAAAATAGACTAAGAAATAGCAAAAAGAAGGAATCAGCTTTTCCCCGCCCTGCAAAGGGACTGGCAAAGGAAATCTGCTCAACCTTTACGGCTTTGCCTTCTGTCTCTACAGACCCTGGGGGAAAGACTGACTCGGAGTTCACTCTGGTAAGCGACCTCTATCAGTGCATAAAACAAGGATCATTCACACATTAACACACAAGAAATAAGTTTCATATCAGCATTATCTGGCTCTACTGGCTCACTCCTCTTAATTGTGCCATTTGGTTAGAGTTTCTGAAACCAGGATCAAAAGTTGTCACATTAATTAACTTGCATTTTTATTATCACAAAGCTTGGAAACATGAGGTTAAGTCAGTTCTACTGGTAAAAACACATCAGTGCTGAAGCACAAGGCATTAATACAGTCACTCATACAAAATCCTTTACAGTAGCAAAATGCTATACTGGTATCTAATACCCACATTTGGGCAAGGATTCTTGACATTTCCTGATTCTTCTAAAGAATGAACTTTCTCCTCATTTCTCATCTGAAATGATGGGCCATTTAGGAGATAAATAAAATACAGCGCAGTGTGGTCAGTTATACCATACAGAGGTGAAAAATTAGATTCCCCCAACTTCCCTTTCTACTGGTGTGCTTATCCTAATAGCTACTGAACTGTTATGTCCAAACTCATCCCAGCAGTATCCTTTTCATCATTTGGGTTATGTTTTGCTAAGGAACATAACCTTCAGTTTTACACCTCTACACCCTAATCCTGCCAACATACATGTGCTGGATACGGTCCACGTAAGTGCTCCTTGATTTGGAGGGTTGATCCTACAATGGTGTAGTTGATAGTGGCATAGGTAAAACATTTTATCCCCTTTTCATTTGAGCAATGTAGATTTTTATCCTTCCCATACACCAAATAGGAAAACTGAGCTTGCTTTGACAATGATACCCCTCTAGCCACATGCTCGGGACTAAGTACAGCACAAGTATATGTTGGTAAGATTGGAGCTTATATCTTATTGCTTGATTTAAGTTGACTTCCTTATGTCTATGGAGAGAAAAGTTAATGCTTACATATCAATAGTTTTTAAGGGGAAAGAGAATGGTAGGTAAGTGGAACTAAAAATGAATCTGCATTACATTTAGTGTTGGGTTTTTGGGGACCAAGGAGACTAAGGAAGGAGAAAGTTCCTAAGAATTGAAGTATTTTGAGCAGGCTTTACATAGACAAAAAAAAAAAACACAATTTCTTGCAATGGTTTTCTTCTGCTTCCTAAAAATATATAAAGGGTCAAACCCTGAAATTGCACGGTTTTAACTTATTTAACATGAGCTGCCTCTTTTACCCTTTTTTCTCCAGCTTGGATTTTTTTCTTACAACTGTTTTAGTTTCACATCCACCCAAACCAAAACCTGTTTTCAGTCTGACCACAGATGGAAAGGCCACTTGTTCACATGGCCAGATTGCATTGTCCTCTCATGCAATTGAAAATGCTGATGCATCTGCATTTTCACTTCTCTAGAAATGGTTTGCATTAAAGATGATTGTCTAATTCACTAAACGCAAACTTCTCAGAACACTTCAGTCCTTATTTAGCTTTGGGAAAAATCTGAGCATCCGCTTCATGGATTCTGCCTGAGATATTTCCCTTTAAGCTCGTTCTCTGCCTCATTTAGTTGGCTTTACTCTGACTTTAAGCCATTGGCTTCTGTGGAGGAGGATTTGACGTACCACAGGGTCAGAATCAGTGCCTGCATATTTGTTCTATTTGTTGGTCACTATTACAGAAACATTATTAGCACTCAAAAGGGGGGAAAAAGAGAGAAAGAGAGGATTTCCACTCGGTTAGATGTGTGGATTAATATGGTTGCACCACTTTAAAACAAGTAATGCCAAATATATTATTATATGTAATTTAAAATGTGCTAGTGTGCTATATGTACTAAAAGCTGATGTGGGTGTAAAAGCCAGCTCTAACAGGACTACAATAAATATCCTGGTGTCATGGAAAATGGTTCAAGCAAGTCTCACCTGTAATGGAGTTGCAGCAGGCACCATTTTGCTTGTGAAATGCACTGTTAGTGTACAGTGGACACAAATGATGTGCCTTGTGGTAGAATAGGCCTGTTATTGCCAATGGGCTTCCCAGGACTTCTATGGAATATATACACACGTGTATATTCTGTATATATGTCTATATGTGTGTATATACCCCATAGAAGTCTCTTTTATTCTTTGCAAAATACTGCATTCACCTCTCCTCTCCCCCAGATCCCATATTTACCATCATTCAGAGCATGAGGCATTAAGGGATGATGACTTAGATACAGTTTTTGTGGTAATCTGCTGTACAAGCATTATGGCCTCAGAAGGATGCCGTCTCATCTCATTTGTGGAAATAAAGAGATTTCTGAATTTCTGTAACTGTCTCAAACCAGCTAGAATTTGCACCCCAATTTTTCCCAAGGACAAACCAAATCCATCCTACATAACACTTCACAGAAATTTTCCTATCTAGTTACTGAGAATCGCCTGTCCCAGACAGGTCAGTTTTAAATCCTCCATTTATGAGATTTACCACATGGTTTTCTGGTCACTCAAAGTTCACCCCTAGCCTACAGAGTTTTAAAGAGCTCTTAGTTTCTTTCAAAAACATATTTTTCCTTCCCCCTTCATTGTCATTTCCTGTGCTTCAGCTGTGCTACTGACTTTGCCTTGTCTGCTCAAGCAGGTCTTTCTATAGCAATACATTATCTCCTGCTAGGAAGAGGCTCACTGTGGACAAAGAAGCCTGGTCTCTCTGCTGTTTTAGCTGCACATGGTCTTTTCTGTAGCTGGGGTCTCTCCATCACAGAACTTCCTTGCTCATTTAAGCTCTTCAGCTCGAATCAGTGCTATGTATTCCCCAACCTCAGCGACTCCCTGACACGAACAGTGGGCTTTGAGTGGAAATGAGGCAACCAAACCATGTTGTCGCTTCTGGCCAAAAAGTGGAAAATGGAGGAAATCCAATGAGGTGAGGAAGGAAAGAGAAAAAGATGCAGAGAGTGCATCTGGTCATTGCAGGAATGACTGGGTTGTAGGTGCTCACGTGTGAGACCTCGTTAGCAGATTACAGTGTAAAGTCCAAGTCTATGAGAACATGACTTGAGACACTGTCAGCGATCTATTTATTGTGGAAGGAGAAAACAAGCTGGGGAATTTCCCTGAGAGACAGTAATGTCTATGAAAATAGGTCTATGAAAAACGTGAGGTGGGGAGGTGAATGTTCTTGAGCTCCACACCTGCCCATGGCATGCCATGATGGTGTCTTTGGAACTAACCTTGTATACGGACTGCTGGTTGCCAGCCTTCACCCAGGGAAAGGCTGGGGAGTCTCTTGTGGTTAGGGGACTGCCGCAGCATTGGCAGTGGTTGCAAGGGGGAGCACCAAGACAGTGATTTCTTTAGCTGCACTTGCCTTGAATTGAAACATAAGGGAAAGCAAAATGTTGCAGAGGTTTTCTTTCAGAATATCAGTGGTTGATTTAAAAAATGTGGGAATTTTTGCTACGTGCCTCTCTGTGCCTTGTCTATTCTGTTTTCCTAATGTTAGGACCTAGCAGGGATAGGTTTCATGCTGAAACAGAAAATTTTCTTGGGGGGAAAAAGAAATCAAAAGTAGCTTCTGCAAAGCACAAGATATAATTTAAATCCACTTTAGAGGGAAACTGAAGGGATTAATGAAGCAGTTGATGATCTGAGCTTTGTTAGTGCAAAGTACTGAGCAAATCCTTTTAGAAGTATAGATCTGTTTCTATGGTTCTAGAAGGAAATGATGGAAAGGAGTTACCTTTTAGAACCGAGAATCTCAAGAAGGGTCGTGCAAAACTATACTGGAAGTGCTGGAGAAAGTTCAAAACCACTTTTCCGTGGCTATAATTTATATATTGGACATGGAGTTAGTGATGTAGCCTAGCTGCAATATTCCGGATCAATAATCCCACCCACAAATACAAACTGCTCCTCCTTATCTCTTGAAGAGCTCTCAGTTTTCACTTTCAAAAACGTATTTTTCCTCCCATCCTAGTTTCATTTTTTCTGTTTGGTTGGTTGTTGGGTTTTTTGGGGGAGTTGTTTTGGCTTTTTTTGTGGTTTTTTTTTTTCTAAGTCGTTTTTGCTTCTTTCAATTCAGCCTACAGCTTCAGCTTTCCCTACCCCTTAATGTAAGGCTGCAGAGAGCTGCAGAGAAGTGACAGTACAGAAGGATAACAGCACAGAGTTCGCACCCCAACATACACCCACAAAGCCAAGATCCAGTAAGGTCACACCCGGACCCTGATGGGAAGACCCTACTGGCTGCTGCCAGGGACTACAATAAAAAAGCACCAAAGAAAGTGATGTGCTCCTTGGTGTAATCCACCAGCTTGATGTCACTAACGTTGACCATTAGCCTGTCTCCTACTTTTAAGGAGACCACAGCACCCAGATAAATGGGCTGGAACCAGTTATTTCCATTTTCACTGAGGGTCTTGGTGCCAGTCAGCAGATTGGTGGGCACAGGGTAACTGTCAGTGACTTTGGTGATGATCTCAGTGACAGAGTTTGGTTTAGTGTGATTTTCAATTGGCCCTCGGAAAGTGACCTGAGCATAGACGTAGTAGTCCCCAGACACAGGTATCACCAGTGAGTTGCTGGAGTAACTCAGGTTGTTCTTGGTAAAGGCCAAGCCTCGCTTGTCTTCCCACTGCAGGATGGGCAGATGGTTTCCCGTGGTGGTGGTGAGGTCTTGTCTCTTCACTGTGGGAAGAAGAAAGATGAAGAAGGGGTGGGTTAGTCTGCTTTATCCAGGGATATGCTGTAGGATGCAATGTGAGATCTCTGCTTCAAAGGGTGAACTATTTAAATGGGGTAATAAAAATGCTAGGACAGAAATGTTCTTATTTTACAGCTTGAAAGCCGAGATGAAGTGGCTGCAGGCCAGCTATCCAGTGATGGTTTTGGAGGGTGTTCATAAGGCATCCAGACTGAGCAATCAGGAGTTAAAGTCAAGGATGCTTCTGGAAGACCTTGGCCAGTACAGGCTACCTGGAGTATGCTGTGACTGGATGTCCTGGTTGTGGGCAGATCCTGAATGAAGAGACTGTCCTTCCTGAAGGCTGAGTCTCGTGGCACTGTGGAGCAATACCCTACACATCCAAGGTGCTATCTTACCTATTTACAGAGTAAAAACCTTGTTTTAAGTGAAACCAGTGCTGGGGCAGTTGTATATAGTTACCATGCCTGTAACTAATGGTTCAGGACAGGAATAAGAAATTTTAAAGCATCATTTTCTTCAGTAGCTATGGCTCACAGTTGTTTCTTAGACACTACTGTGCATGCAAATATTTCCCCATGATCAGCACGATCTACCACCAAACACTGAGACGCTTCTATTCCTGCCATTTTGCTTCTGAAGGATGTTAGGTTTTGTTAGCCCTGGTGTCAAGCTTCATGAATGCTCTCAACAAAACATTTTGCTTAGAATTGCCTTTGGTTTACTGGTGCCATTTGATTTTATCAAGTGCTCATAAGACCCCGCTGTGCTTCAAGAGGCCCAAATCCAAAGCAGCGCATTACATTTAGAACTGTTTTCATCTCTTTCTTTTCCTTTTCTTTTCTTTGATGCTTTGCTGGAACAAAACCCTAAGCTGTTGTCAGCCTCAGCTTTCTCCAGACTTTTCCCAGTCTTGTGGTTAGCCGATCACAAGCAGAGCTCTAAGCCAGACCTCAGCATCAGTCTCATGAAGGCTGAGGATGCTCCCCTGGCTGCAAGGGTCTCAGGGGATGAATCAGGGAACTGCTGCCCTATTTCCTTTGCCTCTCCTCTGCTCTTTCAGTTTCTCTCACACAACACCCAGGAGAATAAGTCCTAGACTTATTTCTACTCATTTTTTAATTCAGGGAAGCAAAAGAGTTTTCTCTTTTCTTTACTGTCTGCCACATGAAATTATTGTGGTAAAACAGCAGGTGAAGTGGTGGACAGGAAGAGGATAAAAACCATTCAGGTTCTGCCAGGTATTAAAACGAACCTGAAAAGTTAATCATAAATGCTGAGAAAGACTGAGGCAATTGATTTCCAGGAAATGAGACATTTTTTGTGAGCTTGAGTTAATGTTTAAAGTTTATTTTGATTTAATATTTGGGGAAGGGGCACATTTGCATGGGCAGGGATGCAAATGGAGTGCAGGTACTGATTACTGTGATACTCTGTTGACAATAACCATTAGGTTTATCCTGGGTGAAATGAGATTCAGAAAAAGCAACGTGCTCAGCTCCCAATGGCATCTATTTCCCTGTCTCTTCTAGAAATCAATAATCCCTAAAGAGACAAGAAGGTGTTAGGAGTGTGATTTCTTTTATATTCTCTGAGTAGCACAATGAAATAATGGGTGTTTTTCAGCCTGCCTGTCAGTGCTGCTGAAGTATCAAATCTCTCTGGTCTTTCCCCAATCGGTTAAGTACATGAGGGGAGTATTTGTGTGTAGGAGGGACTGTGGTAGCAAGCCAAGCTATGTTATAGCAGTATTATGAGAACTATAAGGGTTAGAGCCAATGGAGCTTTTCCTGATACAGAGAGAGAGGAATAAAAGAAAGTGGAAGTGCTCATGGTCTGCCTCCATCCTCATCTACTTCTCAGGGTGTCTAAAGACAGGTCTGAGTCCTGGCAAAAGCTTAAAGTAGCATTTGGATCACTATAAGGTTTACAAGAGGTTGGAGTAACATGTCTCAGAGATCTGTTGGTAGCAGATGAAATACTGTTTGAGATGGGAAGGATCAGAAAAGATCAGAAAATTCCCGGAAAATATCCTGGGCTCTTTTCCATCTTGGAAATTTTGGGGGGAAATTGAAGAGAAGCTGCATGTGAAATATTCTTTTCCATGTAGAATGATGCAGTGGGTGTCAGTGACACCCAATTCTTCAATGTCTTTTACTAACAGGCAGCTTAAGTGAAGTACATGATTTCATAACTTCTAGAATTAGTCAGCTGTAAGTTTTACAGCTACAACCTCCCTTTTAGGATAAATCTCACTCTATTGATGCTCTCTATTTTCAAGTTAATTTTTCCCATGCTTTCAATCCTGATTGGGGGAAAAATTCCTGTTCAAATGCCTTTGAATACAGCACATCTTTTCTAGCAGCATTTGTACTTCATAGTTTTTATTTACTTCTTTTGTAAATAGATGGAGCCATACTTCCTGTCATGCTAATTCTTGAAGTCAATGAAATTTGCCTTTAATAAGGGGCTCATTGCTACAGTTCCTTCAACTTTCCTGTCCGCTATAAACTTTTGGCATCTCTTACATGTGAAATTATTTCTCCATTCATCAAATCCCTTTTGGCTTAGTCCCTTGCTGAAGAATCCCTTTTGCTTGGCAGCTTTTGGGTACGTTTTGGGACATATTGTTGAACTTGCGGGGTATCTAAACTCTCACTAGTGTGAAAACCTGATACTGAACACTGGACTCTGAGTCTCGGTCTCAGTGAGAGGTTAGAGTCTGAGTCTCCTGTTGTGCCCTGGGAGTTTAATAACTACCCTTAGAAAGGTCATTACTTCCAACAATCAAGTGGAACCGGAAAGTAACCAGATTTAGTGGAGCGTCTAGGGGCCATTGGCAGCATAGTAAGTGTGAGCCAGGTACCTCAGTGGGGTTTCTGCACCATGCCACAGGCTGGTGACAAGAAGGAATAGGCATTGGTCTGTATTGTGACCCAAAGTGCAACCAAACAAGTCAGAGAGGGGATGATGGCATGGCACAGTCAGCACTAAATACATGTTACTGCGCAGGAGAGAATGGGGATGAGAAAAGTCCTAGCTAGGTATTCTTCACTAGCTATAGCCACCCAGGAAGAAGAGATCTTGATGCCAGTTTGGATAAGTTCAAAATGCTCCGTGTGTGTTAAAAAGACCAAAAGCAGGTGAAAAGTTCATAATAAAGGAACAGAAATGAAAACACTGAGTCATTCTGCTACTGCTAATTCAATGGTGCATTGCTGTGAAAGTACTGTCTCTAGCCCTTGTTCCTCTCACTCCTCACGTTCAGATTATACGTGTCTAAAAAGCTGTATGTGTCAGAATATGTGTGCTGGAATAGAGAGCTGGAATAGGTTTCCTACAAGTGAGAGTCTGTAGTCTACCACCTTCACTTTGCAAAGTATACCTGCAGTGGGGGAATGTCCCATAGGCTTGAAGTATAATTGTTCCTCTTTCACTTTCTATGCATGAACCATGGTTTCTGAGAAGGGAAGGGGGCACCCAAGAAATCATCATGCAGCAGGTCTGAAACCATATTTCCTGACTGCGATGCTCTGCTAAGCTTGTGAACTCATTGCACAGGGTTCAGCACCAGAAATAAGACTGGGCTAAAAAAGGTCAAAGATAAGTTCATTAGAATGAGGTTCTCTGATGGCTACATAGGGTGCAGAACCCCCTTAGCTTTTTCTTTTCATGCATGCTGTGGCCAAATGTGGCTGCCCCCTCTCCCTAGCATGGGGGCAGTTGGGAAATGGAGAGACTTACACTAGCAGACATGGTCCTTTTGCTCTTTCAAACGTGCACTTAAGCAAAGATAGGATTCTGAACAAGGACAGGTCAGTTTTGGAGCTCTAGCAACCTGCATGTGAACGGGGATGGGACAGAGGGAGGAGCTTGTGGATTAGGGAAAGAAAACTATGCTGGGAAAGAACTCGCCTCTGGAATACAGATTGATTTCACCCTGTAGGTGAGTTTGTGTGAAGCATCATGTCACTTCTTGCACGTTTCAAGTTATTAACATGCTCCCCAGTACAACTACAGGGCATTGGGGTCACCTCTGTAGTGAGGTTTTGAGAGCTGTAAGTTGCTTTGGGTCAGAGCAGCTGGAGAGCCTTTCAGCATTCCGCTCCATCCACAGGAGAACCAGCCATGAATTTTTCCTCTTTCCTGGAAATAATACCTGTATTTTCCAGGTGGGGGGAGCTGGTGAGGACGACAGAAGGCTCACGACAGCGTCCTTGGTGTGGTGACAGCTACACCTTCACGGCTGAGGTGGTGAGATGGTGGCCCTGCAGATGCTAGTAGCCCCTTAGAAACATATTGCAGCCTACCCTGCAATAGAGCTTTGTGGCAGCACCTTCCTAATGCAGCATAAGGGCTTGGAGATGTTCACCTTTCCTTTTCCATGGAAAACAGGATCAGTTTTATGGCAACATGGTGTGTGTGACCTGAGAAAGATCTTGCAGAAAAATAAGGTCTAAAACTGATCTTATTTTACTTGATTTTTCTCCCAAAACTGGTAGTTCATCCCACTTCACTGCTCTGTGTGGGCTCCTTTCCTTGACTTTCCTAAGGGATTCAGCAGATCGCTAGAATTCCAGGGACTTAGTACAGTTGCAAGAGCTTCTCTTTCAGTGGAAGAAGCATAGAGTCATAGAATCCTAGAATGGTTTGTGTTGGAAAGGACCTTAAGATCACCTAGTTCCAAACCCTCTGCCATGGTCAGGTATGCCTCATTCCATCTTGGAAACACAACAACACTTCTGTCGACTACCTCCTTTGCAGTGCCTTTCCTACAAACACAGCCTGCAAACAACAATCTGTTGTGGTCAGCAAGGCAGAGCTGATGGTTATTTTCCTTGCAACACCTGATCCTATCAGCTCCATATAAACTGAGGTTACATCTGCTGGAATACTCATGGGAAACGCTTTATTTTTGAACAAACATTACCTGTCAGGTGAGCTCTTGGCTTTTCAGCACTGGGAAGTGTTTCTGTAACTGAGGGAAAAAAGGGAAAAGTCATGAGTAAGCATGTTAGATGCTATTCAAGTCAATGAGATGTGAGTGGTGACCAGTGGTGCTGAGGAAACCTGTGCAGCCCCTTTCCATTTCTGCATATGAGTCAGGAGTTACCTGCTGAGATTGCTTATTGACACCACTGAGGTAATAAAATCCCTTTGCATATGGATGAGCTCGTTAGACCTATATTTCTGAAGGGTGAACTAAGAGGAGCTGTGGTGTCCATGGGTCAGAGGGCTGTGTACATGGGCTCCCAAATCCATGTTATGCTGATCCCAGAGAGCTGCCGGGGATGTCTGTGCCTGCATTAGAAGGAGTTTGCCCAGTCCTGGGATTAGGAGTGGCTCGCACTTTCACTACGGCCCCAGTTATCTCCCTGTATCTTGTAGCAAGGTTTGTCTCCATCTGCCCTGGCTTGTTTGGCTTGGGAGGGGTTTGGGTGCTGCAGCAGTGATTGCTAAACCTCAGCACACAAAGGTGTTGGGGACGGGGAGGGAAGAACAAGCAAACTTACCAGTATCTACTGCCCGTTGCTTCAGAAAGCGAGAGCCCTTCTCTTCTGTGACCTGCAAGAAGAGATTCCAATGGGTTAGTTCCAGGCTCCAGCGTGTACAGCACCGACATAGAGGGTCTTGTTTGTGTTATCCCAGAAAATGGAATGTGCTACTGTAACATTACCAAGTTCAGCTAGAGTTTTTGTGTAAAAGGACAAGCCCTGACAAGGCTTCGCTTCATTGCAAGAGCTTTCTGCTGTTTGAAACCGCCCGTGCCTCTGAAAGGGTGCCAGGGACAGGAGCTGGGCTCCTGTAGTGATGGTTGTGCTCAACTCCAGTCTTGTTTAGAGGCTGGACGAGCCCTTGGCACAACTGGGAGAGGACTGGCAGAGTGGCTGGTGTGAATTAGCGATTGCTAGCCCTCCACTGGGATGGTGACTCCATGCAGCACCGCTGGAGCACCTCTGCTGCTCAGAGACTCTCCTGGTCCTCAATCTCTGCAGAGCAATGTGAGCAACTCCTCCCTGTCTCAGGACTCTCTGGAATGTTGGGCAGCCTCTTTGGAGGGTGGACAGGAGCTGAGACTGTCGGAGAGCGCAGGTGGCAGAGGGTGAGCTCTGCAGCTCACTGATGCTTTACCAAGAGACAGCAGGGTGATTCACAGTTCCTTGGCTCTTACATTTTGGTCCAGAGCTGAGCCCCAGCTTGCTCATAACCCATCCCTGTACCAACATGCATTTGCATAGCAGCAGGACATGGCCCCGGACCGCACCAAGCGGTTCTGGTGTTTAGGTCAAGCAGTTCAAAGGGAAGCTGCTGTCTGTCTGCTGCATGCCTAACAAGGCTGGTCCTTCTGAATAATGCTTGGGCACAGCCAGTGGCTTCTTGCCATGTGCCAATTCTTTTATGGTTCCTAACTGCAGGATGCTGTGGGATGCTGACTCTGGACCCAGACTCCCTGTGGTATGAGGAGCATCCCTTATGCTTTCCCCAGGGCACAGTTCATTGCAGGTCTATGCCAACAGTGTGGCTGCAGAAAGAACACAGTCTGGGATATGCAGCCAGCTCGGGGTTGGCTGTCAGGAACCCCATTACTCAATGTTTGTCAGGAGCACATTGGTCTGATATAGTGTGTTTAATGAACAGCTGCAATAAATACATCAAACAGAGCCTGCTCAGCTTGCAGGCAATGATTTGATGCATATTCATAAACAGGCTGAAATAATATTAACGCACAGATGATAAAGCTGTCTCCTGGTGTCTGTGTCGTGCATAACTTCAAATACTACAGGAGAAGCAGGAAATAGATGATATATAGTGGCTGGATGAAGAAGACTGGTTTTGAGAGGAGAATCACAGGCTGCCTGGGTTTGGGGACTGCCAGCCACACTGCTAAGTCCAGAGATATTTTAAGGTTTTACTAGCAGGGAACATCCCTGTGCTCCTGAATAAAACCATCGTTTCTAAAACAGTTATTCCAGTGTGCTGGAATAAAATGGAGAAGGAAAACAGCAGGGAAAAGCCTCTTTTAAACCCCTTCACCACCAAGGGTCCTGACTGCTTGCTGTGGCATCTAAACACGACTGTACTTCTGATGGGACACAGTCATAGCCAGGTGATGTGACATCGTCATAGCCAGGTGACTTTGTCCTTCTGTTGGTGGGAAGCACAAGATGCATGTGGAGGATTTCCCTCGAGCATTCCTCCCTTTCTTTTGGCCAGATATCTATGTGAATGAGTTGATTTACACCATTATTTATGTGACACTTCCTACATATTTATGAAGTGACAGACTTTCTAATGATGCTCAGTACCGCAATGAGCTGCAAATCAATCACAAACCTACATTCAATCATGTAGCTTCAGTGGGACTGCTTAAATATGTAAAGCCTAGCTTCCACTGAAGTACTGCAAATAAACTTGGAGGTTGCAATACAAACGGAGATGATGGGAAAGTGGGAAGAATAGCAAGAAGAATTCTGGGTTACTTTGGGGTTTTTCCTTGTTTTGGGTTTGGGTTTCTTTTTTTAATAAAGAAAAAGATTTCAACTGAAAGCTGAGGAGAAAGCTTCATTTGGAGATGCTAAGAGCAGTATGATGCAGTAGATAGAGCAGGGTGTTGCGAGGTGTGGAGTCATTCTGTTGCTTGGTAAAGTTGGGGTTCTTACTTTTCTAATGGTGCTATTTGATAAGAATACATATTGCTAACGCCAAAAAGAAAGGCTGAACATCCTCGCTCACACTCTTTGCCTCTTGGACCTCCAGGAAGGGCTGGGGCTGTACAGTGGGGAACTGTACAGGAGAAGCAGGCAGAGAGAGATTAATAAGCAAAATATCCCCAGCACCTCCACCCTATCTGTTTTTAGGACAAAATACTGTTTTATGGGCAGGGTCTATACAGGTCATACATGGTACATGCACACAGAGGTTTGCTAGCTCCAGAGATGCTGTATGGCCCAGACTGGGCAGTTTTGATAGGGACCTGTCCTATGCCACTGAAAACTGACTTTGATGCCCTTCAAGGGCCTGTAGGGACAGGCCAAGGGGAATGGCTTTAACCTGCCAGAGGGGAGACTGAGATGAGCTCTTAGGCAGAAGCTCTTCCCTGTGAGGGTGCTGAGGCGCTGGCACAGGGTGCCCAGAGAAGCTGTGGCTGCCCCATCCCTGGCAGTGTTCAAGGCCAGGTTGGACACAGGGGCTTGGAGCAAGCTGCTCTGGTGGAAGGTGTCCCTGCCCGTGGCAGGGGTTGGAGCTGGAGGAGCTTTAAGGTCCCTTTCAACACAAACCATTCCATGATTTTATGATTCTATGATTCTATGACTCCTGTACTGCAACAGCTCCCTTCTCCACTGCAAGACTGACATGGCGCACAGGTTCATGTCAAGCCTTTGAACGGGTTTTGGAATTTCCCTTTACACTGCTTGTGATCCTGGCATGCTAGGGATGCCATGAAAATAAATCCAAGTAACAACATCTCCAGAGAGCAGGGCTTGATGTTCTGCTCTGCTGGCCTAGCTGAGCAGAGTTGCTAAGGCAGCCCAAAGATGCTCTCCTTGCTGCTGTGCCGTTCCCATGGTAGATCTGTGCACTCAGACTGAAACTTGGCTTCCCTTTGGGGAAGGATACACATCATTCCTGGACCTCCCTCTGGAAAGGCATTATTAGAGCCTTTCACAGACTTCCTGCTGATAACACCATCCATGTGTCATTGCTTAAAGATCACTAGAACTCTATATCCTCACCTTGCTCTGCCCTGAAGAACAAAATGAAGTGATTTGTTTCTTCCAAAAGGGAAGCAGTGTAGTAAGCCTGGAAGGTGTCCAGGGAGGAAACCCATCAGCAGACTTCAATTATTCATGCAAGATGCATTATACCATGAGAAAGAGAGAAGCAGTAGCTCACCCGTCCTGCTGTGCTGACATAACTTGCCCCCCTTTTTTTCTGAAAGGGACGTTTCCTGAGGAAAAGGTGACTTTGTGTCCCTTTGGAAGCAGAATGTGGCACCACGTGCACCCACACAGAGGCAGAGATGAATGAACTGCCTCACCCTGTAGGTGAATGCAAGAGGCAGAACCCTATTGTACAAACCTTCCCCAGCTCCCTTCCCACTCCTCCTTGCTCCAGGGAGGATGGGCTTCTGCTTTTCACCTGCTGCTTAATTCCCCCCTTCCCACTGTCCCAATGCACATGAAGTTGATAATCTGGCATGTGTGAGCTCAGCTCTGGTCCTGGGCAAGAAGAGGACTCTTGTGAGCTTGCTGATGCAAGGGTCAGTGGGCGAAACTTGGGTCTGCCCACTTGCTCCCAGTATGCCCAGGGCATCCACACCCCAAAACCAGTGCCACAGAGGGCTCTGACACATTCACCTGGGCTCAACCTTCTCCTTCTAGGTAGGATTAGGATTGGAATAATTAGATATTAGGTCAAATAGTAATATTAGATTAAATATTAGGTATTAGAGAGGAGACTGAGATGAGCTCTTAGGCAGAAGCTCTTCCCTGTGAGGGTGCTGAGGCGCTGGCACAGGGTGCCCAGAGAAGCTGTGGCTGCCCCATCCCTGGCAGTGTTCAAGGCCAGGTTGGACCCAGGGGCTTGGAGCAAGCTGCTCCAGTGGAAGGTGTCCCTGCCCGTGGCAGGGGTTGGAGCTAGAGGAGCTTTAAGGTCCCTTCCAACACAAACCATACCATGATTCTATGATATGATTCTATCATTCTGATTTGGGTTATCAAAGGGGCACATGAGGGAAGAGCATCCTTTAACAATCCAGTTGTAACGCTTAAGATGCAGTAGGAAATACAAAAAGTCTTTTTCCCGTGAGCCTTTATGCCTGGAAGTGTTCCCATAGACTGAAACTCCCTACAGCTGTGCTGAGCTGCAGAGCTCAGCATGACACAGCACTATGGGGAATTAACAGAAAGCTTCATAGGCAGCCAGAGCACTCTGCTGCTGGACCACACTGGTGACAGTCGCAAGCAGTGAATGGAAAACAGGATCCAGCTGAACTGCAGCTTCACCTCTGGCCTTGGCAGGAAGGAAGCAGGCAGGCAGCCAGCCCCAGTCATTATTCTCTTCCTCACTGGGAGTCACAAGAGGCTGTAAGTCATCTGATCACCTCACCGCATCACTGTGGGAGTCATACTCACTAACAATCTGTGCATGCGCATGGAAAAACACTGGTGTAGCCCAGGCTAGAGCAAACCTAATGGCTTAAATTGTGCTTTTCCTCTTCAGGAGCCAAACCCACTCACAGAAATACTTCGGTAGCTCTGCCAACAACTTCAAGAGGCAGGAACACATTACTCCAAGCAGACAGGCTAACATTTTGCTATTATTTCACTCTAAGATCATTTCAAGAACTGAACTATTCTGCTCTGTACAACCTCACAGGGCAATGCAGCTGAGACTGCCCAAAGCACCTCTTCATTCTGTGTGCACCTGCTCTAGCTGGCCTGAATCAGAATCACAAATTTGTTTGGTTTGGAAAGGACCCTAAGATCATCCAGCCCCAACCCCTGCCACAGGCAGGGACACCTTCCACTATAGAGCAGCTTGCTCCAAGCCCCTGTGTCCAACCTGGCCTTGAACACTGCCAGGGATGGAGCATTTGCCACTTCTTTGGGCAGCCCGTTCCAGTGTCTCAGCACCCTCACAGTATAAAACTTCTTCTTTATATCTAACCTGAACTCCCCCTGTGTAAGTTTGAACCCGTCAACAGTCCCTGATGAAGAGTCCCTCTCCAGCATCCTTGTGATAGCAGTAAAAGGGTCAATGCAGTAATGTGCACTTTCACATATGCAAGAAATAAATAGGCAGATCTAACAGCCCTAGGTACTGCCTAGGCCTGATGCATCTCCTCTTAACTCTGCACAAGGTTTAATAATAACACAGAAGATGCTGCACCCTAAGTCCAGCATCACTTGGGAGCGAGAAGCAAGCTGCGCAGACTAGTGCCAGCCTGTTTGACTTCATCCCTGTGCAGCCCAGAGCGCATGTGTGCAGCCATGGGTACAGCTGTCACGCTCTCCAAACATCCTTAGGCTAAATGTGTGTGAAGTTAGAAAGCTGCCTTCAAGGTCACTTACTAACACTGCTTTCTTTGTTGTGGTTCCTAAGTGAGCATAGAACAAGTAGGATAATTACTGGGGGAATTTCAGACCTGAAGCTAAAATTCAAACCATAGCTCTTCCGACCTTTAGGTGTATATGCATCATTCTAGCATGGGGCAATCCTCCTGAATTCATAGCCTATTGTGGAAATAGGCACTTGTTTCCAGTCTGGCACAAGAAGGAGTGGGGTGGCATAGAAAAGCATTAGAAGCAACCACAGCAGCAAGCTTATCTTGCTAGGAGCAAAGTGAGTTCAGCTGTTTGTCAGAGGAGGTGAGCAGAGGAGATCCCTAGCTCTGGAGAAAGTTTTGATGGAAGTAAAATTGGGATGTGAAAATTAAATTTAGACTCCTGAACTGTCTCAAATCATGCAACTGCAGGAGTTTGTATTAATAATAAGCAAGAGCTGTATCTCTCTGTCCAGTGATGGATGATGAGCACTGACCCGCTGGCATCACCAACACAGTCAGCAGATGTTTCTTGAAATAGGACACTGGGAGGGGAATTCTCCTTTCTTAACATGAAAGAAGGGAAGAAGATGAACCATAGTGTCAAAATCTGGCTGAGATTAGTGGAGAGGCACTGATTTCCATCAACCAGCCATTTTTCTTAAGTGTTTCCTTCAGCACATCACTGAAAGTTTTGAAGTTGTGCCTTGTGCTGTGACCTGAATGAAATTAAGAGGAACAGAAAGCGTTGCCTACAAAGACCAAACCAAAATAACATTTATCCCAGGCAGATTTGCTCTGAGTAAGGAAGAAGGAATGTAACAGCGAGTTTCTTGCATTCCCTTAAATATGAGAAACTCATGAAGAGCATAAAAGAACCAAACAAACCCAACCCTGTAGACGCGGGATGTAGCGCACCAAGATAGAAATCAGCCATCAATCTCTTACCTGTCCAGCACAGGAGCTGGGTGCTCTGAGGTGTCCAACCAGCAGGTAGGCAATGGGCAGCACGAGGACCAGCACGGAGAGCAGGCACAGCAGCACTGCGCACCGTATCCTCTTCAAATCCTCCCGGAGGTGCATCCTGGCAGCTGGGTTGGTCCCAGGAGCCACTGCTTCCATGGGTATCTCAGCCCCACGGTCCATGACAGCTCCCGGCATGCGAGCTGCTGCTGCTCCTGGATGAGAACTGGGCATGGCAAAATCTCCTCTGGTGTCTGCCCTGCATGGAGACCCCCATTAAATAAGAGCTGCCCCGAGTGTGGGAAGGCACCGACACACACACACACCCTCCCTCCCAAGGAATGCACCGCCTACAATAGAAACCTAGCTCAGGGAAAGGGAGCACTGCGGCTCCCTGAGCTCCCCGAGGTGCCTGCTGCTGGCCTCCCTCTGCCTTTTTTTCCCCCTTCTGTGCAGAAGGAAGCTAGGAAAGTCCCAGTGGGTGGAACCAGGATAAACCCGGCTGCTGGGCTGGATAAACTTGAAAGCTTTTCCGCCTGGCAAAGGGAACATGAAACCAATGGGAGTGAAAGTGAGAAGTAGGGGGAGAGCAAGAGCCAATTGCGAGCGTGGGGTGGCCCGGAGCCCAGCAGTTTCAACACAGCCCCAAGAAGAGAAAGGAAGAGACTTACAGAGAGTGTGAGGGTATCGCAAGGGACCCCAAAGAAGGAGTCTGGTTCTCTGGAAAGTTGCTTCATTCCTGCATCTTAGCAGAACTCATAGCAGGCTGCAGTCAATGTACCTTTTGCCCCAAACAATCCAGGGTCAGGCCTAAAATAGGGTGTTGTGGGGTTCGTCATCTCCCAGCTTACTGTAACTGTGCTTTCAAAGGAGCCTGTTATCATGTCTTGGAAAAGCTGTGACTTTATTGCACTTGGCAAAAAAGTGATGTCATTTTTATTGATAGCCGCTGTCTGTGACTGAAGGACCTGCTGCCTATCGGCACCCTCAGGAGCTGCTCAGCACCTGATTTAGGGGAAACAAGCTCCGGCAGCAGCCGATGTCCAGTAGGAAGGGGCTCCATTGTGCCAGGAAAGGCTGGTTGCATGCTCGCACCCCGGCACACAGCAGTAGTCCACCCTCCATCCCCTGGCCTTGGTAGGGTTTAGGAAGGGCATGGCAGGAGCTGTCTGAGGAGATGGTGACGTACAGACTTATCCAGATTGTTGAAATGGGATTTGTTTTTCCATAAGAAAACATGGCTCTTGCCAAAACTGAAACTTTCTTCATTTTATACATGCACACACACAGTGCTGTGCAGAAGCTTCTCCTTTTTCCCTGCGTAGAGAAACAGGGTGGAAACTTGTGTGTTTTTTAATGAAAGAGCAACAAGGTTTCCCCCACCTCCCTATGAGAAACATTTCAGATTCGTGTTATTACAAAATAATATCAAAGAAAGAAAAATAGTTTCTCATATCCCATTCTGTCTACACCAACCCCCAATCAAACTCCAGCCAGCTCTTATCACTCACACTTCAATATCGCTCCTAGAAATCATAATTTACAGTAGTCCAGTGCTGCTTTTGATGTGCTAGAAAGCTAAAAGTCATGCTCTGAGTAATGGATAATTTAGTTAGTGAAGATGGCTGAGGCTGCCAGCAGTGGGGATGGGAATCCTTGCCAGCAGGTTGCACTGGGAATAGGTCAAGGGAAGAGAAAGCAGGAAAGAGAAAGCAAGAAATAATGAAACCCTATATGGTTTATGGAGACAGGACAAGAGAGCTGCTAAAGCAACAAAGGACTTGTGTTCTAATCCGAGCCAAGCCGCAGAACTCCTTTGTGACCTTAGGCTAGTGACTGATTTCTTTCCTTCTTTAATTCCTTGTTTGTTTTTATTGAGGCTGTAAAACCTTCAGGACAAGGGCTGCTTTGTGGTTTTACAGTGCCCAGACCTGACTTCAGGGCAGCCATGGCTGTGTTCATCATCAGTTTAAAAACCATAATGAGCAGGAAGGTGCTGCTAAGATAAGCAGAAAGAAAACTCATATTTCTGTGGAAGTGCTGTGTAGAGATGTGATTTATTTCTCTCCCTCTCTGGGGTCCCAGTTGTTTATTCTAGGGCAGAGTCCAAAAAACCTAGTACTAATATTTTGGCCATGAATGTCAAAGTTCATTTTCTCTTCATTGTGAGTGCCACCGAATGTCTAAGTGCTTACAAGCAGCCAGCCACACATCTCCAATCTGTAAACTAGCAACCCCCCTGCTGTTTATTGGGTTTTATTTTCCAGGGAATTCCAGTGGAATCCCGAGTTAAAACAGCTCAAGAGCTCTTAAAAACCTTTTATTGGCCTGAGATTTCCTGCAGTGGTGTATGACCTGCAAACCGTTGGCTGGAAGAGGATGAGTTGCTGGAGCCTTGGGGACAGAGGGCTGGGCGTTAAGATGAGATGGGAACAGATCCATGTGCCTGGTTGTGAAGCCAAACTAAGAATTTGTTCCTAAAAATCACAAGAAAGGAAGGAAAAAAATCTGGTTTTCCTCTGCAGAGTGTAAATGCATCTCGTACACTGCATGCCTTTTATTTGCCAGGAGGTGACTTGCCCAAGACAGCTCAGCAGAATAAATCAGAGCAGCCAGAATAAAGCCAGGTCTGCAGATCAGTGCTGGGCTTCTGCTCCCCTTGGTTGCACTGCAGCACACAGGGTGCTCCTGCCTGGAATGTTTCCATCCCCTTGCTGCAGAACAGGGCATGACCTTCAGTGTCCACAACGGTCTCATCTTCCCCTTGAGTGGAGCTGTCAGTCATGGTGCTTTTCAGATGTCTCCTGGGCTCCCTGGTGTTCTCAGCCCTGACTGGTGGGTACATTCTTCTGCTCACATCAGATGTGTTCCAGCTTGTGATTCTTGACTAGTTTCTATTTATTAGAGACATCTGCAGGGGTTACCAACCCAGTTCCCCTCTGTACTTTAACAAGCTTTAAAGAGGGGAGATGATACACTGTGAAGTTAAATATGTGGGAATTTGTGATGTTTCTACTGAGAAGAAAAGCCATGAAGGGAATTAGGCATCCAAAGAAGCAGGTTGTCGCTGGGGCATGCTACCTCTGTGCTGCTGAGGTTTCTCTTCTTTCTGCAGTTAGCTTTCTTTCTCTGCTTTGTTCTTTCTGCATGCTTGTGTATGATGTGTATGAAGGCATTTCGTAAGATGAACCGTATATATAGTGAGGATAAAGTACACAAGGATGTTACTACAGGCATTTCTGTCTTTAGCTTGGAAGATGCTTAGCATATTGCATTTTTATTCATTCCTTGTCTACATCAGGCTGTGGCTGTGATTTTAGTCTTTAAGCTTGCAGTGAGTATGGAGAAAAAGTCATTGAGCATTGAAAGACCATTTCACACATTTCTGAAGAATTTCCCAAATGATTTTTGTTGACTTTGGTCAGGATGGTTGATGTTTCATCTTCACTGTTTCCAGCTGAATCCTGGGAGATTCCCCTTAGAAAGACAAAGCACAGAGCATCCTTCCACTGGGAGGAGAGGGGGAATCAGCAAGTTGATCCTCTTGATCTTGTCATATCCTTCCTGCTTGGTGTTTTGGTAGGGTGTCTGGAGTCTCTTGTCTTTCAAATGTGGCATGGAAAGACTGTAGCTGATGCTAGTGATGTGGAAATTTCTACTACACCAGGGTCAGCACATGGATATCCATTAAATTCAAATGCTGATGGCTGTGATTGCCAAGAACAGCAGGGCTGGAAGGAAGGCAGAGGGATGAGTGGCTCATCTTAGCGTGACCAGAACCACCTTGGAAGGGAGACTATTCCCTCCTTTGTGTACAAGGGCTGTGGGAGGGTTTCGCCTTAGGCATAGTCGGTATGGATATGTGTCAGGAGGGGCTTTTCAGGTCAGTCATGAGTCTTACTCAACTCCTGACCACCAATAAGCAGAAGTAGGACATAGCTGGTTGCTGTGTGAAGATGTTACCCAGTTGGACTGGGTCTGTCAGGAGAGGGGGGCCAGCTCCTCAAGTTGCCTCTTGCCAGGGCATGACGTATGTTGGGAAGGAGTGGGAGTGTGCAGGATGGTTCCCAACTCCATCTGCTGTGTCCCTGCTGTGACCTCCCACATCTGGTACTGAAATCCTCCTTTGGCTCTATCCTGTAAGCACATTTCCCTCCTCCACATACGGAGTGAGACAATCAGCTGGGCGGTACTCCCAGCCAATGGTGTCAGAAGCTGCAGGAATGTCATGGCCCAAAGCGATGCTGCTCCCATGTCCTTGGCTCCAGCCCATGGCTGTGGAGGAGGCAGGGATTGTGGGATGGGAACTGCACCATGCTAGGGATTTCAGGAGAGCCTTCCAGGGCAAATCTTGGTGTATCCCCTTGTGTGTGCTGTTGCAAACCATGGTGCTTTTCAGCACGACATAGACAACCTGGAATTTCTTGAATTTTAAGGTGCACTGGGTACCACATTTGTTGCTGTGCTGAGCTGCTTCTCCTGTTACTGCCGCCAGGAGACCTTTCCCAGCAGCAAGACCCCAGGTGAGACACAAATAGACCAGAGCTTTGGTCTCTTGTGGTGTTCAAGTCACCTTTCTTCACCCCTCTGTCTTTAAGGAGAGAAAGGTAAATGTTACACAGGATGCTTTACATTATACCAGGCTTCTTGTATGGAGTGCACCAGGGTAAAGTGGCATGGCACAAGGGGAGCATAAGGGTTCAAAGTCTCCTAAAAGAACTCTGATGTGATGTATTGGGCAAAGAGACCAAAATCCAGCATGGTCCCTGCAGGATGTATACCCTTGAAGATCTTATCCTCTGCTCTGTGGATAGATTTCTCACCAGGGAAACTACCTGGTTTGCCCAAGACAAGCCTAGGATGGAGTAACACAGACAGCTTTTAGAATACTGAGGGATAAGATTGCGGCACTTGACAAGGGAAGATCACCTTAGTCTCTACATTAGTCTGCAAGAGGCTAAGAACACCTTAGCCTCTCTCTTCAAACTCTCTTGAAGCCAGAAGAGGTCATGTGCCAGGCTCCCTAGTTCTCACCTAGGAGAGACCTCAGCATTTGACCAGATGTGCTTTCAGCATTTACTTCCGAGCTGTTGCAGCTCAGCAGCACAATGTAGGTTGTTCTCTTGGAAATCAATTCCTGGTGACCTGGAATCCTCACTGTCTTCACTCCTTCTTAGGCATAATGCTCTCTGCTTTTCCTTGTATGTTTTCTTCCAGTGAATTTCCCAGGATCAGGAAGTAGTCAGAGATAGGGAGGGAAGCTCAACCAAAGAAACCATTTATCATTTACATTTGTAATAGCCCAACCTAGGCCCAACTGATTACAGGGCTGAGAGAAGTATTCTTAGCCAAACTCCAAACAAGATACTGAGAGAGATGATAAATGGTCTCCTTTTGACTGCACTGGCACAGGCAAGTTGAAATCTGTGAATGAAACCACTGCACATCAGCTGAGGATGGGCTTCCCCAATGACATGCACACAGCATACCCGTGTATGGGTGCAGAGTCTGAACTCTGCTTCTCACTCATGTGTATGTTCAGGGAACAGGCAATATCAGTAGGAAATAAGTACAGTCAGGTCAGATGTCTAAGGTTTTTCTCCTGGACTAGTGCAAGATGTATTTATAGAGACACTGCTCATTCCCATATGTTTCCAGAGAGGCATCTTGCTCAAGGTTTGCAAGAATACATTTGTGTTGTGGGGACAAGTTAGCTGGACATTTTCACATCTGTTTCAGTGCATACAAGGGATCTGGCTCTGTAAAGTATTCCCTTCATGATCCAGGGCTTTGTTTTTCTCCTTGTTGTTGACAGTCCCTAGCAAACGATCCAATGAAGCAGTTGACTGCTTTGCACCAACGTCCCTGCTCTACCCGTTAGTCTATTAGAAACAAACCACAGCTAGCTTTTGTCTGAACATTAAGATGTTGCTGAGGATGCACGCAGCAGCATCAGTGATGCCTGTTTCTATGTGGCAAAGACAAACAAATGAAGAAAATCTGATTATAAAGTGCAGTTCCTGGTTATTTTGTGGAAAGGATTATATGGCATTGATTGGGGGAAGAATGACCATGTCATTACCTTCACACATCACAGCTGGTCTTTCCCTTTCTCGTTGCCTTCTCTGGGAGCAATGCAGCCCAGAAACAGCCAAGTGTAAGCAATGGGACCAGGGGGCCCTGCAGCTCACTTCTTCCAGACTCCAGATTTCTCCCAGCATAGGTGAAACAGCTTCAGCTCAAGGTTTTGGCCTGTGTTGCCTTAAGATGCTCTCAGACTTGCCAAGGCATGCTTGTGAGTGATACCTGTTTCTTGTTTAAGGGAAGGCTTCATGTTTAAGGGTGCCACTGACAGATGAAGTGCATGCCATAGAAACCTGGGGGTAGGAGTTATCTTCTTCCCCTGTAGGGATGCCCCATGTTTCTTCAGAGAAGGCTTGCTGCTCTCATAGACAATGAGTCTGCCAAAATAGCCCCAGCCATGGCTGAACTGGAGGGTCAGGATGCTGCTGGTGTGCCAGCAGGGCAAAGGGAGCCAGGCCTGAGCAGAACTGGGGTGCCATTTCCAATGCTGCCCTTGCTCCTGCTCCTCCCCAGCCACAGGGGCATTGCCAAAAGATGCAGGAACACTTTCACAGGAGAGAAAAATGAGGAAGAAGAAGCCAGAGAGTTTCAGAAAAGCTCAGTGAGAAAGAGCTGTTTGCATCATGAAGCAGGATTTTAGGGAGGTCTCTTACATGTGTGCTCTAAGGAAGTTTATGAGCACGTCCAGAGATGGACAACGGAGCTGGTGCAGGGCCTGGAGCACAAGTGTGATGGGGAAGGGCTGAGGGACCTGGGGGTTCAGTCTGGAGAAGAGAAGGCTCAGGGGGGACCTGATGGCTGCCTACAAGTGCCTGACAGGAGGATGGAGCCAGGAGGGGCTGGGCTCTGCTCCCAAGGAACAAGGGATGGGACAAGAGGAAACGGCCTCAAGCTGCCCCAGGGCAGGTTTAGATGGAGCTGAGGAACAATTCCTGCCCCAGAGGGTGCTCAGGCATTGGAACAGGCTGCCCAGGGCAGGGCTGCAGTCACCGTCCCTGCAAGTGTTCACACAGCGTGGAGACGAGGCCTCAGTGCCATGGGTTAGTGGTGGCCTTGGCAGTACTGGGAACAGTTGGACTGGATGAGCTGAAAGGGCTTTTCCAGCCTGGCTGATTCTGTGATGGAAAGCTTGTGCTAGATCTAAACATTTTCCATGGTATTTCTGGTTTAGCTGCAGCCTTTCCTCAGTGCTGAGAAACCTGTTCACAAAGAAAAGGCTCTATACCAGACTTGGCTCAGTGCTCCAGCAGCAGAAGGATGGCAATGGAGCCACAGAGAGAGTAACTCTGCAAAAAGCAGAGAAAATTAAATCCATGCTTTTAATCCTGATACATTATCTGTGGTGAAAAGGAAGGGTCACCCCTACTTGTATCACGTTGCAAAACCGAGTATGGTCACACTTAACCACATCCCACCTATCAGGTCCTGGCCTGGGGCAGAAACAGACAAGAGATGTCAGCACAAACTGACCTCAGGATTTCTGTGTCCTTTTGTGCATGTGGTGGATAGTGAGCCTTAGCTTTTGCATCTGAGAATAATCAATGTCCCTGCATGCGCTGACAGTTTTCCAGTGCTGGTTCAGCCCTGCTTTTCTCTTGAAACCAACAGTGGGGTGTATTTATTCCTCCTTTACAACACTTCCTCCCACACTTATGTTGTCAAACATTTTGTCCTTCCTGCCATTCTCTAGTGGCTTTATGGTTCACTTTGGTAGAGTCGTTATGGGCTATGTCTCATCAGGTAAATAAACCACAGGCACAATACCCTTCACTTGCCCTTATTTCAGATCTCTCCTTCTCCAGCCAGTGAGCCAGACTCTGCTCTCCTAGGATATGTGTGAGAGCAAAAGAGAAGCATTTTGAGCCTTATGTTATACATGTGATGGGACCATGACTCCTTAGCATGGACCTTGGGGGCAGGACTTGCCTTTGGCTGTGCTTGGCCACCTTGGATCCGCACTGGAGAGGTGCTGAGAGCTCAACTGCAAAAGCACTTGTTTGGATGGAGAGAAGGTAATTAGAGAATGTACAAGAAGAAACCCCAGTGAGGTCCTTTCCCTCTGGATTTGGGCAGGATGCCCAATCTTCAGCAGTTCAGGTTTTACAAGGTTTTACATTCCTGGTGTGAACCTCTACACCTTGGTTCACGACAGGTGCTGTGAACATCACAGGAACCAGCACATAAACTTTATAATTAGCTTTCGCTGCCAGGTCCTTATGGCCACCATCACCTGAACCAATTAAATTAATGGTAGGATGCTTCTAGCACTTGCTGAAAAGCTAAAACAGCAAGAGAGGGCCAAAGAAACCAACACCCCACCCCCCCCACCCCATTTAGGCTGTAGAATTCCTTTCTTTAGGATATTGTGGATGCTGAAAATTTCCGCTGGTTCAAGCACATGTTAGATAGGTTTATAGAAGAGGACTTCTGCGTGGGATCTAAATACTCAGGATCTTTGTGTCTCAGGAAGTCCTGGGCCTCCAATTGCTGGAAACTGAAGGACTGTTTTGGGAAGCATTGTATACGTTTGCCCTGTACGTTGGCACCAGAGTTAGGGAGATTTGGGCTGTGCCTGTGGAAATGGCCTCATGGTAGATCTTCATCTGCAGACAGCAGGCAGTGCTGGGCCACTTCTGGAAATTACACCATCACTTCCTGATACTGGTGACTTGTCATGGCTCCAACGGGAGGAAATAGGTGGAGTTACTGTGCCAGGTCTGGAGGCTATAGCGGCAGGGTGGTGTGGATACACCTTTATGACCAGCAGAGAAAGGGTGCTCACATCAAATGAGGCCACGCTGAGCCTGCTTCTATATTTTGATTGATGTTAATTACGCAGTTCCTGATGTGAGTCTTTCAGCCCACTTTGTCTCTTCATTTGAGTAATACCTCTATGGTTTCCCTAAGTGGGTTGCGGACGAGTATCTCAAATGGATTGCTGGCAGCCGTCTCGTGCGCTTGGCGTGGGAGACTCCTCACTTGCATCGCTCTTCCCCTCCCTCCGACGCACCCTTTCTGTTGGCTGCAGTTCTGAAGAACCTGCTTGCCCACACAAAACTCTTACCTTACCTGAAATGAAATTAGGATTAAGAAATAAACGCACTTTTCCATGTCTGCTCTTTGGGAGCTGATCTTCAAATTGATATTCTCAGAAATGGGATGTATCTTGAGAAATTTCAGGGTGGAAATAGCATGGAAAAGTTCTCCTGGATCAGTTTTACAGTTCTAAATCTGTGAAGCAAATACATGTTTCAGGATGGAAGCGGGCTGGAAAAAGGCATAGAGATTATACATGACGCTGGTTTTAGGGTGCTCTTAACATTTCGACCCCCCTCTTTCAGCAGCCCTGTCTGAGACTGCATGATCTTATAGGTCTTTTCATTGATCCAAAGGGATTTTCCTGCTATTGACACAGAGATTACAAACCCACTGCAAGTACTTTTTTGTTGAATATGAAGTACGGACAAGCAATTGCAGATTATTATGCTGACACTGCAAAAAGATGCAGGCACAAATATCACTCAGGCTTGAGTTTATAGTGTTTGCCTTGCAGTGCGGTAATTCCTTATTGTTTATAGATTCTCCTCCTGTAAGAAGCATTTATTGGTGAAAGCAAATATTTCATGGCACTGGAGCCCAAATATTGCTTCGTAAAGGTCAGAATGTTAAATATACAGCAAACACAGTAAATTTCTTTGTGTTTCAAAGCTTTCTGTCTGTCCCCCTTTTAACTGAATGGCAATCAAAGAACACTAGGGCTGTTTCCAGGCATACAGGAGACGTTCAGATATTGCTGGGGGTACAATGACCTCTCAGGGTCAGCCTTTCGATTGGTATGTAGAGATGTATTTGGATGCATGGAAGATGGTGTTTCTCTTTTGCAAAAACTCTTCTTTAGTTTAGCCTAGATGATCTGATGGGTGATTTGAGACTAGTTGTCAGACAGCGTTAAGGTTGTTTTCCATTTATCCATAAAGGGCTGACCTTGTTTTATGTCCCTGGAAATTGCAATATATAAGCTGCTTTGCTGAATTAATATATGATAAATTCCATTGTGATTCATAAGGGTGGTTCAGCCTAGAACTCAAGATGCAAATCAAAACTAGAGACACTATGTAAGGTCTGTAAGGACTCATGAGCTTCCGCTGGCAGTGGATGAATGATACTTATACCACGATCTCACAGGAGGATGAGAGCTGAGGTGGGAGAAGGGAAAGGAAATTGCCGAGGGAGAGAGGATATTAGTTTCATGTTGTGCAAAACGTTGTTATGGCTTCAAATGCAGAAGTGATACAAATGTGAACGAGGAGGGACTGGTACAACCTTCACTTGTTTTGTTGCATTTGATGCTGAACAGATTCATGTTCCAGGGATGACATAAACATCTGTGAAAATCTGAACAGAAGAGCAAAATCATCGCAGTTTTACAGAATTTCCATAAGACTCAGATTAGCTTTATGCAGCATTTATGGTTTATGCAGCAAGAATGCTCAGGGGTCTGGAGCATCTCTGTGATGAGGAGAGATTGTGGGAGCTGGGCCTGGTTAGTCTGGAGAAGAGCAGCCTGAGAGGGGATCCCATCCATGCAGATCAGTATCTCAGAGGTGGGTGCCAGCAGGATGGTGCCAGACTCTTTCCAGTGGTGCCCAGTGACAGGGCGAGGAGCAATGGCCATAAACTAAGACACAACAAGTGTCACCTCAACATGAGCAAGAACTTGTTTCCATTGAGGGTATCAGATCCCTGGCACAGGCTGCCCAGGGGGCTGTGGAGTCTCCCTCTCTGGAGCCATCCCAAACCCACCATGGGCACGTTCCTGTGTTCCCTGCTCTGGGTGGCCCTGCCCTGGCAGGGGGTTGCACTGGATCATCTCCAGGGGTCCCTTCAACCCTGGTGATTTTGGGATTCTGTGATCTATCTTGAGTATTTATGTGGCTTCTCATTATGAAGAGCTAGTAAGTGCTCTGTCAACATTAACTCACTGGGCCTCTTAACACCTGTGAAACGCAAGTATCGGGAACAATTCCTGAGATCTATTTTTCTTGGGCAGATTAGGCCTATTTTGCTTGGAGTGATGCCCCAAAAAGTTGACCAAAGCTGTAGCTTCCCCGAAGGAAAAAATGGTGCATTCCTGAGTAAAGCTGTGAAATTCCCCCTGGGTTTTTGAGGTGTCATTTGTACAGAGGGAAGTCTCCTATCAGGACAGTTACGTGTTTGCATGCATGTCCTCCAATGCAATTGCTTTCAGTTTGCTTTGAGAATCGTAATTCGATTTAAGGTTTTGATTTGAGATTCATCATTGGAATTTTCTGGGGAACTGGGAATTAGTTCTCTCCATGGCTGGTTGGAAAAGTATATCAAACAGCAAGAGTATGCCTGCATCTTACACTAGCTATATTAACCTGGGACTAAATACAGTCATCGCATTATGGCTCTTGAAGAGGGTTGACCACCCAAATGCTGACTAGGGAGAAAATAAGTGCCTGCTCCAAAAGCTAGCTGCAGACTATCAAAGTGAGCAATAATAAGATGGGAACTCTCCTTCAGAACCACCTGACTCTCAGGTCACTATGTGGAGGGGTTGTATGAGCCTGATGCTGGTACAAACTGAGCACTGAGGTTCCCATCACAAGAGGAGAGTGCTTAAGGTAGACAATAGACAGGCTTGGACTGAACACATCTGGTTTTGTGGGTAGATGTGGCAGGAGGACAAAAAGCTTGGGAAGACTAGATCTGTGAGAGACATGATGGCCAAATCTCATCTCATGGTCAGTCTGCAGAAGGGCCTGTAATTGGTTAGTCATTGGGATGTAGGTTTAGGGGGCCTGAGGTGGAAAAGTGGGTCTGTCACATCCAAGAAACCAGCTTACAGCAGGCTTGAATGCACCAGACAAAGTGTGCTTCGATACTGGGCAGGTTTTAGGAAAAGTGGTGGTGTAATTCAGATGAAGTTGCACCTCTGAAGCCTGAAGCCTGTTTGGGATGGTGGAAGAACATTGAGAGGAGTCATCTCAGCACAAGCAAAGGCTGCTGGGGTGGGGTTAATGAGGCAATTCACTGAAAGACATTATTGCTCTGTCAGCTTCATGGGTTGAAAACATCTTGAGTGGGTGAGGAAGGAGACTTGTTGGAACAGCCCAGCCTCATGTGCAGGCTCCAGCTAGGAGTCTCTGGAAGGCTAATGTTTCTGGCTGCTTTCTGAGGTCAGAAGTTTGCTGCTTCTTAATTGGGCCTTTCTCAAGTGCCAAAGGAATTAATGAGTCAATTCCTGAAACTTGTCAACAGATCCATATCCCTCATCACTTCTTGAATCTCCTGGCAGAATCTCACTTGTGGGATAAGGAGCCCTCTGCTATACGCACCATTCCTGGTTTGTGGGTGTGTTCTCAGTCCATGACCATGCAGGCCAGAGCAAGAGCTGGGACCACACCATCCTCTGATGGGATGTTCAAGTGCGGGCATGCAAATGGGGAGATAGAGCCATCATGTGTGCCAGTATGTCCGTGAGCCTGGAAGAGTGATTCAACAGTCCTCATGTCCCAGTCCTGTTGTGTGGGCAAAGCCAGTGAGTCAATGACCTTTGGGAAAGAGTTGAAATGATTTGCACTGAGCATTGGAGCCGCGATTTCCGGTGGATGAAATAATGGATTTACTGGACTACAGCGGTGGCTTTTAGAAGGATCCCTATCTCTTCACACAGGATATGACTACACCGTAGTCAACACTTTGACTCCTTGACTACCTGATAAGACTGATTGGAACTAATTATAAGCTCACTGCTGTTGTAGAGAGGAACTCTTGCCGTTGCTAAAAGTTGCTCTAGGTTAACGTATACAGAAATCGAGCAACAACAGTTACATTTTTTTAAAGACTGACATCAAAAAATTATCTGAAAAACAAGATTCACAGCTTGTTGGGTTTTCCCGCTTGCAGCCTCTGACGTAGTTGGACAGAGCCTCTGGCAGCATGGTCTAGTGTGAAGCATCCCTGCCCATGGCAAGGGGGACGGAACTAGATGATCTTAAGGTCCTTTTTAACCCTAGCTATTGCATGATTCTATAAGGGGATTATATGGGGGACATGCTGAGAAGCAACCAAATAACACAGTCTGTGCCTTATCACAAAATTGTATCTAGTCATACATCATGTCTGTAAGTGCGTATCATTTCCCAGCTTGTTTTTATACTTTCATTTAAAGTCATTGTTACTTACATATCAATATAATGACATAATTCTTGCCGAAATGTTCAGCCTCTGGAATGTTTTATTAGCTAATCTTATGGAATTTGAGCCCTATAAATCAACACACTACCACTGACAATAGGAAGAATCTTTCATTTCTGAGTCTTTAAGTGTAGAGAAAGTAGGCTTGCAGGAGGCGTGCCAGAGCGGAGGTGGATATCGCATGGGTTCATGTAGGTCTCTTATAAAGAAAGGCTGTTTCCTGATACTCCCTCCCCTTCTATTGTTAAAGGCAAATCACTTCTGGTTTTATGTTGATCAATAAAGTTCTGGCTTTGGTTATCTGAAAACAGAAGCAAAGTAAGATTATAGGCTTGGGGAAATAATTCAATTCACCAAAACATCCTGGGGTGTGAGGGAAGAAACACGACTGAAATATTTTATGTTGTTCATCTGATTGCCCCTTGCTACATATGACTATGGCAGGGGGTTGGAACTGGATGATCTTAAGGTCCTTTCCAACCCCAACCATTCTATGATTCTAACTTACACACTGATACTTAAAAGTATTCTGGCCATAGTATAAGACAGCAGTGACGCTGTCTTCCAGAAGGCACCCAAGACCCAAGCATGTGCTCCTCCAGGCACAGAAGTGACTTCCTAGGGACATATATTTCCCTTTCAGTTGTATGGTGGACCCTATTGCACCCAGCTCCTCAAGCGGGAAGGGGACAGGTCCAGGGAAGGTTGGAAGGAAGTGCAGTTGGACTGCCAATGGGCTGGAGAGCTGCCATGGTAAATTAAACAGGGTGAGGGCAGAAGGATTTTAGCCTCTTTTGTCCAGCCTCATCTTTTCTCTCCTTAAGTCTCACAACAACCAAGTTAAAGAATGTGGACCAGGACTTTCAGAAATACCTGGAGAATCTGAGCAACACAGGCTTAGGGAGTCAGTTTGAAGCACTTGGAAAGGATTTGTTGTGAAAGACTTTGAGAACAACTTTGAATGAGAGAACTGGCACAAAACACACCCTCCATCCTTTACGCTATCGTAAGTGGATCAAGAAAGAATGCCATAGGTTCTCCAAAATTTTCAATATAGTGATGCCCTGTGTTCTCGTCTCTTTCTCATGTACAACTTGTGTGATACTGGTTGTAGCTGATGGACTAATGGTAATTTATTTGTAATTATCAGTCTTTAAACTCTCCTCTTTAGTTGCTAGTAGGTGAATTTTTATGGAAAGCTTTAACATCTGCTATGGAACCATAGAATAGTTAGGGTTGGGAAGGACCTTAAGATCATCCAGTTCCAAGCCCCTGCCATGGGCAGGGACACCTCACACTAAACCATAACACCCAAGGCTCTGCCCAATCTGTCCTTGGACACTATTGTCTGTAATGTATAACAAAACTCTTCCATTTGCAGAAATGTCATGCAGGCTGCCATGTCATTCCTAGAAACTTTACCTGTCATCTGAAATTGTGAAGTATAACAAGTGGGGAGAAACATCCTAAATCATCTCATATGCTGTGAAAAGCGATGATCTTCAGGTAGTGAAAGCTATATGAAACAATAGGAGGGTCATCGTAGTGACTTCCAGAGCTTTCAGCAAAACAACCTTGATAGAAATAAACTGTCTTTGTATGTTCATATAGAGCAGATGCTGGATGAAAAATGCCCTTGTTCTTTTATCCTGTTCCACTGAGATTTTAGCACAGCAGGCCTCCCCACCTCATGGGAGGAAAGGAATGAGCTTGCATCATGAAGCTGTTCTTGCCTCCCTGCCTAAGCTAGCAGGCTCCTCTATTTTGTTTTTCCTTGGAACTTTCCACCAGGTTTTTAAGTCGCACCATTTCCCTCATCTTCCCAAATTCCTCACTTTCCTGTTTCTCCCTCCTGCTCTCTGGGTCATTGGAGTAACATCTTTTTAGACCGCTGAATGTTCTTTCACTGTCCTTCAGTCCTCAACCCATCACTCCCAGTATGATGTCTCACCACTGAGCCCTCTGGATTTTGCAGGAGCTACCTAGTCTTGGGGATTCAAGGGAATAATCTCCCTTCATGAATCATTTAGCACTGGTTTTTAGAATGAGTAATGAAAGGGCATTTGGGGTCAAATGATATCAGTACAAAGAATGAGTAACTACTGTCTTTAATGGAAACTACAGAGCTTTGGTAGAGAGAAAATTAGTAAGCTAAGGTAGAAGGACTTCTCTCAAATCTAGGTCTGCTTTGTTCTTTCATTTTGCTCCATGTTCTTCTCAAATGGTGTTGCCACAGGTACGGTCAAGGAGGCTACAGCACCTCTGTTCTGCCTCATGTCTCAACTGCGGTACAAAGAGGGGTTCTTGCAGGTGCCAAGCCATCCATCTCTTTCCTCATTCATAGGTTTGAACTGTGCTGGACTGCTCACAGCATCCTGCTAGTAGAAACGGGGTGAATAGCTCTCATTGTAGTGGCTGTTCTCGTGGCAGGGAAGTCAACCTTGCTCCTGGAAATCACCACCAATGAGGTTGCACAACCCCTGGCACCCATCGCACATAGTGATGTGCCATGAGCCACCTCTTGCTGAAGTGCCAAGGGCACAGCTATGCAGCAAGCCTGGAAGCCAAGAGCAGCCCTCCCATGCTGGGATAACTATGGGTCCCTAGCAGGCCCGATGCCAGCTTGTGCACTTGGGGTGTGCAATTCACCTCCATGCTGGGGCATTGTCTTTTAAGGCACCATGGTCTTCGGAAAAGACTTTCAGAAATGGCTAGACAGCTCTGTGTGCTTCAAGGCGCTGAGCACTTGGTCTCAAAGGGCTTTTATTCCCCCTCCCCAGTGAAGAGACTGTATGAAATAACAGCATGAAGTGCTGTCATGTATGTACGTATGCCTCCAGCATCTCTGTAGCAGCATGTCCATTTGGAGGTTTTCTAGGAAAACTCAGTGATGATTACAAGAGGTGTGGAGAATGCAAGAAGCAGGAGACATAAACACAGATGAAGGGCCTGGTTAAAAGAAGATTTTAGGCTTCTTTGAAAGCTTGCTACTGATACTATATAAAAATGTTCTCAAGAGGAGGAAAAGGACAGAGAATGAAATACAGGTAAAAAATGTGTATTGGGCTTATTTGTGAAGCACTTTGGGAATTCAGCAGAAATTATTATTATTACTATAATTATCATAGAATCATAGAATCAGACTGGTTTGGCCTAGAAAGAACATTAAAACTCCTCCAGCTCCAACCCCTGCCACGGGCAGGGACACCTTCCACTAGAGCAGCTTGCTCCAAGCCCCTGTGTCCAACCTGGCCTTGAAACACTGCCAGGGATGGGGCAGCCACAGCTTCTCTGGGCACCCTGTGCCAGCGCCTCAGCACCCTCACAGGGAAGAGCTTCTGCCTAAGAGCTCATCTCAGTCTCCCCTCTGGCAGGTTAAAGCCATTTCCCCTTGGCCTGTCCCTACATCCCTTGTCCCAAGCCCCTCTCCAGCTTTCCTGCAGCCCCTTCAGGCACTGGAGCTGCTCTCAGGTCTCCCCTTCAGGAGCTTTCTCTTCTCCAGGCTGACCCAGCCCAGCTCTCTCAGCCTGTCTAGTTTTTCCATCACTGCTAGTATTGCTATCATTATTATTAAAGTAGGTTTTTTTTCAGTAATAAGCATTTCACCTATAATATCAGTGTTGCTTAGGTTAATCTCTGTACTTTTTAATGTTTCTGCTGTAGTGTAGAAATACTTTCCAAGTCTTCCTAGGTCAAATAGCAAAACTTATACCGTCTACCATGATTGCAGAGAAAGGAACCAACACAACTTTTTTAGAGGACTCTTCTTTTTTATGGTTATTGGGAAACCAGCCATGTTAATGTGATGCTGCTCCTTGGTGCTGATGAAGTGACACTCATGTAAAATGGTTCTTAAGTCACATATTTAGTTGCTTTTGGAAACTGCTTGACTCCTGACAGCGCAATTAAGTGCTGAAATGCTGTTTAAAATCTGTTTGCCACACAGTGGTCTCTGCCTCAATACCCAGCTTCAAAAAATGGATATATCACGTCTCAGGTCCATTGCAAGAGCGTTTGATGAACAGTTCTTTCATGCTGTGCACGCAAATCATGCAGCACTGAAGGGTTATACTGAGATCAGTGTAGTTATAACATAGAAATAACAAGGTGCCAGGATGGAAAGGAAGGAGAACTGTCCGGGACAGAGGGGTGGTAGTAATTGAGAGGAAAATCAAGCTGGCAATGATAAGGGAACTTACTTGCAACTTAAGATCAATTAGCTCGTGATCCCTTCTGTTAGTCTGAGTTAGCTTCACTGGAGTCAATACTGTGCCTGGCTCCAGGCAGGACACTTGCTGCCTGTGCCATGTGCTGGAATGTTCAGCTCCTCTGACACCCAACTGAAAACCAGGAAATGGTACAGAAAATGAGCACTATAGAAGGAGGCACAGCCCAGCCTGCTCTGGTAGTTCAGAGAGCTAAACTGGGTTAGGGCAAAGAGGGTGAGATGTGAAACTTCAACCCCATGGCACATTCATCCCTTGACACTTCACTTCCAGCAGTGTCAGATCTGACCACACTATTTCTGAGAGGAATATTTGTCTCCTGGAAGGGAATTTTGTGTGAATGAACTAAAAGCTCTTGGAGGGATGGCACTGCCTTTGTCAAGGATAGTCATCCATAAGATTCATTTTAATGATGTTTGGTGGTCCTGTTTCAACTTAATTTGACTTAATTACAAACAAATCTAATCAAGTTGTTTTCTCTGTTTCGGTCAAAATTGTAAAGAAACACCTCCACTCCTCTGAAGTTAAATCTTACACAAATTAAGGAATTCTATTCAGGAAAAAGCTTTCAGCTTTTCAGTTTGTGCTGGAAGAAAACAAAGTGAAACATTTGAATATTTCCCATAGAAAAGATATTTCAAACATCATCTCAGCTTAGCAGAGATGAAATAAAAAGTAGGGCTGCCATAGCATGAGATAAGTTCCCACGAGAAAAAGAGCATTTGATGCGATGCAAAAAGTATTTTGTTCACAGTACGCACAAGCACATTTCCGGAGTTGTCTGCTCTGGCTTGATTTCACTGGGCACAAAGAGTTGGTGCAATACGTTCCTGTGCAGTATCTTTATTTAATTCATTTAGAGAAGGGATGTGCCAAAAATAGAAGCAGAATTTTAGGCTTTTCCATGATAAATTTAGAATGAATATGGTGCAACCAGCAGAATATTTGTGAGATGAACCCAATGGTACAGTCACGTCTATGCTCCTGTGATGTTCTTTTCTATGGATCTTAATTCCTATTTGTAATTTTGTGCTATTTTGAATATTCTCTAAGGTTGCCAGAGAGAACTGGACTAGACCCCAGTGAACACTCTGACTTCTAATCCTTAACCTCTCCTCTTGCCTTCCATCCCTTCTTTCAGAAAAGCCAAAATTAGAAACTACTAAATATTAACCTATGAAAGCTGAGGTCTGAGATCAGGTGTTCTCCACACACATCAGATTTTGCAGAGGTAGATTGCTTTACCTTTTGATACTTCCCCCTGCACCATTTGGAGCAGATCTGCTTCCCTTGGCAAGCTGCAACAGCCTGAAGGCTCCTCCAGTATGTGCTTGCAGCAAGCAAAGCTGGGGACAATCTCTTGGCCTGAGGTCTGCACCCTGAGAGCTGCACAGCTTGCCTTCTCAGTACGTCTGCTGATGCCAGTAAGTGCTGGTTGTTGTGTAGTGGTCCTCAACAGGGCTTTTATTGAGAAATCTGAGAAAAAACCTGCCCTTTTCTGCCTTGTGCGGGGTGTTGGCTCCCTCCTTTCATAGCTGCAGCCCGCACTGCTCCTGAGGGAAAACAGGAGTGCCAAGACCTCTTGGTTGCCATCTTGTGTTGAAGCAAGTTGCATCTTGTCACTTTAGCTTTGAGACCATTTGAGACTATGGTATGGTGTCTCAGGTCAGTCTCACAGCACCCTTCAACTGCCTTCACAGAGGTGCCACGAGTCCACGTCAACACTCGTCGCCCACCATTCAGCACCCTCTAAGGGGTGGGTTATGTCTGAACTCAATCAGAAGCTTCAGTGCCTCAGAAATGTCCCTGTGAGCAGCCTGAACTTTACAGGGAGGACACTTCATGACAGCTGCTTATTCACATTTCCTGAGGGCAATGCTGTAGAGACCAAACCGATGGGCACAGTGTGCGAGGACATTGTCTGGCGTCTAGTGAGGACTCAGTCTATGATTAACACATATCAGAGCATTGGTAAACTCAGAAATGTATAGGGAATATTGCAATTTCATCTTTTCTTTTGGTTGAAAGACTGCTTTCAGTTTGCTGACATTGTTGGTGGAGCAGAGGCTAGGAAGGAGGAGCAACCCTGTTTGATTCATAAAGTTCTTTAGCCACGACGTAAAAATACTAAAGGAGGACAGGAATGTTCCAGAAATATGGCAAAGCTTTATGTTCTTGCACTGTTATTCACATTTCCAGTGAAAAATACCTGCTTCTATCTATATATGTTGTTTGTGTAAAGAGGAAGCTGGGGGAAACAAAAAGCAACAGCAAAACATAAAATGATTTCCTGCTGCATTCCTTTCAAGTGCAGGTATGTAGAAAGGAACTTATTTCACATTCCTTTCTCCTTTGGCAGCTACAAAGCTGCCAAAAAAGAATAAAACCAAGAGTAAAAGCCTGGAATCCCACACATGTGACCACGCAGGATAAAAGTCCCATGGCCTGCCTCAACACACCCTCTGCAGTGTTTCCTCTCCTCCTCCACCATGTCCAGAGGCTGCCAAGGAGGCCACCTCCATGCAGAGAAACTCCTCTTCATTTCCTTGGCAAATGATGTGGGTTTTACAGCTGCAGGGAGCTTGGTAGCTGCCAAAGCAGAAAGGAATGCAAAATAAGCTTCTTTCTACATACCTGCACTTGAGAGGAATGCAGTGGGAGACAGTGTTTTCCATAGTCCCAGCAGGGTGGCTCTCTTCATTTGTCTCAGGAGAGGAAACTACCGGAATCCAGAGAAGACAAATTCAAACCCACGCAGCTGGCAGTGCTGTCAGGTTTGTGACAGTGCTGATAAACCAGGTACCCAATCCAGTGAAGTAAATGAAGAGTGTTCTACGGCTTTTGATGAAGACTTGACTCAGGCCTCATTACACCAGGTTAGGTACGAATGGCAAATCAAGATGGTTTCTTTATATCTTGAGAAATGTCAGCAGGAAAGCAGCCAGCAGACCAAGAGGCACTATGAGACTGCACCTGGAATATGGTGTCCATTTTTGGCTCAGGAGGGTAGGATAGCTTAGACTAGAATAGAATAGGCATTTCATTTGGAAGGGACCTACAAGGATCATCTAGTCCAACTGCATGACTGCTTCAGGACTAATCAAAAGGTAAAGCAAATTATTATTAAGGGCATTGCCCAAATGCCTCTTAAACACTGACAGGCATGAGGCATTGACCACCTTCTAGGAAGCCTGCTCAGTGTTCACAGTCTCTGTAAAAAATGCTTCTTAATGTCAAGTCTAAACCTCCCCTGGTGCAACTTTGAGCCATTCCCATGTGTCCTGTCACTGGATACCAGAGAGAAGGGGTCACTGCCTCCTTCTTTACTTCTTATGGGGACCACAGAGATGCTCAGGGTCCTGAGCAACATGACTTCTGAGGAGAGCCTGAAAAAGCTGGGCTGGTTTAGTTTGTCAAAAAGGGGAGTTAAAAAGCCTTGGTAATGCCAGATATAATTCACAGCCATCAACTGTATTTTAGGAACTTGTTGCTGGATGTTTGGATGACCTTTTTCACTCAGTGTTTGATACAGCACAGGAATGGGCCATTGGAGAGGTGCCTGAATCCCTTCCCTGGCAAGCTGTCAAAACTTGGCTGGAGAAAGCCACTGCCTGCCTGACCTAGTGCTAGTGACAGTCTTGATCTGAGCAGGCCAGTGCTAGAGTCCCCAGAGATCCAGGTCAGCCAGAAAACACACATATATGAATACAGCTCTTTCAGCCAAGGACTTAGATTAATTAAAGAAGGGGGTGTTGTTAATGATCATGAGACATCCCTTCCCCCCCCTCAGCAGTCCTGCATCCAGAAACACAAGAGGGACGTGGAGCTGTTGGAGTGAGGCCAGAGGAGGCCATGGAGATGCTGCGAGGGCTGGAGCAGCTCTGCTCTGGAGCCAGGCTGAGAGAGCTGGGCTGGGGCAGCCTGGAGAAGAGAAGGCTCCTGAAGGGGAGACCTGAGAGCAGCTCCAGTGCCTAAAGGGGCTGCAGGAAAGCTGGAGAGGGGCTTGGGACAAGGGATGTAGGGACAGGCCAAGGGGAATGGCTTTAACCTGCCAGAGGGGAGACTGAGCTGAGCTCTTAGGCAGAAGCTCTTCCCTGTGAGGGTGCTGAGGCGCTGGCACAGGGTGCCCAGAGAAGCTGTGGCTGCCCCATCCCTGGCAGTGTTCAAGGCCAGGTTGGACACAGGGGCTTGGAGCAAGCTGCTCTAGTGGAAGGTGTCCCTGCCCATGGCAGGGACTGGAACTGGATGAGCTTTAAGGTACCTTCAACCCAAACCAGTTTGTGATTCTGTAATTCAAATAGCAGAATTGTAGTATCAAGTTTCTCTTTCCTCAGATATTGCACAAGGGGAATGTGCTAAATTCCTGTTATTTCCTGAGTTAATTTCCTCCAGATTTGCTTTCCTTAACTGTGAGAAGTCACCAGCAAAACTCACTTTTTCAACACATAGTTGTGTTTATTGGTTTGTGATGGGTCTGGTTATCATTGCACAGGAGTTTATATACCAAATAACTTGCTTTAGCTGAGATTTTCAGGGGAGATGTTTTGGTGTCCTTTTAAGATAAAGATGCAGTGGTTAACTCTGGCTCAGCGTAAGAGGAGAGATGGCCGCATGCCATAAAGAGAGAGCAAGGATGACAATGAAGCAATACTGATTGCAGGGTAGGCAGCAATACAGAACATTATACACATCATCATTTCATTTTTCTAATTATGATATGACAAGCATGAGAAGAAATGGAGAAAGCAGAAGGAAGAGTAACAGCAGCTGTTGTAAGTCACCTGAAGCATGGATTTAGTGGAGACTTGCCTGCATATCTTGCTAGCAGAGACCCATGGGCACTCACAGAGGATGCCCAGAGACCAAGCAATTTTTCTCTGCCTTTAGCAGTGCGTGTTGGGCAGAGCTGCTGAGAAGGCTGGGGGGTACCTACCCCTCTTTTGGGTCAAGGGAGTTATTCACACATAGAGCACACTCAGGCTTCCCCAAGGATGGTACAGCTCCAGGGAGACAGGAGGCTTCACCTAACATGTGAGCTGTGTGATGGCCATTGGACTTCCCTGCCATAGGAACCCACATACCAGATATGGCTGGCAGCAGCCCAGGCACATGAGAGTGAGGACCTGGAAGGCTTCCAGGAAATATGTGGGAATGGATTGTCACCAACAGCACAGTGGAGCTGAGGTGCCGTGGGTTGGGGTGTTCACTGGGGCAGGGAAAGCCCAGTCCTTACTGCAGTGCTTCCAGATCCACGGTTGCCCACAAATCAAACTCCCTTCAGCAGGAAAGCAAGCGTGGAAAATGCTGGCCACTTCTGGCAGCTCATCAGGGGCACTAGGATCCAGTAAGGCAGCAAACCTATGTCTCCAGAGCTGAAATACCCTTTTGCTTTTTCACCCTCCTTTTTGGTATGTGCAGTGTGGGGGCATGCTGAGCTATGTTCAGCTGCTTAGGATAGATCTGGACTCAAGGACTGTGTTAAATAATTTATTTCACTATATTTATTCTTTCTTTTCTTGAAGCTTTTTCTCTCAAAGCCAATCTTCCCTTCCTGCCAAACCCAGGCTGGATTGGTCCAAGACCTGAATCATTCAGATCCCTGGCAAGATCCCGTTCATGTTGCAACGTCTGGTAGTGCTTTGTCAAATGGTCTCTTTCTGATTAAAGAGCCCAGCATCTATGCATTGCAGAAAAAGAGTAGCAGAAAACGTGCAGGGTTCTTTAATGTTCACAGTGTAGGCACAAATGAAAGAAACTATGATGGGAAATGTAATAGGTCTTGCACAGACAGTTAATATATTAATGAGAACCCATGTCAAGCGAGTTGTTATCTACTCTTCTGCATCTTTAATAAAAATGAAGATTCTTCTTGATTTAATATATCAGGCCCTTTGAAAAGGGAAGAAGCTGTTTCAGGGCACTGTGGCTATGGTGGAAGGCAGCAGACGTTCCATGCTGTACAGGCATGTCTAAACATGTGAACAGGGAATAAGCAATGTCAGCACGATGAGGACGTCACTGTGCTGCTAGATTATGCAAGTTGTTTTGGTCGATCCTGAGCAAGAAGCCAAGGCATACGAAAGGAGAGTGGAAAATGTAACACAAATTGATTTAGCTCCTGGGCTTGTGATGCTTCTCACCCCACTTTCTTCATAATGGGCTCCTTGCTCAGTTTCAGAAGAAATTGGTAAAGATTATATCATTGCCTCTTCCGTTACAAAATAAAGCCTGAAGAACACTGACCCACCTATTTAAACCACTTATCATCAGAGTAAATAACAATTGCTGGCTTGTATCTTATAAGATGAAGTCATTGTCTTGTCACTTTTTGCTGGTAAAGTCAAATGTTACTACACGGTTCTTCATCTTCCACTTGCACAAGACTTGGTCATAGGCCTCTTTCCATCACAGATTCACAGTATCCTCTCCTGCATGGGGTTTAAGTTGGCACAAAAGCCTTGCTGTTGAATTGTGGTAGGCTTCAGCACCTTGGTGCCTGATAAAATGTCTATAAAATCACTGCTCAGTGGTCTGCCTTGAGGGATTTCCTCCCATTCCTCACTGAAATGATTTGCTGTATGAACCTGGTTTTCAGTTGGTTTATCAGGAAACCTATGGGGTCTCTTTTTGAGCCTTGCATTGCTATATTAAGATTTGCCACTTAACATTCTGATTCCAATTGACTCACTGTGCCAGCGTGTACAGGCACCAGGGTGCAAAATGTTCTTTCCTTGTCCCTGTGAAAAGCCACAAACATTATTAATAACAGAAATGCCAGCTGTCCCAAAGAAATTCCCTGGGTGGTGGCATCTGGCTCATCAGGTGAAGGGAAAGGCACAGATTTAGGGGTTTTCCTCTCCTTTCCATGTCCTTGGTGTATCCAGGCCTGACTGTAATGAAAATCAGACTGTAAGACTTCATTAGTGCCTTGCCACAAACTAGAGATGTGCTGAGCTTGTGTCGCAGCCAAGAATTGCCTGGGAAAGACTTGCTTTCTAGAGTCAATGATGTGCTGCATTGGGATGGTTTCGCACAGCGCTGTGGCACTCAGGGAGGCTGGGGACTTTGTGTGAGGGTGTAAAACTGAAGTGGTTCTTGAGCTGGGAATCGTTAAGAAGGATTAGAGAGCCCTGGGAGAGGTAGTTAGGGGCTCTGGAGTTCAGAGGGCTGGTACCATAGACAGAGGTTTAGTTACTTTAATCGTAGAACTCAGCTTGGGAGGCCAGGTCTACTGGAGGCTGCTGGAGCCAGTCGAGCTGCTTTGGCAGGAGGCTTGCCAGGCTGGTCAAAGCAGCTTTGAACTAGATATGTTGGGAAAGGGGGACATTGATTCACCCCAACACTCCCAGTCAGTTGCCAGCACCTGTAATAAATGCTTGGAGATATGCAGAGCTACTTCAGCTGCACCAGCCAATGAGTTGGCTTTATGTGAAGCTCAGGTCAGATGCCTCTATACAAATGCCTATAGTATGGGGAATAAGAGGAATTAGAGGTAAGTGCATTGCTCAGTATGACATTGCTGGAATCACAGAAACATGGTGGGATGGCTCCAATGACTGGAGTGTTGGAATGGAAGGTTACAGGCTTGCTAGAAAAGACAGGCCAGGCAAACAGGGAAGGGGAGTTGCTATTTATGTCGGTGATAGGCTGGAGAGCATGGAACTCTGTCTGGGGACAGGTGAGCAGTCAACAGAGAGTTTGTGGGTGAGGGCCAAAGGGAGAACAGTGATGGGAGACATTGCTGTGGGGATCTGTTACAGACTGCCTGATCAGGAGGACTCTGTGGACAAAGTGCTCTACAGACAGATAGGAAAAGCCTCACGCTTGCAGGCCTTTGTTCTCATGGGTGACTTCAACCACCCTGACATCTGTTGGAACAACGGTAGGGCCCGGCACAAGCAATCCAGGAGGTTCCTCGATTGTGTGGAAGACAACTTCCTTCTGCAAGCAATAGAGGAGCTGACCAGGAGAGGTGCCATGCTTGACCTTGTGCTCATCAACAGGGAGGGGTTGATTGGGTATGTGACACTCCAGAGCAGCCTTGGCTGTAGTGATCATGAGATGGTTGAGTTCTAGATCCTCAGGACAGTGAGAAGAGCGTGCAGCAAGCTCACTGCCCTGGACTTCAAGAGAGCAGACTTTGGACTTTGGCCTCTTCAGGAACCTGCTGAGTGAGGTTCTATGAGATAAAGTGCTACAGGGCAGCCCTCCTATTGCAGGGAGCACCTCTTGTATGGAGACAGGCTGAGAAAGTTGGGGGTGTTCAGCTGGAGAAATGAAGCTGCTTGGAGACCTCAGAGCAGCCTTCCAGTGTCTGAAGGCTTCCAGGCTACAAGGATGCTGGAGAGGGACTCTTCATCAGGGACTGTAGCGATAGGACAAGGGGTGATGGGTTCAAAGTGAAACAGGGGAAGTTTAGATTGGATATAAGGAAGAATTTTTTTACTGTGAGGGTGGTGAGGCACTGGAATGGGTTGCCCAGGGAAGCTGTGAATGCTCCATCCCTGGCAGTGTTCAAGGCCAGGTTGGACAGAGCCTTGGGTGCCATGGTTTAGTGTGAGGTGTCCCTGCCCATGGCAGGGGGGTTGGAACTGGATGGTCTTAAGGTCCTTTTCAACCCCAACTATTCTATGAGCTGAGCAACTTTGCCTGATGTCTGGTAACTGCAAAGAAAAAGGGAAACCAAAGGGCAAGGAAAGTACTGTTTGTAATGAGCATGTTAATGAATGCATAAGTGTTGTTTGCAAAGCTTAGGGCATTCAGGAGTTCCAAGGGAAGCTGATGAAGGTTTTCACTGTTTCTGATTGCTTAAAACCTGTTTTTAATTACTATTTTCTAGAAATACTCTCTAGAAGAGAGTTTGAAAGACTTTCTATTATATGATACAGATAATTATTTCCCAGCATAAAGTTAGATTTTTTTTGACCATTCCTTCTATCTCATTATAGAGTCCTAACTTCTGATACCCCACATGTCCAGACCAAATTATTTCAAGTAAATGGAAATATTCTGCATATCAGAGATCCTGTTTAAATAGCCTCACTTTGAGCAGAGGGATGCACTGCTGTTTAACTTTCAGCCTAAGAAGAATAGCAGAGATTAACAGAATTTAACTTCTTTCTTTCCAAAACTTTTCCTTATGATTTGGGCTTTTGAAGACATCTCTTTATTTGTGGTTGAAGAGCATAATCTGATATGAGATGTTTAAAATTTCTCCAAACTATTTAAAGTTTAAGCTGCCATTCTGAACTGATTCTGCTTTTGTACTATAGTATTTGGATCCAGATCAATGTTACTGTGGGAACTGCCTTATACCACTTCAGTCCCAGGGGCTGTGTCCCATGGGGGTGGTTCATATATATGCAGTAGTGGAAACTTGCCCTTCTACAAATTCATCTGTCATTGTTATACGTTCCTCTGTTGACATCATGGCTGTGATTTTGGAGCATCTATCTGATGGTGCAGAACTAAAGTAACATTAGGTACAATTCATTGTGGATTAGGAAACATAACCGTCAGATAGGATATGGGCAAATGTTCTCATAGATGATAGTTCATTTTGTGCAGTGCTTTTGGAGGATGGTGATGGCAAGGACATACCTCAAGCAGGACTTGTGAACATGGAGATGGCCTAAAATGGTTGCCCTTGACTCGCCAGAGATTGCAGGGGATGCATTTACAAGCTGAAGGTGGATTTCACTTGGATCCTGAGTCCAGCTTTGCTGTCCTGTGCTGCCAGTGCATGGACTGAGAAAACCCAGAAACAAGCAGCAGCATACAGTGTGAGATTTGCTAAGGGGTGGGAAGGAAAAGTGAGCCTTAACATGGGCCAGGAAAACATCAGCCTACAGGTGAGCCTGGCCAGCCACACTGCCTGCCTTGTAGCAGCATCACTGGTCCCTTCCTGGGATGGCCCCAGCTTCGTGCAGGGTGTGGGATTTGTCATACCTTGACCCTTCCACAGTGTTGTACTGCCAGCATCCAGCACTGTGATTGCTCAATGCCATCACCAAGCCCAAAACAAACCCTCCCCTCAGGTCAGTGTAGGCATAGCTATGCTGAGTCATTGGCAGTGCTGGGAACAAACAGGAATGTGATGTTTTTAAAATGCTCCTATTCAAATGTCAGTGAATTTCTAAGCAAGCTGTACATTCACTTTTTTGGACTCCTTGGAAAACCCCAGCCAGATTCCATCCTGAGCTCTGGCAAGTGCAAAGATTATTCTTTTCAACATGCAAAACTATTTCCTTACCCAACTCCCAAAGAGTTGCTCCTAATAGGAAGCAGGCAGCTGTGTCTCAGAGCCCTTCTCCACAAGGGGTTTCTGTCTACCTACATTATCGAGGCAGGATACCTCTCAGTTACATGACATAAGAAGCTGGAGAGGAAGGTAGCAGAGGCTGTGACTGGCACAAAGCAAATCAGCATAGGAGAGAAATGTACTTGAGGACATGGAAAGAGGAAATGCTGGACAATATCTTGTACTTTCTGCCTTTCTGTATGGTAAAAGAAAATACAAAGAAAAGGCCTAGCCTATATTTTCCTGTTTTAAGAGAGCAGTAAGAGCCTGTTGTCAAGCAGACAGCGAGGCACAGCTGGAAAATAAGCATTTGAATGAGGGTAGGTACTCTCAGTGCTGTTCCAGGTGTTCTTCCAAGGGGACGATACACAAAATCCATAAGGGATGGGTAGGTACTGCCTTCTTTGGAGACTTACAGAGTGATGGATTTTCCAGAAGACTCAGCAACTGTAGACTCCTAATGCTGAATCTGGATTGCTCCAGTGTGTTGCAAGTATTTGCAGTTCTCCAGGGCTCTACAGAGAGCTTCTCCCATTACCTTCAAAATCCCAAACCAAATAGCTGAAACCCATTTACTAGACTTTTGATACAGGGGTAAGGCATTCTGGTTGCCTTGGGTGAAATTAGTACTTTTTGCACCACCAACCCTTCCAGCAGAGGAGTTGTATTAGGCCATCCTGAGCAGTGGCTTCTAGATTGGATCTTCAGTACTTAGCTCTTTTGTTTAATGCTTTGGGGATTTTCAGACATAATTTGTCATTAGCAAGGAACCGTATACTCTGCAGCCAAGGGATACCACAACAGGATATTATGAGCCACAATCAATTTCATGTATTAACTAACAGAAATATGTGGTGGTGGTGGTAATGGGGAGCATAGCACTGGGGATTGGGGCTGTGCTGGGCACTCCTCCATCAGAGGGACCTGGCATAAGGCTTTGCTGTGACATCCTCCTGCCTCTGAGAAGGACCAGATCCCCTGGATATTTTGTGAGAGTGTCTTGGTCTTTCTGTGGTTTTGACCAGAAATTCCATTGTGGTTTTAGCAACTTCTGCTGATAGATGTTTCACTGAGACTGGTATTTCACAGAGAAAAAAAAAAGAGGAAAAATGTGGCTTTGTTAAAAGAAGTATGCCTTGTATTGTCTGGGACACTGGTTTTCCTTGTGGAGCTGAGCCCTGCAAGCTTTGGCAAAAAAAGGGAGAAAAAAGACATGTACTTCAGTTTCTTTAATGTGATATTCCCTTTGCCTTTAACATAATCTGTTCATTTTGATTCTCTGGTGGGCAAATGCTGATGTAGAGTTGAGAGACAGACTTTTCCTTTCCTAAAAACAATAGCATCCTGAATGATGTGAGCTTATGTATTCAGTGATACAGGTCCCCATCAAATAGGGATGCATATTCAATCTAAGAAGGCTCAGAATATTTAGAATCTTGGAGGATAAATCAACTGTAGCATATGAATTTCTAAAAGCCATTAAGGCAAAATCTTCCTTGCTGATAGAAGCTAGAATTTTTGTTAATGGACAGGCATGGGTTTGAGTTTAATTTCTTGGATTATGTGTTGCTATTACTGTTGTTCAATGCATTCATTATGTCCATTCGACAGGATTTGGCTTGTATGGTAAAACCAGATAGTTTCTATGAAAGCTTTAAGATGTATAAAAGCAGATTTCCTGAATTAGCTCACAAATTCAGTAGGGGAGTGTATGACTTGTGGTTTTATTCCCACCTAGTTACACTGTCTTCTCTTTCATTCTTTAGTTTCCTCTGCGTTCAGTTTAGTTACACATCCCTGCATTTCCCCACTTTGTTTTTGTGGATGGCTCTGATTGCAACGGGAGAGAAAACATGTGAAATGGACTGTTGATTAAACAAAATTAGCTACGACACCTCAAGTGAGGGGATGTGTGAGTGATTTCTACTTTGGGAACACATTAAGGAAAACCACTCAATAACGTCTTACCCTCATGTAAAGGGCATAAATTAAAAACCCCTGATTTATTTCCCCCTCTTATTTCTGAATAACCAATCTGTGGTTATTGCACTTGAAGCAGGTTTGTGAGTTACAAGATTTTAATGTGATCATTAAGAGCTATGGGGTGTTCATATACATACAGCATGTTAAGAATAACTGAAAAATCCCATGTTAGAGGTCCGGGTGATCTCCAGGATTTCCTGGTGGATGGGATGGTGCATAATATGAAGCTCACAGCAGCCTTCCAATATCTGAAAGGGGCTTACAAGGATGCCAGAGAGGGAATCTTCATCAGGGGCTGTAGTGATAAAACAAGGGGTGATGGCTTCAAAGTATAACAGGGCAAAGTTCAGGTTGGATATAAGGAAGAAGTTCTTTACTGTGCCGGTGCTGAGGCACTGGCACAGGGTGCCCAGAGAAGCTGTGGCTGCCCCATCCCTGTCAGTGTTCAAGGCCAGGTTGGACAGGGCCTTGGGCAACATGGTCTAGTGTGAGGCATCCTTGCCCATGACACAGGGTTGGAACTGGATCATCTTAATGTCCTTCCCAACCCTAACCTGTGATTCTATGGAGACAGATATTGCCCTTTTATCTGGCATAGCCATGCTGGCCACTATGGATATCAGGATAGTGGCTTTTGGTTTTGACTTGGTTTTGCTTTCCTCTGCAATACATAAACTGGCTTTACCTCACCTTTTCAAAAGGATCAGTCTTCTAGCTGGCAGTGCTGCTAATGAAAATCCTTGACAATTAATAACATCCTAGTGAATCTGCTACAATAAATCATCATTTTGCTTCATTAGAGTCCTACTGCTTGTAAATCTCAGACTTCAGTAAAGCAAGAAAAATGACTTTGAGAATTGTACATGGCATGTACCTCATGGGGTGGATTATTTATAAAGCTATTTTCAAATTTCTTTATCTTTCACAGTAAGAAAGTGACTTTGTCTTATCTGCTTATAACAGAGGAAAACTTGTAAAATGAGTCATATCTGTTGTGTTTTCTTATGCAAACTTATAGTTACTATAGCTTCCTTTATTTATTTTATTTAAAATTTGAGGGAAAAAAATGACAGCTTAATTTTTTTTGATCTTTGGCCTTTCAATTCCTGTTATGCTTTAAGTGACTTTATGCAATACCTAAACAAAACGTGCACTGAAGTCCTTGTTGCTTATTGCGTTTTACAACCTTCAAGTTTACTTGAAGTTCTCTGAAGCTTCAAAAGCCCTAATCTATGAGGTAATGAAGGATCAAAGTCTAAGGAAAAGCGGAAAAGCTCAAGTGACTTGTTAAAAATATTGACACTAGACAAACGTACATTACTGACAGTTCATACAATGCCATGACCCAGAATTACTGAGACACCTAAACTCATGCATTATGACTGCTCCTGCTTACAAACACTCAAGTATTGAAGGGGCCATGTATTTTTAGAGCATCTTGGTTCCAATTAAATACCTATTGAAGTGAAGTCTACCCTGAAGTGTTCCTCTGAGTCAGAGCAAAAGTACTGAGCACATTACAGGACTGAATTCTGAAACTTGAATTAGCATTTAACTAAAATGCTGAAATTCCTAGCTCTCTGTGCAGACATTTCATTCTCATCCGAGAAGAAAGAAAAACCCAGCCAAATTTCATAACCACTTCTCTAACCTGAGGACCTCAGTGAGTAAAAGGTCAACTAGACCCATGCATTCATGTTGCTAGAGCTGCTATGGGGGTCCCTGCTGCTGGAGTAGGATGGATGCTCTCTGCAGACCTCTGCCTTGAGCACACAGTTGAAAGGGCTGTTGTGGTCCAGCACCAGGTGAACTCACCAATAAGGAATAGGTTTGGGATTGGCGAGGCTGCAGGATCAGTTCTGTACACATGTACCTGGAGACATGCACTGTGGTGCTCTGAAGATAATACAAGACACACTCCCCACTGTGTTATGAATCAGATGTATTTATTGAGGAAAACCGATGGCCCCCGTATTTAAACTGCAATAATTAACACAGAACCATTTCATTTTACATGACATAATTATTTTAACCTTTCATTTTCTGTTGCTAAAGCCCCCAGTGAATTGTCTCACAACACAGTCGGGTTTATACATGAAAAAAATACCCTTTAAATATAAAGGTTCTGCTATACTGCACACAATTCTGCTTGCCAGAGGCAAAAGTTATGTTCTTCTACCACTGTCAAGCTTCAGGAGCTTGCTTGAAGCCCCTGGAATTACATTCATAGAAAGTATTAAGAAAATGCATAAAATTCTTATTTTTAAGAATTAAACTTATTTTTCCTCTAAAGCGTCAGCTGTAGAAATACCTATTTTCAGGTTGTTGCATGTGCCAATCACCACTAACACCCTTTGAGTTAGAATTTCTGTAGAGTTCATTTAACTGTGAAACAGGTTCAGGGTTTTTTTCCAATTCTTCATGCTGCTTTGGTTTCCTTCCTTTTCCCTCCTTTACTTTACAATTTAGTTGCTTTTTCTTATCCACTTTTATGCAGAAATAGAAACTGAAAAATAGATGCAAAGAGAGGAAGAAGCAGAATCATAGAAACCCAAGGACATTAAAAATACATAAGCTGAAGGAATGAAATTGTCAAATATTTAAACAGTTTTAGGTGAGAAAACAGTCACTTCAAACCCAAAGTACTGAATTGGTGCCTGATTCCAAAATCTTGCTTTCCCTCTATTAGGTCTGGACATGTCCAAGCAAAGCAATAAATGCTGGTGGGAACGAAAATGACCTAAGCAAATCTTATTCTTTTGCATCCATAAATTTATCAGTTTTTTACTTGCCATTTGTGTTTTTCCATACAAATCTTGCTGGAGAAGCTGTAGAAAGGGCCCATAAATTATTAGTAGAAAGAGTCCATAAATTATCAATCCACAGATTAAATGATCTTTTATTTGTCTTGAATTCATCATCTTTGCTTGACCAATCTGATAGCCGCCTATGATGGAGCGATTGGCTGGATAGATGAGAGAGAGCAGGGGATGTTGTCTACCTTGACTTCAGCAAGGCTTTTGACACTGTCTCCCATAAGATGAGTGGACAGCGAGGTGGATTGAGAACTGGCTGAATGTGGCCTCACCAGTGGAGGCCACAGAGATGATCGGGGTACTAGAGCATCTCAGGCTGCCCAGAAAGGTTGTGGAAGTATTCAAAACCCACCTGGACATGATCTCTGCAACCTACTCTGGGTGAACCTGCTTTAGCAAGGGAGTTGGACTACAGGATCTGAGGAGGTCCCATCCAACCCCAACCGTTCTGGGGTTTTGTGTTAACTGAATGAAAACTGAGGACTCCAAGGACAGGTCTGTGTAAAGACTCAGCAGTTGACTTTTATCTAGACAGCTATTTGTGGTTCTCTGACTCATCTCCTGGAAGCTCTTGCATCACACAGGCTATAGAGAGAAATAGGGATACTAAATTTAGACTCTGTCAACATGGTTGAAGGGAAATGGTGTGCGCCAATACTGTGGAATACAGCATCTCGGGAAGAACTGATGACTTTACCCATGGTTGTACAACAGCTTCGTCTTACAGCAGAGGAGGGTGGCTGCTGCCTGCAGTGAGCTCTTTGCATCCCAAAGGGGATGCTGATTGTGGAGGGGTTGCATGTGGCCCTGATGCAAATGTTGGGCTCTGGGTGCTCACCACTTCCATTCTCCTTGGAAGCACCTGGATCACTTCTTTCGTCTCTACCGTCCTCCATCCCACATCTTCAAGCTCCTGGGATCAGTACTGGAAAGGGAAACTGGGAATTTAAACTGCTTTAGCTGAGCTCCTGGGCTGGGGGGCTGGCAGCAGAATGCTGTCTTCCAAAACATATTTCCCTGTATCCTCACAATCTATAATACTCTCTTGAAATTGAACCTATTATAAGCATAAAAAGCAGAGGCTGGATGACATTTTGAGGTCACTGAGAGCAACTCCTGGTATCACAAGTGTTTGTGAGACTTTGAATATTTACAGTTATTCCTCTGACAGAAGCTGCATTTGCTTTGAGTTTTTTCCTTGCTATTCATACCAAACACAAGTTGTACCTTTTCCAGTCTTTGAAGACCAGAGAGTAAGGCCCAGCTAGAGCTCCCCCAGAGTGAAGGCTTCTTACTTATTTCACTTTTTGGTTGGTTAGTTGAGCTGTAGAATCTCTTTCTTACTTTCACTTAGGAAAAAATATAGCTGCTTGTAATTTTTGTATCTTTGTAATGCTATTACATTACAAAGAATAATAACTGGAATTTAAGAGCAAGTGGCAAAGGTTCTGCAGAATGGTGTTTGCTCTCCAAAGGAATCTGAGTGCATTAGAGGACTGCTGAGTCAGGTAGTTGCCTTGCAGAAGAAGGCTGATGCGCTATTGATCTGAGTGGGATCTTTAAAATAGGACTCCTGTGCATTTTTAGGCAACACAGAGCCCCTGGTTAGCCCATGGCACAATGAAGGATTTCTCTCTCAGTGACTGTGATATTTCCTGCCTGTAGGAAGTGCTGAGGAGAGTGAAATGAAACTAAACCAGACTTGAAGTGAGTGCAAAACTCCCGAGTCCCTCAGCAGGCAGTTGCACAGCCTAAATAATGAATCTGTGTCAGATAAGCTGTGACTGGTTTTCAGATCTGAGCTTTGAGGAGTCTGGGGTCAGACTAATTTCATGGGAGGTGTCACCAAGCCTTGTGAAGTTTAATTGCAATCCTGGTTTCAAAGTCTTGACAGTTCGGGCGAACTTCGGATCCGACTCTATCATCTAAACTAAACTTGATCTGATTTTGATTTGCTGCCCCCGGGTGAGCTTGGCTGGAAGTGAACTGCATTGACTTATCTTCCATTTAGGTCCCTATGAAAAATATTCTCTAGCAATTAACAACAGCCAGAATTAAGCCAACACCACACATTCTTTCCTACCCACCAATATACAAACAATGGCTTACATTAACACCTACAGATACTCCTTAGCCAGGCAGAAAACAGTTCAACGATGTCGCTTTTTTGGTGCCTGCAATGGACCAAGAAACCTCAACAGAGCAGACTTGCTTGTGAGATTGCCAATGCTTCCTGTTTCTGGTCAGGTTAGCAATAGAGCTTATGCACAGCAAGCCACACGTTTGCCACATCTGAGGGCAAGGGGAGGGGTTTTCAGAGTTTCTCCATGACTTCAGGGCTTTCAGTAGTGCCCCTTTCCTCATGGGCTGAGCCCTGTGGTGGGAAACAAGAGCAGGGCTTCTAGGGCTGAGGTGCTACTCAGAAGAGTGAGGACCCTCCTGTAGAAAAGCTTATCTGCTGCATGTGGTGAAGATAAGACCATGGAAATGGGTTGTTCCCCAAAGTGAATTGCTGCTGATGTTGCTGAAAGGACCACACTGTGTGAAGAGTCAGTTTGGACTCCTTTGCAGTACAGGATTTTTGTCCAAAATGACCTTCTTCAAAACACTAGGAAATAAGCAAAGGCAAAAGGATGAAAGAGTGAAGTGTCTTGGAGTCTGCCAGGAAGCATGGAGGCTGCTGCTGGCTCAGGGTCTTGTTTCACTGGAAGGAATTTAACATTGTCTAACTGATGGCAAAATTGCACACTATTAATGGGCTCTCTTTATGGCTATAATTTATTCTTATTTCTCAGAGACAACAGAGTAGAGGCCAGATTGCTTTATCCTGTGGTATTAAAAAGCCTGGGGCTGAGAAGCTTAGCACTGCTTTGTTAGGATTTTCTCCATCTGGTAAAATAATAGAATAAAATCATCCTATGCAGAGCACTGATTTTTTTTTTATTTTTTTTTTTAAGAATGGTCTTTCTTTTTCTATTCAAAGCTGTTAGGAAAAGGGAGTGGGTCGTTACATGTGAGTAAATGCATATCTTCATTCATTAGCTGCCTTTTCTATATTCAGGAGCTATGATTCCTGGCTGCTGGGCTCGCTTAAACTTCTCTGGGCACCCACTGTGTGCATCGAGGTGAAGGCAGACAAAGGTTAAAAACCTTATTCATAGACTTGAAAGATTTATAGGGCCTAGGGAGGTGAGAAGACCTCAGTGGAGGTTATAATGTCATAGGCAAGATAAGCCTTTTCTGTAAGGGGAAAAGAAAGAAAGAAAACATGGATTTAGTTTTCTGGTTTCCTTTTTTCCCCACATTAATAGCAAAAGGAATTTTTGTCCTTCCCAACCCTAACCATTCTATAATTCTATGTGCATCAAAACAGTATCTCTAGCAATGAATCCTGCCGATTGCTCATGAGCGCTTTGAAAGTTTCTTGTGTATTTTGAAGTCAGCTGGTCAATGGGATGAAACCTCACCATGCTGTACCATCAGTTTCTGGTGACATAGCACAGTTAACAGATTACTGCTATTAGGAGTATTTTTGAGTGTGCTCATGCAAACTAAACTACCTCGGTTGACAACATCAACTAAGCTTGAATAAGAAGACACTGCGTTTCTGAAGCTAGAAACTAAATCTGTGACTAAATATTTTGATGTGAACAGTCCACTGATCTCTAGACGTGTAAAGGAAAGAAGATACAAGAACACAAGGGGAAAAACTTGAATACTAGTGAAAATAGACCCTAGTAGGATCTCAGGGATGAAGGGAAAAGAGAAAGCAGTGAACTGGTACCAGCTTTTGTAACTTTTTGATCCTATCTTCACACTGTAATAATTAAATCTCAAATACACACCCGTGTTACTGCAATTCATAGACTAAGAGAGCCTGAGATTACTCTTTAATCCTTCATTATCTAAGGATTCAACTAAACCAAAGAAGCTCAGATAATATCTGTCCTCTGGACTGCACAAACTCCACAGCTCCTGGCTGAGAGCCAAGCCTGAAGTTGTTTTTGGGAAAGTCTGGACCTCAGATATAAATCTTGGCTTTTCAGAAGGTGAAAGCATTAGAGGTGTCTTTCCACACCAGTGTGGCCTGCTGTCATGCAGGGCTCTGTCAAACAGGCAGGACAGGATTCAAGGAAAACATACAGTGATGAGCTTAGCTATGTGGCTAGATCTGCAACTAGATTACTGTTCTAATATTTGTTATGAAAAGGTCTAGCAACCCCAGGTGAGACCAGAGACTGAGCATTGCGCATATACACAGTCTCTGCCCCAAACAGCTTAATATTTAAATTGAAAAGATGGTTAAATAGTGAAAAAGAAGGCACTTGGAAATAAATTGCACAAAGTCCATAGCAGGATGCAGCACAGAAATATCCTGTAAATCCCCTATCTTCTGTGTCTTGTCCCAGAGTTTTAGCTTGAAAGTCAATAATACCATTGCCTTTGCTTTCATACATTCTATCCATAAACCTACTCCAGAGTTACGGTTTCAAGGTTCTTGTAAAGAAAACCCAGATTACAAGCTTTGATTGTTAGTTTTTTGGTAAGTCCATGTCAAAATACTACTCCATAAAATTCAGTTAAAAAGATTCCCCCATCTCCTGAGCACAGGCACCTTGCCAATGGTCCATTACCCAACAAGTCTCAATATTGTGTATTCTTCCCATAATCTGGTTATGTTTTAATCTGGGTTTACACAGTATTGCTTTGAGGAACCATTGTCAGGTATGTGGGTTGTATACTGGGTAGTCCAACAACAATCCAACCCCAAATCACACCAGAAGAATCTGTCAGGTGTGGGTTTTGCAGTGTTTTAGGGTTTGTTCTGGGATACTCACAAAGCTCCTAAAGGTGTTGCCTAATAAAAACAGACTACTCTCGTTCGGGGAAAGATCAATCTGGGCAGCAGTGGGAAGTCAGAGAGCTGCTCACATGTCATCACTGTACCTCAAGACCCCAAGAACGTTTTCATTGGGAAGAAAAATTTCATTTAAGAATTTAGGATGATTGAGTGTTACTGATACTCGGTCCTTCACATTCAGGGGTGTCAAATGGAGCTGGAACAAGGTCTTAAAAGTCTTTTTGTGGCACGTTTCGGAGGCGCACCATGTGGATAACGTTTGCCTGTTGACTTGGTCATTCACAAGGAGCTCTATCTTGAGGTCGGTGGGACTGTTTGACCAGCTGGGGAAATAAAAGTTCAAGTGGCAATAGATCAAGTAGAGGCCTTGTTTCTTTATCACCAGCTCTTCTCTCTTGCACTGGATGTCTTCACAAATGCCCTTCTCAACCAAGCTCAGTTTTGAACTGTTTACTTGCTTGAACACTAGAAAGGAAAGCAAACAAACTTTAAAATGAGCTGCTGAACTCTACTGACCTGAATTCAGCCTTAGGTGACCTGCAGCAGTGTGTTTCCTGATAAACAGATACCTCTTCAGTGGTTTTCCCATAGGAAGCTCCAAAACAAGGCCCTGGCCAGATGACTGGGAGTTCACACATGGAAGTGGGGTGTTAGAGAGTTCCAAGGACCTACAGAGCCCTTGGGAAACCCAGGGAGATGCAGTTAAAATGGCCTTCTGCAATACTTGAATGGAAATAACAGAGGTGTATTCATGTGTTTGTGTGCAGAAGGTATCTACTTATTGATTTTTCCTTATCAAGTTAAAAACCAGAATTTCTGTGGCCAGAGAGGGGCTTTACCCAAGACACCCGCATTTCAGGAACGCTAGGAATGTTTTTACCTATAAAATATCCATTAGGTCAAAAAGCCACTTGCCACTAAGCCCAGTTTGAGTAGCAAACAGCCTGCTCTTCAACCACCTCTCCTTGCCAACACTGAACTCCCCACTGACCTCTCATGTACGCAGCCGCTCCCTCGGTCGGGACGTTCTGTAGGATTCTTAAATAGTCTTCGGAGGTGTTCCCTGAGGGAAACAACAGATTAAGTGACCACTCGTGCTGGTTTTGTACTGTAAAAAGCTGTCAGCGTTTGGCATCTCATGTGTTTGCTAGAACTGTGCTATGGACAAATCCCACAGCAGCAGCTCCAAAGCAACAAGCAACAGTAGCTTGAGTAGCATGCAGGAGAGCTGATTATTCCTCTGTTATTTTGTGATTGTATAGAGCAGTTTGCCCTGTCCTGTGCAGCCCACAGGCACACGGATACAGGGACAAGATACAGGCTCAGAAAAGCAGCGTATATCCCAGTGTTTGCAACCAGACAGGGTGGATGGTTATTTCTCATTGCTCTGGCTCTTCTTTACATCTCCCGGCTGTGCTTGCAACTCCCTCTCCCATGGTATACAATGACTGTGGAAATCCTGTGACTCAGTTGATAACATCACTATTAGAGTCACTCATCTCCAGCATCTCTGAAGGATGGGTTAATACACCAAACTAAGTTCTAGTACATCTTGGTGCTACTCCATGACATCAGATAACATATTTCATGTTCCTTACATGAATGAGAAGGAGTCAACTAAATGCAGTGAGGCAAGGATCTGAAGTTTTACAGGATTCCTTAAACTAAGGGTCAAAAAAAGAATTCAGATCTCTAGACCCTTGCATTATCTGCATGGCCAGATTTCTAAGAAGCACTTGGTCAGGAGGGATAGATCAGGGAGAAGCTGGTCCCCTCAAGTCCCCCTTGTTGGTGATTTGTAAAGTTGCACCCTCTGCACTCACTGTTGGAGAAGGAGGCTGAGGATGTCTTGAAAGAATTGCAATCTGTCTCTGTTTTTAGCAGTTTAAACACTTTAGAGGGAAACAGGTTGTCACTGCACTCCAAGATTGAGCAAGTCACATATCAAAGTCCCTTGACCATGCTGGAAATCCCCAAAGAAAAACCAAAGCCAACTTTCCTGATATTAGTCATGTCAATGTAGTGTTGTAGTGATGTGGAGAGAGGTCATAGGGTAGGAGAAAACCCTTCTGGCCCTTATTTCCAACTGAAGCTGTTAGGGTGGTAACAGCAGTCTCTGGTCATGCATAATCAGCACCCTGAGCCCGCTCCCACTACAAGCGTCCTGCAAGAAGGACAGAAACTCAGTGGCATTTAGAGAGTTCACCCTATAAAACAGAAAATCCCCTGCTGCTCAAGCAGCCTTTGGGAGTTGCAGCCTTGCAGTGTCTCCTGAAGCAAGCAAAATGCTGTACATACAGGTACTGAAGCTGAGAAAGCAAAAATCTCTACAGTCTAAACATGAAATATCTACTTCTGAAGAGCCCACCATCATGGCACTTGTGACTAACAACTCACAGTTTCATTAGTGTTGCACTGGGACAATTCCAAGCTGGAAGAGACCAGATTTAGTTGCAGAAGGCCAAACTGCAGTCAGATAGAGCTGCAAATCTGGAAGGGCTTGTTTGCTTCACCGGCTTTAGCCTGGTTTACTCCAGGGTAGCAAGGATGGCACCTGTATTACAGTACTTTCTACAAACAGCCTGATGTAACCAGGAGCCCCAGCAGTCATGAGCTGTCTCGAGAGAGTCTTGGCATCACTCAAGACTCGCCCCTCACTGAGCTAGCCGTGCTTTGCATTTCCAAAGCTGTACTTACATTTATTGATGTCAGCAAGTTGTGTGTGTGTGTGTGTATAAAGCACTTATTTGATGACATCAGCTGTGTTTCTGAGAAGGCAAGTTATGGAAAAAGATGTGACATTTCCGGCTCTCACTTTGCTAAGGCAGCTAATAACTATTTTCTTGTTTTATTTCTCAAGGAGCAAAGTAGCATTTTGGCACCAGCCAAGAGAGGCAGAAATTACTCCAGTTTCAGGCCTGATTGATGCATATATTCAATCATATCCTCTAATTTGCTTTGCACTGGTAATTGTAAATCTGAAGTAATCCCACTGAAGTCAATAGGATTATATGACTTAAAAAAAAACAAGAGGAAGAGGAAAAGTAAAGTCACATTCAGGATGAAATACCAAGGAGACCTCACTGGTTTTGTTGTCTGACAGTGTAGACTAGGCTGTTTTAAGGAAGCCTGCTAGTAAGAAAGGAGTCTTAGTAGAAAGCCATTTAGACTATTTTGCCCTAAAGAAAGTACCAGGAGATAATTCACTCTTGTCTTCCTCATCCCTTTACCATAGGATGAGCATCCAGAGGGTGCAACCATGAGGAAAAGGCCCAGACTGTTTCTGTGAGCTTAGTGCAGCTTTTTCTCACTGAGCCAAAGGGGACTTTGAAATGGGACTCAGAGGAGCTGCAGCCTCACCTGCACTGCAAAATGGAAGGAGCCTCATCATAGAACCATGGAATGGACAGGGTTGAAGGGACCTTAAAGCTCCTCCAGCTCCAACCCCTGCCACGGGCAGGGACCCCTTCCACCAGAGCAGCTTGCTCCAAGCCCCTGTGTCCAACCTGGCCTTGAACACTGCCAGGGATGGGGCAGCCACAGCTTCTCTGGGCACCCTGTGCCAGCGCCTCAGCACCCTCACAGGGAAGAGCTTCTGCCTAAGAGCTCATCTCAGTCTCCCCTCTGGCAGGTTAAAGCCATTCCCCTTGGCCTGTCCTTACAGGCCCTTGTCCAAAGCCCCTCTCCAGGTTTCCTGTAGACAAACAAGAAACATCAAAACACAGCAGGACCCTGTCCAGCCAGGAGGAACCCAAGGTCTGTGGGACACGTGGATCTATGGGCTACGGCCAGCCAGGTGCAAGATGTTGCACTCCTGATGCCTGATGCCACCATCCCTGTGATGCCTGTGGAAATCTCCTCACTGCCTCAGTTTTCCCAACTTTCAGTTGAGTATAATGGGAGCACAGACAAAGGGCGGTGAAACCAGCAGCTGAAAGTGGCATGCCACAGTGCAAAAACTTGCTACTCTGACATGGAAAGCCCCTCAAATGTGATTTCTGAAGCTTGTCTTAGTAGCTGTCATCTCTTACTATGGGATTCCTCTGCAGCATCTATGTCATTACAACTAGCTGGAGGCTGAGTGTGAGCAGGCACAAAAGCAGGACAAGAACCTGAACTTATTTTATGAAGTAAAGAAGTACAGGCTGGCAACAAACAGCTTTCAATTCCTCCATACCCCGCGTTGATTTAAGTGCTTGTAAAATTAGGCAAGATGATTTCGCACCTCTGTCAGCACGCTAGAGCTAGCAGAACTTGCTTAATGCTGTGTCTCAGCAGCTGTTGTAAGAAGTCCCTGTAGCTGTCTTAAGCTCTCTCCTTCCAGTTCAGTGTCCTGCAAACAGCTGCTTGTTGGCACTGATGGACTGTGCCAGCTGAGCGATGCTGTCACACATGTACCAAGTGCCTTTGGTCCTTGAGAGCCCAAGGACTGTCACTCTGATCCTGTGCATTGAAATGGCGCTGAACTCACTGCCAATTTTACCTTCTTCCAAAAGTCATAAACTTTAGAAGTATCCGTTTCTGTCCTCCAAATTTAGGAAGCACTCAGTACAATCTCATCACTGCACACCCGATACCACAAAACATGTAGAGATAAAGGCCAAAATTATTCAGGCTTCTGTAGCCTAAGGCCACATAATTTCATGAGCTGTTAATCTCTCCATATATGTATTAATCTCTAACTTGCATTTTAAGTATTGGAGAGGTGGAAGATCTAACATTCTGCATCTTGAGCAATACTGATAATCTCATTATGAATTAAGAAAGCAAACAGCCCCCTTTATGACTACCTGGAATCTGCCTAGCTGCAGTTTGCTCTGGATGCTGGCCCCAGAGGTTGCCTGTGCTCTCTTTCTAGCATTTGCAAACCCAGGCTTGGCAAAATGTTTCAAACTGAGAAACAGCTCATTGCCCTCATCTCAGAGCAGACGGAACCTCATACAGTTCCACATATATGCACACAAACACATACGTATGCTGAAGCTGAGAAAGCAAAAATCTCTACAGTCTAAACATGAAATATCTACTTCTGAAGAACCCACCATCATGGCACTTGTGACTAACAACTCACAGTTTCATTAGTGTTGCACTGGGACAGTTCCAAGCTGGAAGAGACCAGATTTAGTTGCAGAAGGCCAAACTGCAGTCAGATAGAGCTGCAAATCTGGAAGGGCTTGTTTGCTTCACCGGCTTTAGCCTGGTTTACTCCAGGGTAGCAAGGATGGGAATGGCACCTGTATTACAGTACTTTCTCAAAGCCAGAGTTTTATTTGAGAACCTATTTCCCATTGAAACTGTGAATGGGGTGTGGGGTTTCCTTTCCTGCTCTTCCCACCAACTGCCAATGGATCTTACCACCAGAAAAAGATACCTGTAAACAGTGTGTGAGCGTGTGCTTATGCAGCTGCAGGGTTTTCCTTTTATAAATAAGATGTTTTGATATTTTGTCTTTGCAGCTCAAAATAACAAGAAAAGCCATCCGGGCAGGATTACATTTATAGGGAAATGAGGCTTGGAGAAGACAGCAAGGAGCTGATGAAGGCTGAACCTCTCCAGATGTTGTCAGGTGATAAATTTCTCTGTGACTTAGATTTCCCTCTAAAAAATGAACCCTACAATAACACCTGTCTCTCCCATATTAATGTATGATTTGATATTTATGAAATGTGGATGAGTTCCATCTCTCATCCAAATGTGGATGACAGAAATATTTTCCACAGGAAGAACATTTCACAAACAAAATTCATGATGAATTTCAGTCTTTCCCCCTGTTGCTCAGGTACTCCACTGACAACAGCACAGAGGATCGGAGGAGACGTGCCTTTTTTCGCACAGACATTTAGGTGATACTGCATCGTGCTTGGGGATACCTGCAAACCCATCCATTGAGGACTAAATGATGAGTCAGGAATGTAAACCTGTAGATCTGCTTTAGTGCCCACTGGCATTTAGCTATTCATACAACATAATCTCATTGGGGATCTAAATGAAATCATTGTGGGTTTCCTGCTTTAATATTACAGGATTAACTCCAAGATGTAGCTGTGTTCAGACCACCGTCCCTTTGTGCTACAAAGCAATCTCTGCCTTAGTGAACCCTAGCTGTTCCCACTAGCGCAGTCCTGCATCCTCCACTCGCATCTTTGAGATGTTTCACACCAGTAGGTACCAACACAGGGCTGGAGCAAGGCTGAGCAGCCAGCTGGCAACTCAGCAACACTAACTTTTTGATAGCTTGCCAGTTTTTACAATGCAGGGCTTGGAAGCCCTGGTTTGAACAGGGTAGGTACAAAATACATCCAAACCACTCCACAAGCATCAGGGCTGCCTGAGAGGCAGACCCAAATCCAAACCTAAATCCACAGCAACTTCAGCCTCACCACAGTTCCCTGCAATATCTCTTATGCTTCTGTTTCTTCCTATTCCACAACTGCTGCTTGGGACCTTGCAATGGTCACCACAGCTCCTTGCTTAGAAATCAGCAAGCAGTGCCTGGCAGCACATGGTAGAGCTCCCTGCTAAGGGAACCTCAGTAAAGTACCCACTGGGATGTATTAACCCATTAGCCCTGCTCCATACATTTTAAGAGGAAAATAAAAGGCCGTTGTAATTCCCTCACTCTTCAGTGCTCTATTACCCTGCCAGAGACATACAGCAAACACTGATAGGCAGCGAGGGGGAGGCTGATAGAGCCCTTATACACATTGCAAACGGCTTTCAACTGTTCCTGTCTTGTGGGGTTTCTCTATCGTTCTCTCCTTTGTCTCTCACTAATGGCATCATCTCAGATGTAACAGCTGCTTTCAGAGCAAGAGGGTGTCTGTACTGATATTGACCCGAAGACAGAAAGGTTTCTGGCTAATGAAAACAGCATCTTGTACATTCCTGGAAAAAACACATTCCTCCTGCCTGGCACCTGCCCACTAGTGAGGAGGAGAAAAAGCAATTGGCATAGGTTGCATGGTATAAAATACGTACATATATATGTATACGTGTATGTATATTGCAATGCACTTTTGGGTTAGTGAGATCATTCCTCCCTGCCCTGGGAATACCAGTATCGCTGGTCAATGCTTTGCTTTGAAAAACACTGACCTACAGATACAGCATCTGTGACTCTTCCTCTGTCATTGACCAGGGTCCACACCCACAGCTTTCACTATCTCCTCCTAATGGTGGTAAAACAGCCATGAAAACCAGCACAGTTCTGGTGACATCTCTGAGTTTATGCTGGTTTAAAGAGAGAGGCTCTGCTCCGGGGTCCATACCACCTTCCAGTGCTGGGGACTTTCCACCATCTCGGGGGACCAAGAGCAGAGAGGCTGATGCCTTGCAGCCCACTGGGTTTGCAAAGCTCCTTTTTGGGCGCCTTTTGGGATGCATTAGAGTAGGGCTGTGTTCAGAAGCTGCTTTATTTCTGAGGAACTTTTCATGCACAATAAACCACTAAAAAACTTAAGAAAGACTTACAAAGTTGTAAGGAGCTACTTTGGTTGATAGAAAGCAGTATGTGCTTAGGATGTCCTGGGGAAAAGAAAATCCCCCCAGATTACAGGAATTTTAAAACAGAAAAAAAGATGGTCAGGCACGATGGGAAGTTCTCAGGAAGGACATGCAGCGACTACCTTGAGACTTGTGAGCTATGAAACAAGCCCAATACAGAAGAGTATCAGATTAAAAGATTATCCAAGGCTGAAATGTTAAAATGTGAGTAATTGGCTTATTTGGGATGCTGGGCAATATTTGCCTTACAGATGAGACAGATCACATGTACTGTTTAGGTATCTTACCTGTCTTGAATGGTTTTGCAATGCCTTCTGTGGCAGGATCCACTGCCTGAAAAAGAAGCAAAGAAAGGATGGTTATTCCATGAGTTACATCCATCTTCAAGTACAACCTTGCTTTAAAAGTGGATTGTAATAGTTTCTATTGCATGCCATGTAGGCAATACAGAGCCTGATGTGCAGGGAGCCAGTGCCAGCTGCTACAGAGCTTATGGGTCCTATAAGGCCTCACAGGTGAGTGAGGGATTCCTGTGGAGCAAACAGCTCTGGGAAGCTCTCTGCCGATCCTCCAAAAATTACCCTCAGGCGTACCTCATCACAGCCCTTTTTTTCTAATGTAGAAAATCTAAATTTCTAACAGAGAAAGCAATTCTCTCAGTGCAGTTGGGTTTTTGAAGCCCTGGAAACCTCACTCTGTGGCTTGCAAAGCTTGAAGAGAGCAGGACAGAATGGGACTTGTAGCCCTAGAAAGTCAATATCTGCCCCCAGGAAGCTAGTAGCTGGATGAAAGTAAAAGATGTAGAGCCCAAGGTGGGAGAGTGATGGTGTTGTCCTGCTTCACCTCCCTCCTACTCCTTGCTGGGATGCAAACCCACTGTTCAGAATAGGCAGTTGTCCTCAGTCAGCGTGGCCTGAGAACATCTCGGGAAACAAGCTCCAAGTGAGGAATATGGTAGGCTTCATTGTGGTCTTGCTTCTATTTCATCACACCTCTGTGCCATCCAAAGGTACAACCCTGAAACCTGTGCTCGCTTGCGTATTACCTCCACACAAGTGAAGTCACTGACAGCTTGTAAACACCCAGCAATTGCCCTCAGGGAGCAAAGAAATTCTTCCAACAGGAATTAAAGATACTGAGGAAAGATACTGAGAGTGCCTGAGTGCTTGAAACTCTGTCATATTCCTGCACTCACTAACGCAGGCAGTCCCATGGTGACTTCAGTATCAGGGAGAGGTTTTTCCTCAGGCTAGCCTAAACCAGCTCCTCTTATGTGGATACCAATTACCTGGGCTAGTTGTGTAATCGAATGAGGCCAGGCCTTATTTAGCATGGAATCATAGAATTGTATGATATCTGGAGTTGGAAGGGACCCTGAAGGATCAAGTCCAACTTTCTGCTCCTCACAGGACTACCTAAAATTTAGTTAAATGACTAAAAGCATTGTACAGGTGTTCCCTGAGCTCTGACAAGCTTGGTGCTGTGAACACTCTCCTGGGGAGCCTGTTTCAGTGGCATCTATATGCCCAAAAAGAAATTTGGGAAGCTGGTACCAGATTTAGCAGAACAGTAATATCTCCTTAGAGAAATGAGGCACACCATGTATGTGGTGGGAGACAACTTCACAGTGGTCCATAAGCACTATTTCCATGTGTAAATAGGATAACACACGGAGAAGGAAGATGGTTGGACAGTGAGAGAAGTCAGATTGTGTGTATTTGTTGTATTTAATGTTCTAGCCTTCAGTATTTTAATTAGACATTGGCCTAATGTGGCTATGTTTTCAACCGTGGCTGAAGAGTCAAGCCGCATCTGCTTCCAGCAAAGCAGCACTATCTTTCGGTCTAATACCAAAATGCTGTGTCCTGCAGACAGATGGCATAGGCGCTTCATGATGTGGGTATCTGTAATACGTGATTTGTTCATTTTCTCTCCCCACACCCATGTACGACAGGGGAGAAGTTATTTGTGGAGATAATAATTCTCCAGGTTATCTTCCTAAACTGGGCAGGAAGGTCTTTGGGTTAGAAGAATAGGAACCTGAAGCTGTAGTTTGGAAAACCAGGCATTTCCGAGCTCCTCCCTTGCAAACTTTTATGGATCCTATGCACACATATCATCAAACGTGGGACTGAGAACAGACTGCTGAAAATGCTCCCAAGGAGCATCTCAGCTCCTGTCTTGGACTCTTGCACTGGAACATCCCTCTCACATGCGCTCAGGGCGAAGGGAAGCCTTGCTTCTCAATGCTATGTATGAGCATGTCTGCCCTCTGCAGAGAGCTAAAGGCATTTCTGCATGGAGACGCTCTGTCCCCAGATACATTATGCTAAATGAAAGCAGGCAGCAGAGAAGTGTTTGGTAAACTGATTGAACCCTTTTCATCAATGAGGTGTTCATCTTGCACCTCCCTTGGAGGTGGCCTGCAGGACAAGGCTGATGGCTCGCAGCTTGCGTTGGAGTCAGGACAACAGAAACGAACTAATGTATTGTGTTCTCACCTGAGAAGTCTCCCAGGGGGTGGAAACAGCAGATACTAATGCAATTTATTTTAGTGACAATTGAATAGATATTCAAATAGAGCTTTACAGATTGCTTTGAAATATTACTGGCACTACTTCTTCCTTTTCTGACAGCAAAAACTTTGCTTGCAATGCTGTGATTTGGAATGCAAAGCGGCACGCAGCAGGAACCTAGAGAAATTCAGTTCTACAGTGCCAGCTCAGGCAGGGTGCATGACAATGAATTTCCCCCTGTGTGGAGTGAGCTGGGTGCTGCTGCTGAAGGATCTCAGTCTTTTCTCAGCAAGTAACATGGTTTGAGTTTGCTTCATTAGAGAAAATGATAATCAGGTGCCAGTGAAGGTTATTCCATTCTTCTTTTGCCTTATTTTACAAGAACTTTTCCCAGGCTGAGTCAGATTGGTGCTGCTAAAGGGACGTGTTCCGTGTTAGAACCCTGAGTAGTCATTTAACCATTTAACATACTGGAGTATGTATCTGCTTCTAGAAAGCCCAAGAAAACACACCTCCAAATCACAGCCCCTATAAACTGGCCTGGGGTCAGCTGAACAAGGTCCAGGGCTCTCCCAAGAGCATGTCCACTCAGTGGCTCTGTGGGAACAAGCTTTTTGGGCTGCTGCCCTCAAAGGAAGTTTTGCCACTTGAAGAAGAGCCTCAAGGATCTCCTGTGTCTCTTGCTCAGCCTCCAGCCATCATTACACATTTCTGGCTGAGCGGGAAGGCAGGAGGTGGCACTTGAGGTGGTTGTCCAAGAGGAAAAGCTAGAAACTTGACACTGAAAACACCAGGAAGTGGAGCACCGTCCCCACAGCTGATCTCGTAAGGAGTATCACATCACTGCAGGATGGAGACGGGAGGTGGCTGCTACGTTTTTGCAAGGAACAAGGGATGGGACAAGAGGAAACGGCCTCAAGCTGCCCCAGGGCAGGTTTAGATGGAGCTGAGGAACAATTCCTGCCCCAGAGGGTGCTCAGGCATTGGAACAGGCTGCCCAGGGCAGGGCTGCAGTCACCGTCCCTGCAAGTGTTCACACAGCGTGGAGACGAGGCCTCAGTGCCATGGGTTAGTGGTGGCCTTGGCAGTGCTGGGGAGCAGTTTGACTTCATAGTCTTAAAGGCCTTTTCCAACCTCACTGATTCTATGAAACAGAACCCTGTGTGAAATGCAGCTTTTCCAGTCCTGACAAACCCTATTAAAGTGCCCCTTCCATGCAGCAGGTGACTGTCACTGTACACAACACTGACAGCAAGCGTTGGAACAATGCATTTTCTTATCTAAAATGCCTCAGTGGTTTTCCTGTGGTGTTCAGCGAGTGGAAATCTGCTTTCGGGGCAATAGCTGGTGTTTGGGGTTTTCACCTTTTCCTATTTGTCAGGGTTGCCCGCCAGAGGGGGCCAATAGGCACCGAGTGGGGCAGTGCGTGATGGTTATCCTTGAGCAGACATAAATCACTGATAGCGTTGTTATCATACTAGGTGCTATAGGTTGTATTGTACTGGGTGCTCTAGGAGCAATTTCTGGTTACAACAGCCCCACTGCTAAAAGGATTTGACATTTTTAACTCCAGCAGCCTTGAAAACTAGATCAGCAAATGGAAGTAACTGCACTGGCTCTTGGCATTTGCCACCCTGGTGCCTTAATGGTGCTGAAAAGATTTGCCCATTCAGTTTGGAGGTTAAAAATATGAAGTCTACAAGATCCAGAGCAGTGATGGACTGTCCCAAATTACAGACTTTGGACGTTCACACAGAATTTGTTCATAGAGGTAGGTGGCTTAGGTGTCTGATACAGCATTCCTTGCAGCACAGTGTAAGATTTGCTGAGGTCTGAAAAACAAGGCGTAAAGGAAAGTTCTTGGTGTATTGGAAAATGGGGGTGTGTTTGTGAGGGTGGTAATGTGTATTTTCAATGCTGTTCGATTCAGACAAGCTCTGGAATCATAGCTGCTTTTTTTTTTTGTTTTGGTCTTTCATGTTGGATTTCCTTTTATTCAGAGCACCCAGATATTGGATGAGGCCATTGCCTTGTTTCTACACGGTTTGATTTTCACTTTCTAATGCATCATCCTTCATCTTAAACTAGGCAAGTGTAAATTCATCAAAAGGAAGACAAGCAGTGACTTGCATATACCTGCAGTGGGGGTAGGAGACTGTATGAACTGCTTGCCACCAGAAGCCTTCTCTTAATGCAGTGGTACCTGAGGCATGGGTCACAAGGGCCTGCATTGTCTCTAAGACCCATTAACCTAACACTCCTTTGAGCAGAGGAAGAGTTGCTAGCTCAGCATAGGGAGGGCATGAAGTTACCACCATTGCTCCCATGGTCAAAGACCACTCACATAATCCAGCTGACAGCATCTGGAGAGTAAAACAGATCTTCCCAAGAGGCTGATCACACAAAATGTTGGTCCTCTCTTTAGAAGTTACAAAGAAAGTTAAGCCAATTGATGATGTTCTAATCCCTTCATCAGTAAGACTCAATGTCTACAGGGCTCCAGGTACAAGAACCATCCAAACTCCATGTCGTGGAACTACTGAAGTCAATACTACACAATGCTCAGCCCAGCCACAACTGTATTTACCAAAAGAGTTTGTGCCTAGCCTTACACTGACATTGTGACCATGAGCTAAAGTAGTTTTGGAGTAAGCCCTGGAGTTTCTTGAGGAACCTGTCTCACAGAACCAACACTTGCTCCCAGGTCTGGAAGTTTAAAACCAGGCACGGATGGAGAATGACTATGATGCTTCAGAACCTGGGGGTCTTTCAGCTCCCTGAGAGCAAGAACACAAGTTATACTTTTACTGCCAAATTCCTCTCACAGTGTAAAATTGATGCTTGATTTTATTTGTGTTCCTCACACACCTCAGCTTCCTGCTTTCTCCTTCAGCCAAACTCATTACCAAAGCAGCTGCAATAATGTCATTACTCTTTTAAATGAAAAGCTTGACTCTTTCAATAATATTGTTCCTCTGGCAACTATAGTGTAACTGTGTTTATCCTGATGGAGAGGTAATTTAATGCTTACTTTCATAATAAGTATAAATGAAAGTCTCATTATATAGGGAAGCTTTGGCAATTCTGTAATTATCCAGCCTGTTATGTTAAAGAACTCCCTTAATGTCCCACTATTTGTCACTTGAAAACCCCCACGTCTCATTTTCACTGTGCCCAAACTGCTTCTCTTTTGGAAGAGCACTGATTTCAGGTAAATGTCTCCTCTCAGGTGCAACAAAGAAATATCAGTCAGGCCTTCATGGTTTCATTTCTGGGTAATGTGCATACAGAGGCACACAAATTGCACAGAGTTAATTTATTAAGAGAAAACACTGAGCTGAAAGATCGTATTTTGTTTTCCTTGGCCAACTTCCTCCAGCAGCCCCACACTGGTGCTTTTAGTCTATGAATAGTTGTGGTACTTTAGCACTTAGATATTTGCAGTAAGATTTCAAAGCCTGTAAATTGTTTAACCTGGCATTTCATTCCGGTAAAGTTCATGGCAATGCTCCTGGTAAGATTAGAAATGAGTTTTTTTGTATTCACAACCACCTGTGCCTCTTCTCTGGCTGTAACTTCTCACTGATTCCTCATTTAACCCCAGGTGCACTTGAGACCCATTTTCCTCATTTTAAGAAGGAAAAGATGTCTGTAGGTAGAGGTAACCTGTTTTTGTGAGACCCTGTGAGATCTTGCCTCACTTACATCCTCAGTCATCCCTGCTATAGCTATAGTTTTGCGTTAAAAATCCCACCCAAGAATGGGACTGACAAAAAAAAGAGAGCAGAAGGGAGCTACTCGCTACTCTGCCCACATCCACTGCCCTGGGTAGTTCAAGAGAGTTCTGCCACACCACAGCATGGTGCATCCACAGTGTCACACACAGAGATGCCTCTTGTTATATCCATTACTGAAATTCATCAGTATTTCAAAGGAATTCATGTAGACTCTAGAAACCAGACCAGACCACCTCAGAAAGTGGTCATTCTCCAAAGAAGTGAACTGAGACACATGTAGAAAGAGGTAGCAAACACTGAGGCACTACATCTTCTCTCCACCTCTTGTCCTAACTAGGCAGGACAGAGGGTCACTTGCATCTCACATTGTGAGTTTTCCACTTCCATTTACAGAGGAGGAATTGCGTGCTAGAAATTAATGTTGCCCATGGAGGAACGTTGAAAGTTCTTTTCTTTCCCTCTTTGTTTCATGGGGGTGCATTTATAAGAGGAGGCAGTGGCTGGTTTTCTGGCCACAGGATAATTTTGGGAAAGCACTACGGGGGGGGGGGGGGGAGGAGAGAAAGGGGTAGAAAGGGAGAATGAATAAAGTAAGAAATTTCTTACCATCCTCTGAACGACTAAGACCATGATGGTGGCTAATGCAAAGATGAGTAACGCAGCAAGGGTAGCGATGATGAAATACAAACATGTTCTGTTAGTGGCTCCAAGCCCCCTTGAAACGGAGTCTTCCTTCACATGCATGGCTGACTCATGCAAGTCCTTCACCTGAAAAAGTGTTTGCTCTTGTGCCGAGCCCATTCTTATATAGCTCTCAGGGTACTGCTCTGTATCTCCCCTTGATCAGGTTCAAGTTGCAGCCCATCTCTTTTCCTGGCAGGATTTTCCCCCTTCATCCTGGCTCATGTGATCCGGAAAAAAACCTTCATCACTCGTAGTACAAAAAAAGGGGGACCTGGGGGCGTGAAGCAGGATGCAGCTGTGAAGACGGGAAGGAGCTTCATGTTCTTGATCAGGGATTTTGCAGCTGCGTTCTCGGGTGCTGCATCGGAGGTTTCTGATGTCAGAGGGTGAACAGTTACCCAGATCTGCCGTCCCCCGCCCCATCACTGGCTTTCTGTGAAACAGAGAGCTGTGCAAATCCTGTTTCATTTTCTACCCAGTGCAGCTACAATTCAGTACACTGAATCACCCTGGAGCTCTGCCTTTCTGTTGCACAGGGTGATCTCTTCTTATTCCCAGCAGCGTCCCAGAGCTGTGATCTCCAGAGCTCTATGCTCAGAGGTAACCCAGGCTTTGAGTTTGGTGACTGGTGCCTGTGAAGGTCTGGAGATGTTGGGTGGGATTTTCTTTGAAGAGTGTCAGGAAGATGTTTCTGAAGTAGGAAGCATTTTCTAGACAGAGGCATAGGAGGAAAGCGGTCACACCGAAGTAGCTGAAAGCGATGATGTTAGGATGTGTCTGCAGAGGGTCTCTGTATTCACCTTCCTGCCCTGGCTTATTTGCAGCTAGCAAATTAATGCTCATTTCTATCCTGTCCACAAGCCTCTCCTCTGTCCTAGCCTGGGACTATCACCCAGCCACTGGACTTCTCATAGAACTGAAATGAGATTGCTTTCATTCCTACTTGTTTCCAGTATGGAAGGAGCAGTCTTTCCTATGTGAGATGACTCCTTGCCTTCTGGCCAGTCAAACATGAAAGACACTCCTGGTGTTTCTGAAAACTTCCACAATTAGATGTGTGTTCTCTTGTATAACATGATCAAAATGACTGGGAGTATCATTTGTCTCAGCTATTCCTGCTTTGGTAATAAAAGGGCATCAGAGAGGCCAAACAGGATTTTAGCCATGGTTCACCTGCCTCAACATCTTATTTTCAGTAGAGAGTAACAAGGGATGCCTTGGGAAGAACATCAGAACAGAAGAATAGGTATTTGTTGGTGTAATTCTCCAGTTTCCTCTGATTTGGGCTTGTGGACTTCAAAACCAGAGGTAGTACCTTTCTATTTTAATCCAATTCTTCTTTACCCCTCTGGCATTATGGAGTCCTGGGATTTTATTGTTATTACTGCTATCTTTAATCAAATCACAGCACTACAAAGGCTTATATAGATTTTCAAAGTAGTGTTTTTCAGAGCATCTGTCATCACCATGGAAACAGGCAAGATATATTCTGTGCCACTGCTTCACCACCATCACAGTAAAGAACTTGTTCCTTACACTTAACCTGAACTTTCCCTGTTTCAGTTTGAACCCATCACCCCTTGTCCTACCACTACAGTCCCTATTGAAGAGTCCCTCTCCAGCATCCTTGTAAGCCCCCTTCAGATATTGGAAGGTTGCTCTGAGGTCTCCTCACAGCTTTGCCAGGCTGAACAGCCCCAATGTTCTGAGCCTGTCTTCATGTAGGAGTTGCTTTAGCCCCTGATCATCCTCATGGCCTCCTCTGGACTTGTTCCAACAGCTCCATGTCCTTCTTATGTTGTTGCTCCCAGAACTGCACACAGTGCTGCAAGTGAGGTCCCACAAAAGCAGAGTAGAGGAGCAGGATCACCTCCTTCAACCTGCTGGTCGTGCTCCTTTTGATGAAGTCCAGGATACGGTTGGTTTCTGGGCTGCCAGCACATACTCCTGGGTCATGTTCAGTTTCATATTGACCATCACCCCCAAGTCCTTTTCTGCAGGGCTGCTCTGAATAAACTTGCTGAGAACTGAAAACCCATCCACACAGTCAATGGGAATTCATCCTTGACTGAAGTGTGTGAGAACTGAAAACCTTTCTGAAAGACATTAATGGCCAGTTCTTCAGAGATGTGTAGGTACCAGCTGCCACAGGGATGTGAAGTGCAGAAATGAAGTTTTGGAAGTTTTTGGTTTTATCCTTGATGGGAACTGGGTCCATTTCTCATCAAAGCCATCATTCATGTTTACATGCATTAGTTTGCTACCAGAACCTCATCCTTAGCTTTTCAAGACCTAAGAGAGCTCAAAGAAGATGCGCCATTATATGTTATTACAACAAGTGATTTGGAGTCCCCTCCTGCTTAAGGGTCTTATCTAGAAAGATGCCTTGAGCTTATCTTCAGAGAGAGACCCCATTAAATAGAGGCTTATATAACTTCAGCTGAGTCGCACCTGACTGCTCACATATAAACACATGAGCTCATGCAGATGCTTGTAAATCAGTTGATATGGAAGTTGATATGGAAATGCAAAATCAGTAAAATGAAGTTACGGCAAAAAAACATTAGCATTTGAAGCATGAATCACCTTGTTGTTGGAGGCTTTTAAGTTCACTCAGATGAATCACTCTCCTATTGCACTTCAGCATGATGTTGGTACTCCACATCTCAGCCCAAGACAAGGGAGTTGGGTGCCTGGGCCAGAGCTGACAACATTGTTTGTTTGAAATTGCATTTATTAGAATGCATTCTAATGTGGTGCTAATCCAAGGCTGGTCACAGAAGGAAGTAAATGACATTCCAATATGACACTCCTAACACTGTTGTGATGATGTCTGCCACCACAAAACAGTCTTTTGAGATGCTGCGTATCTCCCATCCAAGCCTTCTGCTCCTGCAGCATATTGGAAAGGTTCCACAAATAGCAATGCTCTTTTTCCATTTTGTTTCTCAAATAAAATTATTCAATAAAAATAGATATCATATGGGAGCAAAACAAGAAAAAAGGAAAGTTTACTGCTGCCACTGCGCTGTATTATCTCCTTGGGAAGCTAATAGCATTTATTCATGCTGTGCAACCATCTTCCTTATTCAAAAGAATTATATCAGTCAGCCTTGTAAATCAATAGAAAAACAGTTATATTAAATTAGCTGAAAATTGGCTATAGGGAGAAAACCACCTTTTGTTACTGTAGGTGATATGCACCATCCCTCTCTTTTGAAAAGCAGATAGAAACCAGAGATATTAGGGTAGATAATAAAATGCAATATTAAAGCAGTACAAATAGAACAGTTATAAAAAGTGCAGTAACTTCCACAGATGTGTCACAGAGTGCTTTTGCTCAGTAGGAGTTGTTGTCTGCCCAAACAGTAACAGTTCTTCCCATGCAGCATGCTTCTCAAAGCAGGGAGCTTTGCTGGTAAGAGTCATTCTGAATAGAAAAGTTCTTTTCTGGGTATTAAAGCCCTTTGTATTCTGATTAATGACTTGGGAGTAGGATGAAGAAGACGACGCATGAATCACAAAGCTGGAAGAAATGGTATCATTAAATAACTTTAATAATAAAGCACTCCTTCATATGATTTTTTAGGCACATCCAGAGATTTCAGATACCTGAAATTCCAGTTATTCTATTTTCATAATATTCTCATAATTTCTTGAAAACCAGGCTCTTTCTGTGTGGTTCAAGCAGCATAATAAATCCTTGAGCCACCTAGAAGCATATTCAGACTCTGGTGCCTACTTTGGGGTCTGCAATCAAAAAAAAAGATTATATCAATTTCAAACATTAAGAGAGAGAAAAAGGGCATTTGCTCATCTGAATGCGGTTCTTGAAGTCTCTGGACACAGCTGAATATCTTGGTAAATCTGTGAGGTGGTTTTGGGTCAGCAGGAGCAAGTTCTAATAAATGGATTTGGGTAGCAGGAAAAAATAACCATGAGCATCGAAACCCAGTGAAAGGAAGGGAACGGCTCCATTCCATTGTGCTGGACTTTGGATGAACGTTGCAGAGAACACACCAGGACCATGTGTTGTGTGAAGGGGAAGACGCACCGAATCCAGCTGTATCCAGGTATAGCCAGGGTTAGCAGAGAAATGCAGCAGGGTGAGCAAGGTTCAATCCTGAAAAGGATCTTACACTTACTAGGTGTAGGAGATTTGCATGTTGTAAGTCTGAAAGGGGTCTTCAGATTGTATGATCTGACTTGCTATGCAGGAAAAGGGCCCATGTTTTGACTCAGAAAACCTGGAAAATTATAATGGTGATGAGCCGGGCAAAGAAACATCAGGTGGGGTCTGAGCTGTGGGACAGAATCAGACTCAAGCAGCATTCTGCATCTGTGCGTGGCCCTCCCACTTCATCTAAGGAAGAGTGTGAGGCATGGGGGGGATGCAGATGAACAATAGTGTTGGAAAGGATGAGTGCCTCTTAAATGGAAAGGGGAACTCAGTTGTCTTTGGGGACATAGATATAGGGACACTGTTCTGGAAATGTTAGGTTGTAGTAATAAGGGATTTCCTGTGTGTGAATATGAAAGTTTAAATAACTGGCCATAATAAGAAGTGGAATCCTGAACTAAAGGCTAGTTGGTCTGATATATGTCAAAAGCTTCAATATTATTTGTATTCCGTTAGTGTGTTGAACTTTCAGGGTTGGGACACCTTCGCTTCTTTATAGTCTCCCACAACCACAGTTAAAGACAAAAGTCACCATAAAAATACTGCAAGTTCCCTCCTTGGAGCTGGGTAGCCCTTGGCTGCAATCAGCATCTCCAAACAGAGCTGTTTAGACCCCAGCCCTATGCAATTTATGGTTACACTGGTCTACAGTTGTGCAAAAACGTACAGCTCAGGATGAGCATTTTCTGCAGTGAATTTTCCGAGCTGCTTGGCTTCTCACAAGCTTTACTCACTGAAAAGAAGCAAGATCTTCATAAATGTGTTGGATGGAATCTTTCTCAGCTCCCCACACCAATTCTAAGGCAAGCATCACTGTTATGTAGACTGCTTTCTTGGCAAGTGATTCAGTCTAGCTTAAAATAGTTAAGTGGGGTGAATGAGTTTGGTAATGCTTATGTTCCCAGCCTATGTTATAGAAACAGACAATTTGCTTGGTCTGGATATCTTTCAGATAGCTGAAGGCAGAGAAGTGACTGGGCATGCTTGTGATTTATGACCCTCATTAGCAGGCAGAGGGCTGGAGATTGATCACTGTTGTTCATGTGAAAAATCACACCCACCTTTTATATCACTCTTTCAAGGATAGCAGCCACCAAATAAGCATAACACACCATGTCTGTGAGTGAAACTATACAAGGCCATCATCAAGCAGAGATGATCCAGGGATTGAGAGCTATCTTACTTTGGTGCATCCAGGAGGAGTGGTAACGGTGGGATAAGAAAATCGAGGCATCACTGCATCACAACAGCTGTGACTGCCAGGGCATGATCACCTCTGGAAAAACTGGCTATTCATTTACATAAGCCAGATAAGATGTAGAAGTGACAGGAGAATGAAAAAGCAAAATCAATATAATCAGGCTTGAGTGACAGTTCCTCTTTGTCCTTACGAACAAAACTGTCTGGAAAAATACTGTACCTGACAGCATTTTCACTAGAACAGTTACCCTGAAAAAGCACAAAGCTTTTATCAAAGCTGGATTTCTTATCCACAAGAAGGATTTGTTCACCATGGATCCTGTTTTGTTTGCTCTCCATTGAATTAAATTGGGTGTTTCTGTCTTGAATTCCAATCACAGCATCCCCATTGATATTCATATCATTTCTACTTCATCTTCTCTTGAATTAATGTAACCCAGGAATCTTAGCAATGTCAGTCTCAATTTATGCAAACTGATAAATTTTATCTTGTCTGTTCTTGAATCCCACCTCCACAGTTTCCTTTATGTCTTTCTTTGATGCCTTTGTGCAAATCTCTTAGTACTTTCATAGGCATACAAACACAGCAGGTTTTACTGTTGGAAAAACAGGTTTTTCACCCTACACAGGAGAGTTGGACACTGAGATGCCCAAATGACAATCAAAAGAAACCATCAACGTGAACCACTGTAGCAAATAGCAAGGGGTTTTCTAGCAATACTACTTCTCCATACTTTTTCCTTAGATTTTTCCATGCCGGAGGCATGGCAGCCTACACTTGGATTTCTAGCTTATTTGGGCAAAGCAGAAAGAATGCCACAAGGCAAACATTAGCCATGCCTTCAAAGATGGGTACCTATACAAGAACTTGACAACTCACAAATAGCCAAAGAGTCATGGGGTCTATAGTTTAACAAGTCAGCAGCCAATACCATGCAAAGCAATTCAAAGTCGTGCTAAACTCAGCAAACCTGACTTGCGGTTTCACTCTTTTTCCTTCTTTTAAGCTATGTGGATTCATGTCCCCTACATTTCGCTCTCAGTTTCATGTATGAATGAATTCAAAATCTTTAGATGAAATTCAGCTAGAAGAAACTACCTACTTTGGGCTAGTTTCAGTCCAAACCTAAGCAAAACCACAGAATTGCTCACGGTTTCCAGACCAAACCATACATTTCCCCCTGTTTTTTGGGGTTTCATTATGAAAGTTTCATGGAGTCTGAAAAAAAGGTAAGCATGAAGTTTAAGCACTGTGAATTGCTATCATCTATGCACTTTTATCTACTGGGAATATAATGGTTGACAACACCAGCCTTGGCTATTAGGTACTTGGTTGCACTGAGACAGTTCTCTGCACTGTGTGAATCCCCAATTTAAGTGAAAATAGATTAGTTTATTGCCCTTGAGCTTTGGGCTTGGTTTTGGCCTTTATATTGGTTGTGTTAGTATAGTTTCAGCCTTGAACATATACCCAGAAGATGAAAAACAAGGATTTTCTTTGTCATGAGGGGAAATCGTGGTGCAGGCACAGCATACACAAGTATACATCTTTTATTTCTCAGGGTTTAAAGAGACTGGGAAAATACTGATACTCTAGTCTTGTTCTCATTGATTAAAGGTGGCTTATTCCCTAGAGAATAAAGTTTGGATCTTTTCTAAGTCAGGACAGGGAGCTCATCAAGCACTTGGTAGCTGAGGCTGTGCAAGGGCTGTGCACATAAAAGATAGCTTCAGCCTTGAATTCATGACAGTCAAACAGTAGATAAATTAAAATAGGAGTGAGATGAAGAATGGGTAGCACTGCAGACATATTATACTGTGGACAGTTTGTCTTGAATCTTAATGCATTTTTAGTGATATATAAGTAAATATGTGTATTTATGCTGGATACATTACCAAAGGCTGTGTCTCACCTACTGAGCCAATTCTGTCACCCAGGATACATCAGTACTCATTCTCTTGCTGAATTCCTTAGAAATTACCTTACTGAGCACTACTGAACCAAGAAATTCAAATAGACTGAAAGATTTAATTTTAAAAGACAGCTAGCTTGCATTTCAAAGACTTCAAGTCAAGATGGACCTGCCATTTCCTTCAAGGTGTCATGGTAATGTTTAACTAACTTCAGTCTCACGGATTCGCTTTTCTTTTCTATTGGACTGCCAGAGAATCAGACAGAAAGATAGAAAAGTGGAAAGCCTTGTGCTGTTTTTTTTTCTTTCACCTCATCTGTCATTAACTCATTTCCACTAGTCAGAACTCTTTCCTTAAATCCATATGGACACAGGTTCGAATTTTCTTTCCTCAGTTTGAATGAATAAAGTTAATAAATACAATAATATATAATTATAATAATATATATAATACAATAATAAAAATAAAATAATAATAAAGTTAATTAATAAAATAAACAAAATAGCTCAGATTTCTCATGTTAAAGTTATTTTCTAGAGCCCAAATCATTTCATTACTCTGCCACTGCTACGGTTTAACAGGGAAAATGTTCAACAAAGGATGTTTCTCAGAACATGCAGGATGGGAAACTGCAAAGTGCAGCCTCAAACAGTGCTCTGAATGAATAGAAACATAGAAAACAATAGAAAGTTAGAGGCACTCACTCAGATAGAATAATGTCTTATTGCTCTGTGGCCTCTGTCAAAGGTACTGAGGCAGTTTCAGGATGTGTCTCGACAGGCTGGTTTGTTTTATTTTCTTTGTGTGTTTTCTAGATGATGTTGGCCTGTGGGTAAAACTCAGACTGAAAGGAAATCAGGTCTCAGGTCTGGTCTCTGCCACAGCCATCCTGCCTGACCAGTGCCATGGCACCTGCTGTGTCCCACTTTCCCAGCAGCTCTGTGAGGGAAGCAGCGCAGTCACCCGGGTGGGAGCTGTGTGAACGCACGGCCTCACCATCTGTCAGCATCCCTTGGAAGTGGAGGGTAATTTTAGATGAGACAATGATGGCTTTGTCTGGAGTTCCTTAGGCCGAAGCTCAAGAGAAGAGGGTGGGAGGGGAGCGCTTGACTGCTCTGCAAGGGAAGCCACCAACCCTTGCTCTGCACTTGTTTGCTGCTTCTGTAAATGCTTTGGGAAGAGAAATGTTTGAAGCCAGCACTGAGCAAAAGGACCTGCTAATGCCTTTGGATCTATTGCAAAATACTTGAACCTCAGAGCTCAATATACTTCTCCCACCCCAGAGCTCAAAACCTTTTACAAGAAAGGTCTACCTGATTTCTACCATTTTACAGGCACACAACATGGGGCAGAGGATGGAGAAAGCAAAGAGACCCTGCTTCTTTCCAAAACCTTTGCCAGATGCACTGGACAAGTGAGATCCATGCAGCTGCAGTGAGTTTCTACCATGAATTTAAACACTTTGCAGAAGCATCATGGGCCAATGAAAAGCTCCACGAGCCTTTGTGTGTGTGGGTTTTTGCTGTCATGGTGGCTGAGCCTGAACAGTCCTTTAGCATGTAGCCAGGCAAGGTAAGGAATGAGGGAAGAAGTGAGGTGAAGATAATGAGAAAGAGGAGGTGGTGGTGTAGGTTGTGAGTGAACATGAAACAGCTTTTGACACAAGCAAAGGAAACTTCACATTTGGAATTTCAAAAAAAACCAACTCAACATTTCTGACGTAGCAGATAAACATCTGCCTGTTTTACTACTAGGAATCATGCTTTTTTCTGTTTATAAATAGAAAAAGCCTGTTAGTTCTTGTTATTTCCTCTGGGGCTTTCTAGGGGGGATAGATACATGTGGGTGGTAAGCAGCTCGCAAAGTAGTTTTTGTTATTATTAGTCAATATGAAGTGCAGGAGGGCAGGCGCTGGGCTGTGACGTACCAGGTATAGGTTAGCCGCAACCCAAATATAGGTCTTCCACTCATCTAGGGGGAAGGAGGGACAGCACAACCAAGCCACTATTCTGTGGCTGTGTTTATCATTGCTTTGCTATACTATCAACACTCCTATAAGTGGTTTTGTTGCCAAAAAGCAGATTAGGCAAAGACACGAAGACCTTAAAGTCTAAAAACTAGCAACAAGGCATAAAATCAGCAGTAAGCTGTTAGTTAGACAGGCTTATCAGTGCACTTATTTAAGGAAGCCTTTTAGCTTTGACAGAGCCTTGCTTGTGTCGTGGTAACAGCTAGCAATGGAAACACACAGTATTGGTTGGTCTACATATTACAAAGCTGTCTTGTGCAGCCTGAACAGGAGATGCAAAGTCTGATAGGAAGCAAAAGCTCGGAGCACTGGTTTTCTCATCTCTAAGGCTCTGCCTTCCAGCCTAAAAGTGCATGAACTGCCCTTGTGTCGTGGTTTAAACCCAGCCAGACAGGTTGTTCACTCACTTACCCCTTTCTTTCCCTCCCCCTACTCCCAGAGGGACGGAGAGGAGAATTGAAAAGAATGCAACTCCCACGGGTTGAGATAAGAACAGTTTAGTAACTAAGGTATAACACAAATCACTACTGCTACCACCAATAATAACAATGATAAAGGGAATAACAAGGGAAGAGAATACAACACCTCACCACCAGCTGACCGATAACTTGCCCCCCCCAGCCCCGACCAAGCACCGACCCATACCTCCTCCAACCCTGCAGTCTCCCAGCCCTTCCGGCTAACTCCCAGTTACATCCTGGGCATGACGTGCTGTGGTATGGAATACCTCTTTGGTCAGTTTGGGTCAGGTGTCCTGTCTCTGCTTCCTCCCAGCTTCCCCTCCTCCCTGGCAGAGCATGGGCCTCACAAAGTCCTTGGCCAAACCAAAACATCCTTGTTATCAGCTCTGTTCCCAGGCCGAAAGTCAAAACACTGCACTGCACCAGCTACCAAGAAGGAGAAACATGACTGCTACTGCTGAACCCAGGACACCTTGCTTGCCTGGAGCAGCCCAGAGATGGGCAGCAATGCTCTGAAGTGCTGGTGCATCAAGGATGGTGCTTCAGGGAGCAGGTCTGGCTTTGGGGAGATGGAAAGGGAGGACCAGCAGGAGCAGAGACTCTCAGATGGGGCTCCTGGGGGACCCACAGCATTTCTGCATCCCCAGGTGTGCTCCAGGTATAGGGGAGAGTCTCAGCAAGTGATTGCTAGTAGATAGATTGATCCTGCCCCTCTACTCTACTCTCGTGAGACCTCACCTGGAGTATTGTGTGCAGTTCTGGTGTCCTCAACGTAAAAAGGACATGGAATTGTTGGAACAAGTCCAGAGGAGGCCACAAGGATGATCAGGGGACTGGAGCACCTCCTGTATGAAGACAGGCTGAGGAAGTTGGGGCTGTTCAGCCTGGAGAAGAGAAGGCTGCGTGGAGACCTCATAGCAGCCTTCCAGTATCTGAAGGGGGCCTATAGGGATGCTGGGGAGAGACTCTTCATTAGGCACTGTAGTGATAGGACAAGGGGTAACGGGTTAAAACTTAAACAGGGGAAGTTTAGATTGGATAAGAGGACGAAGTTCTTTACTGTGAGGGTGGTGAGGCACTGGAATGGGTTGCCCAAGGAGGTTGTGAATGCTCCATCCCTGTTGGTGTTCAAGGCCAGGTTGGACAGAGCCTTGGGTGCCATGGTTTAGTGTGAGGTGTCCCTGCCCATGGCAGGGGGGTTGGAACTGGATGATCTTAAGGCCCTTTCCAACCCTAACTATTCTATGATTCCGTATGTGCCAGTATGTTCACCAAACACAAGGTAACATTAATGCTATGGGTGCCGTGGCATATTTGGTGTTTACTGTGAATATTCTTCAAGGCCAGGTTAGACAGAGCCTTGGGTGACATGGTCTAGTGTGAGTTGTCCCTGCCCATGGCAGGGGGCTGGAACTGGATGATCTTAAGGTCCTTTCCAACCCAAACCATTCTATGATTCTATGAGTCTGTGATATGTGGCCAGTGCAGGCTTAAGAGTCACCTTCAGAGCAACCTGAACTGCCATACTGCAGGTCATACTGTAACAGTCATACTGCAGGTCTGTGTCAGTTCCCACCTCGGGGCTCTAGTCTTTTGAGTCCAAAACAGCATGCAGATAGATGGAAATATCCCAGTGGATTCCCCTCCTCTCAAAACTACTGTTTCTTTAAAAGCAACACCATTTTTCAGAAAGATGGCCATTCTGATACAACTTCCCAGAAAATGAAAACAATCCTTGCACTTCAGTAACATTGAAAGCCACAAGCTCAGCAATTTGGTACTATTTTTCTATTAAAATGATATTTTGTTTTGGAACACTCTACTCGGTATGATTTTATTTATTCAATGAATTTATTCAACTTGAAACTATGGGGAAAAATAGCCTTTTGATCTCCATTTGCTACACTTTGGGGTGGAGAAAGGGACTTTCTAGGATTACTCTTGTTTCTGACTAGAAGTTAGTCTTAAATGGCACCATTACAACCCAGACACAGAAGCTAGTTCCTGACGTAATAGTTGCACGACCAGTGGTTCTCCAGTGATAGCAAACTGTCAGCAGTTTCATCCAGTAATTCAGGAAGGTTTCCCTTGCTGCCAATCTGATGAATTTCATAATGCTTTGAAAAATGATTGATTTATTTTGCTTCCCAAAGAGACACCTCTGCAATAAGGATTGGTTGGTGGTGCATAAAGACATGGGAAGAGGGGTCAGGGCCTCACAGGCAGGTAAAGTAGGTAGAATATACGAAAAGTTGGAGAAGTAAGGAGCTGTAGATAGGTGAGGGATTAGGTGGTTGAAAGACTGTGTGTCCATGGGGATGGACAGGATGCTCTTCATGAAGTCAAGTCTGCCATGCCATGGCTTAGAGCAGGGCTCCCTACTTTTGTCATGACAACATCTCACTTGGGAACACTGTCAAATGCCCTGGAAAAGCAGTACAGGGCCACGTAAAAGTCATGAATATTCACAATGCAGGCACACACATGAGCTGGTGCAATGTCAGTGACTGTATTAAAGCAACAAGAGACTGGGCTGCCTCGCTAGCAAGGGAGAAGCTTTCAGTCCTTCTTGATGAAGCACTTGAGGGTGACAGAGGGCTGGGGGAGGTTGCTGGGGAAGATAGGATAGCCATGAGGTGCCGTGATGAATGCCAAAGTAAGGGAGTGGGGGGCTGGAGTCGATGGCCTTTGTAGGTCCCTTGCAACCCAAACTATTCTATGATTCTATGAATAGACTGTGTGGATATGGTCCAGAACTGGGCAGGATATTCACACATATGACTGCAGGACTGAAGAGGAACTGAGAATAAGAGATGAATGGGGTAAAGGCAGCGCAGTGGGGACAGCAGAGCCTGTGCCAGGGTGATGCACAGGCATTGGACAGTACAACCTGTGGTGAGTCACTATGTGGGCAGAGGATGTGGTACATGGCTCGGAGGAGCGGGGAAGACCCAGCCCCAGTGCTGCTGCTCACCCCCCCTCTGGAGAGGAGTAAGCAGCAGTGTGGGGAGATGGCTGAGGGCACATCTTGGGCAGGCTTCATGAGATACGGGCACGAGGAGCAGCTACCCATCTCTGCAGGCAACTGGGGATGGAAGCAGGCAGAGGTCAGGCAGCTCCTCCAGTGAGCACTCCAACAGAGCAGCAGACTGACACAGGTGACTGTGCTTTATTTCATGGGGAAATTTGGGGTTTGGGAACTATTTTTCTTATTAAAACAAGATGTTTGGAAAACTTATTACCTTTTTTATAATGTTAAAATCTAAATGTTTACCCTGACAGCTGTGTAACAGAAGGGAAGTAAGTCATGTGGAGAGCAAAATGACAAAGCACACGATGGACCCACAAATCAAAGCGCATCCTAATCATAAGGCGACTGCAACATCTGGTAAACTTAACCTTGGGAAATAGTTTGCTGAATGCAGTCTTTGAATGGTAATAAATCTGCTGAATTAATTGAAAGGGAATAGAGGAGGAGGTACCACAAGTGCTTAAGTTACCACAGAAGCTACTCCTAGACAGTTGCACAGCCCACAGCCTGCACTTTCAACACTCCTATGGCGGAGTCGGATGCGATAGCCATCTCTCTGAGCAAAGAACCCACGTCCATGAAATGGTGTGACTCTAAAGGTGGGAGAAAATTGTTCAATGAGTCATCAGTTCATTGGAAAAGGCACTTTGGGGTTGGCTAAGCTGGTTCATGAATTTGAGATGAATTGTACTCCAAAACCACAAATGCTGAAAATTTTTGGAGTGCTGAAACCCTGCAATTAGACAAGGGTAAACAGCGGTTTAGACAACTCTGGAATAGTTGCAGTTCTGACAGCTTCTGTTCATGCCAAAACCTGAGCTAGGTGATGAAGATGTTCCTCATCCATTAACTGGATGGTTAAGGTAACAATGCGCACCATAATGAGTGTAGATATGATCTCCCTCTCTGAGTAATTCAGACCACAGATTTGAACAACCTTCTCCCGTACTCAAGAAATCATTATTATTAAATAGTATCCACAAACCAGAATCCATAAAACAAATGAAAGGGTAGGAAAATACCTGATAACCATTTCCTGAAAACTGCAAGTCAAGATTCCCTCCCTGGGTCTCACTTTTACAGGATGAGTACCCACCAGATATTCAATCACTTATGATCTGGTCTTCTTAGGAGCTCAACAGCCCTTTCCATATTAGTTGGAGAAAGAGAGAGCTGTAGTTCCATTTATATGCTGGAAACAGCAAGAATTAGGCACTAGAAAGGTGTAAAAACCCTTCTGGAGCTGGTGGATGCAGATTGTCAAGAGCTGCTGGATGAAGAAACAGGTACGTCACCACCCACTGCCTTTGGTCACTGCAGTGAGTCAGAGCACCGTACTGAGTTAGAGCAAGTCCCATCCAGCCCAACCACCTGCAAGCACAGTAATTAAGTCAAAGATGCTTTGGGAGAAAGTATAAGCAACAGGCAAGATATAGTGGGCATTACCTAAGTTATCATTTAATTCCTATCTGAGCACACTCGGGCACTGTGACAATGAAATCCATAATTTCATCACACTATGTATAAAGCAAATGTTCTTTTCATTTATCTTTTAAATGCTTTGAAGGGTTTGTTTTCCTGGGGTGCCCCTTATAGCTGTTAGATAAAGAATTAGATCCATCTCTGGCTTGCTGCCTCCAAGCATTCAGTATTTCATAGTGCTCTTTCCAACCTCTTTTCAATCAAGAGGGAGAAATGGACACTTTTCTGCCTTATTGTATGTATCTCTTCCAGGAGTTCCTAGGAGGAAGTAGCATAGGACTCCCTGCCTGTCCCAATGGGGGACCAGAGCACAGAGAGCTGGGAAGGATGCAGCCCTTCACACCCTGCGGGAGCCATCGAGCATCCCCTCTTTGCTTTAAGAGGCTTATCCAAAACAGGAAATCCCGAAGTGTTTTGAATGCAGTCTTTGAATGGCAGTAAATCTGCTGAATTAATTGAAATTTCAGCAAATTATGAAGCAAAATTAAAATGAAACAATATTTATTCATTAAAAGAGCCGAGGCATGGGTTTTGGTGTCATTTCAGCTCATGCCAGGTCAGTTTTTCTTTTGATTTGTGTCAGTGCCCCAATCCCTATAGGGGCAGGTGCAGTGAGAACACACTTGAGACTGGCTGACAGACTCCTGGTGTGGTTTTCTGTGGTTTTCTATGTTTTTCTGAGAACCGAGGGACAGTTCTTGTTTTGCACTGTTACAGAAACCCACAAGGGCTTTAAAGAGTTAACAAACAGGTAGGTGTTATGAAAGGTTAGCAAGGGGCAGTTGTAGCACTGCCATGGTCAGCTTGCCTGTGTGTAGCAGCAGTGATCATGCTACACTGAGGGGCTTGACACACTGATAAGGTGGATGGTTATGGAACTGCATGATAAATGTGGCTAGTTTCACCTGCAGCAAATTCCTCTCAGAGGTCCTCCCACCAGGCAGCGTGTGCTGTACAAGATGATGCAGAAAGAACAGGAGGAGGGAGATGCTTGTGTCATGTGTTCCCCTGGGGCCCGCTATTTTATATTTTTTGGGGGAAAAGAAAGCAAGTTTTAGAGTCCTTGTTCTTCGTTTTTCGCAGTGGAAAATATTACAGCAGCATGATAGGAAGGATCCAGGCAGCCCGCTGTCTGCGTGCTGAGCTCATTCCAGCCCCTATGCTTCAAGGAGGAGAGAGCTGAAGACAAGAGCAGATGCTTGCATGGCTGAAGCAATGAGGATGGCGGTGGAAGGTGATGATGCTATTGGCTCTGGCAGTGATTTGCTGTATGTATTGAACTGAGTGTTTCATGCCTCTGTGATGGGGTTTTGACACAGATAAAGTGGAAATCCCCAGGAGCGAGAAGATCTGTTGTGGGGCTGCTGTCTCAGTGCGTTTGAAAGGTTCCAATAGGAAGTGTTTAATAGCAGATTTCTTGATAAGAAGAAATATTTAATAGAAGAAGAAGTAAGATTAGGAAAGCATGTAAAGCACAGAATGACAGTAAGTAGCTCTTATTTTGCCCTCTCCCCAGTCCTCCCATGTCCATGGAGAACATCTATATCTGGCTATGCTTTCTTCCAATTATAGAAACAAAGGAAATTATGGAAGCAAAAGAAAGTCTTCTCCCATAAGTGTTCACCTAAGAAAGCAAGGAAGTCATAGAATCAGTGATACTTCATGGTTAATGAAACAGAACGTCTCTCTTCCCCAATCACAATGGGGTTTTACTTTCTCCTAGTGGTCTTGAAAACCTCCTCATCCTGAGGAGCAGGCTGTTTTGATGTTTATGTACTTCAATCAATAGAAAACCACTTGGTGCTCTCAAAAAGGGAAGGCACTTCTGTATAATTTCTGGTATGTTTATTTCTTTATGAGAATCAGTGAAGCACTACAATATCTCTTACACTACAACAGATGAAGCATCTCTTGAAAGGATAGTGACATGCAAAATAATCTTGTAACTCTTACGAGGACTGTGTAGCCTTCAACTTAGTAAATTAGAAATAACACCATTTATTATTGTACACACAGCTAAAACCAATGCAAGCAGTGAAACAAGTGCTGCCAGATGCGAGAACTGGTCCCAAATGATCAGATTTGGGCAACAGCTCTGGGTTTCCTGCTTTCTGATGTCCAGACTTTACAAACTTCCTAATAATTTGCTGAGCACCTTCAGCCCCACTGGAAGGCAAAGGGAAGGCCCCTGCAAGTAAGCCTGATCAAAGAAAGAAGCCTTGAAGCATCTCACACTGGCCAAGGAGAAACAAAAGCTCCTAAAGTCATGGGTGGCTTCAAGAGGGTAGGCACCCTGGCTGATATAAGAGGCCTTTCTGCCCCACTTGGACCTACCCACGCAGGTTGTAGGCTTAAGGCTTAAATGGTAAAGAAAAAAGAGAATACGGTGCCAAGGCAGCACTCCAGACCACTTGTACATGTGGTTCAAAGGGATGTGTGTTTGCAGAAACTCCATTAAAATAAGCTGTGGTAACTTGAGGGAAGGGATTTTCCTTTCTCATGAAGTTCCTCTGGCAGTTTAGCCACAAGTGGGCAAGCACAGCAATGTCTTTGGGTTCACGGTGCCAACTCACACCACTGCTGAGGTGCAAAGCTTTTATTAGAAATGGAGGGGGGGTGGATTAATGCTTTTTGAAGAGTGTTTGTTTTCTGTGCTTTATTTCTTTCCAGGAAGAGATAACTGAATCTCAGAACTGATGCACTCCAAACTCTTAATTGCTGGCACTGCTTACTAGCTGCTTGCTCAGTGGAGAATATTCTTCCTTATATAGGCCTTTCAGAAACTAGGTCAGAGTATTAACACACGTACTGGTTGCTAAAAATCCTCTTTGACAGCCTGCCTGCCCTTATTATTTTCTCTCTTTGCCCATTGCAGATGCCAATGTCTGCCAGCTTCTCTATTGATTTCTCCTGGGGTAAGCTGTGAGGACCACAAAAGGGAGCACTCCTGCCACCCTCAGCTGGTTGACCTATCCGACTGTGTGAGCCCCAACATCAGTTGTCTTCCCAGGAAGGAGAGGTTGTTTTTCACAGAAACGTGTCAGCTTGGATGTTCAGTTGATTTGTCAGTGGAAAAACATCTGCAGGCAGATGTTCTCCTATGCTAAGGGCTGGTGTGCCCTGGGTACGCTGCCTTCATTGTCCCAAGGTCCTATTCCAACAAGTGGGATGCTCACACGATGGTCCCCCCTAAAAAGCTTCGTCTTCTCAACTGGAGGTTCTAGGAAGTACTGCATGGAAAAAGATTAATGGGTTCAAACTTAAACAGGGGAAGTTCAGGTTAGATATAAGGCAGAAGCTCTTCCCTGTGAGGGTGCTGAGGCGCTGGCACAGGGTGCCCAGAGAAGCTGTGGCTGCCCCATCCCTGGCAGTGTTCAAGGCCAGGTTGGACACAGGGGCTTGGAGCAAGCTGCTCTAGTGGAAGGTGTCCCTGCCCGTGGCAGGGGTTGGAGCTGGAGGAGTTTTAAGGTCCCTTCCAACCCAAACCAGGCTGGGATTCTATGAAATAACAGCAATAGTAACTGAGTCTCCTGTGAAAAGTTAGCACTGAAACATCAAACTCCACAGACTGTTCTTGCTTTTAGACGCTGTTGTTAGCTCTGAAAGATCACACACACGATACATTTGTGCTGATGGGACATTTCTCGCCGTGCTGTTTACAGGAGATAGGTAACATCTTTCTGTGATACATATATACATTAAAAAAAAGATACACCCACACACATTCACATATACAGATCATCAATAAAAGACTTCAAAACTATCACTATACACCAAGTTATCTGAAAAAGAAGTGATTTCCTAGCAGAAATAGCACACACTGTTGTCACATATTCACTTTCACACTAGTATCGTATATTCACTTTACATACACTCTTCATCTGATTCCTAATCTGTATACACGTAGACACTTAGTTCAGGACTAAACTGCCATAAACGGGATTCTCAGTGAGGGTTTTAACATCTCTAGATGGCCAGGGCAAGGTGATCTTTCTTCCAGAACACTAAAGGCAGCTCAGGCCCCCCAAAACCTGCTGTACCTGCAGCCCTTTGGAAAACGTGACCCTCACAAGAGCTGGTTTGCAGCTGATCATGCAGCCTTTAACTGGAAAATACAGCAGCTGATGTTTCTTTGGCCAATAACATATGCAAAGCTCAGAGGTTTCTTCGACACAGCAACCTTAAACTCTCATCACGTTGTTTGCTTTGCAGTTGGAATAAAAGGCTCTTGGTGGCCGAGTGTACCCTTTCTGCTATTTCTCCTCCAGATCCATGGTCTGATGAAATATACACACAAGTTACCACTTCTCACTTGGGCACTAACTGTGCAGATAGCTGAGCATGCCAACTCTTGCCATGTTCTAACTCCAGAGAGCCCATCAGTTGCAGGTGCCTTTGGGTTTGTTGCCTTTGTGATGGAGTTGAGGGGATAGACTCATTTTTACTGCCTCCCATTTAGATGCAAAGTTGGTCTCTCATCTCAGAGGGGCCACGTGTCTCCATTTTTGCTGTTCCCTGGGTACCCACATAGGTAACGTGATCAGGTGGTGTTTGTTCAGTGTCCAACTAAGACAAAGCAAAGAGACTTCTCCAGAACCCACTGTGTGGCAAAGCCTCCCAGAGCAACGCTTTGTTGAGCTGGGAAGTTTGATGAGAACTGCCAAACTGCAGCAAGGAGAGAAGCTATAAAGGAACAGATTGTCAAAATCCTTCCCTGGGAGAGGTGAAACTTCCCTGCTAGGAGCATTAAACAAAGCTGCAAGTACGCAGTCACTGTTCCTTTGCTTTGATTACCTCCCCACCTGCTCGTGCCTGAGGCACACGAAGCAAGCTCCCATTAAGGATGAATCCCTCCCAGACATCCCTTTGGTTCTTTCTCTGGTTCTTTCTCTGTAACGCACTTTGAAGCATGAATGTAAGTGAATGAACCAATTGCTACAGGAATCAGGGCACTCCTACTCATAAACATGCTGTAACAAGAGCAACAAATGTGCTTGCATCACACCCTAACAGAGCAGTGGAAAGGGAAATCCATCAAAATGTTCTGGAGCATTGGAGCTTGCCTGCAGTGTGGGGCTGGTGGAACCTGGCTGCAACAGGCAGTTGCTGTCAGCTCACCAGGGCTGATGCTGAGGTCCTGGTACCTGCAGCCACCTGAAAACTCGGTGGTTTCTGTTCCCTTTGTAAACTGCAAGTACTGACAATTATGCTGAGCTGGTAGCACTTCAGGGGCTCTGGACCAGTGGTGCTCCCAGCCTTTAAACAACTGTAATCTGTATCTGTACCTATATATCTATATTTATCTAGTCTGTTTCTATATATCTCTATCTATATATCTATATCTATACCTATATCTATATTTATCTAATCTATATCTATATATATATCTCTCTAAACCTATGTATCTAGATCTATATCTGTATCTAGATCTATATCTGTATCTAGATCAATATCTGTATCTAGATCTATATATCTGCCTAATCTGTGCATTTGCGTGTGTGTGCATGCTGTTCATGTGTACACATATGCTCTCTTGCACTCTCTTTAATATGCAATGAATAGATCTTAGTACAAATGAATATTTGTGGGGAAATGCATATACAGACATGGATATTTTCTACGCATGCATAGGTATACCCATAAATGCATATGTATCATAGAATCCTAGAATGGTTTGTGTTAGAAGGGTCCTTAAAGCTCCTCCAGCTCCAACCCCTGCCACGGGCAGGGACACCTTCCACTAGAGCAGCTTGCTCCAAGCCCCTGTGTCCAACCTGGCCTTGAACACTGCCAGGGATGGGGCAGCCACAGCTTCTCTGGGCACCCTGTGCCAGCACCTCAGCACCCTCACAGGGAAGCATTTCTTCTGCATATCTCATCTCAATCTACCTACTTTCTATAGGAGCACAGCTGACTCACTGAAGGATGAAACTATCTGGAAGCTCCCATGCTGGCAGGGTGCAGGATGTTAACCCAGCACCAGAAGTGGTGGGGAGAGCCTTCTCCCCTGCAGAGACATAGCCCAAGGGCCTCTACAAACCCACAGCAACCCACATGAGCCTGTGCAAGGCAAACAGGAAGAAAACAAGCTAAAGGGACTGCACCCTGTAGCACCGCAGTGTGGGAGGTGCAGAAGTGACCAGGGATGTGTCACCTAAATTGACTTATTACATTCTCCAGCACATGGAATTTTACAAGGGGAATTTCTTGTCTGAATTCTTCCCTTGGTCTGATGGCAGTTGTAAGGCAGCACAGCTAAAGGGCGCTTGCACTTACAAAACCACACAGACACGAACACAGACACACCTCTGTCTGCACTGGTACGTGTGAGTGATGCTCTCCATATGCAGAGCAATCCTGTTTCATCTTGCAGCAAAGACAGGGTCACCTGCTACCACGTGGAAGCAGATCCTCATCAAAGAGCTGTTTTTCAGCTCCATAGCCAAGTGAGATGACAAAGATTTGCAACAGGGGAGATGGTTTGGAGTGAAGCAGGGCTTAGAACTGAAGTTTTGCCCAGGGGCACTGACACTTTTGTAGCAGAGACCTTAATCCATTATTTCAGTGAGAAGATTTCAAAGCAGCAACTGGAGCTGCAAGTGTTTGAAAAGCCTTTTGGAAAGCAAAGATCAGGCTGGTCAGATGCAATCACAAATGTGAAAGCCATTCCCTCCTCTAAGACACCCCAGGTATCCATGTATAACCATGGCTGGAAGAAACTCACACACAAGGCTCCAGAGGAGACTCCTTTGGTTTAGTAGGAGACTGTCAAAACACAGAGCTGCTGCCTGTATCTTTAGTCTGACGAACTGATTAAAAAGGCATCTGCAATTAATTAGGCTGATGTGCCAGCCCTGCAGTGGGGTGTGCTATTTCCAGGTAGTCTGGTTACTATAAGGTAGAGAATGCACAGAGCTTGCACTTAAAATACATAAAAATTGGCATGGGGGGGGAGCTATCTCATTTTTACTCGTTCAGTGTGTACATATACTCAGAATATGATCGATTGTGTTGTTCTGTGGGGGGGTTTACTTCAGTTTATTTCAGCTAGTTGCACTCCTTTGGTCTCTCACACTTGAAACATCTCCATGGAAGCTGCTTTAAAATTCCCCATCAAACCCCTTTTCTAGGGAAAATGGCTTCTTTTTTGGCTAAGCACCTTCTTTACAAGCAGCATCCTATTGGCATGGAAACCTAGAACATCTTGTTCATAAAAGAGTCCCAACTCTTCCTAAAGCTGAGACTTTTACAATTGATTTGATGAAAGAGTGGAAATTATCTTTGAGAACAAATCTGAGCAGTTGTGCTCTCTGGTGATATAGCCAGGATATTTTTGTGTTCCATTTGGACAAAGGACAAACAGACAAACAGTCTTTTCCACGTTATTTCTTCTCTCTCTCAGTTACAGAAATAGAAGGACAAGGCACTAAGTAAAGTAAAAGTAAAGAGGCAGGGGGAGGGTGGGGAGGAAATGGGCACTTTGGGTACTTGAAGTAGTTTCAGTTTAAGCAGTAGACAAACTTTCAGCTGTTAGGTTTAACCTTTTCTGTAGGTTAAAATGGGGGTGCAAAGGGTGCCACAAAAGTGGCAGTGAAAGGGGTTATCTGTACTGAAACCATCGTCTCTTGTATTTTTTTCCCTCCTAATCTGTCTTTCCTCTTTGCAGCGCATAATTTACAGTAAAAACACAGGAAGCTGAATGATTTCCTCTGAGGAAAGTACCTGACAAAGAGGTGAAGGAGTGAAATCATCAGGTCCTTTGACTTCATCGCCATGCGTGCATCCTCAGCTGTGTCAGGCAGAGACAGGATCATGCAATGAGACACCTTTGAAATGGCTTTGCCAGTGCTGGAGGGACACAAGGCTTGAATCTTTCCCTCTGGCAATCCAAACACAGGAAGTCCTGAAGTCCTTTAACTATGAGTTATGCTGCATGTTGTACACCGAAAAACCTCTAAACCATCAACACACTGTGATTAGTGTTCATTCTGCACACAGCACCTGGGCTTTGGAGGCTCCTCTCTATCTCCAGAGATGGAAAAGTGTGAGGTTGAGTCTTGAGAGCTGCAATGAGGAGAGCAGGAGCAGAGAGGCAGTTTGCAAGGTCTTGCTGTATGGCATAGCCATAGCTGCTGTTCCAAATCTGCTCTGCTCCTCTTCTGAAGCCAAGCTGGGGAAGCAAAGTATCAGCACTAAGGAATGTGACTTGGGCCTCCTACATTGCAAAACCCCTTTTTTAAGCTCAGGTCAAACACTTGCAGTTTCAGAGGTCCTGAAGAGGGACTTCTACCCTAAGGAAAACTTATCCTCAATGTCAGCTAAAAGGGCACGAGTGAGTAACTCATCGGATATCATCAGATATCTCAATGAGACCATGAGTTCCCCATACTTTAAAGGTGACTAAAATGGCAGTGGGTTTTTCAGTGTGCATGTGTGTCAACGTAGGAGTAGAAGGGATAAAAAACAGACAGAGATCATGTACTTGGGTAGAACATCAGCCTCATTTTTAACTATAATGCAATAACTTCCTCTGCCTTTCTTTTCCAACTCCTACTACTATTAGAAAACCTTCCTTTAATTGCAGGGGTGTTGAAATGCTTGCATGTGGTTGTATTACAGCTCCATCCTCCACTTGGGATGTCATTTCCACTGCAAAATGAAATAGGACTGATTCATTTTGCTGAAGGAACATGATTGATATGAGCCCGGATGGAGACTCATTCTCGACCAAGTGGAAATTCCTCACCAAGGTTGCCAGTCAAGTGAAAACCATACAATCATCATCCTAAACTTCTTGGGCTGGAGCCAGGAACAGTTTGTGAGCAGCTGAGGATGACCCAGAAAACCAGAGGTGTTCTTACATCATCGTACCATTCAACTGTCTTTCCCTCTCACCTAAACCAGTTTCTTCACCGCAGAGAGATCACGTTATTCTCTAGATTGGAGCTCTGATTAAGATCTGCTTTTTCACAGTGAGGCTGTCAGCCTTCCATGAACAGAAGTCATATGTGAAGCTTTTGCTGATATTTGCTTGCAGTTTCTTGGGGACAAGCCACACCTTGTTTATCAAGGTAAACAGATGTTGTACCCACACAAAGTTGCTAAGATACTCCAGGTTGAGATTTCTTTACATGGTGCTGGGGAAATACTCAGGAAAAAAAGGCATAAAACAAAGGCTATAGTCAGGAGGATTTCTAAGGAGACTTTTTTCCAAAGAAAATGCTAAGGCAATAGAGGGGAATAGGGGATAACCCCAGCTGGAGCATTACAGCTGCTGAAGGGCTCATGTCTTCTGTATTTTTAAGAAGAAAAGAGGAAGGAGAACAAAGAAGGAAGGAAGGAAGAAATAAAAAGGAAAAAGAAAGAAGGCAGCTGTGAGGTTTTTCAAGGCTGCAATTTTGGATTCAGGTATCGAAGATTGAGTCCAAATGGGTATGGGGCCAGCCACTGGATCGCTTTATGCAGGATTCCTAGTTTTAAATGCTCTTTAACCCCAGTTATGCCAACTCCTTTTAAAGCAAAGCAAGTGAAACTTGTGATTTTGAATGAAGTGACATCCTTGTGCAGGAAAGATGGGAAATAGAAAGAGTCTTCTGTCACTTCAATCACTGCAGCAGTTTGGGCTACATTTTCCACTAATACTCCGGCACGATGCCCTGGTATTGTGGTTCCATTTAGACTCTTGATTAACAATTAAACTGAGCCCACATCAAGGTCTTACTCTGGTTCAGGCAGAAGGAAGAATTTCAAGCATCTCTCGTCTCCTACATCACACTAGAGTGATCCACTTGGTCAGGGTGGCTGCACACTCAAAACTGAATTCAGAAATAAACATCATTTAGTACTCCAAATACCACAAAAAGCCAGAGGATTTAATAACCTAAAAGCCATCAACTTAAGCCTCGGTGCTCCAAAACTATCTATTCAGCTGTCTTCTGCCCAACCGGCTCATAGCACTCACCTCACTCAAACTTAAGTAAGAAATCCAAGTCTGAGATCTTGCTAGGACTGCAGTATGAATAAGGGTCTGCAGGGCTTGGCTTGTGCACTGACAAAAGGAAGGAGAAGTGGTTCTGTGGCACTGGAGAAGATGCTTTCCATGTACTTGTCTCAAAAATACCCCTTATGGATACAGTCCTAACCCCATAAATCCCACTCACTTCCCCAGATACCTTCTTCAGTGCTTTTGAGATCTTAAATCTTGCTGCTTGAACAGTTTGGAAACCCTTCCTTTCCTAAACTGCTTCATCATGTTAAGTATTAACACCAGCAGTAAGGTGGCTTCTGGGTTTTTAAGTTGAATAACCAACTAGTCAGCAATTTCATTCACCCTTGGCAGGCTTATAAACAGATTTCAAAACTGGGAGTGCTTTCAAGCTATTCTCACAAGTTATAGTCAGGAAAGGAAGGAGAGAAAAACCAGAAAGTGAATATCCCTTACAATGGCCAACGGTGGAGCTGCTTGGTAGTGAACCAAGCTTGTGTCAGCTCCCAAGGGTTGGCATGTGTTACCTCAAGGAGTTGCCAGTTTCTCTTCCACAGTAGTAATCATGAAAGATATCCATCAGGGCATCTGTCAGTGAGTAATTACAGGAAACAACATCTTCTGTGCAGTGTGCTTGCATCCTTTCTGGAGCGAGGTACCAAGCTGAGCCCTTCTCCAGCAGCCCTCTTTGGTTCTGCCAAGCTAAATGGCATCACAGCCAGATACATTCAGCCTAGTGAAGTTACTGGAATGGGGAAATGATTTCATAAATGTCAATTCTTCCTCTGAATGTCTGCAAACAGAGTCTAAGAGCTTTCAAGCTCCCAGTTATACAGATTGAGTGCCACTTCCTAATAACTTTGAAAGCATCTTGAGAGTGGAGCATATTTCTTCATTACTGGATTTTCTCTTCTTTATACTGCCAAACACCAAAGAAGGGCTATTAATTACAGAGAATGAATTTTAATATAGTGCTCCATCTCAGCCCCTTGCCAGTGCTCTGGAAGGTCAAAGGACATTTGTGTTCCTTGTGCAAAACAAACAGTATTCACTATTCACTAGTACAACTTCCATTTGGAAGGGTGGCAAAGGAGAAGGAAATTCAGAGTACATGCAATAATACTAATGAAGTAAGTTCCCCTTTGACATGTGCTATTGCTGTGACTTATTCCTGCCCTTGCAAGCCAGAAGTAAGCTTCTTCTCACAGTGTCCCTGCAAAGTTCCTGCTGTGAGACCACAGGGATATGCTTTACTACCTGCAGTCAGTTTTCCTAACAAAGACCACTGCTGCAGGGACACCAACAGCAGCTGGGAAGCTCAGAGTGCTGGATGTCAGTGCACAAGAAGACCATCGTGAAGCAGATGCTGGATATCCACAGGACTTCCCTAGTGCTGCCGAGCAGAGCAGGCACTGACCAAGGCAGACAGACTCCTTGTGCCATCTGCCGGCAGTCTGGCTTGTGATGGATGAGGAGAGCGAGCAGGGCTGCCAAGGGATGCTGGAATAGGAACTGCATGAACAGAAGACCTCCAATGTTTTACTCATGCTGAAGAGGAACTTCTCCCACTTCCCCAGCATGGCCTTCTCTGCTCTCAAACAGTAAATCCTCTGCACCATCCCTGAGCATTCACTCTGTGGTCCTAAAGTCTGCCTAGTGATGAAAGCTGCGCACTGTGTGAGATGGATGTGTTCCTGGAGATGCTTTATAAATACCTACAGAAATGAGACATTTATGAAATGTATCTGCTGAGACTGATTATTAATAAAGCAGAGCAGGTGTGGGGCTTCTGCCTCAGCAGCTTCCCTCTCTCCATACGGCAACTCCTGTTGCCCTGAGGCTCTCTCACAGTAAAGCTGGTCCCAGTGAGCACCTGAGTCAAGACCATGAACAAGGTAGCCCTGGGACATTGCCATTCCCAAGGGCTATTGCTCAGCTAAAGCTCAGAATTGCATTAATGGAAGGATGACAATTAAAAATAATAACAAGAAGAAATAATTAGGAAGCCAGGAGCTAAGGGTGAAGGGAAGTGATTCCCTCCCTCTTTCCTTTCCTCCTTCATGATTTTGATGGTTTTTAGTGATGTTTCCCAGGCACACACACCTTTTACTCCTGTGTCGAATCAACACTGTCTGACCTTACCTCATTGCTGCCACTTCACAGTAAGTCTTATTCACAGAGCTGATCACATCTGCTCTCGCTGACAGCATCTTCTTTCCCAGCCACCTCCCAGGGATTGCCAAGGAGGAGGTGGAAACATTTGTTCTGTTTGAAAAGTGCAAGCTTGAAGTAGGGCAGAGAGACTGGATTAAAACAACAGATCTTTTATTGTCTCCAACACGTATGATACAGAGGAACTACACATAGATTTCATTCATATAAAAAAAAGAGCCCTTTATTTACATGTGTTCAAAGCTGCCGATGGTACCTAACAACATCTGTATTTTCTTTGTATTCTTGTTAGTTATTCCCACCTAGATGGAGCAAGCACTGGTCAGTAATGCTTAAAAAAACATGTAAGAAGCTTTTGGGCAGGAAAAATCAGAAATATATTCTCTAAGAAACCAACTCCTTACAGGCATTTCACTGTAACAAACCCAGCAGAATACTTACAACCAATCAGTCACAAACGGGACAGATTTCAGGAGGGGCACAGCAGCCTCATCACTCTCAGCCTTCCTTTTATTTCCCCATCTAAACAAATATACCCTGGCCATGCACAAACTCAACATGTATGACAAAAAGGTAGAAATTTATTTAGAAGTAATTGTGCTTTTATTTATAAAAACAAAAAAATTTACAATCAGACACTGTCCTGCTGTGTTTCCCAAGCATGGTTCTCTTCAAAATGACCAAAACTTAGCTTATTATTATCATTATTATTATTATTACTTTGTCATTATATTAATAATATTAATCTTACGCTTAAGTTTAAAACCATACTGCTTTCCCCTTCCCACCCCCTCCTTCTCTCTAGTACTTGATATATATGTAAAACCAGGCTTTCCAATGACCAACAAATTTCAATTCTAGCTAATAATAATAATAATGATAATTAATCGTACACGTTTCTGTGTGTAAAGTATGCCTGGTTCTAAAACAAACTACCAATGTACAAAGCTGTTCTCCCTCCCCTCCCCTGGGCCACCCAAGAGACAGTCAGACTGTGGAAGAACCTTATCCCACAGGCTTTCTGAGAAGATAAGAATTAGCAACCCGACAACCCTTGAGGTCGTTGTCTTTGGTGTGGAGGACGTTACTGGTGGGCAACTGGAGCGGCTCTGCTGGAAAAGCTGGGATGCTTAAGGCTTATTGTTTGGAATGCTGCCGAAGCCTCTGTTGGGCCAAGGGGCACTGATGCTTTGGTGCAAGTACCAGCTCCTCACACCCCACCACCCAGTGATGCTAGAGGATCTCCCCACACCTCTGCCCACACCCACACTCAATATCCCTCCCCCCACCACCATGCCCATAGCCCCATTGCCACCTCCAGGGTTTTACGCTCTCTTTCTCCTTCCTTCCAGGTTCCGGAAGCTGGAAGGTCTCAGCTTCATCTCTGCAAACTGGATGGAATATTCGTGGCCCTTCCAGTGGAACCAGTTAACACCCTGCAAAGGAAAAGATGGAGTATGGGAGATTATACATCCACTTCTTCTCCTGTTGTCAGCCTTTACTGCTCTCGTTTCAGACTGCAGGCTGTTTTGTAACGGGAACAGAAGCACAACAAACTGGGGGGGCTTAGGGAAGCACAGGGCTCTGGCCACCAGCATGCACAACCTGGATAAACAAACCACGTGCTGTCTCTTGGAACTGTAACTCTTTGCCTGACTTTCATGGCAGGAAGAACATTCTGTTTCACATGTTGAAAACTACAGTTGCTCCCTCCACACTTGGGATATTCCCTTGGAAAATCATACAAAAACATCCCATTTCACCAGCTGACTTTAAATTCCTTTTTTGGGAGCAACTGCCCGTATCTTTCCCTATGGGTCTAGAAGGTAGGCTTGGTTGGTGCTCTGATGTCCTGCTAGCTGAACAGCAAGACATATCCGTAACTGCAGTTCCCCTTCTTCTAATGCATTACGGAAGACTTTAAACGCCAAACTCACCTGACTGTGGCTGTTGTCACCATATCTGCCCATCAGATTGACTCGGTGACAATTCTTGTACCAGAATGCCCCCTTGTATGACAAAGCACAGTTGGTGATGGCAGAATCATTGTCTTTGTCAAAAGTGGAGAAGGACCTCCCATTATGGTACGTCATGGAGTCACCTGAATGGGGAAGACAAAAGAAAGCAAGGTCAATGTTTTGCCTACTTTAGATAATATGGGAGTGACAATTCTGCAGCAAATTTTCCTCAACTTATTAGGAGTATTTTTATGCAGCTCAGTTTCTGCAGTTCTTGCTGAGAGGTGGATTTTGGCTCTGTACAGAAGGCAGTGCAGACCAAAGAGACCTCCAAAAGGACTGAATCTGCAAGACCAAAGAAGTCTCCTCACTTAGCTGGTCCATGCAGTAAAGCTGCCCATCTTCTTCAGCTGGAAACACAGCCAGAGAGCTCTCTGCCTGCCACTGACTTCCCACTCCCAGGGTCTGGGTGCTCATTTACAGGTGGGTGCCCATTTACAGGTGGGTGCCATAGGAGTGGCTTTCAGTGTATGCCTGAAGCAGAACTCTCATTCATGTCTTAGTATCTGTGTTGCTCTATCCACAAATCTTAGACCTGAATGCTCAGGAAAAGGAAGTAGTAAGCCTGAATCTTACTAGATGTAGCAGCTACTACTGCTCTGCATCAATGTGTTTGCCTCAAATAGACGTTAATTCTACTACTGCTGCATATACTTTGTCTGTATCCCTATAGGCTGTGCATAAAGTCTGTGTGATGGTCACAGGGCAGAGTCCATACACACATATCTCTGTGGTGTTTTATGCCCCTAGCAGCATGAAATTATCTCCTACTAAGACATCCTGTGAAGCTGAATTTATCTCTTAATCCTTTGAAGCCCTGATAAGGGCTGCAGGGTTTGCCCCAGCATGATGACGAAAGGCATACAATTTGATTACAAATCATGTTATAGCAGGACATTGCTGCACATTCCACTGACAAGACAGGAGGCTGTGCCAAGCTATTATTAGCTGTATAAATGACAGTCAAGTGTTGAACAAATGAGATAGATGGCTGTTTAATATACTAGTTTATACTCCGCCATAAGCATGCCATAAAATGTGGCACCTAAATGACTGGAGGATTTAGAATGGAAACATAAAATATACTGGTATGTTCCTATTTTCAAGCACCTAACATACATAAAGTACCCTCTGTGATGTTCATCTGCAATATTCAGTTATCTCGAGGCAAGTGGGAGGAAATTGCAAATCAGAAGGCAAAAATACACCCCTCACCTGCTGTGCCGCTGTAGCCATCCACTCTTAGGCGGTATCTGGTCTTGGAATCTCCAACGCTGAACCTGTCGTAGACAGCATAAGCTGTCTCACCTTTGTCCTGCAGATCCACACGCAGCTCATACTGGCCCTGAGAAGTGATTTTGTGGAGGTTCTCCAGACCTGTGAGCATAAAAGAACAATTGATTTGTCTCCCTGTGTTTACTTCTGCACCATCGTGCTGTCCCATTAAAGAGTTACAGTGGTCTGTTACACCCGAGCATAAACACTAATGAGGGAAAAGCTATTTTTGCCGTAGGGTAATGTCAGCACGAAACCAAATAGGTAAGAACAGGCTGACTGATCGCAGTAGCCAGTAGCCCTTTGGGAAAAGCAAAGCTGCACTGTGTGATCATTACTGTCATTCACTTACAACCTAATGCAATGTAGTACAAGCTTTGAAAAATTGATTTTTACTGCTATTTTCCCCACTTCGCTGCTTTGAGTTGTATGCTTTTGCTGCTGGGGTGTACTAGGAGAGCAGGAAGAAGAAGGTTTGCAGTTGCTTCTCAGCTTAGCTTCTGACTTCTTAGAGAGAGCACCAGTGAGCACTGATTTGGTATGTACGGTGAGCCAAGAACCGTGACATCTATGAGCTGTGACTAGAGGGACTGGCATGGACCTGGCAATTTCAATCTCTCTCAGAGCATGCTCTCCCTAACCTCCTTTGCCCAGACTTTTGACAGCTAAACAGAGGGTTCAAAGGGGCTTCTGGTCTTTTGGGCTGTGTTCATGTTTTCTTTTAAAAAAGACAAATTCTTGCCACTTACCTATCCAGAATTCATCCTTAGGATCTCCAAAGCCAGCCACGTAAGTCTTCCAGTTTCTGTAGAAATCTTCCTTCCCATTTTGACGCCTCAGGAACACCTACAACCACCACGTGCAAGAAGTGTTATGGACACACTGCCTTTGGCAGAAAGGGACTAGTAATGTGGCTTTTAGAAATGCACAGCTTGGCATTGCAGCTCCCCTGCCTTTACCAGCCAAAGCAACAGTCTCACTGCAACTACTGAATGGTACCAAGACTGCTTTCCTTTTTGAAAGCCTCTAGTTTCTCTGTTGGGTTCCCAGGCTTCATGATACGGCCTTTCTGCCTTTTTAACAGCCCATTGCAACTCTGTATTTCTCAGCCAAGACTTTCTACATGCCCTAGTCCTCTAGCCATGTATTTCTCCAGCTCCAACTTCCCTTCTGTTCCTCAGGTCCCTCTGGCATGTTCAGATTGGAGGATGTCAGTGCAGAGTCAGTACAGACATTATTATTTCCATTCATTTGTTGTCTGGGTGGGTTGTGTTCCTTGTATAATGGCCTGGGAAGCCTGGCTGGCCATCACACCACATGGATGCTGAAGCAATATTTCTCTGGCCTGTGCTTTAACCTCCTCCATTGCTTCCCTCATTCAAATAGAGTTAGTCTATTCTCCTGTCACCTAATTAGCTCTTTAGAAGGCATGTATCTGATCTAAGCTGGTCATTTCAGCACCCCTTATAGCCAGGGGAGAGAGATCTGTGCTTTGTATAGTACTGAAACCACTGATGTGACCCATCCTGTGGAGACACCTCTCTTTCCTCCAGCTACAGGAACATCCGGCAACCTTGTTCTAGGCACTCACGTGTGCTACCCAAGATTGAATTCCCCAAATTTATAGACAAGTCAGCCCTACTCTGACAGTAGAGCACTATGAGGGATCCCATAGATGAGCAGGTGCTCTTAGCACAGGCAGATGCATGTAAAGGTGGTGTGGGCCCTCTCCCTGTTACTCACAATCCATCCACCGCCGTCCTCGCCCATGTCACAGAAGACCTGCAGAGGCTGAGCCTTGTCCCCATTCAGGTAAATCGTGTAGAGCCCAGAGGTGGTTTCTCCATTCAGGAGAGCCTGGGAGCAGTCTTTAGGGTAAGGATAGAGAAGACCAGCTGCACGCACACAGAAAGAGAGAAAGCAGTCCTTAGGAAATCGGCAGTTACAAGAAACTTGTTGAATACAGATGACTCATGAAAATCTGTTGTAGGTCAATGGCACAGCCAGGTATAGAGCCCAGGAATGGGCTTGTAATTCACCTCCTACATAGAAAAGATTCACAGTCAACAGCAGATGATGCAAATTTTTCTTTTGAATATGCTTTTGCACATCTGCCTCCACTTCTGGAAGTGCTGTGAATGCAGGTAACTACTGCTATGATGGGAGTGCATCCTCCAGCTAAGTATCTAAATGGCATGAGCAACTTCTGGATAAAACCAAATCTACCAACATCTCATGATATGACAGAAATGGGAAGGGAAAACACAAACACAGGACTACAACCTAAAAGAAACTGGGAATATTTTGCTAGCAAGTATAATATTAAATGTTATAAATAGAGGCTTTTAAAAATGAAAGCAAACAATAACAGTTGAAAGTACAGGGAAATATTGTTAATCATTTCTTTCTGACAACATCACAGTAGGATCATTGCAGTCAGAACAATTTCAACCCCAAAAAAAAGCTTTTCTTTTCTTTCCAAGTTCTCTTAGGCCATTAACTATTTCAGCCAATGGTCTAATGAAGTGATGTTCTAGGTGTATCCACAGTAGAGTGTTTGACTCTGGCTGTCCACAGAGTGGCTGTTGCTCCCTTTGCAGCGTGATGCACATCCCTGCCTGTGCCTCAGTGTGGATAGGCCAAGGAACCGTGGACATTTCGTGACCAACCCAGATGTCTTAGCCTTAGGAGATGGTGGCTATGAAGAATACAGTTGAACAATGGACATGTGAGCCATTCCAGCTGTGTGGTCTTAGCCAAACTCAACTTAGTTAAGTTGTAAAGCCTGAACTCAAGTTACCCAGGCTGCAAGGCCTAACCTTAGGTTACTAAAGAACAGCTACGTGCAGTAGAACAGGGAACTTGGCGTTTGCTCAAGGTTAACAAGATGTAGAAGTGGGATGGGATGTCAGATGTGTGCAATGAGTAACGAACAAATTTTCAGCTAGCCTGTTATCTGCTTCATTGTTTCGAAAATGTGTGAACAGCACTTTTGGGCCAATCAGAATCTATATTGGTTACATCAGCTAATCCTAGAAACTATAAAAGTTGTGATGTGTATGAATAAATTTGGCAATCACTTGACCACATTGATCGTCTCTGAGTTGTCCGTGACTCCCGCGTCAGCACCTCAGCTACAGAGAATTTCATCAGCTTTGGGATTTGGAGAAAAGCATCACTTTGCAGGGAGCTATTTCAGTGTTTCCTCTCACTAAATAGCACACAAATGTATGTTTAGAATTAAGGCCAGGCTTAAATATCTACCTGACTGAGGCTGCCTTCGTGTTCATATGGGTGAAGCCACCCCATTCAGTCCTGCTTATAGTCAATCTGTTAAAAATCGCTTAAATAAACCCAGATTTAATTCTTCTCTCATGTCTGGATGTGGATTGTCACCTATTGGTGGAGTTCATCCTGTTCCACCAAAGGAGTGATTGTGAGCAGCCTCGGAGCTGTGTGATCTTTATTAGCACTTCTGCGCGTCCTTGGGCTGAAGTTGATACAAGCAGCAGAAAGGAGAATGGAAACGGCTGAAGGTCCTTCCTGAAAGGCTGCAAACTGTGAAGAGTGTGACTAATGACAGGCAAGGTTTCACAGTTAATACTGAACAACCTCTCTTTGAATGTCAGCTGTAAAGTGACCTTCAGAGAACCCAATCTATTCTTACATTCAGCTCACTGCAGAACTGTCCTGCCAGAGCTGAAACAGACATGCCACGTGGCTTTGTGAACACTGATCTTGGAAGAAGGAGAAAAAAAACTGCCCTAAAATTCATCTCCTTGGACTGAACTGATTCGTGTGTGTGTCTGTGTGTGTGGCTTGCTTCATTTCAGCTCAAAACACTGATTTTTTTTAACAGCTTGCTATGCATCAATACAGAGGCAAATCAGAGCATCAGTTTGGATTTTAGAGTAATGTTCCTTTTGATGTTTTACACAGGATGTTTCCTCAGAGAAAGGGCAATAGAGGCAATGTGGATGGATGCAAAGAAAAGAATTTCATCCTGCCAGTCTGGGGAAAGCAGATGACAGCTTGGGGAGGGGGACGGGGACTTTGGCACTGACACTACAAGCAAATGAAGTGCATACTGACAATTGGATTGAAAATCTTCTATGAGGTCTATGTCTGCCTATTGCAGAGCTCAGCTCATGGATTATTTCCACTGTGCACGTGCTTTAATGTCCTTACTTGTGGTGAAAATCGTCTGGATTGTTTTGCTCTTCAGGGATCCATTCAGCGCCTGGAGTCTCACTGTGTACTGGGTAGATGGGCTCAGCTCTGTCAGGCTGTAGGAAGTAGTCTCAGGGTTTAGGATGACTTCCTATGGGGAGAAGAAACAATGCAGGAAAACCTCAGAGAGAAAACCAGAATGACTGGTAACTGCTACATATTTTAGTCTGTCACATTATTTTTGTGGTAATTATTTAGGGCCATTTTAACCATCTAAATTATTTAATACAAAAGCTCTATTTCGCTAAGATTTGTATCAAGCTACACTTTCTTCAGTAGTTGACTTGAAATAAATGTTTATGACCATCATGACCATCAGAATGTGTAAGCTGTGTGATTTAAAAGCAAGTTAGCATAAATGTGTGCATGCTGTGAACTATACATTATATAGATGTCTATGAAACTCATAAAAAATAGAGAAGAATCACTCTTTACAACAAAGAAATATTATACTCCAGTCTTTGAAAGGCTGTTTTTCTGTAGCTTTAAAAGACTTTAAGTCTGCTTAAGGAATTTTCCTTCTTGAAAATCAGAACCTTTCTTGATGTACCAGGCTGGGCATCCGGAATTGTCTGTCAATTTTGCTGGGGTTCACTTCATTTCTATTTAAGCATCTACTGTAATCTAGTTATGGATGAACATAATACAATTATTGGAGAGCACAAGGCACTTTCAAAGGTGATTCATCCTGCCTTAGAGATCTCACTTTCACAGGGATGGATTCTCCTGAGATTAGAAAGAGGAATCACATTCTTTGGGGGGTATGAGTTTATTCCATGATACTGGTTTGGAACGAGGCAAAATGGTTGCTTGTGCTTTTATCTGTATTGTGGAGAGATAACTGTCAAAACTCAGGCTGCAATTGAGCTTCTGTTTCAGGATAAAATACAGGAAAGTACTTAAGCAGGATTTAAATGCATTTGTGTTCAAGCTAGCACTGAAACAGGTACTTAGCATTTTAGCATGTTTAACTTAAGGCACATGACCATGTTCTATTGCTGTTTTGAGGCACAGTTCTTCTGCTTTGGTTACAAATGCTATACCTTGACTCTGCCATCAATGGACTCGTAGATCAGGAGATAACCAGTGACAGGAGCACGTGGAGGCCTCCAAGTTATCACAGCTGTTTCTGACTGGACCTCAGCAGTACTTAAATCTCTTGGAGCATCCAGTCCTGAAGGAGACAACAGATCACTCACAATCATGTCTATGTGGAGTTTAGTACACAGGCTATATTATGGGCAGTATATTAAAACAGGCCAGGAAAGCAAACTTTTTCCCCACAGAAATTTGAAGTTGAAAAATGCTTCGACCTAAATTTTGTGACAAAAAAAAAAATTCCCCATTGAAGGTTTTAAAATAAAGATATTCATTTTATCCAAGTTAAAATATTGGCTTGTCCCAGGCACTTCAGTTTGCAAGCAGCTGCATTGAAATGTCTTTTGAAACAATATTGTGCCTTTTATTATTTCCTACAAGACAGATCAATATTTACATATTCCCAGGAAAAAACTCTGGTTCTGATATGCCTCTTTTGAATAGGAAAACTTTTCAGACTTGATCTGGCTATAGCTTCTCTTCTCCACTGGAATTATAACACTGAATTTGTGTGGCTTAGTTCTTGGCTCTCTAGTTAACCCCCTGGGACCAGTCAAGAAAATGAGAAATCTCCATGATTTCATTGATGCTCATGGGAAGCCACAGTATGAAACCAACTGGATATCTTCAGCATTGGTACCCCAACATATGGACCCCAAAGAAGTCCTGCTTTGAGACTCTGTAGAACTAACAACAGAAAACCTCCATCTGGATCACACCAGCCTTCCACCAGAGAAAAGCTGGTGAAAATGCTATGAAAATCCAGGTTTCTAACAAAAAAGTCACAATGTGCTGGTTGACTTTCAAGTATCCGAGAAATGAAAGCCCAGAGGGACTAAAAGAGATGGCAGGTCTCCCCGCACTGAGGTGGGACACAGCACCTGTAGTAAACTGGGTGGAGAGGGTCTCACTCTTCTGTGTGTCCTTCAGCGCATGGACACTCAGCGTATACTCAGTTGCAGGTTGAAGGCCCTTCAGGTCGTACTCCACCGTGTTTCCTGATACCATCTGAGTAACTTCTGGCTCTAAGAAGAGACCACAAAAGAGAAGAGGTCTCAGCATTGTTCACTCATGTCAGGATGGACTCAGCCCCCTGCTCCACTCTGATGGTTTTTGTGCTAGCTGCAAGCAAGGTGAAAACTGTAAAAGCCCAGAGCGCTTCTCTCTGGTCATATCTATACTGAACATGAATTAACACCGGAGTCCTTTATCTAAAAGTATTAGCACTCTCTAGTGTTCGTATGAATAATAACACCAGCTTTTCTTTCCAAGATTCACTTATCTCTGTTCGTGCCTCAATTGGGGATGTTTAACTAAGAGCATCATTATTAAACTGCTTCCAGCAAGGAAGCATCTCCTTCAAGTAACACCCCCTGCCATCTTCCTGGTGTCACACTGCTGCACCCATTTCTGAGACGGTCTCAAGACTGTAATGCTGTCAGCTCCCTGACTCATCACTTCTTACCATCCTCAGAAGCATAGGACACAACGTAATTATCCACAGCAGCAATTGCTGGCTGCCAGGTTGCCAGGGCCTCAGAGTCTGTGATGTTCACCACTATTAGGCCTGATGGGCTGTCCAAAGCTGCAAGAAAGAGAGTAACAGATTCAGGAAATTTGACAAACACTCTGCGGCTCTGTGCAATGCTCTGTTGAAAATATACGGTACAAAATGTGCAGACAGTGCTGCTTGATGCAGCTTTTATAACCCCCTTCAGAATAGTGGAGCTCCACAGAAAAGACTTCAGTGCCTATAAAGAGACATCAAATGCCTCCACTGGAAAGGGAGGTCAATGTGTGAAAAGATTCAGCACTGGGAACAGACATCACTATGTTCTCAGATCAGTCTTGATATCACCAATCTTAATGGCTCTGTCAGAGGTGACATATTTCTCCCAGCACCCTCCAATCTGACTGCTTTTTGAAGCAAAGTCAGGAGACAGAGCTGGGAAAAACAACTAATGTGATCACTGATAGGCGCTGTGACCTTCCACCAGCTTGCCCTTCATGTTTAAAAATAAACCAATCAAACAGCTAGCAACCATCCAAAATCCCCACACATCCTGCCTTGCTTCCTCATGGGACTCTATTTTGCACACAGGTTTATGCCTTCCCTCAATTGGTATAGATATCTGCCTCCAGAACAGCTGTAATGGGCTACAAATTTCATTATATCAAGGGATATAATAGGGGGTGATCGGTTTAAATAGAGGAAGTTCAGGGTAGATATAAGGAAGAAGTTCTTTACTGTGAGGGTGATGAGGCACTGGAATAGATTGCCCAAAAGAAGTGATAAATGCTCCATCCCTGGCAGTGTTGAAGGCCAGTGTGAATGGAGTCTTGGGTGACATTAACTAGTGTGAGATGTCCCTGCCCATAGCAGGGAGTTGAAACTTAAGGATCTTAAGGTTCTTTCCAACCTAAACCATTCTATGATTCTATATTATCCAATACTCAGCATCTTCTTCCTTGCCTTAGTTCTCTGAATATCTATTATCCCCCACAAAAAAAGAATGAATGAATGAGACAGTGGGAGGTGGTCAGCAGGAGTGTGGTGGACCCTCATTTCCTGCAGGGATATTTAAGGCTGTATTGAAGAAAAACTATGAGAAAGACTGCTTTTATGCTTAGAACAGTCTGGAACCTGGGAGATGTGGAGTTTGAGTACACAACAAAATCGGTCTGAACTGCTCAGCTGAGCTGGCCCTTCACTACCTCATCTGTAAAATGGTGTTAATTAAACTGTTTCTTTCTTTCTGATGTATTAGGACTGTAAATACGCGAATGGTCTCTGTCTCACTGCAAGTTGGTTCAGCCGTTAGCGAATGAGAGCCTGACGAAACTTAGAGGTTCTGGACTCAAAGAAAGACTGGCCACAAATCTTCCTACAGTTTGTGCGGACAGCAAAAATGGGATCTCAGTGGGTCTACAGCTCCAGTTTCTGAGTCTTTCCTACAGCACAGACAATGCATTTGAAAACCTCCCGTTTCCTCTTTATATATTACCTGTTTTCAGAATGCCAGAGATGGGTTCACTCTCTTCAAAGCCTTTCACAGAGATGATACTAACATTGTAGTCTACACCTGGGACTAACTTCACCAACTTGGTCCTTGTCTTGCTTCCATCGACCGTAACAACATTTGGAGTACCTAGGAGGAAGCCAGATGCCAAGGGATTAGTGACACAATACTTCAGTAAATGCTAGAAGGATGTGTTCCAAGTTGAAGACTTTATGACCAACATGGATGCACTTGTGCAGGAGGAGGTGAATTTTCTCCATTTGGCTACAACCACCAATATCAAAGGGCAGCCTCACGAAAAAATATTGCTGCCGTAACACCTACCTCTAAGCCATTGGTTTGATTCATTCCTAGTATATGCCAACAGTAAGGAAAAATCATCATTTCTGCTCAGAAAAATCTCATTTTACAAATGAGATGTAAGGTGAAAACACAGCGCTTTGTACATGGAAGTTCCTACACCTGTGAGGACACAAGCTGCAGTTTAGATCTGCTTTGTTTCTGGCAAGGGCTGGAGGTTTCTTCTTCACCCACCTCATTTCAAACCAAGATATAGTATATGTTATTTTAAGAGGTGCTGCGTATGTGGGTGAGAACACAATATGTGTTTGTTTCATATTCTCAATTTATTCCAGGAAGGCACTTAGACAGGTGCCTAACATTATGCTTGTGGATGGCTCCTTTTCCTTTGTGGTGGTATCACTGTATATTTAGTTACGTGTGTGCTTACATACTGCATTGTCTAAAGGCCTATGTGTTTTCTTGTCTGAGTCAACAGCAAGTCTTTTATGGTCCTGATGTCTGCAGTGTTTGCTCCTTAGCTATTTCCTTTCAGAGATGTCCCTAAGTTATGCTAAAAATCTGTGTAAGTATAGGAAGTTTTTTAAGCTGAACACTAAAACAGTGATATAATGGCTGGAATGAAACAACATTGGGGAGTACTAAGAAAAATCACTGCCTTGGAAAACTATTATAATCATAGACCACGATTATTATTTCCAAGGGCCATCTTTTCAGATATGTTTAGCTCATAAGTGAGAGCAAAATAATGAGACAATTTGGAAATAAAGCCTTACTTAGGAGGCTCAGCAGCAGTAGAGAGTTTTGTGAACAGGGCCCTATTAGGGGTACAATCACCCAACATCTATCTCCGAGCAGACTTAAAAGGCTTGCCCATGGGACGTGGGACTATGTTCAGACAGAGGTTGACTATTGGGACCGTGCATGCACACCCATGGTCCTGGTCAGCAGGTTGAAGAAAAAGGGGATTTAAGATCGTCTGGAGCTGCTCTGAGAGATGGATATCAACAGAAGAAACCCGTTCTGCTCTCCCTTTATCATTTCCCTCTCTGTCCCTCCTCCAAGTTCTCACCTCCTGTGACAGGGACATAGGAGATGCGGTAGCTCTCCACGCGGGTGCGAGGGGGTGTCCAGCTGACTGTAGCAGAGTTTTCCGTGATGTCAGAGAAAGAAATTCCCTTGGGAGATCCAACAACTGTCAATGGAGAAGAGAGAACAAACACACCACATAGAAAGAAAAGTTAAATCATTTGCTTATCTGTCCTTAGTGCTGGAACACTGATTTGTCTTAGCCTTCTATCCCAAGAGCTGATGCTACCAACATTCAATCCTGAACAACAATAATGCAGGGAGTACCAAACAGCTAATGGTTTTAGCACACATTGACAGCAACTATCCATGTGGTCTAAGTTCTCCTTTTTCAGTAACATTACAGTAGTGCGTAGCTTAAAAATACCCCAGACATATGCCAACATAACATGTACCTAGAAGTAACAGAGATTTCAGTGTGATAGAAGAGTGTGTGGAAGAACACTTACAGGAATACACTTCTATTACTCAGGAGTCATTGTACTTATATTTTTTCCACCCCAGTTTCCTTGAATGATTTTTAGACATTCCGTTGGGTCTCAGAACCCTGTCTGTGACGCACAGCAATGGCAGCCCTTAGCAGCAGAGAGATCTCTGCTTGAGCATAAGGTTTCTACTATATGATGCCTAGAAAAGACCAGGACTCAGGTGCAGGTGTTCATCAAGGGTCCATTCTCTCCAGTACTGACTGGCTGTAGCTTCTGCTGGCTTCAAACTAGAAGTGATAAGATTGTCTTCTTGGAATCTCTATCTGAGACCGTGATTTTCTTAGGTGCATTCAAGCACATCCATCCAGAGGACATCCAAGTACAACCATCATGAGGAAGGCACTTTGTGGATCCACTGCAGCTCTTTGTCATACAACACAGCCTCTCCTTTTATAAACCTGAGCACTACATTGCCCCTCCAAATTAGATCAGCCAGCTGGGTAAACAAAGCCCAAGTTTTGCCAAAATGACCCAACCTTAATATGCAAACCAACGCTTAAGGTGAAACATTCCAGTTTAAAGCATAATTCAGCTACTATAAAACAAGCATGGAAAGGACTTCTGGAAGGACATGCTAAAGAGCCCTGCCACTTCAAAGTTCACCTTGGGCATCTCACTTCCAATCCACTCTTTTGACTGTAACCAAAACAACCCTGACTAGTTATGAAAAAAACTCAACAGCCCACACACAGTAGGCCATTAAGCACAGTGGGGACATCGAGCCACATTAAGAGCAGTGAAGACAGGTTGAGGGCAGGGGCAGGGGATAAGAGGAGAAAAAAAGTGACTGGGCTTGAAATAGCTTGGAAAGAATGTGCCTGTGGGCAAGAAGTCAAAAGGTTGTTTGTTCCATGTGTCCCCAAAGCTGTAGCAGCAAGGCACTAAATCAAGTGAAAGGCAAGGAAGAAAAAACAATGAAGCTCTCAAGAGAAATGTAAATTATTCATCTGGAGCTCATGAGACAAGTTGAGTTTGAAGGGTTTGCTCTTATGGAAAAGCCAAAAAAAAGGAAAGAATTAAAGATAACTAAGAAAGTAGGGTGGGGTTGGTAAAAGTACACAGCACATGAAATTGCTACTGATTTAGGTACAGTCTGAAGGAAACAGAGGAGCATAAAGAGAAACTGGGAAGGAGAGAGAAGTAAATATCGCATGGATTTTGCTTCACATCATAAGTGCACTTTGTGACTAGTGAAAAGTGCTAGTGTTGACTCTGGAAACCAAAGAGATGAGCCAGGACTCAATTTTCATAGACATGAAGAATTCCATCCTTTCCCAGCAAATAAAGCACCCAACCCATCCCACTTGGATTCTGCTGTGCACACTTCTTTGTGCTTAACACTTGTTTTCTGCAGCAGGTAAACTGTATAACAGTAGTAAGAAAAGCCTTGACTATTTGAGTTCCACATCCCCAGGTGCCACAACTGCAGGTACTTTCCAGGAAGCAAGCCTAGCAAAGGAAGTACAGCGGACAATGACAACAAGCATCAGTCCTGGAATGAGTCCCCGAGATGCATGAGTGGTACCTTTGAGCACAGGGAAATTAAAAAGCAGCAAATGAAACCATCTTCTGGAGGTACCTGAAAGCCAAAATTAAGCAGGCATAAAGATGTCCAGCATGTCTTGTCACTCACAAAACCCCAGTTCATCTGTTGGGCAGATACAGGTAATGGGCATTACCCTCCAGCATCATTCCCCATGAGCTGTATGAGAGACAGAGAACTTCCTTGTGAGGTTGCTGAAGCCCCCATGAAATCTGAGTAGCTGCTATTCTTTGGGGATTTTTTTCCAGGAGCTTGTTCTCCCATTCCTAACAGGCTATAGGAGTGTGTTCTTCTCCTAGGCAACAGGAAGCATCAGGTGACTTTTATCATGTATAAAGAGCATGTGAAGTATTTGGTGATCCTCTCAGCTGGAAAATACTTCATGGTGTGGCAGAACATCATTAGGAGAAAGGAAAGCAGCAGAATAAGACCAACATTTCCTACCAAGGACACGAAGTGGCACATAGCCAGGTTGGTGTCCCCAGTGGGGGCTGAACTGCATCTTAACAAACATTATACAGATGAATTTCCAAAAGACACTGACTGTCCCTCTGAAAGCAGCAGTGGACAAACTCCCTTGAGCCAGCTTGATTGGACACTGCAGATCTGCATGGTGCTGCCTTGCACTACAGTGTTTTTATAACTGATGATTTCGACCACAGCAGAAGAGATGAGGGTAAAATAACAGATAAATGCGGAGTAGGGTACCGTCATCAGCCCAAAGAAGTTAACCTTTTAACAATGCCATTACCAGGACCTGGGGGGAAACTGCTCTTCACTTGTATGTGTATTCACATATAAGTAAACAATGGAGGAAGAACTACTTGTGATGGTGTGGGAAGATTGCTTGGACCTGATCCCTGAAGACAACATCTGTGTGTACAAGGGCACATCCCCAGGTGGGGAAAAAGGGAGAAGCTGGAGTGGTAAGTACAGAGAAGGATTTTCAATCTACATTCTTCTGCCTTCATTTCCAGGTAGTGTCTGGTTTAGGTTTGCTGCTCCATTTGCTAGCTTTGTTCCAACTGTTGTTTTACTATCTCCTCTACTAAACCTAAAGACTTTCTAACTAATATATTCCTTGTAACTTGTGCACAGGCCAGAATAAAGCAAGGCTGAATATAAGCCTGGGTGAGCTACACCTTTCAGGAGCAGAAATATTTCTTTGCCACCAGACTGGACATGCTATAAATACACATATGTTTGTGTAATAATCCACTCCTAAGAACAGAAATTAGTTAGATGTCTCAGTGGCCCAGCTTCCCAACTGGTGTAACCTGCAGTTCGAATTACTTAGCTGGATTTTTGTGGCGCCAGCTCTATTAACAATTATCCACAGGCTATTTGTATCTGACAAACACCTTCTGGGCTATTGGTTTCAGTAGGTGACATGTGCTAAATCTCCCTGAAAGAAGTGAAGAATGTTGTCATGAGGAAAATGGGAACTCTTAGTGGTTTACCATAAATATTCTGGAAGTCAGTGAAAATGGGGACATGTTGCTAACAAGTGCAGCTGACTTTAAACATCCCTCTCCATTACAAGACAACCCACATGAGCCTGGAGAATAGGGGCTTGTGATGGATGCATGTTCTGCTTCATGTAAATGTCCGGGTTAGGGTAAACATGCCCTTGTTGTTTATTCAAGGGATGTGATGGCAATCAGTAGAGATGGTCAGAAATGCACTTTTCCATGCTAACAACTGGCACCACAGACATTAGAGTGAATCATGAGTCCATAGTGTTTCAGGAAAAGCTGTTCAGCGCTGAGTTACTGTTGTCTGGAGTACACTGCTGCAACTGGGCAAATGTCTCTTTTATGCATTTCTCTTGGCTTCCTCACACACTGAACTCACCTGGTCCCTTCTCATTCCCCGCATGAAACTAGGTTGACTTGAAATTACTGTGTTTTTACAGCAGATGAGCATTTTTAAGAGAGTGAACGTGGGTCATTGCTTCATTTGCTTTGGATTTAAAGGTTTCCAAATGAAACCATGTTTTGGTGGGCAAAAAAAAAAGAAGAAAAGCTTCATTCAAAAGTACTAAAATGAAATGCTTCAAAGTATGAAACTTTTCTTTGTATAATTAAGCTAAAGAATTCAACCTAAGCCTCGAGAACTTTTTACTTGCCTAATATCCGCATATATTCATAGAAAAATAGAGGAAGAAGAAAATACTCTCATTACAAAAGCAAAAATGTCCTTCTCCGTGACACTGAGAATATGAAGCTCTGTTCTGGTGGAGGTTTTTCAGGAGTACAAATAGGCTTAGGCTAACTTCAAACAGAAGCCATTTACAATTATGTTTACAATGTTTCTTCATTCCCACTGGGGTTTCTGACAGATGAGAAGGAGAATACATAGCAACTTCTGCTGAGGGAGTTCAAAGCTTTGATTCTGCAAGAAACTCAAGTTGATTTTGGATTATCAAGCACATGTTGCTGCTGTTAAGATCTAAGTTAATGGTGCTTAGTCCTTTGCTGATCAAGCCATAAATAAACGTCTCAATAGCTCTGGTATATTCGTTTTGTCATGCCTCTTTTCTAAGGAGGTAAAGCGTCGTGCAGTGCTGATATGTAACCAGTGTCAGGAATCACAGAAAAAGGCTGATACAGAGACAATATTTCTGTCCCTCAGAGCCTGTGCTTTAATTGCTATAATCTGCTACCTAATTCCAGATCGTAAAAGTCATTAAATCAAACCGTATTAAAAAGTAATTAAATCAAACCACATTAAATAGACAGTGATGAAGCTAAGGAATCGGAGATGACTGATTACAGGTAACTACACCACACGGAACCGGTAACTTGGATAAGGGACATGCAGGAGACAATTTGTAACAGCTCAAGCAGGCATGAAAAGGAGATGCTGAAAGAAACAGGCATGAGCATGTTATATTTTTCCTACTGCAAAGACAATACCTGTGGTTGCTACTGCATTTATGGGTTGGGAACGTCGTCCACTGCTAAATCCATAGAGCTCAATCTCATATTCAGTACCCTCTTTCAGCCCTGTTATATCCTGGGTGCGCTCATGGCCTGGTACTATTAGTTCCAGTGGATCAGATTTCCTTTTGGTATCCCTGATTTTGAGAACAAAACTGGTGAAAACCCCATCGTCTGCAGTCCAGGACAGACGGAAGCCATCTGGAGTAGCATCTGAAACCAGAAGGTTGTCGACCTCGGGTTCTGCTTCTAAAAAAGGAGAAGATAACAGTAGGGAAAAGAAATGACTTTTTAATCAGTTCATGAGAGACCTCTTTAAGGTCTGGCTGTAGCACACTGCAAGAATCCAACCACAGTTCAAAGAAAGGGAAACAATCTGCCAGCTATTGAAAAAAAAACCAAGTAAAAAGACTGTTAGAGTTACACACATACTGAAGAAGATACATGTGAGTGTGTGCAGGCTCATTCAAACTTCCACTCTAATAGCAAACCCACTGCATGGACATACACCATTTGCCTCTGACATGCAAAGTTACACATGCTAATAGTAAGTTTCAGGTGCGTTTCTCCCTTGCTACCTCTGTGAAACCTTCATGTATAATAAACCCAAGCTCTTGTTATAGAAGGCATGCCTGAATGTTGTCAGATCTCTCTCTGTTAGGAGGACAATACAGAAGCAACTTCAAAGAGTCTTTTACTTCATGCAAACCCCTTGTTTCATGCACTTCTGGCATCTGTGATGTTTCATAGCAGATGGACCCTTTACGTCAATATTAAACAAATGCCGAAGCAGCAAGGAGAATCATAAAACTCATATCCCTTAAACCACACGCTTAAATCCAAATGCAAGACTGTCTTTAATGAAAGAACCCATTCAAGAGGATCCCAGGAGCTGTAAGTTATTCATTACCTGCAAAATATCTATAGCGCGGTATGGTCAAGCATCATTACCTAGAGAAATGCTACTGGAGTCGTTACTGTCTTACAGCATCTCCAAAGCACTTTTTTCTTCTACAGAAGAACCTCCAATGAGGTAAACCCCAGCTTTACTACTGCATAGACAGTGTCATGCAGATGAAACTGGATGGTTATGGGGCTAGAGAATAGGTCTGCTATGATTGTTCAAGAAAGCTCAAATGCTACTGGAAAACAGCAGCTGTGATGAAGGTGAACACATGAGCTTCTGGAGAGAGATGCCAGCCAACCTTAAAGGTGGCACTGATCACACATTGATGGTCTTTGGGTGGAACCCACGCAGAGAGTGGTAGAAAGGAGGCCGTGGGCAAGAAATCCATGACTCTTTCTGAAGGTCCTGATGGTTGTAAGTTGGAGAATGCTGACGTGCCCAACAGCTATTAACAAGACGAGCTCCCACATGCAGCCCTTTATCTTTAAAGACTTCAGTTAGAAGAACCTGCATGACCACAGCAGCAACTTTCACCCCTCAACCCACTTCATGCGCCTCTACAGGATCCCTTGTAAAGGGAAAAGGGAAACATTGAGTTAAAAGGAATGGAATTTCATTGGTGAACCTATCAATCACAAGGAGTTATGTGTAGCCATGATGCAGAAAAGGATGCAAAAGCCAAGGTTTGCTTTGCAAATGGATTGCATGAGACATCTTCCGTGTGAGAAGAAAAGCAAGAAAAAAAGGGTGGAAGAGAACAATTTGTTCGCATTAAAATACCTGTAACAGCCACAGTGCTTAAGGGCTTTGTTTGGTGCCCCTTGGCAAAACCATAAAGCACAACCTCATAGCCAATGCCAGTTATAAGGCCTTTAAGCTTCAGTTGCCGCTGGGCTCCTGTAAGGAGGAACTCCTGTGGGTCCAGCAGCTTGCCAGAATCCACCACGACTACTAGAAAGTTGTCAAAGGCATTCTCCGATGCCATCCACGACACTGTGAACCCATAAGGGTTAATATCAGAGACAGTGAGGTTTTCCACTTGGGGCATGGCCTCTGAAAGAAGGGAAGGTGCAAAAACACACACAAAAAAGAAGCGAAAAACATTGCAAATTATAAAGTGTCACAGATTTCACCAAACATAAATCACATTTTCCCCCAAAGTATGGATTTAATAGAAGTGCATAGCCAGGACCACAAGACCAGGGTTTTCAATGGAGCCTCCAGAAGTTAGATGCTAAATTTTCATCAAGGGTGACTAGGCACCATTAATTCACAAGCTCTATTGAAATTGCTTCCAAGCTCACTGTATTAGCCCATTTTTCCTGTTACACATGCACTGCAAGACAGTTATAACCAAAACTAGCTTAGAAATGCTATGCATAAAGCTGTCATTTCCTTCCACTTGTCTCTACCATTGGTGTTTTAGGGACAAAGCCTCAACTTTGGCATTTGTGGTTCCTGTATTTTGCTTCTTTATCTCTCTACTTCACATGAATATCTCCAGCTTTTCATTTCAGTGGTGGAGGGGTCAGAGTTGCCAGAAGCAGGACATTAATCAGTCAGGGTCATAGCCAGTGCAAGCACTAAATGTTTTGGGGTTTGCTGGGGATGGGACAGAAGCCAGTTTGCACTGGCTAAGGGCAGGGGCTAACGATGGCAGAACAGAGCTAACGTGTCCAAAGAGCTTCACAGGCAGCTGCTAGTGTGGTCTGTTGACAACTTCAAGAAATTCCAGTGAGCTGTGTTCTTGTGTTTCCCATCAGCATGACGTTTGTCAAAGCTGGGGATCAGCTCCTCAAAACTTTCCCATAAAGTTAAATAAAGAGACCAAATTCTCACAAGATGCATTTTGCTCACTCAAAATCTGACAAGTCAGATAGATAGGAAGATCAACTGGTTCTGCTAAGCTCTGGTCATGATCCTGAATCCAAGGCATTACTAGTATTTCTCTACATTATTAATCAAACCTTGATGCATTGGCGCAGGAGCTAAACTCATCCCATCTTCCAATCATTCACGTCTCACTCACTTAAGAAAATACCAGTTGGTTAAACACTGAACTTTCTCTGGGAAAGGGTTTTGGGTTTGGTTTTGACATTTCATAACAGCTGAAATCGATGCTCTGTTAGAACTTGGTATGAAAATTCCCTCCTGAAGCTTTATAATTTGGAAGTCCTTATGTTTTGATGTTTACACATTTGGGTGCCAGAGATTCAGCTCAAATTTACTCAATTTGGAGTCATTTGTGCAGCTTACTTACTTCTAATCAAGCAGTCCCAAAGATTCACATTTTGGTTAGGTCTTTGGGAGGGTGGGTAAACAAACAGTGAGCTGAAATTACTTTCCTGGGATAGGTGTTGAGTGACACCAACACACTAAGCCCTGCAGATTTATGTGAACTGCTGGCACATCCTTCTGCTGTTTACCTAGCTGTGGGAAGCTTTCTCTCCAAATACCAGTGTCCATGGTTTATTTTCAGCAAGGAAGCATTTGGGCTCTGGTAGAGCAAAAGAGCAGGGGGTTGAAAGTAGTTGCTCACTTCTGGCTATGAGACTGACTGCCAGGAGGGAGCAGATTGGAGCTGGTGTAAAACAACCATTTGCCTTAAGGAAAATGACCATGGATATTGCCTTTCACAGGAAGCCATGAAAAGCTGCTGTAACTGGTGTTTCCACTGCATGTTAGTGAAGAGAGGTGAATAAGGCCTCAGTTTCTCCATTAATCCTATTTAGGGCGTCCCATCCATATGTCTGTGGCAAGCCTTAGTAGCACATACTGGCCACATAATATATATAGGAGATGAATTCTGTGGCATTTATTTGGTCATCTAGGAGGCATGTAATGTACAGACGATCCCACTCAAACCTGACCAAAATATTCAGACATAAAGGGTGTATTGAGGTGACAAGGATGCTGGGGAGAGACTCTTCATCAGGGACTGTAGTGATAGGACTGGGGGTGATGGGTTCAAACTGAAACAGGGGAAGTTCAGGTTGGAGATAAGGAAGAAGTTCTTTACTGTGAGGTTGGTGAGGCCCTGGCGCAGGCTGCTCAAGGAAGCTGTGAATGCTCCATCCCTGGCAGTGTTCAAGGCCAGGTTGAACAGAGCCTTGGGCAACACAGCCTAGCGTGAGGCATCCCTGCCTGTGGCAGGGGGTTGGAACTGGATGACCTGAAGGTCCTTTCCAACTCAAAGCATTCTGTGATTCTATAACATCACAGGGCAGGAGCTGTTCTAAAATCCAGTCCCCTCTGGATCCTTTAGATGCAAATGCTGCATTATTAGGTAAACTGCCCCCTCAAACTTCAGGCGTTCAAGATTATTAGACATGGGAATAGGTTATTAGAAATGTCAGGGGGTTGGAACTAGATGATCTTAAGGTCCTTTCCAGCCCAAACCATTCCATGATTCTATGGTTCTATGACTCCAGAAGGCTCTTAAACCTCTTTAAACTTGTATTCCTACTGGATATCTCTTTTAAGGTCAACATGACTGGTCTGACCCATCCTTGCATAAGTTTGCAAACAAAACCATTGTTGCTGGACAAGATATTCAGTGCTGTAGAGAGCCTTTCTTTTTATCCATGCTGGAATATCTATTTTTATGAGCCAATGAATAGACTCCAAACCTTTAAGCAGGTACCTGTCATAACAAAAGCAGTGAGGGGCTCTGTGTGAACACCTGCACTGGTGGTCCCCTTAATGTTAATGTCATAGCCAGTGTAATCTAGCAGGCCTGAGATGTGAGCGCTGCGAGCACCTCCTGACACCGTGAGCTCCTGGGGTTCATGTGCTGCATAGGAATCTCTAATGTGTATAACAAACTTGGCAAAAGGCCCATCTCTCGTGGTCCATGAGAGGTTGAAGCTGTCGGGGGTAACGTTTGTGAGGGTGAGTGTGCCCAGCTGTGGCTCAGCCTCTGAAGGAGAAAGGAACATAGGTGAAGACACAGCGTTACTCCGCGGGGCTGGGGGATAGCACTGGGGATCTATAGAAGCTTAAAGCTAAGGCTGAATGTATCAGCTCTGTTTTGCAGTGGTTGAAGAATAAAAAAAAAAAGGAACATTGCAAGAGCTGTTTTGTAAGGTTTTGGAAAGAAGCCACTGAAATTAGTGCTGACTTTGATTTTTTCATTGCATTTTCTTAAATAAACTCCATTTTCCTAATGAAATGTGGGCCTGATTTACAGAAGCACCAGCAGTATATGGTCCTATGGTAAAATGGTAAAACCATAGGAATTGCAGGAACTCCACATTGGGAATTTGATGGGAATACAAACCCACAACAATTCCAAAGTAGATAAAGCAGGATTCAGGCAGGAATTGGGTGAGTCCAAACCAGACATCTTGAAATCCCAGTTCAGCTTCTGTTTAGCATTTCTGTTGCCTGGAGCTGTAGATGCATTTTCTATTTGGACCCTGAAGTTTATGAGGAGTTTTAATCCTAACTTATTATCTCAGCACTAATCTCAGGCCAAAACCTCCCTGGACTCCACAGATAAGGTGTTCCTCATCCTCTGATTAGGCACAATCAGAGAATATCTAACAGACTGACCAAAAATAACTCCACCACACTGCTGTTGCTCTCCTTCCTGACTGTTCAGTGGTCAGAGTACTTCCTTAAGAAGCAAAGACTCTCTTTGTCTGCTATAGGAGGTTCAGAATCACATATTCCCCCTGCCAGGAGACAAACTTGGCCTTCAGGCTATAGTAGGGGGAGAGCTCCTTGCCCATCCTGTTTTAAAGCTATTCCATTCAGCATAAAATCATTAAAGATTCATTAAAGCCCAGAGAGAGCACAAACACAACCCAGCAGTCAGGGGTCAGAGAATCCCATGTCTGCTCTCTGGGCCGATTTTCTCTTTTTCCTGTTGCCAATCGAGTATGAACCAAGAACACCTTGGGAAATGCAGTGAGATACAGGGAAATAATGATGCAAGTGATTCATGCTGGGAGAAAAGTAAGAAAGCTGTATCCCACTGACAGAGAGAACAGTGACAGAATGAAATCCTTTTCTTAACTAAAACAGGAACTGCTGCGAGATGTTCCAACTTTTACTCCCATCCCTTATTGCAAGACTTTCAAATAGTCCACCTTCTTCTCTGGGATTGACTAGGAACAGGTGAATCCAAGTGGCCCCAGTTAAGGACACATGCTGTCATCATGCTATCAACCAGTGACCATCAATGCCTTCATGGCTGACAGTGAGGATGTCACCATGTAAGCATGGTACTTCTGAAGACAGGGGAGGAGATGAGAAAATATCCCCAAAGCAAACAGGCTTGGGTGTAAAACCCAGTGAAACCAAGCATGGAGCCATCAGCCCTGCATGCAGGTCAGAGAGGGTAAACCAGTCCTTTCCAATCTCATCTTGAAATGGCCACATTCCTTCACATGCTGCTTACATCCCGTCAGGCACGTTTACATCAAGACACCCAGACTCCAGAGAACACTACATGCAAAAGGCAAGTCCTAGTGATCTGCCATCCTGGAATCACCGCCACCACAGGAAAAGCTCTGACATCCAGCGAAACAGGTCATAGAGACTCAAAGGCAGCAATGCAAGTGACAGTGGTGGACTGACCATCAAAAGGGTGAAGCTGCTTCTTGAGCTCTGCTCTCTGCTGGGAACACATGAAAATACCAGGCAGAGAGGAACATCAGAACATCAGACCACTCCATGCAGTTCTGGTTGGTCATTTAGCATGCTGCATGAAACTCCAACAAGAGACGCAAATGTCATGGAAGACATTTGGGTTTAAGAATGAAGAACAAAAATGGCATGCAGGTGCCTCTCCAGGCCGATAAAGACACGAAGGCTTCCCATCCACAACGAAGAATGTGAGGATGGGATGAGCAAGAACTTTTTTCAGATCAAGTGCAAAGATACCCTGTGAAAAACATTGACTTTCTGGAGCAAGTCAATTATATATACACAAAACTTGCAGGTAAGTGTATATATAAAGAAACCAATCATGGTTTACTACTGGCTCCCTTAATGCTGGGGGCACTTCTTCAGCCTTTTCCATTGTCTCAGATCTTTTTCCAAGCACCCTCAAGCCCAGCATTTTCAGCTTCCCCTCATAGTGATCTCCTTATAATTTACCAAAGGCAGGATGATGAGTTGGAGCCATGTTTTCGAGCAGTTCGGTGGACAGCAAAAGAAAGAAGAGCAAAAAGCAAACCTGGAAGGTGAAATACCTGTGGTTGCCAGTGCTGTCAAGGTCTGACCACCTTGCCCATCAATTACACCATGGAGTTGGACAGTGTAATTAGTGGCAGCTTTGAGGTTGGTGACTACATAGCGCCGGGAGGCCCCTGGCACTGTGTGCACCAGGGAGTCCAAAGGGAAGTCAGAGTTTCTGACTTCTAGAATAAAATGGTCAAAGGCATTGTCCTGCGCTTCCCACGTCAGTGACATGCTGTCTGAGGTAGCATTTGATACACTGAGTTTGCTAAGGAGAAGTTCCTCTACTATGGAAAGAAAAACAAATGGAAATGTATTGCAATCATTAAAACCCAAAGCAACAAAATAAAGTAATATAGAAGTCTGAATACACATGAGCCATGGGTCACAAAGATCATCTAGCTTTGTGTTTCTCAACGTTGCTCATACCATTACCCCGGCAGCCCTGCCCATGTAAACCCATCGCTGATGCTGAAAACTGGAACTCTGTATTATCTGATCACTGAAATTTGCTATTCTGCTAAATGTCACGGGCCACATTCATCCATTGTTATGATAAATTGACATGATCTTAGGAAAAACTGTCATAGGAGCAGGCAAAACTTAAATGATCACAACATGAACTATCATCTGCCTACTATGAGAATGCACCTTCTGTTTCTGTAGTCTACTCCTCTCCTTCCACTTTCATACTCTTACTACCTAGAGCACATTGAACATTTGACTTCCCCGTCTTTTCTATAAAAACTGCCAACTGTAAAACCTGAAGATGTGCAATGTGCCAAGAGCTAAATGCCTTCCTGTTTCTTTCACCAACATCAAGACAAATGAGCTCTTTCAATCTCTCACCCAATGCAACCTGAATTCTGAGGCTGAATTCAGACAATGCATCTACCTTATAGGATTCTGCCGCCACAGACTGAAATGTGCCTGAAGTCTATTTAAAGAATCAGGATAAAAGCTGTATCTAGAAATCAGCTTATCTGAGAGGAATAGTGTCTCCTGTATGCGGGTGACAGACGCAAACACATGATACAAGGCTAACACAATGCATCATCTCCCACTTGGCTCTTGGGAAATGTATTTTGCTGTGGCAGAGGTTGCCCTAACCTGAACGTTTGAACAAGAGCAAACCTATTGTGTTGATGAAATTGCATCATAATGTGATAGACTGACTTCGCTGGATGGGGTAGTGGATTAACATTCACAGTTCAAAATGTCTCCGGCAGGTCTTCCTTAGAAGGTTTCAAACAGTGAGGTAGAGGATTTGATAATGGGTAGACTGATGGGGTAGCTGAGGGCAGGGAAAGGGGCACAACCTGTAAGGAAGAGTTAGAAGAAAGGAGAGTTAGCATTGAGGTAGTTTTGTATACCTGTTGTAGCTGCAGCACTTATTGCCTGTGTGCGGAAATCATGAGAGATCCCATAGAGGTAGACAATAAAATCAGTGCTGGGGGAAAGCCCTGAGATATGAGCAGTCCTTGAGTTGCCTGAGATGTTGAGCTCCATGGGCTCCAGCAACCTGTTAGAATCAATAATTTCAATAGTAAAGACGTCGAAGTCCCCATGGGCGGTTGTCCAGGAAAGGTTGAAGCTTTCAGGAGTAATGTCGGAAACTGTTAGCTCACCAACTTCTGGGTGCGCTCCTGAGAAGGGAAACAACACAGGTCAGAAAGGAACAGCCCTGGACCTCCTCCTGCTCAGAAACACTGTACTCTCTGCTCATGCTGGCAGCACTCCCAGCTGCTGCTGGAGAATAGGGTTTGGGTAAAAGCTTGCTACAAGCAGACAGTTACTAAGGGGAAGAAATCAAAAAGCATCTCAACATGTTAAATAAGGAAATAGCTATGGCTATTTCCCTTTTCCTCCAGGAGCAGTCATGTGTCTTCGAGGTCTGAGCATGAAAGCAGATGCAGAACTTTTGTGAATGCCCCCAGGGCATTTGGAAAAGTCAGCTTCCAGTTTTAGAAGCTAAACCTAGAGCTCTTTCTTTATCCAAAGGGAAAGGTTGTGTTTTGTTTGCTTTCTTATTTTCCCTCTTAGCTTAAGCCTATGAAAGCTGGCATGAAGTTTTGGAGCTGGGGCCAAAATGCAGAACAGTGATTGCTGCCTTGGGGTTCCTTCCTTTCTGCAGACATCCCTCGGATGTTACAGGAAGACTCCAAAATTTCTGACAATTAGAAGTCCCCAGAAGGGACAGTTTTGAAAAGCCGGGTGCTGAGCATGACCCAGAAAGGGAAGGGAAAACATCAGCAGGGCATCTTCTGCTGCTTTTATGAAGTTAATAAGAGCAGAGCACATTGCATAGCTAGGCAGGACACCCATGATGTCTGTTTTCTTGTTTGTCCCTGTACAGCCTCCTTTGTCTAGCCACATTTGTCAGTTTTCAATGGGCAGTCTGCTACCAGCTCACACTCAGGACTCTCGAAGCACAGGACTTCTGCAGCAGGACACAGCCCAGGGGAAGTGCCTTGTGCCAGACATGTTTCTACCTAAGCCAGGCTGCTTAAAGCATTATTGAAACAAGCAAGCTCTACTGTTTTAACTCTGTTTAGTTCTTATTGTGTACTTTTATCCCCTTCTGTGCTGGGGGAAATCAATTATGAGCCAGCTCAGGCTATCTCAGAATCACAGGAGGCTGCACAGGTCTCTAAGGAAGCCCAAAGGCATCAGATATTGTCCAACAAAAATTATTTGAAGGAAGAGCCACTGAGCCATACAGGATAGACAGAGGTACGTATTTACCCCTCACAAAGCTCAAGATAAGCTCTCATTTCAAACTGACATCTTTCACAGTATCAGCCAGAAAACAATTTTTGTGGCTTACGATTAGTTCCATGCAACCTTAGGTGGGGCAACCATAACGTGGGACTTACCTTCCTTCCTTCAGGTCAGTTTTATGCCAAGGCACTTCTGCTGAAGTTGGTCTTCTTGCATGGTATCTTTTTCAGACCAACCAGGTTGTTTAACAACCTTATACAGCTTATTATGTGCCGCTACTCTCAGTAGGACTTAATTTGTGTTCTTTTCTATATAAGAACATACAGAAGGTGTCTGGCCTTGCATTGAGTTAGATGCACAAACTATGCACCAAAGTTTGTCTTTACATGGAAACTAGTGCATCATTTCACAGGTAGCTTCCAAAGGGTAAAAACTAGACCTGATCTTCGGTTTTAATTCTCTAGGCTATAATGAATGGATTTTTGTGATTTTAAAAAGGCAACCTGGGCTTTTGCAAGCATGTACAACAGTGAGTTGGGGTTTGCTGTTAGTGTCAACCAGCAAAAAGCAAGTAAGGGGAACAAAACAAGGCATTCAGAGGTGTGTGGGGGGGAAGCAGTCCTAAAAGTGAAAGGCTCCATGGGGGCACTGAGACTCTTATTGGAAAGTCTGACCAAGAGACATTTCCATGCCAGAGATGTTCAGCCAAGCTTTAATGAGTTCAGTGCTCCCCATGAAAAGCGAGCAAGCTTTGCCAAGCAGTTGCAATAGCTCTGGCTCCCATTCCTGTCTGCAAAGAAAGGGAGCCACCAGGCTGGGTGAGTGACTTGAAAAGATACCTGTCATGGTTTCAACAGAAAGGGGTTTGGTCCTGTAGCCTCGAATCACACCGTGAAGCGTGATGTTATAAGGTGTGTTAGCCTTGAGGCCCGTGACATTCATAAAGCGCAGTCCGCCTGGGACTGTGATATTCTGGGTTTCTTCGGGATTCTCAGACTCCTGCACCTGAATGATAAAGTTCTCATATGCCCCGTCATCTGCTGTCCAGGTGAGCTGGAAACCATCCCAGCCAGTCTCTGATACTGACAATTTTCCAAGCTCAGGTTCCTCCTCTGAATAAGGACAGAGAGTCAATCAGTTACTCACATTACAGACTGCTGGTGATGACATTATTTAATGCTGTTCCACGTTAAAGAATGTCACTTATAATCAGTGACACAAAGATGCACCCGCACACACACATTTACATTCTCAGCTGCCTCAGATAACTTGTAAAATCTCTTCAGAGGCATGGCACAACAGAACTGTAAGAAAAGAACTGTAATAATAAATAATAACCACATTAATGCTGAAGGACTGCTTACAGAAAGCAGCTTTTAGACCATCTTACAGCTGCAAGTGGCTTGCCAACATTAATTACAACTCACTATGAGATCAGTAAGTATTACTGTAACTACTGTACTGCACTAGTAACAACACAGTGTTTGTCATTATGAAGTGAATACTGCACCCAGTTGTAAGGGTAGGAAGACACCAAGTTTAGCAGTTGGAATTCAGGTGTTTATGATTTTAGTTGTGTCCGCATGAAGGACGTTATCTACTCTTCCAAACTATTTCCAATCCAAAAATATAAAGAAGGGGAAAATTCTTCCAAGTCTGCATATCTTTTGTTTAATGGATTTGTCTTCCTTTTATTACAGTATTCTGTCCACAAAACCTTCCTGGGGCAGGGTGCTTTGGATTTTCAGTGTTACTGATATTAACCTAAAACTGAAATCTGCATTCATAGAAATGACCATTCTCATAAGCCACCACAAGGGTGGCAGAGGAAGCTGGCAACCATCAGAACTAACTCTGATGTTGTTAAAGCTGAAAGTTGAGGTCATTTTCTCAGCAAGAATAGAAAGTCCTCTGTTTGAAAATACAACTGATTCCTTCAAATTAGTGGTCATACAGGAAAACGACAGAGTAACACCTGGATTTTTCAGCATGGAAAAACTTCCTATACGATCTAGCATTGGCCTTTGTTTTTACTGATATTTTAGCACTTATTTATTTGCACTTTTGACACATCAGCATTATAACAAGAACAAAATCCATCTGAATCATCCCAATCTGAATGCCTAACAATTTATAAGATGATGCATGAAGGGAAATGGATCTGGTTTGTCAGTTGTAAACTGCAGCGTTAAGCTTCATGCCTATTCTAAGGCAGAAGATAAAGTGGCCCTGGAATAAGTGAAATTTAGACTCAGCAACATCACTACCCCCCTGTAAAAAAAGAGTGCTTATTGTATGACTGCTACGTAGCCTTATATATGTAGCTGGGGTTGTATTTTCAGAGGTGTAGCACTCACAGATCACAATCAGTTATCTGCAGTGAGTTTTGCTAATGTATAGTAAATTGCTATTGTAAATAGCTACTCAGGAACACTAAAGTTTTTATGAGCTTTTCCCATCCTGTTGGAAAGAATAATTTTTTTATGAAATAACAGTGATATTCTACCAAAAAAATAAAAGCATGAATTCAGAGCTGGTTTGCTTTATCAGGAACAGAAATTAGACTCATTGGGGTAAAAGATGAATCCTGTTGAAATAGCACCCTTGAGCTGAAAAAGAGAAAGCAGGACAGAAAAGAATTGTGTCAGAAATAATGATCTTTTGGTGGCAACAGAAACAAATCAAGCAAACACATTGCCTTCAAATGAAAAGTAAAAGCTTGATAATAATAAGTAATGCAGTAATCATCACAGCATAAAAGCAATTCAGATTACTCTGACGAGTGCTCAGCTTCATTCATCTCCAAGATGCAGAGTCCCGTTCCTTTCTCATGCATGTCTGCAATGGAAGTGCACACAACCCCATCATGCTTTTTAGGGAACAAGAGATTCTCATACAAGATCATGCACCAACTTGGACTGTTGGAAAACTCCAAATGCCTCATACATAAAGCATCCAATATAGATGATGAAACAATGACTGTTTCATGGTAAATAATATCAAGGGATGATGTTTCTTGCTTAAACAAGAAAAAAAGAGAGAACCAACCATTGAGAAATTAGGTGCTCTAGCCTTGCAGTATGTGTGAAATAATCTGTGCGTTTCTATGTACATATTTTATCTCATGCTGTGAATTTGGGTTTGATGATGGGCAGGTAAAGTCATTAAGCTCCAGCTAGGTTCTCCAAATATGACCTTACTCACTGGCACTTTGATTATTATCGAAGTGAGCCTTGCTGCTATAGGCCTGTTTCCTCACAAGATTTATGTAACAGGGATAAAACGTAAAAGGAATACTCCCAATGTGTTACAGTCTTTTTTCTTCTCTGACATCACCACTTCCATGCCAATGCTGCAATCCACAACATCCTTGCAATCTTTCTTGTGCTTGAACCACAATGCAGATAACCTGCAGCCCCTTGCTATTTTCATATGCCTTGAAAATAGCAGATGCATCAACATCTCTTTACATGCAATTTGAAAGAGAGAATTGATGCTACATTGCCTTAAAAGCATAAAAGGCATTTTCCATGCTGCACCACTCAAGGTTCTCATTCCACAGCAATAAGACATTTATCCCATGCAAAAGGAAGAAAGAAAAGAACAACTAAGGAAGGATGCATCACTCACAAAGCCCAGCATTTCTGCAGCGGGACAGCAGTACAAAATGAAGTTCTGCATTTCAAAGCAGAAAAGAAACATATGGCTAACAAATCCATAGAAAATACCTGTAGTAGCTAGGGCTTCCAGGGACCAAGAGAGCTGACTCTGAGTGCTTCCATGGAGGATAATCTGGTTTTGTGTGCTTGTGCTGAGATTGGTAAATTCTGTTTCACAATGGTTTTTCAGCAAAAAGATTTCCTGTGTTCTATTTAAACTGGGCAGGTCTTTCAGAGTGATAAAGAACTGATCCAGACCTCATCCTGTGCTGCCCAAGACAGGGCGAGACTACTGAAAGCCTTGTGTGTTATGTTAAGGTCATGAAGAGCACCAGCGGCTTCTGAGATGGGAAAGCCAGTGGGCACCAGAAGCAGAGCATGAGAATCAGTGCTGGGGTTTGTTAAATAGCTTATCTCTTTAGGTGCAGGACTGGTGGGATTAAATGGTGCTTCACTGATTGATCCTCCAGGTGTTGTGACTAGAAGTGCTAAACACAGGTAAATTACAAGTTAGAACTTCCTGATAATAAACTCCCAAATACACTAAAAGCCAGCTAATATCCACTACAAACAGTTTGTGTGCTTTGCATTAAAGAGCTCTAAGAACACAGATGGGTTTGTCTTTTTTGGAGACTGAATCCAAGCCACAAGGAAAGGTAGCAGCACCAAGCACAGTGTGATCCTCATGCGACAACACTAACTAGGAGATCCAGAGCAACAACCATTTAACAGTGAGCTGAAAGGGTCCCAGCAGAGAAACAGGCACACCCTCACTTGATGTAAATCAGTACACTCTGGTTACCTCCAAAGAACTTTGCTAATTCACACTGGTGAGGATTTGAACCCTAAATCTCTCGAACATGCCTTTTATCTTTACTACAGCACATAAGTTACTACTTCTGATATAAAACATAAGTGGAATGCATGCCAAATACTGCAAACAGATCCAAGCCCAGACTGAGAAATCGGCCACAGCAGAAGCATGCTAAATCTTATCCTACCCAAGCAAAAACAGGCTTGGAGGAGTGATTCATATGGATATATATAGGATTTTCATAAAACGGAGGGGGACACACATCCTTACCTAAAAACTAGGACAGAAAGAGCTTGAGCAATCTTTCTTTAAGGAGATAAAAAAGAATGGAAGGGAAAAAGACTTGGCCTTCAACATACTGAATGATCTGTGAACGCATCCTGGAGCACAGTCAATTCTGAGAATCTGAGTAGTGTGGAGGTGACAGAGAATGTGCTCCTGATCACAGCTGCAAGGCAAGAGGCAGGTGATTTCTCTGACATGCGGAATTATCTCCTCATTAGTGGCAAACCACATCATCTCACACCTCAGTGACTTCCTTGCTTACCTGCTCCACTTGCATTCAATTAAGAGAGAGCAAGTCATCTTCCATCATCAATCAAATCAGCACAAATACATACTCAGGATTCAATATCTGCCTCCAAATTCACACATGTATCAGAAAAAAAAGAAGTTTTCAGAGGAGAAAAATCAATTAAAATTGTATGTCAATGTAAATGCAGAAATGTTACCTTGAAAACACACTCTCAGGTCAAATGCAGATGTAAAAACGTTGTTTTCTGCTCACCTCCAGGAAGGTGAGCAGAAGCAGGTGAGGCAAACAGTGATTTATGTTTACATATGTCAATGATATTCTTGACTTAGGTGAGGGCCTGCTTTAAATTACCTCAGCACATAGTCTGAAACAGGCCCTATCTATGCTGTAACTTGAAAAACCATCGCCCCAGCTTACCTGCAATATAACCACTAGCATAATTCCTTCTTCCTCAGTAAAACAGCTGTCAGAACTGACTGCACCAGGGTTACTGTGCTTATGTAGTGAAGTAGGAAGACATGCAGTGAGGAACCATTAGCCACCTGGGACTCTCAGCTGCTTGTGCACAATTAGATGTCAACCAGCTCTTTTCTATTCTGGGAACAGGCTAAAAACCATCAAGCATCAAGCAATTGGTACTTGTTCAACCTTGAGGCTGTCTACTTGACATGCACAGTGGTAGCTGGGCTTTACTGTGGAGTGTTTCTGCAGAAGACATGCATAGGTAGAGTGAACAGACCAGTGGGGAGGCCAGGGCAGCAGTACTTGGTACAGGTACAGCTTCATGCTCTGGATGGTCCCACTAGGAAACTGGCATGCACCCTGATTTGGAAACAAAAGGAAAACATCAAAGAACACAAGAGAAATAGAAAAGAAAAATAAAAGGCTGACATTACACTCCTGATATACTGAGGATCTATCAGAAAACTCTGTGTAATGAGAGTCAAAACTGGCTCCCCATTTTCCCTCATTTTACTAGACCATCCTCCTGACATTCTCCCAGATCCACTTGCAGTATAACCACACAAGAACTTGGTTACTCTAATGTGAATGGAAAATACAGCAGCTGTTCAACTGTATTATACAAAAACTGAGGTACCAACTACCTAAATGACACTTTAATTCTGAAGTTCGCTGTCACAAGTGGATTAATTTTATTCTGCCAACTTTGCCAACTACATGGCAGGTTGCCATGCACAGCCTGTCTCATGGAGCATATCAAATTATATGTAACTACATTACCTCTGATTATTTTTCAGACCTAATTCTGAATATTACCTTGGGTTTAATGACTCCACAAATGAATTTGTGGATGAGAGTGGTCTACCCTCTACACGCATGTATTAACACTCATATAAGCCACATAAAGTTCATGTGTAATAGAGGAATATGTGGCTTTTTGTCCAAACAACAGATAGGAAAATGAAAATTACAGGAATACATAGGAAATTCTCTGATACCACAGGCAGTATCAGTGTTCATTGTTTAGCACATGGAATACTATAACAGATAACAGAAAATCTGGAAAACCATTGAACTGTAGGATAAGACCAATGAAGTTCAAACACTTGACTTGGCAACCAGGGGAATATATGGAGAGAAGAGAAAGAGAGCTCTAGGAGCCCTAGGTGGGTGGATGACAACCAGATAGAGTGATTCGTGGTGGCAAGATGAATGAAAGTTGATGCCAAAGAGCTGAAAGCGATGTAGAGGGGAAACTGAATGGACAACAAACATATGCTCTTTCTCAGACTGCAATACTTCTTAGTTTAATTCTCTTTGTAAAATCTCCAAGCCGAACATGGCCTAAATACATCTATACTGCTGTTGATAGCCTTTTGAGGGATTCCACCGCAATGCTTCACTGGCAATTTTACTAAAAAGAATGCTAATGTCCTGCCAGGACATTTCCCCAGTTCCTTGGGATTCAGTATTCATAATACAGTATTCTGTATTATTTCTTGCTCTTTGGATTTTATATTATTTGCCAAGAGGAGCTGTGAACCGGTTTCATTGCAGAGTCTCTCATAAGCTCAAGCACACTGTAAGATATGATGGTTTATCAAGGTTTTTTGGTTCTTTTCAGATCTCTCTGGCTAAATAGCTTCCCCCTCTGCCAAGCAGCTGATTAAACTGGGCTTAGAGTGCCTCTGCCCCTCTGAACTTCATAAAGAAAGCATTGCAGTAAGTAATAAGCCAGAAACGCTACAGCAGCTCCTACTAAAGTCAGGTTCCAGGTATTTTCAGCAGAGGAATCAGCTGAATAAATGGACAATCTTTACTGGCAAACTTAGTTTGCCAGTCACCAGCACGGCAGTTTCCCATTGAACTGCCTCACCTAATCATTCTTCCTAATGTTTGAGTTTGCATAAAAATGCGTGGAGCAATATAAGATAAGTAGAAGCCAGGAGAGGAAGAGGGAACTGAAGCACAGCGCAGACAACAGTCTTTGGTAAACGCATAAATTATCTTAAAAACATTCAACAGAATGGAAAAGATACTTCTCTGAGCCATGCTCCTATTGCAACTCACTTCCAGATGCAAGACAGTACCACAACCACGATTCATCAGCAGTTGCTGCACAATCTGGGTCCTTCAGCAGAGGAATTCGAGGTTGGCGCTTGGTTTCTCTAATGTCCACTCATTTATTTCCACAGGCCTCTCATGGCTGATGTGTTACCACCCATCCTCCTCCAGGACTATTGTGCTATGCAGGCAGGGTTCCAAACCAGAGCAAGAACAAAGCTGGACTCTGGCTGCTCAGCTTCCTCAGAGCAGGATTACATGCTCACCCTACAAATTAGTTATTAATCTGATGAAACATCCTCAAGACATGCTGCCAGAAAGGTCCCTCCAACCAGTAAAATGGCTCATGTTCTTTGATTTCAGAAATAGTTCTAAACCAAAACCTTAGTGCGATGCTGGGTGGGACCTCTAACAAACAGGTAGTACCCTAGTTTGTGACACCTTTGTTAATAACAGAAAGGAGGTATCTGTTGTAGCCACAGCTTCCAGAGAAGAGCGCTGTTCTCCAACCAGTCCATACACCTTGATTTTATAGGAAGTTTTAGCTTGGAGGCCATCAATCACAGCACTTAGGGACTCTCTGGGCAGGGAGGTTTCTGCAGGGGGCTCAGCTGCCAATGGCACATCCTTGTATTCCACCACAGAACTACTGTGACTCCTGTATTTGCATACCAGGAGACACTAAAGCTGTGGTCAGTCATCCTTGAGACCACAAGGTCCCTCAGAGCATCCTCTTGCATCCCTGAGGCCTCTGGAGCATGAAAGCTCCCAGAGCCAGGAAGCTCCTCTGGGTAAGGAGTCATTGACTGCATTTGGGTTTGCCTATATAAAGCCATGAAGAAACAGACAAGCAAATGGCAGTGTGAAATATTCAGTCTTCCCTTTTCAGTACAATAAAATGACCCTTAGCAAACTGTTCACTTTATAATCCTTATCATCCCTTGAATACAGAATTGTTGACATCAGTTGCAAAAACCTTTGTCACTTGAGCTGCATTTCATCTATAAGAAGAGACAGAAACATCAGAAAGCTGTCATCCTATACTATGGAAGGTTTTGGGACATGTTCCTTGTTCATGAGCTCTGAACATTTCAGCTCTGTGTGGAGAGCTGATATACAAAAAAAGATAGCAAGAAGAATGCAAGAAGGGAGAGAAGGTACTGACAGAAGATCTTCAGCCCTGGGGCTGAAAAAAGCTTTACCCTCAGCAATAGAAAATCCACTCTACAAATAAATAATACCATGTGAGAGGCTCCTGAACAGCAGCTGGCAGGGATGCCTGACTCTGATCAAGAGGTTGGGAAGAAAGTAAGATGAAAAACTGCAATGTGGAGAAGCAAAGGAAACTTTGAGAAGAAAAGCTCTCACCCATTCTGCAGTCCCTGGCCCCCTTGTTCAGCAGGGGTGGCACATGCCCCTCCAAACAGCAGGACTGTCTCCCCCACCCTCTGAGAAGAGCTAGTCCAGTTCTAGCTGTGCTACTGGCATTTTCCACTTCAATCATTCCTCTCTCTCCCTTGTTGCTCCAAGTATTTACCCCAGCAGTGCAATGGACGTGAGAGCCCCCATAGCTCTGCAAGAGAGGGCAAACCAAGTTTGTTTGGCTTAGCCTGAAGACTTCAGGACCTCCCAGGTACTGGGAACACAGATTAAGAATATGGTATTGAGGGTGGATAAAAAAGTAAACTGAAGGAAAGACCTCATCTCTTACACCCCACAGGCTTATAGAGCGTTTCTGCCTCCCCATGCCCATGTGTTTGGATTTGTCCATTCCTACACAGGAGGAAGGTCATAGAGACAGGCTCTGTTAACTACTGCTGATGCTTCTAAGGAGCCCACTACAAAGAATTCTACTGGCTGCTCTGAGTAAAGGTGTAAAACAGATACCCTGGCCCGATGAATGGATTTATAAGAGCTCCAAATCAGGAAAAAGAAGCTACCTTGTGAGACTTGGGAAGCTGGTGCTGAAAAGGCCAGACTGAAATTCCACAATGTGTTGTTTCTGCCGTTTCAGCATCTATACATACTCCTTTTGAGACCAGTCTTCAGACAGATAGGGAAACATCTGGTAACTTGGGAAGAATCAAAGTCAGCTCACTCTTGCCACATAAACCTTCAGCTTCCTTTTGTATGTGCGTACCTCAAGGCTTCCTGTTATTTCCCAACACTGGACACAGGCCTTGCATCAAACTAGTAATTCAGTACTGATGGTTTTCTGTAGTTTGCATCATAGCATAAACATCTCTGCAGTACTGGATAAGTGAAATCTGTAAAGCACTCAGAGGTTGTGCTTGGATGGACACCACCACTGAATATGAAACCAGTTTTGATTTGTTAAGCTGTTATTAATTTGTAAAATCCATAACTTCTGTCACATGTTTACCTCATAGATGGTCTTTGGGGAGAAAAAGAGAAACACTTTGATCAGTGCAAAGGACAGTAATTGTCAGCTGATTCTGATTTCACTGTCTCTGCTCACTTACAGCACTTCAGGCTTTGCCTCACAGAATTTAGCCTGAATGCCTGTAAAAATTCAAGACTTATTTATGCTCTGTACCAAGATACAATTCTGTGTGCAACAAACTTTGGGTTAAAACGGCTCACAAAGAATAAAACCTTGTTTGGCAAGTAATCCACCGATATTGGTTATTCAGAGTGGTTTGTACAAATGGAGATGACAGAAATGCCCCCTTTCTCTGTAGACAAACGTAACAGTCGTGGTCTCCATGGAAGTGGTGACTGCGACCAGATTTGGAGGCCCTTCTAGCTTTTGGATTACAAAACTGAAAAAAAAAGGCAGCATCAGAGCCCTGTTGACCCTGCTGAAGCATGATGAGTGGAGGCATGCTGTGAAGAGAATTCATTAGGCAGAAACAAGTAATGTTAAATACATTCTGGTTGCTCTTCCTTTTTGGTTTTGGCTGTAGAAAACAAAACAAGTTACAAGACATAATACACAAAGAACAGCCTCATTTAAAACAAAGGATGAGATCTGCATTTCATGCAGGACAAAGAGCTGTGCTCTTTGCAAGTCTTCTCAAAGGTTAAGCAAGAAATCATTGAGAATATGGAGCTAGACATGGTAGGCAGGGAAATGCACAGCTATCCCTCAGTTAAGCCTATCATGTCAGACAGAGCTAAGTCTGCTCTGTAGGCAGTTGATGTTTCTAAGCAGTTGTCCAGGCATGGCTTACAAAATGAGGTGAAGACTTGGGCTAGTCATTGCCCAATGACCCGGTGCACGGCACTCATCAAAAGCTGTCACTCACCAGTAGAACCCTTGACAGTTGTGGGTTTGCTTTTGTGTCTGCCTTTCTCCGCCACCAGACTGATGGTGTATTCTGTCCCTGCATCCAACCCTCGCAGGATAAAAGAGGTGCTGTCCACGGGGATCTCCACTTCACTCTTCTTTCCAGAGGGGTTAACAGAAATGAGGCGATAGTGATCAAACTTGGCCACTGGTCTTCTCCAGCGAAGGGATAAGGTGGTTTCAGTGGGGTCACTGACTTCCAAGTCCTTGGGGTTATCAAGATCTACAGGTTAAAAAAGCAGAGTTGACAGATTAGCATCTATACTGGCTGTCTAGCAACAGCTCAGAGGCTTATCCACTTGATTTGCTGCTTCCTCCAGAGCAAAAGGGGATCAAGTTACTCACCAGTGCCAGCATTAATAGTAGCAGGAGCGCTTTCCCTGTCCTGTCTCACTGCTGTCACACCAATGCCATATTCAGTTCCAGGCCTCAACCCTAAGTGAAGAGAAATAGGAGTATGAGTTTCTGTCCACAGAATATGCTTACAGGCATTTGTTTAAACAAAGAAGCCTGAATGTATGCAAGTTAAGATATATGCTTTCCTGTGCATGCAGAGAATTGAGGTTCCAGTTGACCCTCCAGCTGACCTGATGCTAATAAATCTTTTTCCATGTACATGCTTAAATATAAAGATTTAATGTGATGACTGAGATCACATTTTGGACACTGTGCAAATGCATAATCAGACATAGCTTCTATTTTCAAGAGCTTGCAGTACAGGTACTTTTGCCAAAGAAAAGCACATAGACATCCATGTGATATTTGCCTATACTCATAATGCAAAACCTCTGCTTGTACCTCTTCTGTATAGTGACCAAAAGGGTACTTTTGCGCTACATTACTGTGCCCTCGGTGATGGCAGTGGCATGACATCGATGACCAGCTCACCATTCTCCTACCTGTGAGTGTAGCTCTGGTTGTTGCTTGGTTGCCCTTTGGCACTGTGATCTCAGCATGGTCCCCACCAGAGATGGGAGCAAACTTAATGCGGTAGTTATCAATATTTGCATGGCTGTTCTTCCACTCCAAAGTAATGCTACTGTCTGTCTGCGACACTCTCTTCAGGTTTTTTGGAGCATCCAAGTCTGTAATCAATAAACTGATAAATAAATACATAGGAATGTTTTGACAGAAGTCTCTTATAACAGTACTTTTTAGAGGGTGGAGTGATCCACCAAGCTGAAGTTAAGTGCCCTCTCACATGATAAATCTATGTTCTTAACTACATCAAGCAATTTCTTTTACCGCGAAGTGGAGAGTTCACTGGCTGTGGAGAAAAGATCAGTGGAAGAAATTAAACTTTTATCTCCTAAGACAAAAATAACAATTTCAACTTTAGCAATTATTTTCTTTACAGAATAGGCTTGTGGAAAAACACATTTGGATGAAAATACTACTCTTCCTCTATAAATACATCAGCTTTCAAAAGGATCAAGGCTGCTGATCATGTCTAGATTTCTGTTCAGTAATTATCTTGCATTCATAGCTGAAAGGAGCTCTAAGGCTTAAAAGAAAAGGTGAATATTATACAGAATTTCAGTGGGCTTTTGCTGTTCACACCTATAGTAGGCTCAAATCCTGCTCTGGATGAACAATTACATTTCAGGATGAAAAGGGAAGTTATTTCCTATGTACCATTTACTCAGCTCCCTTAATGCATCAGACCTTGATGACATGCTAAAGGACTCACACTTTCATAAAGCATTCTCAGGATCACTAAAGAGCAAAGTAAATTTATAAAAAACATGACAGAAAACATTTGAAGAACTGCAGTATGAAAACAAAGCAGTTTTCCGCTAGTCTGTTATGCTTTAGACAAACAGAAATAAGGTCTTACATGGAATAGAAACCATAGAAGATAAGTAACCTAGAGGATATTTGTTTCCTGAAGTGGAGATTCAGCATATGATGAGCAAAAGCTTTTAAGAGACTTAATAGCATAATTCTCATTTTCAAAATACATTTAGATACTTGAGTATATTTCGTTGAGCCAGTAGGGTATGTAAGGCACAGAAAAACATTCTCTACTTTCATGTACCTCTATAATAGTACTGCTGATTCTGTGTTGATGAAGTAACTCATCAACTCAAGCAACACAACACAAACAGCACAGGAAGATTGATGGTGATTGCATTACCTTCCCAGAGGTTGGAATTGGCATCCAAGCCTCTTACCTGTGACAAAGACTTCTTTCACGGGATCGCTTTCCATGTCCCCTCGACGAGAGATGAGCGTCACTTCGTACTCTGTGTGTGGCCTCAGGTTTCCAATAGAATATTGGTTTTCATCTTCAGAGAGGTCAATGGTAGTCCTGTCCCCTGGAATATCTTTGGGGCCATAAGTGAGCTCTATGCCTTCAATTTCAGCCAAAGGTTTGGACCATGTGATAAGAGCTGTGGTGTCTGTGACATCTTTTGCCTCGATCTGGCTAGGGGCATCAAGCTCTGTTACAAAAAGAGAGAAAAGTGGTTTTTAAAGAAATCTTGCCATAAAAATCATACACATTCTTGTGCTTTCAATTTATGATTCAAAATTAAAATGAGTGGCTTCTACCAACTGAAGCTTATCTTCATCTACTTTCTCACTTTGCTTTCCATAGCTGCAGAAGAAAATGCAAAATGGAGTCAATTCATCAGAAGCAGATTCATCAAAATTCATTAACATCAGAAGCTGCCAAGCAAAGACAAGCAGGAACCCTAAGAGGTTCTCCCCCTGCACAATACAAATTCTCCTTTAACCAATTTCTTCATGCAAATAATACTAGGATGAAAGAAATTCTATTTGCTGTTGATGTACAATGGGAAATAGAATAAAAATGCTCCTTGCTATCTTCTAGCTAAAAAATAATTCATTTTCTCTTCAAACAGGTAATTTGGAAAGGAATTAATTTCTTTTCATGTATCCTTCATTAGCAGCTCCACTACTACTTCTTTTCCCCCTATTGATTTACAGTATAGAGAACTTGGCATTCTCTTTGTTTAAAAACTCCCTACACCAAACAGCAGCTGTTTTATTGGTGACCCTACACCAAGTACAGGTTGTGCTTACTTGTGGTTATCACTTTGGATAGTCCTGGTCCCCTGGTATTGTTTTTCACTATATGAAGGGACACATTATACTGTTGTCCTGGTGCCAAACCTGGCTGCATATAAGATGTCTCTGGCCTTTTCAAGCTGCTGGTTATATCTCCATTATCATCCTTTTTCTGTAACACATGGAACACTCAGTTAGTATTAACATAAAAAATCCAGGCTCTTCCACTTGCATATGGCCTCTTACCATATGCTCCCTTACCATATTACGGAAGACCAGCTCCCAGCCGTCAAAGGAGAAGTTTAGAGGATCCCACTCCACCTGGACGGATGTTTCTCTAACAGACTTGAATTTGAGACCCTCTGGAGCAGGCAGATCTGTGACAGAACAGAAGGATATCATTACCTGGTGACAAGGTCTCTTAAAGAGGACCCTGGGAGGGGGACATCTTTCCACCACTATAAATATCTGCCTCCTATTTATCTGCATCTGAGATGTTTAAACCCTCTTCACAGCCAGTTGTTCTGTCTTTGGAGAGACACTCCTCTGACCTGGTTTAGATGTCAGAGTAAAATGAATTTTGCCCTAAAAAATCTCTTTTTCTGCCCTCCTGAAGGAAGCCTAGTATGGACATTAAAAGACAGGTGACATGAATCCTGTCCCAGGTCTCTAGGAATGAGCATAGTGACAGAAGTCAAAGAGCACCTTTTGAGGCTGGGGTGTTTAGCTATGACTGTGATGTGCACAATACAAAAAGGAAGATGAACAACAAATGAATGGACAGGCAGATAGAAAGTAAGTTGTGGTAAACCACACAGAAGATACAAAACAAATAAAATCTCAATTTCAGCCAAAACAGTTTGAATCAAGTGATTTCACATTCCTCTTACACACTGTTACATTTTCCTGTTTTTAAAGGAAGCATTACCAGATTTTTAAATGGACCTAATTATGAAGGAGCCAAAGGTCTTAATTTACAAAGACCCCCTGATATTCACTGGGAGGAGCCGCAGAGAGTGGAAGAGTGAGAGAGCTGTAACTTTGAATGCAGTCATTGGTACTGGAAAATAATAGAAAATGAAAGTGCAGAAAGCTGGCTTTGTCCAGAGCAGAAGATGAATTGAAAATGGAAAATACAAAAGAAATAATACCCCCCCCCCCCCCCAAAGGGATGCAAATAAATACATACTACATTATAGACAAAAGAAAGAATACAGGGAGTGTAAAACTCACATGTTGCTACCCTGGCACTGACTGGAATGCTCTTCTTGTTTTTAAGGATTGCAAAGACACGGATAAAGTATTCCACACCCGGCTCCAGTTCGTGAATAGTGGCAGCTGTCTGGTTTCCTGGCACAGTGAACTGCATGTCTAAGCCACCACTGCCAGTAGGGACATAGGTGATGAGGTACTCATTGACAACATTCTCATGCTTCCATTCCAGATTGACGGTTTTATCTGTTACGTCTGTCACAGTCAGCTCAGTTGGAGGAGACACTAAGGAGGGGAAAACCCAAAACAAACGTATAAGAAGTTTTCAAGGCTCAGAAAATAATGACTTACCCAGTTCCCCATTTTCCCAGGAGCAGTTTGTAAGAACCATCTAACAAACAGGGAATGAGGAAGCCATGTCTCACAAATTAGCTGCTTGAAGAAAGGAATGTTCGGCTGATGAAGACTACAGACATTTCCAAAAGGGCAATTTCTACGTTCACACTTGCACACAGCCTATGGCTGACTGTGTTCCAGCTCCTCCTCTCATAGCTACTGCACAAGACTATAGCTGGGTCCCTAGGGATTCAGACATTCAATTCAACTGCCAGCAGCACATGGTTTTATAGCTGTAAGTCCTGGGGTTTGCATGGATTTTCCAAAGTAAAATTAAACATTATTATTTTTGTAAATACTTTCAATAGAATGCTCCACGTTTGCAAGTGCAAGAGCACAAAATGTGGCTTAGGAGTCTTCCAGAAGGAGGAGATGAAAAATGAGGATTTCTTTTCAAGGGTATTCATTGTCTTTTATAATGTTCCCAACCCCAAAGTACTCTTTGATTACTCTACAAAGATCTTAGTTCTAAAATTTCTCCCCTGGGCTCTACTAAAGAAAACGATCTCATTTATAGCATAATGCCTGTCATTATCTAGCTGCCAAAATTTTCTATCAATTTCCATAAAGTCAGTGGTATTGGGAAACTAAGCATGTGGCTTCATAGCTAGGTTTCCACTCCAGCTGATTCCATGATTTTACTCTAAGCTTTTATCAGGTCTAACATTCACACACACACACATATATATATATAAAATCAAGATTTACTTTAGTTATAAAGATCTATCTGGCCAAAATGAGAGGTAGCCAAGGCCCCTGTGATAATCCTGAAAGCCTGAACTGCAATATTTGCACCATCTGGCAGTTCCATTATGATAGTTGTCTCACTCGGATGGGACAACATTATTTCCCATGTGTGCCCAGTCTCCACTAACTACACCCTCTGCCTCCACCAGGGCTCCAGCTCAGAGATCTGACTTCAGAACAAGGCCACTGAGCCCCTGGAGTGGGTCTGTTAGTGTTGTCAGGGCTGTGTGTTTCATTTTCAGCTGCCTACAGTAGTGATGGCATTATAAATCCAAACCCCTTTCTTATCCATCCAGCATGAGACTGGGAACCAGAACCTGGCTACAAGAAATGTTTGATATCCAGGCTCCTTTTTCACTGGCATCCATTGTCTGTATTATCTCTTTCCTGCAAAGCCTTATTCTTTAGTCAAAATTAGGCCCATATCCTTTTGACTAATCCTGCTGAATTCCTAGTAAGATGACCCTGGAGACATCTTCCTTTTCTCCACATCTAGAACAATTTCTTTCAGATGCATTTTGGTTTTTAAGCATCGAGAGGTGCTATGAGGAACTGAAAGGTCATGGTGACAAATCCCAATCAGTGCTGGCTCCAGTGGCATTGTGAGGGAGCAAACTGCATCACGGTTATCAGCCTGCTGGCTTGCTGACCACTAAAAATCACCAGTAAGCTCTAGACTATATAGCCCTGAAAGGTTAGGGAGGTCAAAATCTTGCTACTGTTGTTTTTACTTCTCCAATTCAGCTGTCTGGGTGATGATAAATAAGAGTGGCAACAGTGCTGGGCTACATGTAAAAGGTTCACAGAGCTTCCAAAGCTGCTGGAAGGGCACAGGGAATTACCGTGGGGAAGCAGTTCAAAAGAGACATTGCAACCTACCATCGGAGCAGTCATCCCCCATGTAACCATCTTCACAGACACACCGTCCGTCGACGCAGCGGCCCACATTGTTGCAGTCCTTGGGGCAGGACTGTTCTCGGCAGTCCTCCCCCCTGAAGCCCTCGTGGCACACGCAGCGCCCATTGATGCAGCGCCCGCGCTGATGGCAGTCATTGGGGCAGGACAGCTCGCCGCAGTCCTCCCCTGTGAAGCCATTGTCACACTCACAGCGCCCCTCCACGCAGCGTCCACGGTTGTGGCAGTCCTCCGGGCACCGCAGCTCCCCGCAGTCCTCCCCTGTGTACCCTTCATCACACACACACTGCCCATTGACACAGAGACCTCGTTTGTGGCAGTCGTTGGGGCACCTCAGCTGGCCACAGTCCTCCCCAATGAACCCTTCATGGCACACACACTGCCCGTTGATGCAGCGCCCACGGTTGTTGCAGTCATTGGGACACCGCAGCTCGCCGCAGTCTTCCCCAATGAACCCTTCGTTGCACACGCACTGCCCGTTGACGCAGCGCCCGCGGTTGTGACAGTCGCTGGGACACCGCAGCTCACCGCAGTCCTCACCCAGGTACCCCTCATGGCACACACAGCGCCCGTTGACGCAGCGCCCGCGGTTGTGGCAGTCGTTGGGACACCTCTTCTCGCTGCAGTCATCCCCCACGAAGCCCTCATAGCAGACACACAGCCCGTTCTCGCAGCGCCCGTTGCCGTTGCAGTTGTTGGGGCAGGTCAGCTCGCCGCAGTCCTCCCCGGTGAAGCCCTCCTCGCAGAAGCAGGTCCCATTGACACAGCGCCCGCGGTCGAAGCAGTCGTTGGGGCAGATGAGCTCACTGCAGTCCTCACCGGTGTAACCCTCATCGCAGACGCATTCGTTATCCACACAGCGCCCGCGGTTGTGGCAGTTGTTGGGGCAGAGGGGCTCACTGCAGTCATCGCCTGCGAAGCCCTCGTGGCACACGCATCGCCCGTTCACGCACCTCCCATGCACACTGCACCCCTGGGAGCAGAGCTCTTCGCTGCAGTCTGTGCCTGTGTACCCCTCAAAGCACACACAAACGCCATCGATGCACTTGCCTTGGTCGTTACAGTCGGCTGGGCAGGAGACCTGGCTGCAGTCCTCACCCGTGAAGCCTTCGTTGCAGATGCATCTGCCCTGGACGCAGAGGCCCTGGTTGAAGCAGTTGTGTGGACAGGCTGGTTCAGAGCAGTTGGGACCTTTCCAGCCAGGCTCACAAACGCAGCCGCAGATCTCAATGCTGTAGTTGCCGTGTCCACTGCAATAGGGTGTTGTGTCCAGGCGACCTGTACCAATGATCCAGAAAATCAATTACTCCCCTTCTCTCTGGGATGCACTACGCCAGTGTGGCACAGACCACCTAAAAGTGGCCTAATGCTCCTAGCTCTGTACAGGATATAATTTCCAGTATCACCAAAGCTTCTAAATGACAATAAATCCTTCTTTTTCCAGTGAGATTCACTTTACATGGGGTGCTTTAATTCACACTGATGCCAGGGAAGTGCCCCTGCCAACTGCTTGGTTAAATGAGGATGCTGGATTCCTCTGCCCTTCTCCAAATCCCTCTTCCACTGGCTGAGCAGCTTTCCTGACTGCTTCATTAGGGCTTGCACCATGAATCATTATTCCCCAACTCACTCCCAAACATAACAAGCCAGGCAGCAATTGTATCATCAGCTGTGAGACCAGCTCTGTGCTCGGAGGGACAAATTAATACTGAGAAGACCCACTTTTCTCTCTTGTATGACCAAGCCCTTACCTTTTTTTCCCCCTTCCCTGACTACTTGTGCTTGTCTATTGCCTTATGTCCAGCTGTATTTTTATCAGTCTCTCTTAAAGAAAACTTGGAAACGAGAACAGTTACCTTGGCAGCTTACTCAAGGGGACAAAATGTGGAGCCAAGAGCTTGAACTGCATGAGTTTTAATCTCAACTCCAACACATTGTCACCATGCCCAAGTACTGTACATGCTCAATGCCACAGCTACAAAGCAGCCCAGGCAGACTTCTGACCCACAGATTCATAAACCAGCAAAACTGTGAATGAATGGATCTTGCAAGCTGGCCAAATACATTCCTAATTTTGATTACGTTTCAAATTCAACAGGTTGACTTTTGCTCATTCTTGAAACAGATTTGGGTATCTACTCTAAACAAGACCCACAGCCAGCACAAGAATTTCCCCAAGAGCAGCTCCCCCCAGTCTGCCTTACCTTCTACTGCCTGGGAATTGGGACAGCATCCAGCCCCGCTGGCACACTGCTCTCGTAAGGAGGATACCAGCCCCTCCAGCTCCTCGAGTCTGCTCAGCAGATCCTTAATGTCTGGGGCAGCTGCACAGCCGCAGGCTCGGCGGGGAATGTTAATCCGGTGTGTGAAGACAATCTGGTTCTCCTCATTCACCGTGTGCTCCTCGTAATTCTTGACGGGCTCAATTTCCGCCTTCAGGTCTGCATCACCACTCGCTCCATCCAGGTCCACAGAGCAAAGGGAGCCAACAGGCAACTTAATGTTGTAGACATGGTTAAAAACCACAGGCTGATTATCCTCTGGCAAGGTCACATTTAGCCCAGTCTCCCGTTTCTGCCGGATAATTCTCTTGATGAGCCCACCACTGACATGCTGATAGAGCAAAGCCAAAATCGCACAGGCTAAAACCTGGGTGGGGAGTCCCATTGCGGTGTTTAGGTCCTTTTCAAAGCTGATGGAGTGTTATATACGTTTGGCCTTTGTATTCAGGAGCAGCAATTGGAGAGCCAGTTCAAACCAAGTTGGATATCCTTTCCTTTCCTGGCAGACTTATTCCCTAGAAGAAGAAGGAGCAGTATAAGGGATGAACCACAGTTACACCCTGCACTGAAAGGCCTATGACACTGAATGTGTGTTGGTGTCCTGACTGGGGTGCTACTCGATGTACCATCTCACCTCACCTGAGCTGCTGAGCTTGCTCTCATATATAACAACAGACATTACCCTGTTTTCCAGGATCTCAGTGTGCTTGTGAACTAAACGCCACAAGACATGAATCTGAAAGGAAGCTACTGTTATTTCCAATTTAGAGCAAGTATAGTGTAAAATGGAAGGTTTAACTTCCTCAAGCAGAAGGCTAGGGCATGGAAGCTTGCTGAGTCTCATCTCGACTGAAAATAACTATTTTCAGACTGAGGTAGGTAAAATAAATGTGTTCTGTCATAATTCAGGTATATTACATTAAAAGTCTGTATTTCCTTCACTCCTTAGTTCACTGCTTGAAGGTTATTGAAAGCTGGATCGCAAAAGAAGTTCAAGACATTGTCAAAAGTTATATCAACCCTAAAAGCTCACTGCAGCCCTTTTCCATATGCTTTAAATTACTCCAGTTTCGTGGGAATCTGAGCTCCAGGGCTTGTAGCCCAGTAGCAAGTTTCACTATACTGATGATTTGTCTACAGCATGTTGATAAATGGAGTTCTCTGGAGAACACTGCTGTTTGAAGGGTCTACAGTCAGTGCTTGTATCATAGCTACCAGTATTTTAGCATAGAAGTAGTGAGACACAACAGGAGACTCCAGCACAGGAGATAGACTATAAGAACCAGCAGTGTGTACACATACATAAAAAAGGGAGAGGAGGAGGACAAGAAATCTTTTGATTATCTAAGTCCTTCAAGAGAGGAAGCTTTACAACAATACAGGTGTAAAAACACCTTTTAGCAACCTTTTCACTAGGCAGTATTTCCCACTGTCTGATATTTCATCAGCTATTAGCTATAGTTATTTATATTAGCTATTTATTTGTTAGTTATTAGCTATTAGCTATAGTTTGCTTAAGGTTACAAGCACCTGGCTGCACTGTAGTAGCTCTTCCTGAAACTCATTCTTTCCACTCAACTACAATACTTCCTCTTCCTCCTCAGTCTGTATCTGTTCCTTTCAAATACGAACCAGGGGAGCTGAAGGACAGCTATTGACTTGTGTTCAGGGTCAACCCTTCAGCAGGTAGAGAACCAGAAATAGCAAATGGACTGACTAAACAAGCACACCTTATAAATGTCACCTTAGCATTTGTTTCCCCTTACACTCCCAGAACAGCTTAGTTAAGCTGTTAGCTCACTGACTGTGCTTTCACTAGTTGTAAGTTAGTGATATGCCAGTAACATAGAAAACTTTTGTTCTCCAAACAACACTCTTTTGATGATAATTAATTTTTCAGATGAGAAACCAGCTTCTTCCACCCTTCTGCTTCCCCCAAAGCACAGAGGTAATATTTTCCCATGCTACCCCAGCTGCCTTCGTGGAAGGATGACAATAATACATCAGACACTTTACTGAAGTTAATGCTTTTTTAGACAATGCTGAGCTCATAAAAAGTGGACTTCACCCCTTTTTATTGGGGAATAAATCAGAAGTAAACAAGCAGCAGTGGAGGTTTTTTCTTGCCATGGAAAAACATTCAGCTTTTAGCCATTTCTAACACCATATTTGATCAAATAGTCTGCAAGAACCCCGTCTTCACCAGAAGAAATCACAAGGTCACTGATGAAGAATAACAGAGACAGACACAGTCCAGATCTTATCTGTGACTCAGGCTAACCCCTAGATTGGGTTGCAAGTTCATGAAATACATTCAGGACAGTATCTGAATTGGGATTTTACTCTAGAGAACTCCCACATGAGGTTTGCCCACTGCTGTCCATGCAATGAGATCCCATGTGCTATCCACTTCTTGCTCTGAGACGAGGTCACATAGCTAAAATCAGTGCCTAATCCTCAAGTAGTTATTTAGGGTACAGGCTGCTTGACAGATGCACCACCAAGGGAAAATGGAACAAACTGGAAGCAGGTCTGCATCTAATTCTCACTGAATTTTAGTGGAAGTCGAGCATCGATTTCCTTATGGCTTTTTTAAATATCCCAACCTACAAGAACTTGGACCTTGACCAAACCAAGAAAATTGATTGTAGTTTTTCTGCTGACTGGTGGGAGTTTACACATCATTTCATGACAGTACAAACTGTCGTTTTGTTAGTATGCCAGGAAAACGAAAAGCCTGCTTCTGACAAGAGCTGCTGTCACTGTTGCCTTCGCTATTGGTGAAAGGAATATGAACACCATTACTTCTACTGGAAACTCATTGTGTTAGAGTCAGCCAAACCTCTCAGCCTACAGATGATACTAGAAGACTTAATGTACCGTGGCTGAAATTTATGAAGAAGCATTCCCCAGTATTTGATCTGACCTCTGTGTTTTGACCTAGTGTGATACCTGAGCTAAATCAGATCAGATTCTCATCTGATCTGCCAAGGACCCGTCTGATTAGCTGAGCTCCATTCCTAGATCTGAGATCTACAACATGAGACACCTTCATTCAATTATTTTATACATTAGCCATATTTTTGGCTGGAAGAGCAAAGGTGACATCCTTCTCTCCAACTCCATTCCTCAAAAGTATCTAAACAACAGTTCAGACCACAAGGGACCACCCAGGAGAGGCTGTTAGAGAGAAAAATGGAAGCCACAGCAACTGTTCCCTCATCTACTTTCCTTCAGAATGGTTCATGGAGGTTGTATTTTAAACATGCTAATCGGAGACATCCTCTCAATATCTGCTTTGCAGAATCAGCTCTGGGACTCTTCACAAGCACCTAAAAGTCTTGCAGCAGGAGTTTGCAAAAGATGACCCTTATCATGAGTTTGACCTTGCTGTAATGCATACAAAAGGAGAGGGGTGATGTTTGTACCATACCTCTCAGGTACATTGGGAACCTTGTGTGACTCAGAATGTGTCCAGTTTTGACAAGCAGTTTGTATAATACAGAATATTACTCATCTTAATGGACTGTGCCTCCCTGCTGTCCTGACTGCAACATGACTGCTCCAAAAATCTTGCAGTGATTGGGTGGTTGATCTGCAAAATATTCTTCTTGTCATGCAAAACAATAAAGTCTAGAGCTCATGTTCTCCCAGTCTGATCGCTGGCATCTTCCCACAACCATCACCCTCCCTGGGCAAGAGTTATCTTTACTTCTCTCTTGCTCCTATATGATCCCTGTTACTATATAAATGATAACAGAAGGTGCTATGGTCTCTCACATGTCTTTAATTTCCTTGACCAGCAGTGATTGAATTTTGCAGTCCTCTCACTTACTGACTTGCATGCCGGCACCAGACAAAAAACAGATCCAAGAGTATATCACCTGGAGTCACCTGAGGTCTGCTGTGCATTATCTTTGTTTCCAAGAACACTTAGGTAGCCTTACCCATCTGAGTAGAACCTGAGTACAGCTTGTGCAAGTACAGGCTGAGTAATGAAACCTTGGACCACTAACACTGGATGCACCAGCTATCATCCTAAGAACACTTTTGTTTGTTTAATTGTGGAAGATCTTCCTTACAGCACCTTAACTTCATGAGTAATGTATCTGAAACAACTGGTCTAGGTGCCCAGGATAGAGATGTCAGTCCCTCTCTCTGACACATGTGCTTTCTGTATCACTGTGACAGGGGAAGAGGGCATCTGGCAATGATTCAGCCACCGTGGCAGCAGTGATGTTGAAAGTTTGGGATCTTTGCAAGGAGAGTTCAGTTCAAGTCAGAAGAGTCTGAAGATAATCCATATTTTTTCATCCTAGCCACAGCCTGAACTGTTGTATCCTCACTACTCCTGCACCTTGACTGGCTCACAGCGCGTAACTATTCACTTTAGAGTCTTCTGGCCTACTACAAGAATGAGAGACTATCACTTGAGAAGCTAATTCTAATTCTATGCAGCACCAGCTGATGCAGAATCAGGAAAACAAACATTTTCCTTCTTTTGTAGAAACACTTCTCCAAAGAGAAAAAAAAGAGACTGTTTCTAGAAAAACCCTGTTAAATCCCTGATCACTAGCTACTTATGCTCTTGGTGCTATATGATGGAAATAAGCTAGCCTGTCAATAGCACAAAGGAAAGGAATCATTTTCACTTCTGTTGCAGCCCTTTCATCCAAGGACCTGAATGCTCATCACGGTCTGGCTGTCAAAAGCTGAAAAAGTATTACAGTTATTTTTTTTTTGTTTAGACATCACCTCCCACCCCAAGACATCAGAACTTTTTCAGGACATTTCCATTAAATTAGAAATGTGTTTCTTAATAGGAAATTTTCAATCCATCTTGAAAACCCCCAGGAATCCTGACTCCTGGGGAATACTGAGCAAAGGTAATATAGGAATATTCCCCCCCCCTCCCCCAAGACACATTTGTTGTAAAGCAGCAGGTGTGAGAAACTAAATTAATACTTGCACAGTTCAATTTCCTAGTGAATCGCTCGAGTCTCTGTTGCAAATTCAGGAGTGGCAGAGCTGTGAGATGATTTGTGGGTATGTGGAGTGATAAATATGCAGATAAGAACCCTGCGATTTTAATCAAAGCAGATTGCAGCAATGGAGCAATGGAGGTGCTAAAAAGTATCTCAGCTGTCCTTAAAGCAGGCAGAAGGCTGATGGGAGCTGCTCAGACACCCCATACATGTCATGACTTGGAAATTAGACTTTAAAAAGGCAGAGAAAGAAAAACAGGAAATAAAAAAAGGAAACAATTCCTCTCTAAACAGGTACTTCCAATGTTACAGGAGGGGATCAACTACTGTCAGCATCTATTGGATTCAAGCACCTCTAGTTCAAATCTGCATTAAAGCAGCAGGTACTGCCAGAGAGAGGGCTGAGAGCCACAGCCCTCTACAGGAACCACAGAAAGGTGCATTTTAGGGTTGGTGAATTGCTAATCCCAGGAGTTTTGTGTGATCTATTAAGTGAAGAAACTTCACGGTTCAAGAATTCACTCCAAGGCATGACCTGGTCATCTGCTCCCTCAAGACCATGGTACCCAGCAACACACTTGTGTGGGCACTGGCATCATGGTGCTCTTCTCTTTATCTATTGCTATACAGACAAAAGATGTCAGGAATGTGCTCTGTCCTGGAGCAGACATGGAGAACATGTGCATTTTCCACAGGGAATACAAGCGGTGCTTTTACAGAGGATTACTAAAATGAAACTGTCTGTCAGAGTGCATTTTTACAAGGCTTTTCAAAAGATGCAGCCTTTTAAAGGAGAAGTGCTAATGTAGCTTTGCCAAGAGCATGCGACTCTCGAGGCTCCAGGCATCTTCTCAAACACAAACGGATTAAGACTGAAGTAAATTGAAATGCTCTCAATGAGAGTGAGGGAGTGTGAAAGTTTTGACATGGCAAGCAAAAACACAAACAGTTCTGACCTCTTCATCTTTTGCTGCTGTTTCCATACAATTGTAACTGCAGAAAATCATTTTCTTTCCATTCCCAATTCCAACAGGGAAAAGGAAACAGCAGGGATGCTCAGTGTAGGTCAAACTAGATTAAATCACAGTGGAGAGCAAAAATTCATAACACTCCTAAACCATCAGCACTGAATCTTTCCAGCAGAAATAATCAAAGCCAACTTGTTGCTATTTTTTGGTTTCTTCTTCTCTGTTTACATTGTATTCATCCTAAGGAGAAGAATTTTAAGGCAGCCAAATCTAGAGTAATTCCAAAAACTCCATTGTGTTCCCCAAGGTTCATAGAGAACATGTGCACAGTGTGATTCTTTCAACACCACTTAGACATCACAGATGCAAACAGGACCTTGGGATGTGAAGCTCCAAAGGGAAATACTCATAATTCAGAATTTTTCTTCATAGTCTTTAATGGACCTCATGAAGAGAAGAAAAGAGGGTTGTAACTGTCAAAGAAGAAAGAAAGAACCCGATTCCCTCTTTCTAACAGCTAAAATGCAGTGTGATAAGCTGTACTACATCCAGCTTCCAAGTTACACTGTGAAGTCTTACCTCTAATCTATATTCAAACAACTTTGTTTCTAACTCTATGGTCAGTTGACGAAGAAAAAGCATCCCGCATGTACTCTGCAGTTTTCTATGTAAGAAATCCCACATCTGGAAAACCCATAAAGAGCAACGAATCCGGACTCAGTGACACCCCCACTTAATAAACATCAAAATGCACAGGCACTTATTTGAAGGCCTTTGCCACCCCGCCCTGCTCCAGATTTGCCGACTGAACTTCTTGCTGAAAGCTAAAAGGAAAGAAAAGCGTTGACCAAAAAAGATCTTGCTGTCTGTGGATACCCAACAGCAGCGAAAAAGAGGGAGAAAGTACCCTCTGGAATAAATGCATGGAGAAAGAGGCAGGGAGGAACCAACTGGGAATGAAGTTCTAAGCAATGTTTGCTTAACTAGAGTAGTGTGATGTCTAAAGATACAAGTTGGTACAGGTAATAAAATCCCTTCTTGTTACAGAAGTGATTTGGTGATGTCCACAGCCCCAGAGCAAGGGCCCCATGACACCCACGTGTGGTGTAGGTGTGGCAGAAAGCCTTTTCTCCAAAAGGATTTTGGCATTATAATGGACAAATGCCATTCCTCCACTTTAAATATGGAAAACTGAGACACAGAGAGCTGGCATGGAGACACCCAAGCTCCTAGAAGCCTCTGCATTTGGACCTAAGTTTTCTACCCACTGCAAGACTGATTAAGCTGATCATCTCTGTTGAGTCCCATCACAGTGTTTGAACGCAGAGGTGTTCAAACACAAACACCTCTCAGAGGCGTTTTAGCACCTTACAGCACCAGACCCTGATACCATACTGTCCTTTTCATGAGTCTGCCTTCAACACTTAAACTCTTCTTATTTAAGGGCAAACTGCCACTGTATGCTTGATGTGGATAAGCGCTCACAACTCAGAGCTCTGTATACACCCTGAAGCCACCTGTGTTTCATCTAGTGCTGGCCCTGCATGTTTGAGATCAGCCCCCTTCACGGGAGGGAGAGCACTTACAACTAAGGGCACCCAAATGCAGAGACAGGCACTGATTTGCACAGTTAATTTCTGAGCTCTCATAAATCAGGTTTTTCATGTGCAGAATGTATCCATCACACATTCTGAGGGCCTTGCCCACACTGCTGGAATTACCAATAAACACAAAACAACTTTCGGATTACCATAGATTACCATACTACAGCATCCTGGTGATCACTAGAATTGCAATGACATTTATACCTCAGATTGATTCAAAGAACAGCAATTGAAACAAACACATAGATACTTTTTACCCCATCTAGCCCCTGAGTTCCTGCATTAAACATCCCTCAGCTAAGGGTGAACTCTTCACTCCAGCTAATTTATCACTTTTGGCTTCAGCTCTTAGATGATGTTTTTGTTTCAAGGAAGATGTCTGGTTACTGGTTCACAAGATTCTACTGCACATCATCTTTAAATAAAACCTTCTGGTTTCATATTACCCTCTGCCCATTCTACCTTGGCTGAAAAACTGAATATAGCAAAGCTTTACCAAGGCTGTTTGGAAAGAATTTTAATTAATTGCTTTGTGTACAATTTAGAATTTAGCAAAGGCTCATATTTCAAAGCCATCAGCATGACAGTGCCACAAAAGGAGAAGGAAAAATAACCCACTGAAGCCAACATCCATAAAAATGTGAAAGGGCTATGGTAAATTCTGAATGATAAGCATAAAAAGGAGCCCCATGAGAGACAAAACCTTCTGTAGTACAGTGACTATTTTGAGTTAAATTAGCATAATTATTCCATTATAAACGACTTTGTCTCTAAAGTTTTGTACTCTTACCCATGGCAAATCTCTCTAGGTCTATCCTTGTTCAGGATCTCAGAGCGAGAACAGACCTCTCCCAATGAAACAGTAAGTTTGGGTGTTTCATGAATCTCATGAATTAAGGGAAAAATTAAGTCAGCTAGGAGAAAACGGCTGCTGAACACATGCAATAGTCAACCAGAAGTGCCAAACGGATTATGTTTGAGGTGGCTGCAATGACAGGATATTGAACTCAACAACCAAGAGGTGCCTTTCAGTTTCACAGTCCTAAAGACATTTTTGATTTATGTTTCTTAGTAGTTACCTGGCTGCAAGGAGAAAAGTAAAGAAATTCTGCCTGAACACACTGCTGCTGCTATTGTGAGTCCATCAAGAGCAAAGGAGAATGACCTCAGAGAAGAGCCAGGTGTGTGGAAATGACACTGTGCTGGGACCTGGGAGAGCTGGGATCATTCCTAATCTCTGGCATGACTTTAGCCAAGACAATTACCACCCTGATTTCTAACAGGGAGATTTGCACCCTAAACAAAATGCAAGTAACTGAACTTAATTACTTCATTCTTTTCATGTTTCCAACTGATCCTCAAGAGAGATTCTTTAGTTTCCCCCTATAAAGACCTTCCCTGCCATCAATTTTTCTGCCTAACTTCGTGCTAGAGCTTGTCTCTTAATGCTTCTATATACTACCTACATTAGAGGAAGCCCTAATTGTGTTAAATAATAGTGGCCAAGTGGCTACAGTTCTTAACAAGGTTTAATCACAGCCATCTTCTAAATGGGCCACAGATAGACAGGAGACAAGATTGATGGTGGAAAGGACAAGTGAGATGACTTTGGAAATTATACAATCATCTGACTAGAGCAGAGCTGCTCTGAAACAACTACCATACTGTTTAGGGCTGCTAGGTATAAGATACTTTTGTTAAGACCTTGCCTACACAATTATTTATAGAATAAACTCAATGCTTCCTTTGGAGCTGTTCCAGAGCCCAGCCACCATCAGAGGAAATTAAAAACCAAGCCCCTCCATGTGTCTTCCTGCAGCAAACTTCGCAAGCTTGTACATTCAGGTCGTCACGCTATAAGCAGCCTTCTGTCCCTTGAAGAAATGTAAAGGCACAGTATGTATTGTTACATGATACACTCAAAATGCTTGAACCCTCAAAAGCAATACAAATATCAACTGGAAAACCTCAAAAAAAAAATAGGGTTTGCAACATCAGTTTTCCCACCAACAGGTATCACAAGTGTCACGCAGAATTCACATGTACAGGATCAGACCTGAAGGAAATGGCATCTGCTGGATCCTAGAACATCTCAGCTTCCCTTGGCCTGTGTCAGAGTTTAAAGGCTGTTTAAACCCAGTTGTTTATAGGAAAAGTGTCCAATGCGGCACTACGTTAAGTTACATAGAGCCAACCAGGCTCAGGAAGAGACCCCTACCAAACACAGGAATCAAAAGCTCTTAACAACCCATATTTGGTACCACCAGAATTAATAAAATGAGTTCAAAATGAATTAAGATAATTGCTGAGAGCATTGATGTGCAATGCAGAATTAATCAGGCGATGCTCATAACTGGGTGTTTAATCTCTCATGTAATATACTGTTAAATGTGCATAATTAGAAGCAAATGATACATCTCAGCCTGAGTTGCAGATGTGTTGCCCTCCAGCATGCTTGTGGGCTCCCGCCTATGGATAATGTGGCTGATACCAAATATGCCTCCAGCTTGCGACTTGGCAGGATCTTGCCTTTGTAGTTTATTTTACTTCAAAGAGCTTCATCAGCCTTTCCTGTCTTTTCTGCCTTTTCTTGGACACCCTACAGTTTTTGTTGCTATACCTCACCCAACAAAAGCATGCCAGGGTGGGAAGCTGCTCTGCTCTCCACGCCTTCCTCTTCATTCAAGCTGTTATTACACCCAGACTGAGATTTCAAAGCACCTGGCTTAGAAATCCACACACTCCCTGAAAAGTGCCTACAAAAAGGATATCTTAAGGATGTTGATGCTGCCCATTATTAGGTGCTAGAGACCCTGACAGCACAGAGGCAATATATTAGTGTCACTTCATACGTATTAGAGGGCTGCATGCCACCTTCTGGCAAAGGGTTACTTTGGGGAGTGCTGTGTGTGAGCCCACAAGCATTCCCAGAGGCAGCTCCTGGCTGCCAAGGCTCTCAGCACCCAACAAAACCAACAGACAATAGGAGCTGTGAGTGAAAACCAGACTTGCTCCACGACTGCAAACCTGTGCCAGAGCTCGCTGGTTCCAGGAGGGCAATGGCCCAAAGGCACCGTCCAGCCAGCAGCTTTTGAGTGCACAGCAGGCTATTTGTGACCAGGAAAATCTGCCTCTTGTGCTGTATTTCCATACACGTTTAATCCCAGTGACTGAAGAAGACATTGGCAAAGCATATGCCCTGCGAATGGAGGTGAATGAAGCACTTCACTGCAAATGGAGCTTAACATTTATTTTGGGTGTGCGGTGGAGTCTGAATTCATGTGATAGAGTAATCCTGGGTGAGGTCATGTGTTCCTCTGAAGGGGCTTTTTGTACCCCGGGTTAGTTAGCAACGCTTTTTCTGTTATCAAGCATCTGATTAAACTCACAAAAGAAGGGGTTTTAAGAAACAGTCTGAGGCAGACTTAAGAAGTGAATAAATAAATTGGTGGGTTTGGGGTTGGGTTTTTTCTTTTCATTTTCTCCAACAGGAAAAGGAGATTGGAATAAGATGGGAAAGGGGCACAAGAATGGGGTTCATTGTTCTCGCATTGCGGGACAAAGTTTCTTGATCTATTTCTAAATTTTCTAGAGAGCCCAGCACCATGGCAGATACTGGTTAGACACATCCACGGGGCAAATTGCACCTTGAGGTATCACAGTGCATTGTCCCAGTGGCACAAGCCATCTAGAAGGCATCCTCTGCCTCTCACCACACAGCACCTACCCTCTGCAGGAGTGAAATCCACTACCAAAAACACTGGGCTTTTGTGCCATTACAGGGGAGGTAAACTGTGCCCCCTGTTTTTATTTGACTTAGCCCTAGGCTGAGAATATTTATCACCCTGCAGGTCAAGCAACTTCAGTAGTGCTTTGCAGTACCCCTTATGATGTGGCAGGAACACCAGCAGGGAAAGAGTGAGTTATAACTACATCATTACTAATTTCCCCTGCAGGACACACACCCAAGGTCAGCTTATACTGGGAAGTCTAAGAACAGCAAAGCCTGAGTTAGTTTGGACTGATTTGTCTGTAAGCACTCAGAGATGTTTATAAACAATAAGATATGTGTTGTTAAATACCCGTACTCATCAGAATTACATTGTTCCACATTAGTTACTTGGTGGTGTCAGTGATGTCCTATATTAGAAAAAACAATTAACTCAGTTCCTCTCATTCTGCATTGTTTCGTTCAGTGTTTCTCTGTCCTCTCCACTGGATGTCCAAGCAACCAGACAGACATATAAAGGCTGACTCTATAAAAAGAACACAAAAGAACTGTGACTGAGTGATAATAACTTAACAGGTAACAACCAGTTGAAAGTTTTTTTCCTAACACATTTTGCCATTGAAAGGTGCCATTCTTTGCTCAAGTCTGAAAACTCAGCAAGAAGAAAACTAAAATATGGTCAGCAGCATTTCAGGAGTTCTTTTGCTCAAGAAACAAATCCAGCCTGCCCTGAAAGACCTTCTGAGAAAAACCTCTTTGAAGCCAGAGATTTCTCTGCTAGGGCTTGCTGTGAGCAAAATGGCCTTTCTGAAAATACACCCCACACAACCATTTCTTCAACCTCCTTTTTGATAAAACACAGACCAGGCTGGACTTCCATTTATGAAAGTGAAACAACAGTACTTATGCTCTCCTTCATCCCAGGACAGGAGGAGGAAGAGAATGACTCATGATCATTTACACCTTTAAGAGTGTAGAGATGTATCCATGGGGAAGACATGCCAATGCATTTTAAACAAAAGTTTCAGGCAGCAAAATACTTCAAAACAGCAGCCCAAGAGGCAAAGAGGGTTTTACTGAGGTCTGACTCCGTGCCCAATTACCTTCCTGTTTCTTACCAGTTTCTTTGCGGACACTGATTCTTCTGTTTGCAAGGCAAGTTCTGCCTATAATACAAAAATATAATACTGCTTTATAGTACAAAAATATAGTACTGCTTTATAATATAAAAATCGTAACTACAGATAAGTAACACTCCCCCTACACCCCGCAAGCATCTTTGGCTAGAAATCATCTTGGCAAGGAAACAAACAGCTTGAAAGACTGGGAAAAGAGAGAGAAAAGCTGAAGAGGGACCTGGAGGGGGAGCAGAGACGACAGATACTGAGTACTGCTGATTGTAGTGCTCTTCTGGTGCATTAGCCAACTCCACATTCTCTTTGCCTACAAAGCATGTTAGACCAGCTGGTGAATTTGACCTGGGGCACTCCAGTGATTCACAGCAGCTAAAAATGTGTCTCTGTATTACTTTTTCAAAAATACAGTTTTGGGGTGAGGCAGAATAAGGATAAGAGCATGTAAGAAGGATGCTGCTGAATGAGTTCAAGGGAATGATGCAAGCAGTAGTAGGCTAGCTGAAGTAATGTCTCACATGGGTTATGCTGCTGCTTCTTAAGAGGTGCAAAGCCTGGGAAATTAAAATCCTGCATAAAATGCACAGGGTTTCTTACATATTAGGTTTATTCCCTTTCTTCTGTGAATGTTGAGTTGAAAAAGCCAAATAAATGTTCGAGTGAGGTTTTTAATATATATATGAGGTGACATTTACAAGAGTGCCTTGTATGTTGGTTTGATTTGGATCCTCCTACTCACACAGTATAAGAGAAGGAGCAATATCCTCCAGATTTGTCCTGCAAGGACACGTGGAAGATGATGGCAGGCAAAGGAACAATGCGGCTCACTTCTGCTCTACCAGAGCCTTGTGTTGTGGCACTGTGAGGATGGATCTTTCTAGACAGTAGACTCCTTTCTAAAGACTGGGAACATAAACTGCCAGATGGAGTTAGTAGGGAGTCAGTCTGCTGCTGACTGATGGGAAAATCAAAATGAAGTTTGATATATAGGATAGACAAAGAATATGTTTACCTGTTCAATGGAATGGGTGAGGCGTAGCCCATAAGATACCTTATAGGAAGTGAGAAATGAAGAGGTCTCCCTATGAATGGATTCCCCAGGCCCAGAACAACCACATCTCAGCAGTAATTGAGACAAAAGCTTCCCAACCAAGAGTCTGTCACCTCTGAGTCTTCTGAACCATAATGACAGAAATGAAACTAAATAGAGCTGTGTTGTTAGGGCTGGAGTTGTGGAGTTCCCACAGAAACTCTCAACAGGGACTCCAGAAAGTGCTTACAACTTCAGGATTAATCGTGTGGTCTTGTGGTTAGAAATGAAGCCTGAAAGTCAGACATCCTGCACTGAAATGATTTTATAAATCGTTTGGTGTGTCTCAGTTTATCCACTGGTAAAACCTCACAGGGAGAATGTACATCTCAGGGAATTCAGTATTCCAAGGAGCTCACAGGGAAAGTATTGTCAAACCCTCATTTCCATAACTAAAAGTCTTCCTGAAGAGTGCTAGAAAAATGCTAGAAAATACATAAGTATAAAGCAAAAAACTGAATCGGTATCTCCTGCAATGTAAGGGAGCAAGAATCACCAACAGGGAAATGCCTTTTGCACTGCAGAAGAAAGTCTGACCAGAGATGTGCAGCAAATATGCAGATAGCTACAGGACTGCCTGAAATGCTAGGGTAACACTAGAAAATTGAAGACTTATTCTGAAGCCAAAGCACAGCCAAGCCAATCACCAGAATATGGGGACGAATCCATGGAAATAAATGATAAGGTTAACAAAACCCACACAGAAACTCAGCAGAAAACTGGAGAAAAATGTGCAACTGAAACAGAATTCCTAGGTGCAGCTAATGGTCCTCTATCTACAGAATGCCCTTTCATCTCTAACAGTCTCCAGACATTTTATGAACTCAGACGGATCATTCATACAATCTTCCTCCACGATGAGCTGTATGCATCGTTGTGTAGCAACGTCTTCTGCTGTTATACAATTGAAATGATTCATGCTTTCAGACAGGATGTAAAGAAGAATACTACGTCCAGCTCAAACCACAGATAGAGTTTCATAGGAGCCACAAGAAACAAGCTAGTTATTTTATGGGGCACGTTTTTCAAATGTGTTGCATATAAACTAGAAAAGAGAAACAGAATTAGAAGAGGTAACTATGGAAGATCTAGCACCAGCCCTATCTGCTCCAGCTCCCAGTGACTGAGATGAGGTACAAGTGAACAGGGGATTCAATCTGTCCTTGGAGCTTGTTTTTTCTTAAGAGCTGTGACACTTGAGCACCGGTTTCTGGAAATGGGAACTCAGAAAAAAGGAATGAAACAAGCAGGTCAGCGGGGTGCTTTTGAGCTGCATTCAGACTAATGGCAGGGTGCACAGCAACTAGCCAAGTAGAGCAATTTGCTACAAACTTGAGAGAAAAAAAGAGGACTACGCATCTCCTAAGTGCTTTTTTTCCTCCTGTCTGCAAAGCAACCTCTGTTCTTACTGTAGTTTTCAGAGCTGTAAGAAAAAAGCCACTAGCAGATACAGCCTAGACTGGATTAGAAACAGCAGGACACAAGTGGTGTGAGCAGCAACAAAGACAATGGGTTCAGAAAAACCATCATGTTCTAAATCCAGAAGCAGGACTATAGAAATGGATCGTCTCAAAAGGACTCCATGGAAAGCAGAAGGGTTCCCACTTTCCTTTTGCACAGTTTCCCACCAAACCCCCTGTTCACATGTACAGCTCAGAAGTGAGTTTTACCCATTAGTCTCTGAAGACACATGCAGAACTTTGGACTGTTAAATGCAGAATTGAATCAGGTCCATAGCAGAGCTACCACAGACGCTGAAACCTAGATCAGTGCCTTCTCCAATATAAAAATCCCCTTTCACAGCAAAAGCTACTTTTGCACATAATCTCTCATCAGAAATCATTCTTGCCTCCTATGTACATACTGTCCCTTTTAATGAAGCCTTTCCTAATAGCAAAAGCATTCGCCTGGTCTCTTGGCTTTTTCCTCCTCATAGCAAAGACTGGAAAACTTCTACAGAGCTTCTATAGCTGGAAAGGAGCTACAGTTTTCTAAACTTGTCTTTGGAAAGTTTCTTTGCCAAGTTACACTTTGTCAGGAGCTCATTATTTTCTGGGTAGACACTGGAGACTTCACTTTGAATTAGTCTGAGGGATTTGCTGATGCAGTTTCAAACTATGAGGTTTGGGTGCTTTTTTGCATGAATCACAGCAGCTTACGTTCAAACCACAAAGCAAGCTCTGCTTTATTTCCAGACCCTTCACCACAGTGCTTCTTCCAAAACCATCTATAGGTTTTCCAAAGCCTATTTCATAAAGTCCTAGATGGGTTTGTGCTGAGATGGGAAGAGCAGAAATTCAGGAGCCCTGAGCTTACTTCCTACTCCTTTCATATTGAACAAGAGTTTCTGAGAACAAAGCAGCAGCCAGTTCTGGAAATAGGAGCTTAGTCTCACTTGTCTCTAAAATTCACAGCTGATTCACAAACACCAGCTATTCTACAGATAATGAGATGTAAGGAAAGAGTCACCAACACTCTTAATAAATACAATATGGGTAGGTGAATAGGTGCCAAATCAATAAGTTTAACAAAAATATTGGTGAATACTATGCAATAGAAAATAAGACCTTTGCAATTAAAGAACCACGAAACACTGACGTATTAAACAAATACATAGTGCACAAGTGAATAAGCTAAACACACTGAGGCCACATTGCTTTGTACTGCATCTCTCATGAAGCTGTTTTTCACATTTCCTCCTGAAGGTCAGGAGGAAGAGGTGAGCCAAAACCCTGCTCCATACATCCAGCATCACATTTTTCCATATTTAAAGTGATTTTAGTTAAATGAAAGTCACATACAGAGAAAAGTGATGTGGGATTCTTCTGTTTTAATGACTTTGCTGCAACTAAGAGCACAAATAATTTACATGTATATTCATCTGGAATAACAGTGTTTAAGTAGCATGAATTGCTACAGATTATGTTGGTCAGCAGGATGCTTTCAGAACTCACTGTGACTATTTACATACGGTCTGCAATTTTAATTTCAGTTAACTATGTACCTATTCAAGCACTAAAAATGACATCTCTAAAACCATCTCAGAACTCAGGCATAAAAGCCTGCGCTGTTCTTGACAACCAGAAATGTTATTACTTGCCTCCTGTCATTAGCAGCCTTGGTCATCATCTGAAAAGAAGCTGGGGAAGCACAGGGGTAACCCTTCACCAGGCAATTCTCTGTTTTTAAAACAACTATTAGTTTACTTGGGTGGCTTTTCCTCCCCTCCAGAGCTCCTCTGTCCTTGGTACTAGCATTGGGAATGTGCTGGAATGTGCACATTCTTCCAACTCCCCACACCGCAGAAGGAGTTCCTTGAAACCCGACTTCCAGTAATAGCCCCCCGGCTAGATATGTACTTGGCCTGGTTCTGTCAGATGTGGTAGCATCAGTGTGCATCTTTGGCAACCTAGGGTAGGGTAGCAAACTCATGCTATAACAATATACCTAATGAAGAGTGAAGATGGAGTGAAATCAACCACGGCTTGGCAAGACAAAGGAAAAGATAAATTAGATTCACAAAATATGAAACAAACTGAGTGCAAGGCATGTGGAAAAAGAGAGAAGAGTGCTCCTAAAAAGTGTTTCTCAGTGCTCTGATGTAAAGCAGAAGCACTTATGTAATGGAATGGAAAATACAGGCATATACACAGCCCTGAGCAAGTGATTAGTTGTGATGGTGACTGAACTCGGACAAAAATCTGCACTGCTGCTTCAAATGTCAACAAATTGGGCACTGTTACACTAATGGGAGACTTGAGAGACCTCCACCAACAGCGTTCTGACCTCCTTCTCTTAACCCACAGTGACTTGAGACCTGTCTGAGTTAAAGTCTTAGCTGGCAGCAATTTGAGCTGTGGAATACAAGAAGGGATGTGGAGCTCAATTATCCAGCAACAGATCTCCAGTGAAATCAATGCAATTGTGTCACATGAGAATTTGGCTGGCAGCCTTTGCAGTCTGTATGGGAGAATCCATCCCCTAAGAAATGCAAGCTGGAGTGAAGCGGACAGGGAATAATGCAGACAATGAAGTGCTGCTCCATGCATGAGAAGTGCTTGGTGGGTTCTAATTTCCTCTCTGCCAGTCTGGTTTTATCCTCATGTTACTCCATGAGCAATACTCCTGACCTATATGAGCACAAACCAAATTGGAGCTGGACAAGGCATCCTCTACAAAAAAGGATTTCTCTGCTATATAATTAAGCCAACATCAAGCAGCTGTACTATATGCATGTTCAACACTTTGTATCAAAGTGAAATAATTGCTCATGTTAGCAGAAAAAGCTCTTTGCCCATGTGAAACCACTGGTTAGACTACATAGACTCAATTTTTATTTACACTAAGGCCCCCTTTAACGAATGTCGTAGGGCAAATTCATAGGATTATAGGGTTTATAGGGCATATTTCTGTTGATAGAAATTGCACTTTTCTTACATCAAATGTGAAGTTTCTGTATACACACAGAAACAAACATCATTTAAGGATTCCTGCACATGTTCTGAGCAACAGAAACAGTACAAGATAGAGTCAGGCCACAGCCTGGAAAGCACTGTATTAATTCAGGATAGATTCCCTGTTATTGCAGAGGAGATTTACACCCATTTGAATAGTGCCAGAGGGACGATTAGTAATGTGAAAATGTAATCCCCTACAAATCTAGAGGGATCCAAACCAAAGCAAATGAACTCTGTCCAAAGTCACCTTTCTCAGTGCTGACATGGCATGGGGCTTCTGCTGGCACAGATGGGGCAGTGGCTCTGAGCACCTTGAGATGCAAGAGCCTACAGACCAGTGCTGGAGAAAGCATGAAAAAGGGGACACATGGCTGGCTGGTAGTAAACTGTATGTCCTTACTTCTACCAGCAATCCTGACAAATCCCAGTGTAGTACTGCTAAGGCAGATACACAGTGTATGAAATAACCACCTGAGAATGACAAAGTACAAATCATGTTAATGCATTCGAGAATAGTGCTCTCTTTAGGTCCTGTACTCTTTCCATCAAACATGGAACTGCAGCACTGGTAGTGCTGGATCCCTGTGACTGACTTGCTAACCCATAAAGTGTATAAGTCTACATCATAATTAACACTTGTCAGTGGAAATATAAATCCCCTGGCTTGTAGATGGCATATCCTCCTATAAACATTGCACTTGGCCACCAAACTGGAAAAATAGATAGGACATTTATAAGGAGTGCTCACCATGGGAAATGCCAGCATTTTTCCCTGGAAGCTATTTATATTGCCAAAATAATTCAGGAAGAAAAATTATCTGAGACCTTTCCTTTGATATGCATCCTGTTCTCTTTTGACTTGTAGGGTACAACGCGCAGCATTCATTCTGAGCCAGATGTGAATTACTGTAGTGCAAGCAATGCAGAAGGGAAGTGCAAGCCACAAGTAAAGGAAAAATATGCATTACACTGTGTCTCACTAAGAGGAATGGATAGCCTACGCATCATAAGTTACCTTTATATCTTTCTTGGCATAGACCTTTGTCACACAGCACAGGGAAACTATTTAGGAGGATTCAGCATATCCAAAAGAAGCTGGCTTTCCAAAAGGACCAGTAAAAACAAAGAACCAGTGCAAAGTGGACACTGAGCTCCTTTTGAAAGCCTAACAAAGTGACTTCTGACTAAATGAGATCATGCCAGGCCAAGAATGAGGATAACCACTAAGGACTTGTACTGAACTGTACAACACATACTGAAAGTGAAACCTTCCTGTCTGACTAAAGGCTTTTCATCAAACCAAAGAGGCAGAAAACCACAGTCACAAGAGCATTTGAGCTTGCAATTGGCACTTACCTGCTTGCTCAGCGTCCTGTCTTTGAGGCAAGCCCGAAACTGATGGACAAAATCTGTTTCCAGTTCTTTTGATTTCTTGGGAATGAAAAGTGAAAACTCCTTTCCTGGAAATAAATATCTTTTCTTTTTTTTTCTTTTTTTTTAATCTCTTTCTAGCAGGAGTTCCTTAATGATGGAAATAACTGTTTAGCCTGTTCTGATGGGCCAGCAGGGAAACGATCTCAATTTAACTTTTATGTATGCTCTGAAGAAGATATTTATGTCCCTTTTTAGCTTTGTGCTGACTGAATGGTATGAAAGAGCATAAAATTAAAGAAGAATCAAGACAGTTTACATTAAATTATGGTTAATATCCTAATCCCATAAGAAAATTAGCTTTTGTAATTTTAGATTTCTGAGCTTATTATGTTCTAGTGCATCTGAGGATAAGGCACAGGCAAATGCTCAAGTAGGCAGTTGAAGCAAAATCATTACAGTGGAATTTCCCCAGGCACCAATTTCAGCCAACATCTATACACATATAGTCAATGCCACAGCCTGGCATGGGGATGAGGCAGACTACTACAACAACCCTTTGTTGTGCCTATGATTCAAGCAATTGTTTTTAAAATCTGTATTAAAGATTTCTGTTCCACCATCCTGCACTTTCAACTCAATTACTAAAAAGAATATGTTTTCTAGGCATGAAACAATATCATTTTTGTGGAGAGTTTGGAAACCAAGCACTTCTGTGAACTGAAGAAAGCTTCCTTTCTCTTCCCTGTGCGGTTCTGCTTACGGGGAAAGAGCTTTCTGTGTGAGTAATCTTTCTAAGTAGGAAGCAGAGCTCCCCTATTGCTAGGGAAGAATGGACCTCCAGTAGGCTAATGTGTGATGGATGACTGAATGCAAACTTGGCAACGTTGTTCTCCGCTACCCAAAGAATACAAAATGCCAGAGGCTATTCGCATACAGGCACTCTCTAGTTGGAGGTTTTGAAAACTTGGCACCATCCCACCTTAGTTTAATTGAAACTACAGTGGCAAGACAATTAAGGATGTGAATTTGGAGACATTTCTTGCAACAAGAGCTACTCAGGATGAATTTATCTTTGATGTCTGACTCATGCATAAGCCAAACAAAAACAGAAATGGAAAGTTATTCTCATTGACCCTTGAGTAGCAAAGCCTGACCTTTGTTTGCGAAGGGCAATTTATGGGATATCATGTATATTAACTAGTATTTCTTAAAGTTTGTATCCAGATATACTCACTGAAGCTATAGGGTTGGTTTTTTTTCTGTTGACGATGTTTTGTCAGTAACAGGATGTGCAGTATATAGGAGACAGACAAATGATGCCTATAGAAATCCAGTAAAATATTACATTAAGGCCATGCCTAGTTATAAAGGCATGTATCTCATTCCGGTCAATGTTAAAAGGAGACACTAAGTTATTCAAACTTTTCCCTTTTGGCAGAAAAAGAAGAAGACTCCGTATTATATTCCTCCTTTCAATGCCCAAACACTTTCTGCTGGATCAAGAAGCATCTCTTGTCAGGCAGTTCTCCCTCCAGGCTGACTCCTCCTCCCCACCCTGCCCATTCCACACAGTAAGTTACATCATACAGAGAAAGATTTCACTACCTGGAAGAATGCCCAGGTTTTAACTTTTCCCACATGTGGAAGGCATTTAACTTCAGCTCAGCTTGGACAAAGGGTCAAACGCATGAGTGGACAGTAAGTGCCGAGTTAGGGAAAGTTTCACACTTGTATAAACCCCCCAGCTCAGTGAAAATGGAGATGACTCAAGATTGTCTCTCGGGGTTGTTCATTGTCCTTATCTCCAGTAGTCCTGCTCCTCAGAGTTGCCTTCCTCCTCCTTTTTTCTTTTTACTACACAAAGAACTGTTTTGAACAGCTAATAATAGCAACTGTAAGTTGTTTGTGGCAGAGAGCATTGCTTATTATGTCTATTCACCGTTTCTAATACAATGAAGGCCTAAAATACTGCTGCAATAGTAACAGCATCATCGGCTTCTAATAAACTCCTACAGAAATCCAATAGAAGCCATGGCCAGCAAGTCCACTTTGATATCAAACAGTTTAATGCATTAAATTACATCTTATGTAAATTCATCATAAGTTCCTTAATAACATCCCTCATTTCTCAGCTCTTGACTTCAGGTTATAATGTTTCCTGTCCAGAACTTACTAGCCCTACAACTGCTTGCACCAGTTTTGCATATCTCTGAGCCTGGGTGATGACAATATCTACTAAACTTAATTCACTGTGACTGCTACCTTCCATAGTTTCCTTCTTCAATAACAAGGATCCCTCCACAACATTACATCAGCAACTTCCTTAGAACTACTAAGGGTAGCTATTACCTTCTACAGTAGTTTCAGGCTTCTATAGCGGGGGTTGATAACAGAGAGCAGTCTTTGAGAAGGGTGTGCTAAGTTCACGCCAGAAATTAAGCCTGAGAAAGTGCACATTGGTAAAGCAGAGCACAGTTTTAAAGCTCAATATCTCAAACTGCCACAATTCAAAACAAATACCTTGTTATTACTGGAAAGCTGAGATTTCTTACATTCCAGTGATGTAAATCATCCACTCCTAAGGCTAGAGCTTTATGAGAAACTGGACCCTAAAACTGTCAATGGCCCTTCAGCTTAGCAGACTGTGATGGCATATGTCCAAGGATGAATATATCAAGTCATAAGCTTCAAACTAGGGTAATTTTTAACCACTCTCATTTCTCATGTTTCAGTAAATAGGGTAGGACAGATGCGTGTGTCACTGCTGATAAAGCAGACACCACCCTCTGCATTTACACTTACTTCCAAATGCTAAATTCAGGCTAGATTCCAAATTCAAGGTAGAAGGTATGTGGGTTCAATAATGGAAGTGGCCAACTGAATAAACGCTGTTTCTTCCTTATAGATTTGCTAATATGGGACATAATTTAAAGCAGACAAGCATTATACACCCCAGTACACTTCACTGCCAGTTAGCACCACCCAAACCTCTGAACACAGCCTACAAAGCTGGATGAACAGATGTACTGCTGTGTTGTACCAGGAAAGGGGCAGAGAACTGCACAAGCAAGTCCAGTATTTCAAACAGTATCACCAGAAAGGATGAAAGGGTTAAAACCCAGGCTCCAAAGCAGCATCACTTCTCAAGTGTTTCAAATGCACACTCCTCAGTTCTACTTCTATCTTAAAAAGGATAGAAAAGTCCTAAGAAGCAGACTCAGCCATTAGTCTCATTTTCTTATCAAAAAGGGAAACAATAGTCAAGAGCAGATTTTGACAGTCCCTTTAGAGTGGAACATGTCAGAACATCTTCATAGTTGAGTAGGTTTGGGATTTTTTTAGATATTTTATAATAAGTAGTAATATGAAAAATAAGCCACCTGACCTGAACTTCAAACACCTTCAGAAATGCTGTTCTAGCAACATAATAATTAAGTTTAAGTGAACACTGAGGAGAAATAATCCAGTCTTAAAGAGCTGGGATTAAATATATATGTATAATTTGCATTAACAAAAGTCTCCAGCTAACACAGTTACTCATAATTTTTGTGGACTTTTAATCTGAGTTTAGGGATATTCCTAGTAAATTCTAAGCATCATTAAACATCATTATTTCAAAAGGCGGTTTGGATCTGGCTGGTTCTCTTTTCACATGCCTATCACTACCAATGTACCTCGATGAGGTTTCTTTAGCAGAAAATCAGTTTCCCCTCCAAATGAGACATGACATTCTCATCTGCAGGCTGTATGCTTTTCAGCAGATCCTTTGGCTCTTTTACAGCTTTGGAAACACTGATAAAGTAATTGTAGGCATAGGATTAAGGACTGGAACTTGCAAAGAATTTTCCCTGGGCTGAAAGGAGCCAGAGGTTAAAATTAATGAGCAAAAAAGTATGGGAAACGAGTAGCAATTTGCTGAGGATAGTGACTGTGAGAGGGTCCGTGAGGGTGGGGGTAACCAGCTCCCCATACAGCATCCCCTGTACAGCAGCCCCCTTACTCTGCCCCTTTCCAGCTGCCAGTGGTCCTGCTCAGCCTAGATGTGCATCCTTTCCTGAGTAAAGGTGCAGAGGTGTAAGGGAATACCCTGAGAACTCTTCCAAGTACCTTCAAAATTCACTGCCAGAAAGGGTGAACTGCAGAGAGATGGATTCGATTTTGGCTGAACAATTTCATTTGCTCAAGCATTTGCTCCCAAGCTCCCAACAGCAGTAAAAGAAAAGAAACTAAAAGGCATCATAACACTTTTCTGTCAGTCTTCCTGGGATTCAAAGGGCTGTCACAAGCCCCCACTGTCCCTGAACCATTAAGAAAACTCATTTTCAGACTAGAGCACCTTTAAGATTTCACAGCTTTGAAAGGCAAATGAACAACCCCAGCATAATAAAGAACACCAACACATATAATGATAATCAGGAAGAGTGTAAAATGAATTCCCATTACTTAATATGATTTTAAAAGAAAAAATAAACTGGGAGACAAACCCAAAGACAGCATCACGACAATAAGGCTTTACCCAGTCCATAGTTACATGTACCTCACTGGTTTCTATGTGTTACATGAAGGAAAATCTGATAAATATCTTCATCATGCTTCTTAATTTTATGAGGTCTCCGCTGTGCAGGAGGATATGTCCCATCATTTCAATCTGAACACGAGCTTCTCTTGCATAGGGTGACACATACTTTTCCAAAGTTTAGAATAACTGCCCAGACCTCTGTCTTCTAGGAGCCAGAGAGCAAATCAGGCAGGAACAACTCTGCAGAGGTGATGTAACATCAAGTTTTAAGTGGGCTTAACTCCTAAACGAAGCTGAGGGCGATACCTTCTCCCCATCCGCTTCTTTATTTTAAGCCAATTTGAGCCTAACCGGTAAGTGCAGACACAGTCATGCAGAAAATCTCTGTGCACGAGGCAGCAAGTAGATAAGGCACATCGTAAAGGGTCTCCGTTTTTCCAAGAGGATGGAGAATTTCACCCACCCGGCTCCCAGAGCCCTCCCGTTTAAGCAGCGGTAATTAGATAGCAGCTGAATCTTCCTTTGTCTTCTGCTCCCCACTACAGACTGGTGTTAACTATACTTTAAAAGAAACTGGAGCCCAGTGGGGGGCAGGGAGGGAGGTGACAAAGGCTCCAGCGCAATTAAGTGTGCAGACAGCAAACTGCAAAGGGAAGGGGCCTGACTTCTCGGGTCAGACACAACAGCAGAGGAAGAGTTTACCTGGGAGGTGTAAGAACTGCAAGTGAATTTAGTCTGGCACACGAGGTAAGGATGAGGGAAACGTTTACATCACTTCAGTAGCCAAGAGGAAGCCCCAAATCTGATTTTCTACCTTTCCTGCCAATTAGGTTTCTGCCTCTATTTCTGTAGGTGTCCAGCATCCGACTAACTCATCCTTCATTCATTCATTGGATCAGATTGATATCACTGAGACATTTCTTGTTGCACCAGGCAATAAAACCAGCTGTGCCCCAATTCAAAACTAGCCCCTAGTAAGACCCCTGCCCATCCAGACAGTGTCTACAAGTGTCATGACAGAGGACTATGGCATCTCAAACTTGCGTGGGAGAAGAGGGTTTAATTCAGGAGGGACTTACCTTACAGACTGACAGAGCTCAGATCCCGCTGTGAGCAGTCTCCATGAAATAAATAGGATGTTAAAGTCAGCTGCTGGCTTCTGACTTCGCGGCCGTCCTGTCAAAAACTCGGCGAAGTTACGTGCAGGTGAGTGTGTGAGAGGCAGAAACGTTTGACAGCGAAGGAAACTGGTCAGATCAGCCAGATTCTGAGGGTTTATATAGCTGAGCTGCAAATCCCGGTCCCTGGCTCATTCCACTGTAATAGGACGCCTGAAGGCATTTTTTTTTTCCCCCTAGTTTTGCTTTAAAGGAACAGCCCCTCTCTTTGGCTTAGCTTCTGAAAGACACACAGGCACACTCACATACACACACACTGTCATCCCCAGGCACACACACACTAAGAATTTGCATGCAATTTATGGCTAAAGAAGGAAACCCCTGAACCATTCAAGAAGAAAGTCAGCTCAGGGCAAATGACTCAGAAAGCAGAATATTTTCCTTACAGCATCAGCAAGTAAATTATCAGGAGTTTTAATCCCCTCATCCCCTTTATTTTAACATTGTGAAAGAGTAGCAAACTCCAATAAAAATCAGAGGAAACCCGCAGGATTTCAACTCCTACAAAACATAATGGGGCTGAAATGCAGTTGGTGCTAATTGACCTCATTCCACTGGATCAGCTGAAGGATACAGATGAACACAAGATAAGGAGCTGGCAAATCCCCATATTTTCAAGCCTGTGATCTCCTTCACCTCCTTTTGTAGTCCTGCTCTCTCAAAAGCCATAGGCAGATGAGTGGAGAAATCAAGAGGAAAGTCTAATGAGAGGAGCCCTAGCCTGATTCTTTGTAAAGAGCAGAGGATATAAAAGCCCAAGCAAACGGCACAGGAGGGATTCCTTTTCTTCTCAGATCTGATAAAAAGAGATTACGTGGGTGCGTGTGTGCCAAGATAATCCAACCACTTTTGTGAGCCTTGTGGTCTCTCCTTCATCCCATTCTCCCTGCTTCCCAGGCCACAGATATCTGTGACACCCAGAGTGCTCATCTGGGACCTTTTCAGGGTGTTTGTTATCTCTGACTACCCTTGAACCTCAGGCTTGTGGCAAAAAGTAAAGACCACGGTTAAAGGATAGTCATTAACACTCATTTCCCTCCTATCTGGTACTAAAAGCCTACCTCTCTCTTGCCTGCACCTCAGCCCACTATTGCTTTGGGTTTAATTTGGGTGGGTTTGTTTTTGCTGGGGGTGTTGGTGGCACAGGGCGAGAGAGGAAAATTAATGTTTAACATTCAGGTCTGCCTTCTAGGATAAGGCATAAAATCACTCTTCTGCTTGAAGATAAAGAAAGCAAGAGTTACCCAAACACTTCTAAAGACAGTGAACATAAAACTCTTCTCACCGCTTCCAAGGGGCAGTGGGACAGCCCAGTAGGAAAGAAAAGGGATCTCTCTCAGGAGCAAGGATGCTCATAAAGATAAAAACTGATTCCTCAGGCCTTGCTGCTGATGTTTCTTTCTGAATGTCTCTGCACCCAGCTGGCCTTTCCCAGGCTCCAGGACTCGCACATCACTTTTTGCTGCTTCACAGGCACAGCACTGCCAGGAACACACTTGGGCAAGGATGGGAGAATTCCTGACCCTGAAATTCTGAATCACCATTTGAGAATCATTATTCTTGAGACCTTAAAGAGTAGAGTTGCTCTGTTCACTGAGCTACTTCAGCTTTCCTTGCTGTGGCTTTCATACATAACGTGTATTCTTTCATGTCTAGCGCTATCACTGAGCTGCCTTCCACAGCACGTGACACAGATTTTAGTTATTTTCAAATAGCTGCTGCTGACAGAAGATACAAACACCAAACAAAAACTCTTTGAAGTTTTTACAAATTATTTTTCCAAACAGATCCCCTCATCCAACTGATTACAGAAGGGTTCAAAAAGCACTGGGAGCAGGAGTTTCACTAAGACCAGTGATGTCGCTGCATCAGCCATTGATGAACACCCATTTCTAATCTCTGAGTTTATTTTTTACATGCTGTGTTTTGTAACAGGCATGTCCCAGGACAAGAAATGAGCCTCTCTTGGAGAGAGGCTCAGAAATGTTAACTAATCCCTGGTAAAGGCATCGGATCCTCTTTGATCCAACAGTTTTTAAAATAAACCTTGTTCTGTACATAGAATGGTCTGGGTTGGCAGGGACCTTAAAGCTCCTCCAGCTCCAACCCCTGCCACGGGCAGGGACACCTTCCACTAGAGCAGCTTGCTCCAAGCCCCTGTGTCCAACCTGGCCTTGAACACTGCCAGGGATGGGGCAGCCACAGCTTCTCTGGGCACCCTGTGCCAGCGCCTCAGCACCCTCACAAGGAAGAGCTTCTGCCTAAGAGCTCAGCTCAATCTCCCTTTTTTCAGCTTAAATTCATTCCCCTTTATCCCATCATTACCTGCACCTCCACCAGCCTCAAAGGCAATGAGGTTACTGTATACAGCCACTTGCAAGCCTCCCATTTTTATGTGTAATTCTCAGAAAACTCTCTAGATGGTTCTGGTACCAGCCTGGGTGAGCTCTGCCCCAATTATGTAGTCCTGGTAAACTCAATTAAAACATGAACTCAAAGCCATAAATTTAATGTGACATATAACACAAGTTTTGCAACAAAATCTGCCTCAGAAAAAGCTCTTCCCCATGCACTGAATCGTTCACTGTCTCTTACTTCAGCAGCCCTTCCGCATACATTTGCAAAACACTTTCTTTCATTATCCATGCCTACAAGTCTAAAACAAGATTGTGTGTGAATTGTGGAAAGCCACCTGCAGAATGTGGTTTTGGAGCTTTTCTGTCAACGTTTATTCAATCAAAATTTAAACTAATTTTTTTCTCCAATAATTCTCCACCCACTTACCTGACTTTCCAACATTATTCCATACGAAGGGAGCTTCAGGTAAGAGTTCAGGCCTGTTCTTGTTTTATCTTTTTGGGCTCACCCATCTTTAATTACACTCTGTTGCAACTGAACGAAACACTGAGTCAGAAGCAAATGATAACATGAAAGAACAAGGAAAATGTATTTTAATCAGAAAGATAGCTTTAGGTTGGGATCTCTAAGAAGCTGGATTCTGTACCCTGTGGTATCATCTTTCATTAGCTAAATGTAGGTGGCAATTCATTTTTTTATATGAAAGGAACAGGAGAAATTAAATGAGCACCAAGCTTCATGCTCTTGAATTTATTGCTGTGGTTTTATGCACTTTTAAGATAATATTGGAGATAAAATTCAAACACGTATGGAAGATCATAACAGATGGACAAATCTAGGAGCATCTTGCTATTTATGAAAGTATGAAAGAGACCAACTTTGGAAAATAGTAGTGAATAGCAAAAGTTATGCATATTATTATCTTGGGACAAAATTGTACAACACAGGCAATCAGACTTAGTTCCCATTTCATACCTGTGTTGGTTCACCCAGTCCTAGGAATAACCTGCTTCGTACCAGCATATTTGAGAGGGTGGAAGCTGCCCTGAATGTGAAGACATGAATCACAGGAGGAATTCACACCACTGGTAGTGTAGCCTCAGAAGTCCTTGGTACACACATAATGCAGCTGATTTCAATAACATGCAGCTGGGAATGCAGTGAGCCACTGGAATACAACATATGAGACATAAATGGCCAGCCAGATGATACTGCCTTAGGGCAGAGAAACGGATACTTGATTTGGACAGTTTTAGGAGCCAGAAATATTCAGTGCCTGTGGCTGGAAGGAAAAGAATTTCTCATAGGAAACTAATATTGAGTAGGACAATGCTCAAAAGCAGCATAAAGTGGAGACAAGCAAGACAGCCAGCTTGAGAAACAGCACCGATTTAGATCCAGTGAAATGCATCCTGTTGAGGACAGCTTCTATTACTTAATGTTGAGAGGAAGACGAAAAATCAAGATTTAAACAGCAACTATAATATCACAGAGTTGATCCTTAAAGAGAGATGACTTTAAAAATCCTTTCCATGCTCCATTCTTACAACTGATGCTTTTGTCTCAAGTAATTTCCAGAGACATTTGATCCTTCTTCACTACATCATTTGATCCTTTCTCTACTGTCCTGGGTTCAGCTGTAGCAGTCATTTTTCTCCTTCTTAGTAGCTGGTGCAGTGCTGTGGTTTTGACTTTAGCCTGAGAACAACACCGATAACACACCAATGTTTTTAGTTCTTGCTAAGTAATGCTTACTCAGGTCAAGGACTTTTCAGTCTCATGCTCTGCCAGTGAGGAGGGGCACGGGAAGCTGGGAGGAAGCAGAGACAGGACACCTGACCCAACCTATCCAAAGAGGTATTCCATACTGCAGCATGTCATGCGCAGGATAGAAACGGGGGGGAGTTATCCTGAACACCCAGATCACTGCTCGGGTCGGGCTGGGTATCGGTCGGCGGGTGGTGAGCAGTTATATTCTCTTCCCTTGTTATTTCCCTTATTATTATTATTATTGGTGGCAGCAGTAGTGGTTTGTGTTATACCTTAGTTACTGGACTGCTCTTATCCCAGCCTGTGGGAGTTACATTCTCTCCATTCTCCTCTCCATCCCTCCGGGAGCGGGAAGAGGAAGAAGGAAGTGAACGAGTGACTGCGTGGTTCTGAGTTACCTGCTGGGCTTAAACCATGACACTTCCACCTGCTGTCTTTTGAGACTGTATTCAACAGATATCACTGGCACAGAATCGAGTACAAGTACTTTTGTCTTTATTTCTGCATTGCCTTGATTCCTTTACATCTGTAGCCAGAAACAGGTCAGTTAAGTTTAGTTCACATTGAGTATTCTGGCAACCTTGCTAAACCTTTGGCTCTTGGGCTAAGATTTTATCTGCTGCTTTTCAGTTGATTTCCCATTAATTTTCAGCAAATCACTGTCCCAGTGCATTCACTGCTTCTTACTTGACAAGCATTTGCAAACACACTTTGATTTCTAAGAGAGCATTTATTTAGAACCACTCAATGCTAATATACAAGAGGACACTTCAGCTTCCCCAGAAAATATCTAAATATCTAAACTATTGCTTTAAATATCTGCTATTTGCAGCAATTCATGTTGCCTCTACGCTAATACCCTCCATTTCCTGATGTGATAACTCTCAAATAGAATAAGGGCTTTCAAGCACCTTAGACTTACGGCTACTTGTCCAGTGCTTCTATTCAGATCTAATTTATGCAGTCATACATTGACTATCCTTTCCCAAACGTTATGAGCAGTGGTATGACCATGCTCAACCATGCCGAAGACATGCTTTGAGGCTGGATTGATCCTGATAATTGCAACCCATGTAAAAAGGCAGGAAGAGTGCTCACAGTTTTGGTATCAGAGAACGCAGAAGCTCGTTCTTAACTCAGGGGAAGTCTGACCTAAATAGACCAATGTTTGTACCAGAAGGCACAAGTCTGCAATTGCTGCACAGATCAGCACCACTGAGAATTTCAGTGGAATCAACTGCACATGTAGAGATAGTAAGGTTGAAGCCCCATAATGTCCATTAAAAATGTTCATTAAGTACCACACCAACCACTAAATTACAAAAACATACTTGTCAATTTTGGAATTTTTAAGAGATGATCTCCAAAAAGGAAATTTCCTCTATTATTTGAACTTATTATTATTATCAGACCGTTTCCCCAGGGTTGCATTCATTCTCTAGATAAATAGGAAGCAGCTGTTTGAGAGCAAACCCACTGACTTTGCGTACAGCCTGTACACAGGAAGACACTTGAGACAGATAACATTTAGCCCTTCTTTAACTGTTCTTTTAAGAGCTAAGTGTACCCTGGCAGCATTTGTATGACCTGTACAGGCCACAGGCTTAATCACAAACAAGAGGTAATGGAGCAGATGTTGGTGTTTAATAAGGTTATTTCAAAGTCTCTTATCACATTGATGAAAAGAAGTGATGTGCCTGTTAAGGGATACCTGAGAGTGGAGCCAGATGAACTGGGTGCTAATACAAGGTCTGCCTTGCTCTGAAGAGATGACCTTGATCATGTCCCTTCCTGATGTATGAAATAAATGTCCTTTACAAGATAGACTTCAACACACTGATAATACACACTAGACAAGAATTTGTTGGTGATACCACACATAAAGATAACCTAGATTCAAAATTCACTCCAGAAAAATCAAAACTTCACTGAAAAAAAATAGTAAATAGACAATAATAACTACGTAGGACATGAGTATATTCCATTCAAACTGCTGATGTGAATGTCTGTGACACAGAGTGACTTGCAATTTTCATAAACACCTTCATCTTTTGTTATACTTACAGTAGACTTTATTATTATGAGACAAAACATAGCTTTCACTATGTAGAAAGAGTGACAAGGAAAACTATACCAAATCGCTGAGGACTGAGAAAGTCAAGGCCCCTATGTGGAATAGCATAAACCATTTATCAGCATGTTACCATTAATCATAAGTTATTAATCCATAGATGACACAAGGAAAGTAACTGCTGTAAAGGTTTTATTCTGTACTACACCAATTTGTATCCTCTAAGTGCTTCCATGCATGAAAATACTTAAGCACATGCTTCTATCCATCCCTAAATACTTCCATGCACTTTACTGTAATCATGTTTTTAAGATTATTAATGTCAAAATTACAGCTAATCATGTTAAACAGATCCTTAAATGTCTTGCAGGAGCAGTTTCCCTACTGCAGCTTAAGTAATGAATACAGCAAAGCAAAAGTCCTTAGTACTCATCCATTCTATAGGAAACATGTTCAAATATAACAATAGCTGTTGTCAGTATATCCCTACATTGTTGAGGGTTCCTAATGCTAATAAAGATTGAAGGGTGGTGGGTACTTACACAGCACAGAGGTGAGCACACCTAAGTAACCTTTTGTTGGAAAACATGATACAATTCCACCCAACTGTCATCACAAAGGGGGAAGGCAACCTACATTACCCACAAGACTGCTCTACCTCACTCCCTTAGAGAGAAATGGGGGCATCTAATGAATGTGGTAGCTGAAAAAGGTAGCAATCTGCAGAATGATAACAATGTTCCCTTGGTCTCTAGCTTGGTCTATCAAGTATGGTTTGTTTAATGAGAATGTGACTTAATTTTGGGTAGGAATTTGATGGCACTTGCTACCCATATGTCATGATTTACACCACATTAACACCTCACATGCACCTCCTGCACACCCCCCAAAGAAGCTGTGGACAGTTCATAATCTTCAGTGCCTTCCTGGACTAAGCAATGACCCTAAGTAGTAACAAGGGCCTGGAAGATGGGCTTCCCCAGGTGAGATGTTGCTCCCAGAGAACATGCTCAGTCATTAAAAGAGGTGCCAAATGAGCACCAGAAATGGACCATTCACCTCACATAAGCATGAGGCTACCCCTGTGCAGGAATGTACAACTGTCACATCAACATCTCTGCTGTTATTAAACGTAAAAGTTGCTTTCTTAGGAAAAAGGAGACTGAAGGTGTAACCAGCAGATCTTGTGGAAGCTAACTACTTCCTTAAATGACTGTTCAGTGTGAGCCATGCCATGCTACAACTAAAAGCCAGAGAAATGGTTGCATGAGTTCAAGCAATCTTTAGTCCCAACTGCACCTTTCATTCAAAAATGTCAAAGCACTTACACAGAAAAAGAATAAGACGGAACCTTGCAACTAATATAATCTTTCCCCAGGGCACAATAAGCTATACCAAACCCAATTCAGTTTATAAAACAAGCTTGGCAAAGAGTATAGCACTTGTTTTGAAAGGGAACTACACCAAAATTAAACATGGCAGTAGCAGAATGAGAAAGCAAACACAAGGGTCAAGCCTTTCTAATACCCAGCCAGAAGCCTACATGACAAATAGGGTATTTTTTAGCTATCGATACACAGTACACAACACCCTGGTTCTGCTGTAATACGTCTCTATTCTGAGGAAAACAGTGGAAAGTTCATTTCTAAGGAGAGAAAACAATCAAAGAAAGAAGATTACAGCTCAGTTTAGTCACTCATGCTTCGGGCAATGCAGTCATTCTAAAAGCTGTACCCAGACTGTTTAGTTGTTTAACAGGTAACCCATAGCAAATGTACACATGCAAACACACACATACACCCCCACAAAACAAAAGAGAAACTTTGCAAGGATTTGGATCCGTGGACTTGAAGGTGGTGGGTTTGATAATCACTGTGCAGTGATTAGTATTTGCTAATTGGAGAGACAAGACTCACTGGCTATCCAGGTAACCATGTGTGACCTTAAATCAGAAAGCTGGTCACAACAGTTGTCTTCATGCTAAAGTAAAACTCTGTCACAGGAAGACACTGTAGGAAAATGCAGCAGAAGGACCTTCAATGATGTACCCTCTGGACATGAAATAAAAGCTGCTGTTCAGACACATTTATAAGCATCCTATCATGCATATCATCACTGGCATTCCTCTGAGTGAAGGTAAGCAAGTGTATAGACAGATTAGTATGTATGATAAGCACTGCAATCAATGTTCTATCAAGACCATCCATAAAAGACCCACTTGAGGATAAGCAGATGGACTGTGTCCATCTTGCACAGTTTGTCTGGCTTTTATGAAGACAGTCCTATTCCACTGATGTAAAAGAGAGAGGGGGATAAACCATTTCTATCCAAAGCACCCCCATAAGAGAGAAAGAGACCTGTGGGCCTGTCCAAGTACTAGAAATCTCAAGCTGTGTTTGAGGAGACAGAAGTATCCCAAACCAACTAAAAGCTACCTGTTTGTGTTGGTTCTACACACTTTTGTCTCTATAGTCTCCAAAGCATATCCTAAAATCATTTTAAACTAATAAATCATGGTCACAGCTTAGCAAACAGGGATGTTTAACTTCTCCAGCCAGCTTTTGGGGAAGAGCAGCAGATAAAGTCATTAAAGAAAGTCAGGAATGTGGCTGATGGAGAACCCATCATTTGCTTTGTGATTCCCAATCATTTGCTTGTGATTCTGCAATCAGCTGAAGAGGTGAAAGGTTCACTGGAACAGTACAGACAGAAGCCAGACAGACCAGCCAAGTGTTTGAGTGTGAGAGTTGGAATAATCTGTTCATTTTCAAGTAGAACGAACTTTGGATGTTGAACCTCAGGTTCAAGAGCAGTATCCCAGGAGCAGAGGGGAAGGGAGCTGGTAGGCACAATAAATGCACATACTTGAAATAGAATTCTGGCTTTCTTAAGTACTCATAAAGTGGTTTTGACAGCTACATTTATGTAATTATTCCCTCTGTTCTTGATAACAGAAAAGGAAATACAGTCAAGGAAAAACAGACTTGTGAGAATTTCCTCTTCGATCCCCAGGTCCAGTCTTGCTGATTTTTAATGAAAAGTGCTAGTCAGTATATTCCTTTCCTCTGGTTTTAGTCAGAATTGCTCCCTGATCAGCTGGGATATCATATCTAAGTTGTAAAGACTGCCAGGGACCATCTGCATGGTTAACCCTACTTCACACACAGGAGTCCTCAGAGTTGCCCAGCCTGATGTAGCTGTTCATCTCCAGTTAGCACCCAAGCACAAAAGATAGAAGCATTGACCTACCAGCCCAGTTCCTGGCACTGCCCATTGTAAAATGGCTATGGGCATAGCGCGGCAATGGGAGAAGTGAGAGGTGATGCTGGCTCTTCACAGAGCTCATCATTCAGGTTAGATATAGGGAAGAAGTTCTTTACTGTGAGAGCAGTGAGGCACTGGAACGGGTTGCCCAAAGAAGTGGTAAATGTTCCATCCCTGGCAGTGTTCAAGGCCAGGTTGGACGGGGCTTGGAGCAAGCTGCTCTAGTGTGAGGTGTTCCTGCCTGGGGCAGGGGTTTGGCACTAGGCGATCTTATGGTCCTTTCCAACTCTAACTATTCTATGATTCTATGATCCCATTTAGATGGCAGGGAGGGGTACACAGGTCTTCCTGCTTTCTCTTTGTGTATTGCTCAACACGCTGCATTGTGTCACTAGTGAGTTCACATCGTAAAAGCAGACCAAAGGAGCAGGGGGAGGCCTTTTTTCCTTGCCTTTTTCCCAGCATTTCCGGTAGGAGCCTATACACCTCTCCTCATATCCTGCATTTGGCTGCTTCTGGGACCAAAGGGAAACCTCAAAGCAGATGGGATTTAGCTTACTGACATTCTCTAGAGCTAGCTCAGATTTTATTAAACACAGCTGGAATCCCAGGCTTCTTCAAATGGGTTAGCTCACTTCTTACGTTGCTTCTATGTCTTTAGAAATCCAGCTTTGCAATCAGTTGGAGCCAAAAGACAGAGTGAATTTGTCAGCAGCATCCAAGTCATAAATTTAACAACAAAAAAATGCAACTCTGTAACTGAACTCACACCAATCCTTTCTTATTTACCAATTCTTCACATCCTCAATAGGTCAGCATAGTGCACCCTAGCCTGAGACTGAGTCCATCAGGTAACACAACGGAAGCAAAATACATGCTCAGGTTAGACAGAAGAATGCATAATTGACTACGCCTTACACCAATCGCCTTTCCTGCATTCTTTAAAGCACAGGAGCACCCTGTTATTTCCTCGGGAGTTCAGGGGTCTCTTAACGTCAACATCAGAAGAGTAAACTCAGTTTAAACCTCCTCTCTTGCTTGTAACCACCTGTCCTAGCTCAGATTTAAGATTATCTCCCTTTCAGAGCTAGCAAACAAGACAAACCTTCCACAGCAGAATAATACAAACCATTCCACATAATAAGGTTGTTTGCCAGCTATTTGTATGACAACACAACAACAGAAATTAAGTAAACTGGTTTTGTTCTGAATAAAATTCTTGTATCACCATATTTTTGGAGTATTGTATGACAGTATTGTGCAAATACTCCTTCAAAACTTAATTTACAAAATTGAAGAGAACTGAATTCACAAAAACCAGACATTTCAGGGGTTTTGCACCATCAGTATCAATAATTTAGTACCTGTTTTCAAAACAACCAAGACACAAAAGCCTCTTGTGCTGTAGATCTCTAATGCGTCATCTCCAGAACAGCCTTGATTTAGTTAGAGTGTAGTTAGGTTTCTCTCAACTAAAGCAATTTTTAGGGCAAGCATTTGCATTATGAGAGGGTTTTTCCTACTGTTGTTGTTTTAAACTGCATTTATTCTGGCAAAGGCAGTGCCTCCCACAAGGCTGAATTCTGAAACTGATGCCTGGAGAACAGTGAGAGGACTCGGAACCTCTATACATATCAAATTCCAAATATTTTATTCCTCCTTTAAAAGCTTTTTACAGCCACCATTATGCAATGAGGATCAGCAGTACTCATGTAACAGCCAGTGCTTTAGTGTCCCAAAACACTCATGTCCAAGACTTCTCATTACAGTTAGGAAGTGATTCCATTTTGTAAAGCCAACAAAAGATACTCCGTGTCATGAATTCCAGTCAATTATAGCCAAATGCAGCCCATGTCCTCCTACTGTAGTTTTCCACAACTTCAACATGGTAACTGCTACACAATAAAGTTTATATCTCACTACCAGTTGCTAAATAACAATAAAGTATATACATATATAAAAGCCATTGTGGTGGGGAACTCAGAATTCAGCACATCAAGCATCTTAGGTTTCAACTTGGCGTTTGGCCACAGTGCAGAAGCACTCAGGGACTTTACACATATTTCTCTGATAGTGTTATGACTCTTCTTTTTCTTTCCTTTTGTTTCCTTCTGTCTCTATTACCAGTGTCTGCTCCCAATTTGCTGCGTAATGAAGTGACACAGGGCTTAGGAATATCGCCTGGAACAAACCACCGACCCCATCGCCTACAGTGACGGGGAGCCTCGTGGCTGTGACTTCATGGCACCAGGGACTCACCAGCACAGAGCTACTGCAGCAGCCCTGGCAAGAATCACAAAGCAACCAGACTCTATACGTCCGCCCAGTACTGAGGGGGAAGTGAGTGAGGACACATTTTCCATTCTATAGCCAGAGGCCCATCTTACGGGAAATTTCAGTCAGTAAAAGCAAAATGTTACTGGAATGTTGCCTTCCCGAGCTTGCATTGATATTTTTATTATTATTAAAGTTGGAGAAACAAGTGTGAAAAATTCATCTCTTTCCCAACTGGGCTTGTTCAGAGTCTGCAGATTGTGTGGACTCTGTGAGATGCAAAAGGGTTTCTGTTTGGCAGTGGTACCTGCAGACAAATACCGGTTTTTAATCCACTGCGGGTGTTCCCCCATCTGCCCACCCTAAGGCAAGCCAGAAGGAAAACATTTGGCAATAACAGTGATATTGTCTGCTGAAACAAGCTGTCAAGTAACTTCCTTTGCATTTAGAGTATCCCGTAGGGTAGCTGAATTACCTTAGTTCTCTGTAAGGAGCCACAAACAAACTGCCTGCTCTTTGGATGCTCAGCCCTTACAGGGATACTACTGGAGAATGACACCAACCGTGTTAAAACACTGACTCCTCTTCCTTTAGGTGAGGCTGCAAAGAAAAGGACTCCATGGAGCCAGGAATCTTCTTTCCCCTTTGTGCCACCTCCCTATCCATGCTCCCAGACCTCAGGCGCTCAAGACAGGGCTGCAAGGGGGCTGTTAACCCTTGCTGCATGGACTCTCCTACTAACATAGAGCACCATGCTAACAACATGAGTGCAACATGACTGAATTCAATATGCAGTTTAGGTGGCCTAGCAGGCATTTTTAACCAGTCAAGAGTGTGAGTAAGTATAAGCAACCCTATGTTCTATTTAGAGGAGGTGTCACAGTCCTATAATACTGAAAAACATTAAGGTAAGAAGCCCTTGAGCAGGCAGCCAGTCAGTGACAGTAAGAGAACTAGGGAGAACTGGGGAGAAAGGCCCTGTTTATTCTATGGGTATGGGGCCCTCTGTTATGAGCTAGATATGTTTAAAGACATGTTACAGTTCAGGAAGGACACTACAATATTTGACTCCATTTTCAGCAGCTGGCTCAGACAGCAGAGACATGGACTGGGGGGATCTCAGATGCAGAAGAAAAAGAAGTAGTACGGACAGAATACCAAGCGAAGCCTCAGTAAATCCATTTGCTTCTCCAGGCTAATGGACACTTGAGGAAGTTACTCAGGTATAACACTGGAAGCGACTCTTGACACCTGTACCTGTTCCAACACTGTGGTACAAATGAATAAATTAACCTCAGTAAAAGAGAAAAAAAAGTATTTTACATTTTTTACATCCCATCATAGACAAAATCGAACATCCCAGGAACAAGGGCAGGGAACACACGAAGTGTTCTGAGCTTTCCAATTTCACTCATGTCCTTTCCAGAAACTGGCCGCAAAGGATTCAGTGGGTATAAAAACTATACTGAGGGGACCAACAGACTGTGGATGCCTTTTGTGTTTCTCTTGTGAAAGCAGTCCAGGGAATTAATACTTCTTGCATTGTGTATGAAAACCAAAGCAAAACAAACCACCAGAAACTCTCGTTGACCAAGATGATTAAATCTGCAGGGTTTGCTCGCAGAGGCCTGGGAGTCCCTGAACAGTATTTTCTAGGGTCAGATTCAGCCTCCCTGCACTGTGGCCACCTCACAGCCTGGTACACAGCAGGTATTGCCCTTCTTCATGGACTGGTGGTGGTTCAGGCTTACATACATGTATGTGTGTACTTGATTAGGGTGCACAGAGACCTCTGCTCTCCCCTTTCCCTCGTTGCTTCTAGTCCTTATGTTTCATTAAAGTGCCATGGACTTTGCCAAGGTGAGAATATATGTGATGCACTTACTATGAAGTGGATTTTCTCTCCAGGTTCTGGACTACGTGCTCATCAGTCTTTTCTCAGGGAAGCATTGAAAATGAGCTATCTGTTCCATAATTAACCATTTCAGAGACTGCTGTCTAGACCTGGTCTGAAAATTCCCATTTTCCTACAGAGTCTAATGGCATTGCTCATGTATCACGTCTTTCATTTCATTTTAATTTTTTAACCATGAAATTAAATCTCTTTCCTCATTAAAGAAGAATCTGATAAAAGGCATATCTATTTCAGAGTGAGTTGATATATTTACCACAATGGCACAGGACTGCCTGCCCTCCAGGCTAATATGGATTTAATGTGGGAGCCTACAAAAACTTCAATGTTTTAGCCAGGCAGGAAAAGGTTGAGAGGAAGGAGAGCACTCAAGAGCAAATTCTGCTCTTCAAGGGGTATAAATCCAAAATAGCTTTTTCGGGTTTTGACTGGTGTAAATGACCGTGTCTCCTAGCTGGCAGGTCAGAAGTGTGATGTTCTAGACTGGGGGAGAGGAAAAGGTTAATGTTTCACCACGCTGTAAAAAGCCAATGGTCTCAATAGATTGTATTCCACCTGGAGAAAGAAAGCTGCTAAGAGTTGTTGAATGTGACATCAGAAACACAGTGGTGCAGCCTCCTATAAAATATCAGGAAACACAAGGTGAGACGTGATGACAATGGAGTATGTTTTACCTCAAGAATGTGAATAACGCGATCATTGAAAACACGCCTCAGGGACCCTCCTAACTCGGGGTGTGCAAATCTCAGATTCCTTCACAGGTTAATAGGTCTACTTGGAGAAAACAGCGACGATCTGGACTCTTCTACAAAGCTTTCTCCAAATGCCCCCGTGTCAATTTGCTTTGGAAACCAGGCTGAGCAGAGCCGGAGACCCAGCTCTCCCCAGAGAACTATGGGCATAATTTGAATGGTTTCCTTTGCTCGCTAAATTCAAGCTGCACAGGAAGCTTTGAGGACTTAGTAAAAATGGCTATAATGTATTTAGTTTTACAACTGATGGAAGTTCCTGATCACAGGCCCTTTGTGAAGACAATTACAACAACCAGGCAAACCTAACCATTTCTCCAGACAAGGTGGTTAGAGGATATGAAATGACACCACCTATGCCATGCAAGTCTGAGACAGTGAACACCACCACATTAGAAGGCACTTGGCTCTTACTATGACTTTCCAGTCCTAGATAATCATGAAGGATCATACTGTGATTTAACTGCCTGTCCCTCTCACCAGATCATTACAGGAAAAGTTTACTTTGGAGCAAAGGATTACATCCAGAATGGCAGTATTAAAGAGGGAAGAAAGCCTTAGAAATCAGCTCAGTGTTTCTCTTATCCTCAGGACCACAGCACACTCAGCAGCCCCTGGATCCTTAAGCCCAAGATAATCTTGCTCAGCATGTGCAACCAACACCAGACTGCTGCCAAAATCAGTTGGAGAAACATCCTACCTCATTCATTTTACACTCTTGCAGTCAAAATCCTTTCATTCCTCATTCCTGCAGTGGAAATGACAGGTAGAGGAGGAGACCCTCTGCACATCTGTTGCACCAGCCAGGCACTGTGAAGCCACGTCTCAACCTGAATTTGCGATCCAGGGATAGGCTCAGAAACAGCTTGTAGAGTTGTTTTCCTCCTGCTTTATAAACTACCCGTGTATCACGTACAGCTCTTGCACACAGCCATAGCCTCTTGAGTATCTCTTTTGAAACACATGCAACATGGTTTTGCTACCTAGACAAACTGCAGTTTGACAACTGTGAAAGCAGCTTGTGCCAACAAGATCCAGACCAGATGGCAAAGGGAGCAATGAATGTGAAGGCATAGAAAAGAAAGTTTCCATCGCAACACAGATGTGACTGAAGGTGTGTTTCAGAATCCCAGGGGAGTTTTGAAGCCATCTTTGAGAGCCACAGAGGTTCTGCTACCAGAGCTAGGAGTTTATATGCACATATCTGAGCCAAGGTTAAACTAGTATTATACCACTGGCCTGCAGTACAGACATACCCAAAGGTCCTATATAAATGTCTGGCTCTTCCAAATAGAAAGAGGAAATAAAAGATAAAGATACTTGCCAAATATCCCAAATTCCTAGAAAATTAAGTATTTTCTGAAGTCACTTTTGGCCTGTGCTTCCCCTTTTGCCAGGGCTTTGGGCTGCACCTGAGCCAGATACAAGTGCTCTGTGCGGGTCCCTTCACAGAGCAGGCAGAACTGCTCTGTGCCAATTACACAGCCTTGTCTGAGCTCCCTCAGCAAGACAACGAGGGATTTCCATTCCCATAATCAGTCCTTGTTGGTCGTAGTGACTTCCCTGGAGTTACTGAGCACGTTCAAACAGACTTTAAACACCAAGAAAGGAACACGACAGCTGAACTGGGGACTGCTAATAAGTGTGTATTTATAAAAGCTGTACAAAACTCATCCCTTTGTATCAGCGCAGAATGTAAATAACAAAGTAGCATAACTTCGCTGAGAATCTTTGCAAGTTTTTCCACAGCAAAGACTGGGAAACTCTATTTGACAGTTACTGAGTTCTTTTGAGATCTGTAACATGAACTTCTTCACAGAGGCTTCTAAGTTAGCCCTGCCCTAGAATAACAATGATCTTTGGCTTTGCAGCTGTATGATCTCTGCTGAAAAGGCTACTGTTCATCCACTCTAATGTATTCTTGGGATGCAACTGCACAGCAAAATGTGGGTGCAACTTGTTATATTGCTTTCATCTTATCAATGCAGGCAGAGGTGGCGGTGGGGGATTTGGCTGCAACTGAAGTTAGCTTTGAGAGTCTGCTGGAGACTGTAGGAACATAAAGCGGTATCTCTCTGGTACTAAAGTCTATCATGTATTTTAATAGTCCTCACTACTCATGCCACCCAGTTTGAAGGTTACTTGGAAGTTATGCCCACATGTAGTAGTTAGCTCTTTGTTTTGCTGGCATATGTAAGGACAGTGAATTCTCAACAAGTTCAGTGTGGGCTCCTTTCAAAGCAGCTGGAAGAGCCCAAAAGTTATGGCATAAATGACATCCATAAGCTCTCTAACTACAGAGTCTTCACGGACTTTTAACACACTATAACAGAAACAGTAGGATCATTTAAGAGGCTAATGGTCACCCTTTAATGACTCTAATTCACTGAGGTTTCAAAGGTACTTTATAAACACGGCTTTGGCTCTCAATTACACTATGCAGTCAACATTTATCACAAACCAGTTTCCCACAGTCTTGAACCATCCTCAATTCAGTGTTCCCTTCCAATAATGAAGGGGGATGTAAGAACCTTTTAATTGTTCCTAGACCTTGTGAGCTCCAAAGTAGGAAAAATCCTGGAAGAGTATTGCTCAATGTCATTGACTTCAGCAACAGCAAGAAAAATGATGTCATCAAAGGCATCAAGTCTATTTCTTGGAGATATTTGGAGGCGAAGGCTATGTGGGGGACTGATTTCATTCCAGAGGAATCTCAGCTATAAACAGATTAGCAAATTATTGTGACAGACAGTAAGCCTTTCGTGAGAATGTTTACCACTGAGTTCCACAGGCCAGGACCTGGGCAAGCCCATCATCTTGAAACATAACCAACGAGTAGAGACTTCCAGGAACCACATGCTGCTAAAGAAGGTGCCAGCAAGGCAGGCTGGAAGCTTGAAGATGGCTGTGGAAAAGGTGGTGGGCACAGGGAGGTGGGGATGACATTCTTTCTGGACTCTTGCTGCAAGAATCAAGTTTGGAAGCCAGAGGACAGCAAGCCAAAGAGCAGAACACATCTGGTTTTGCAGAGGTACTAGCCAGAAGAGTCTGATAAAAGAATCTGTGCCTACACATCAGGTCCCTAAGTTCAGAACTGTGCAAGTGAAGATACTTGGTTTGAGCTTTATCTACTTCAGGTTATTGTGGCAGTTTCTTTTCCTTCAGTAAGATAATCAAGATAATCAAGATAATATTAGAGTAGCAGAGGGAAGGATGGAAATACGTAGTCTCATAAAGGAGAAATCATTCCATGATACACACCTTATTCTTCTCAATGCAGCAAAACACAATAAAATCCTTTCTGGAACAAAGTAGAGATACGATTGAAAGTTGAACCTGACAAACAATGAACCGTACATCAGTACTATTCTTTGCCTTTCCAGATTTCTTTATCTGAAACCCACATTGCATTTTGTACAGTGAGAGACAGAAAACAAAATAAACACTAGATAACACAGAGAAGGTTACATATAGTGTCTGTGACAGAGCTAGAAGCAGCTAGAACTCCTTGCACCCAGGAGGATGTCTCATCCAAATCAAATCCCTTGTCACTTTGCTAGTCTGCAATGGAATTCATGGCTCCTGGGCAAGGCAGAAGTAGAAGGAATCTTTCTTTGGAATGGACATATCTGGGAAAAAACTGTTTCAGCTTTTCAAAATGGAAAAACCCAACAACCTTCCCCAGCCTTTAAGTTAAAGGATACTTTTTCCTTATGACTCATGATAACTGTCAGACCATGAACTTGCAGACACTTACACATTCAGCTGACTACAACCCACATCACAAACTCCATTTCATTAGCGACATACTGGCTCACTGGGACCCCAAGCACAAGGCAGAATGAAGCATATGGGTTATTAGAGCCAGCAGGGAACAAACTCATCACTGAAACCAAACCTCTGTCCTCAAAAAACCAAAACACTTCCTTTGATGTTTCAGTATTAATATCAACACAGGAGTAATTCTCATCTTGAAATGGACATCTACACCTCTGCAGAGCTATTCACCTACCTGTCTAGAGCTTCAGAAAGACAGCTAAGATCTGGCAAAGAACAGATCCTTACATAAATTTCACTGGCCCCAGTTCTGCCCTTGTGAGCCTCAGTCATGTTTGCTCTTTTCATTCTTATTAATGCGGAGTAACCATGCATTCCCTACCAATGATGGTTATGTTCATAAATATTTACAACAACTGACTAAATGAAATCATACTTTGTTCCATCCACCCATCCACACTTAAGTCAGAGAGCCCAAACTATTACCCTGCCAAATACAGAGAACTTCATGAAATATAAAGCAACACAGTTCAGCTTGGCTTAGATAGAGTTCAGCCAATTTCCATCAGCTGAAGATCTCATTTTGTATATAGTCTGTGCTCAGAACCTTGTAACACTGCGTATTTCCTTGGTATACTGTGAGATATCCAGACTACCTGTTTTGTCTGCTCCAGTTGCGGTGGTGTCCTCGTTTCTCATGGTTTACTTGAGAAGTCCTTCCTGAACTTCAGTCTTCTCACACATAGCCCTGCACACCATCCTCACACTGCTCCCCAGCAGCCCTTAGCCTCACTGTGCTTTTTGTCTTGTTTAGGATTGATCCAACCCTCTGATCTCACGCCAAAGGATGGGAGAAGGCTCTTTGGGCCGGTCATGCCCAGTGCATGTCAAATTCAACCCCAGTTATGGAGTGTAATGAGTTTCAGCTGCCTGTCAGCTCTTTATTCGCTACGTTCGCATGAACTGAGTAGATTGGGGCTTTCTCCAAATGCACAGTTCAAGTACAGAGCACCACAAGTACTGGATTTAGCTTTCTGGCCCTGGGCTTTGTTTTTTTTCACAGTTGATTAACAGACTGAAGCAAACGTTGGGATGGGAAGAGGAAGGCTCTAAATCCACTCTCATTTCATCTTCCTCACAGCAAAAAAAAATCAGGCCTTAAAGGCAAACACTGATTCAACTGCATAGCAGCAGACCAGTTTGCTTTCTTACCATACCTATTCAGAGGCCATAAGGCTCTACTCTTCTCAGCTTGGTCCTGTATTTCTAATTACTAGTAAAACCGGATTGTCTTCTTTTGAACACAACTATTTGACATAAGTAGACCCATGTCATTCCAACAGCTCTGCAGTGTGTTCACTAGAAATACTAGTTGCTTCTTTGCATTCCTGCACACTGGATACTGAAATTGCCTTTTAATGAAGGTTTGGGCTTCCTGCATTTCACCCCATTGATTCTGAATGTAAATAAAGTTACAACTTGCTGGATGCCAGTTTAAAGTGTGCCCCAATGTTCTGTTCGAGGGGGAAAGAAATCAAGAAAAGTCCAGAGGTCTTGGAAAGCTCAAGAGAAATCCACTGCTGGAATTCACTGATTCAAATATGCCTGTTTACTGCTTGTTTGAAAGAGGGAAGTTTCACTCCTTTTCATGTGGATACATTCCTTGCCTTATCTTGTCTTATTCTTCGTTATTCCCTGTAGTGATAACACATCTTCAAAGGATTTAGATGGAAAGTCTTCCAGAAGAAAGCATGATACTTTTTCCATATACAGATTTTAAACGTTTCAGTTTCACTTTTGGTTCTTGCTTCTCCTTGTTATAGGATATTAAATATGATCATAATGATGAAGGGACACAGACTTGTAATAAATGGCCTGATTACCCCCAAGACATAGACAAATCACTGAATTTTCTTTGCCTGCATTTCCTCAGCAGTGATACCTACAAGTCCTTGATTTCTTCCAACCTTCCAGGTCCTTTGCACATGACAGATTAAAGCAGGGTAATAGTAAGACAAATACTGAGTAAAACCAATACAATTGAGGACAAAATAAGACCAAGGCTGTTCAGTACATTAGCTCTATCCCGATTATTATGTATAAAGGCTCTAATCAGAATTAAGTGCAGCGTCAAAAAACATCAACTACAGAAAACCAAATTTTCCACAAACCTGGGGTTTAGTGACATTCACATACACTATCAAAGGCAGGATACAAGTGACTGCACATGCGATTCCAGTATATCCCTATTATTGGTATGTTGGGAAAGCTCCTCAGGGTCCAGCTACTGTTAAAAGTATTTCTGAAGCATGCAGAGAGAGATTGTAAAGGAAAGGAGGAGGAGGAGGAGGGAGCAAACGAACTGGCCTATCACAGCTTCTCCATCACTTTCTTGTCCCTATTTGGAGGGAACGGGAGCTTTCCAAATATCTGCATCCAGGGGAGGCTGTAGGTCTGAAATCTTCTATGTCAGGGATCTGCGCTCTCACCCACCGCCCTGCCAGGCACAGGCTCTGCCTGGAGGAACCGAGTTGTCGTAGGACCTGCTGAGCTGATTATTTGCAGTGCAGTGTTTTTAAAGTGCCGTGAGGAAACCCAGGGGATATTAAGCAGAGCCGTTCCTTCCCTGTCAAAACGTGTAAACATGAACAAATATGGGGTCTGTCTGGAGAACATCAAAGTCAAGTAACACTTAGCCCGGTGCAACACCCCATAGCTGTGGGGGGACTAAAGTGTGAAAGAGTTCTTGTTTTACATAGCTGGTGTGTGACGTCATGCAGGCCAGCGTTAGAGCATGTGTTGGCTGTGTTTCCACACCAGGAACCTGAGTCTTCCTCCTTGTAGCTGCCTGGAGCCAGATTGTTTCAACCTTTTGTTTGCTTTAAAGTGTCTTTCTGTCCTGCTTGTCTTGAAGCATCACACACCCTGCATGCCAGATGCTGCTGATCGAGCACTGCTCACTGGATGCATATTCTGGCCTCATGGAAAATGAGGGAATCATTTCTTTCATGTCACAGTTTGGTACTGTACACAGCACAGAGACAAATGAAGTGGACACACAATTCTCCCAAGCTGTGTGGTTATCCACACAGAAACATCTGCTCTCAGGCACAGACACTCCAGCTTCCAAACACAGACTTAGTCTTTTCATGTCTCAGAGCCTGACTGTGAATGCAGAGACAGACATGAAACTCCGAGGCAGATCTTAATCTTTCCTTAGGTGAATTAGATTGAGAAATCATGTGTTTATGGGTTGTTTATATGTGGGAGATCTACAAGAAAAACCTCTGCTTGGATTTATACTTTATAAGGGTATGACATCCTATAGTCTAAGTATGCTGCAAATGTATTTGCATTCAGGGCCAGAGCTCTGCTCTGATACAGCACAGTTGATTTTGGTGAAGTCATGCTGAGTAACAAGCTGGCCTTCTCTCATTAGTTCATCATTTTGATTTGCCCTTGCTATTTTAAAAGCCCTGCCTGGGGTTTCCCATAGCAGATATGACCTCCGGGCTGCCTTTTCTCTGTGATGACACAATAATCTGTCTGCAAAGCCTTGAGAAAATTTATAAGAACATTATACGCCATTCTTGATCAGATCTTGATTCTGAGTCAAAACAGTTGGCTCTGGGATTCAGCTGCAAAAGTCAGCTACAACGGAAGATATACAGTTGTCCTATTATAACAGAAAACCTGAATCCACGCACCACATCTTTCCTCCAGATGGGGAACTCCTTGTCTACAAAGCTCTCTTTAAAGGGCTGAGTAGCAGTTACTTTATAAGAGGAAGGAGAAACTGCTTTGCTTTAATCCTCTTTAAAAACAAGTTGCTTGGGTTTTTCCCCACAGCGATGGTGGCTGCCGCATCTAGCAGGTATAGATGGAAATCAGCAATATTAATTCCCTGCAGAAGTCCAGACCCCTCTGACAGAAGGCTCAAGCTCTCTGCAGATCCCAGAGGTCCTCAATGGGCAGGATGGACAGAGGAATCACTTTAGCAAATTCTTCTTCAAAGCCCTGTTAGAAGAAGCGGGTCTCCTCCCACCTCATCCCAGCAATGGGATAAAGCGTGTGTTTCCTTTATCACTTACTCCTCTGCAAATGAAGGACGTCTTCATCAGCACAGAGATGAAGGCTGCTCTTGCACCTTTTGTGTATCTTTCACTGGAGAAGTTACACCGCCAGAATAAACTCACTGAGAGACAACTCATGATCTGTAACTGTGCATGTACAAAGCCACTTGTTTACCTAACTGCAGCACTTTCTTCCGCATCCATTTTCAATGGTCCCCTCCATAGGATGCGTATTGTCACATAGTTGGTGTCACAGAGTCACCATTGACAAGTGAATGGGATCCACATGTGAAAACAACTTTCTTAAATGAAAGAGCTGTTGGGGAAAAGCTGATGTATTCAGTAGGGTTCTCACTCTAGGAGAATGCATCTGAACACAGTGCAATTGAGGAATGGGGCAAAAATACCTTTCATCTCTTGAACAGTACCTGAACCTTCAGATGAACCTATAATCAAACACGGCTGCTCAGCTGGGTCTATACCAGTATAGTTCACTGCAAGGAAGATCTCTTGTATCATCACAGTGACATACGTGTGCTGTGGAAAGAAGTGGTTTCTCAGTTGCATCTCTGTTTTCACTAACACAGGGGGAAAAGGGATGTTTGGAAGTAAGCTACCACCCATCTTGAGCAAAGGAAGAGATAGAGCCACTGTCCTTGAGAAAGAAAAAGTTCACAAAAACTGCAGTGAACTACTTCTTTGCTTTTACTCTCCTATAGAAAAGCCTGTGCTTTACTAACAGTTTATATACAAGGTCTCATGCAAGCAAATTACCTGTCTCCTCCACCTGCAACCCATGCTGGCAGGACACAAGCCAGCAAATCTGCAGCTATGACAGCTCAGCACTAAACCCAAGCTGACACATCCTTCTTGGCACCACCTGGGGTTTCAGTGCTGTTTTAACACTGTTCTTTAACCACAGGTGGTGCACATCTGCCAGCTTAGAGCTGCTGCTGTACAAGTACGTGACTGTCTGCTCCTGTCTGCATAGCCATTATGAGGCTTACCTTGTCCAATTGGGAAGCAGATGAGCTGAAATTGAATGAAGGCACTCAGGAGAATGTCTGACTGAACTTTAATGGCAATAGTTATCCCCTGATACACAAGTCTTGAGCTAGTTTGTTTTCTGCTCTGCTCCAGCAACAAGGCAGTGACAAATTCCCTTTTCCCTGTGCTGGCTCTGCAGCTGTAGGCAAGGGCCCACTGCAAAACTGCTTTCAGTAAATCCTTCTGAAGGCATCAAGCCCAAACTACACTAAACTTTGCTTACTTTTTCTTTTTGCTCTACACAGCAAATTCCACCCCCCCTACAGATCCATGACCTAATTCAGTCTCAAAGGATCCAGCAGGAGCACACAGAGGAAAACCAATGAACACTGTGGAATTATGGCACTGTATCTTTCACGCAGCACTTAAGCCATTTCATCCTGGATATGTTTTTGTTGCATCCGACAGCTCTCTGCATGTGATTTGTGGCACGAGGCAATGACATAGGGCATGATTGTTGCAAATGTTGTAACAACAACTTAACAAATTCCTGTTAAGAGGGATCAAGGCAACATGACATTTGCAGAGAGAAGGATTAAGTTGCTTTTGTGTGATGCTCCAGAAGGCTTAGGAGCTCTTGACAATTGTTTGGAAGGGAGTGACTTTTCTTTCCTCCCTAGGAACAGATTCTTAAGGAATGAAGCGTGTTATCTACTTGTACAAAAACCAGGCAGGCAGACATGCTGCTGACACTATGGAATTCACGAGGAAGAAGGAGGCAGTAATGGCAAGCAGATGCAAACATTTTATGAATCAGGAGGCTGATCCAGACCAGGCAAATGGGTACATTTGGCTGGAAAGGCAGTGGGAACATCTCCCAAAAAACACTCGATTTGACTTCATGTCTGTTGATGGAACTCATGAAATCTTTCATGGTTTAAAAATACCTGTGGTAAAGGTATTAAATAGAGGACATTCAGGTTAGATATGAGGAAGAAGTTCTTTACTGCGAAGGTGCTGAGTGTTCAAAGCCAGACTGAACAGTCTTGGGCGACATGTTCTAGTGTAAGGCATCCCTGCCCATGGCAGGGGGTTGGAACTGGATGATCTTAAGGTCCTTTCCCACCCAAAGCATTCTATGATTCTATGAATGTCTGGGCCTTCAGATTTCATGGAGAGGACTATGCTGGATATTGGGACACAACGCTCATTCTCTGAACCCTCCTTCTATTAAAAAACTATCAAATTAGACATTTTCAGCTTAGTGAGTAGCACACAGAATAATAGAATGGTTTGGGTTGGAAGGGACCTTAAGATCATCCATTTCCAACCCCTCTGTCATGGGCAGGGACACCTCAACACTAGACCATGTCACTCAAGGCTCTGTCCAACCTGGTCTTGAACACTGCCAGGGATGGAGCATTCACAGCTTCCTTGGACAACCTGTTATTGCTTTCTCCAAAGATATGAGACATGGGAAAACTAAGGTCTAGATACTTTGAAATGGGATGTTGACAGAAGTTTGGCATCTCAAACAGCTTCAAAAGCTTTTCTTTGTTGTTCTTGACACTTTTCCCAGTGAAGCTCCCTTGATATCTAAAGCGCTGTTTCTTCATTTCACAGAACAGCTGATATAACTCACGTACTGGGAAGGGCTCTCCACAACCATGGACCGCTTTGCCACTGAAGGGGAACAATCTGTCTAAAGCCAGTTCACAGAAAATAAGCAGTGGCCAGGTTGACACAGCAAGGGCGTGCATAGTTTATGCATTTTATAAATTAAATTATAATTGAAGTAAATTCATACATTCAAAATAAAAAAGCTGGACAATTTTATCAACCAAAATAGAATCACTTCTACTTAAAGAGGCAGCAGGTCATGAGATCACTGGCACACATAATCCCTCTGTATTCCATGCAAAATGCACCAGTGTAAGCTGTTGAAAGAAAATGCACATCAGAGTAAGCATAATGGAGGATAATCTTCCATCCTGGGTCTTTTTTTTGCTGATCTGGCTGATAAATAGTAACACTGCTGAGGTTGTAACTACCAACTGCAATGATGTCCCACAGCCTCAGCCTCGGAAGTCATGTCTTGGTGTCACTTCCCCAGCATGTTAGTGGAAGATTGTAGAGGAAAATTCTTACCTTTCAAGTAACAGGCTTTATACTAACAACCTCTAAAGAAAAAACACTAAGAAATAACACTAAGCTGATAGAAAATAGGTGTGTCAAATTGGGCCAGTATGTCCTGAATTTTCCACATCCTTCCACCTTTTTCCATCTGACTCTCCACTTTAAACCTGAAAGTTCTTCCAAGAGATCAGTGTAAATCAGGCATACTTTCATAGACTAGATTGTTTTGGAAGGGACCTTAAAGCTCCTCCAGCTCCAACCCCTGCCACAGGCAGGGACACCTTCCACTAGAGCAGCTTGCTCCAAGCCCCTGTGTCCAACCTGGCCTTGAACACTGCCAGGGATGGGGCAGCCACAGCTTCTCTGGGCACCCTGTACCAATGCCTCACCATCCCCATAGTGAAGAACTTAACTATACTTTATGTAAAGATTAATACAGTCCTGCAATAATAAGAATAAAACCAATACAGCAGTAAAGGCTTTAACTATCAGGACAATCAATTCCCTAGGAGGTTTGAAGCAAGCAAATGAAAGGTGTCAGAGCTTTCAGAGCCAAAACACACCGATCGATTGTAAGGCAGAGAGCAGCACTGTGATACTTAATGAACCCAGCTACAAACTTCAGCCAGATTATCTCACCTGATAAATTTAATGATTTCTGAACTCACAAATCCTGGTTTATGTACAATTTCTCTACTAAGATGGTTGTATAGATCACTGAAACAACACAAAGGTTTCTATAGAAATTACGTGGCGTAGCACTGAAATAACTATGCAGCCTTACGGAGTTCATTTCCATTCTTAAAGTTCAGCTCGTATTTAATAGAGCACTGTAAGTACCATGAAACAGTTTGAACCCCCTGGAAAAGACCTTTCTGGTGAGCTGTTTTTCTCCCTGCAAAGCAAGGAACCTTGTGAGAAAGCACGTCCAAGAGGGCTGTGCCAGACCACCTACCGACCTGTTTAACACATGCCAGGAGCTGCAGGATGCCAAGTGGGCCAGTGGGTTTTTCTCCCCGGATGAACTGCTGTGTCCCGGCAAGGGCAACAAGTTCAGCCACAAGACAAAGAACCATTTCATTTCTCCTGCTTTCCTGTTCCACTTTTGTGTCTGCCTGGGAGCCTCTGTTGTTAAAAGCAAATGATTAGTTGTGCACTGGGGAGCTGTCAGTCTTATTTTCTTTAACCAGTGGATATTTCTCAACTCAGTTGCTAAGCATTACAAGATATTTAGCTTTTTTTCTTGAAATTTTATGTTCCTAAATGCATAGTTTGGGCTGGGTTTGGTTGTTTTTTGGTTTTTCGTGGGGCTTGGTTTGGGGTTTTTTCAAGCTCCTTTAGCAGAACTTGTACTTGACAAAGCACTTGAAAAGCCAGCGAGCCCTTGTAATGTGTTAATAAGAAACCTACAGCCAAATCCAGATCCCTCACCACAGTATAACCCAAAATAATTCTTTTCACTTCTGTAGACGAGTAGCAAAACCCGGTACCATAGCGCAATTAGAGTAACAGTGGTGCTGCTGCAGTGTGTGTGCTGGGCAGCTTACACCAGCAAGGGGCTCTTTTAGCACTGAAGGTACCATCAAAAGGTGGGCTGCTGCACAGGGCCTCTCCCTGTGGTACAGGTGGGCACAAGCTGCATCCCTTCCAATCCAAACCATTCTATGGCTCTACACAAACTGCTTAATACCAAACGTCTGTGTGCTGCTAAAAGCAAATCAACACTTAGGTCAGCCACATTTACCTTTTTGTCCCCTATGGTCTGGCATAAGGGAGCTTCAAGCAGACTCAAGGTCCGAGTACGTGTGTTTACTACCCACTCCTTTGAATCTGGCTTACTTCGTTAGCTACAAGCTCTTCAGGATAGAAGCAGATGCTTCTTGTACACATGAGCTGTGTCAGGAAGTGCCACTGGAATTCATCATCACTGTGGGTAACAGCTTGTCACTTTAGCCCTAAGCCATGAGTGGTAAAGTACAACCAAAACCACAGCAGTGAAGTTTTCTGCCTACAGAAATCAATGAGAATCTTGTCCTTGACTTCACTGGAGCCAGGCTTTATCCAATGTACTTGTACTTTAGGTTTCCCATGGTGAATAAATAGAAACAAATAACTGTCCTGGCACCAGTGTTATGAGTCAGACAATCAAGTATGTGCAGTATGCTTTTCTTCAGGAGAATCAGGCTTTTAGGGTACTGGTGTCTAGGTGTACAACCATGTGAAACTGTTAAGCTAGGCAACATGACTTCTTTAGCAGGAGCAACAACCTCCTGCATGTTTACTTTTGTAGACAGGAAGCCAATAGGGCTATCAATCTCAATGCTATTTTGCAGATACCAAGTTGCTCTGGGAAGCATACAGGGCTGTTTGGAATGCCGGGGAAAGAGGGCTATGAAAAGAATATTGCCAAAGCTGGGACAGCCCTTCTCAAAGGCCATGATGTAAACACAACTCTCGATGAAATGAGGTTTTGCTATTTTATTACCCAAAGCAGCATTTTGTCCCAGGTGAGCATTCCTCCCCGTATCCCAGCTGAAAGACTCTGTGCTTTGGAGGTACTTACACCAGCACGCTGAAAAGAGTAAAAGGTATTTTCACAAGTTTTGTTACTAATTGTCAGCATTTGTATCCATGTGTTTGTCACTTAAGAAGTACCATTCACATCCATTAACCCCGAGTTGTTTGATGCTATGGTGTAATTTTCTATTAGGACCTTCTGACTGGATAAAGAAATAATTCAAAGGTTAAGTGAGACTGGTATTAAAAAAATAGCTCTTAAAATCTTTTATGGTGCTCCTTTTGTTGTTTGCTCTGTCCTTTATCTGTTAAAATGTTGAGAAATTGCGGCTTTCCCACAGGTATAAACATCTATATTTTTCTTTTTTAAAGCACAGCGTGCTTTCTGTCTGTATATACCTGCGCATATGTACCAACCATCCCACCTTTGGGTATCCAAAGTCACTGGTTATTTTGGAAAGAAACCTGGAGTGAAAAATCATAATCAACATGCAGAGCCAGCACATACCCAGGATCTTAAAACCCCAACCGTTCTTCTGCTAATTGCCTTTTATAGCTCGTATCTTCTCACGTTCAAGATAACACCCATCTGCTTTGCAAGATGAAAGAGATCCCATAAAAATGGTTATATCAACATCCAACAGTTCTAATAGCAGGTTTTTTTCCTCCTGTCTCTGCTTTTGGGGTTTGTTTGGGTTTAATAAATGACACACTGAAGGTCTAGCTCCTTACAAAATGACAGGTCTGCGGCACACAGTCCATTTTGTTGTGTCTCTGAAGATCACCAGTCGTGGAGCCCCAAGGGTCATTACAGCACTGCACGCATGTGTGCATCACACTCAGCTCAGCTCACACACACCAAGAGGAGGGTCTGGTCCCAGCTTACACCAGGTGCCACCAGGAAATCCCCTGCTCTCCATATGAAGCAACACGATGTGCTGCTCTAAGAGCCCTTAAGGGATATGATCCCTGAGCTTTTCCTTCTTTGGGTCATTCCCCTCTCCTCCTCCTTTCTCCCCTTCTCTGCAGGGAAGTTAGGTCTGTGGTGCACAGACTTTCCATGTCTGCAGTTCCTCATATTCTCTTGTTGCAGTTTCTTAGGAGCATTCCTGAACTCTGAACTCGTTGATTCTTCCAGATTGGAGCAGGGCAGCCAATCCAAGTGTTCCCCCCTTGATGTGGACAGAGAGAGTTCAGCTGGTTTGCATGTGGAGCCTGAACTCCAGAGAATGGCTGAAGCTAGAAGCAGCTGCTGATGCTTTCACAACAGGATGCTAACTGCACATCTTCATGTAAAGACATCATCACTTAAAACTCTCTGCTAACAATACCAACAGCTGCTTTTCTGGCTTGGTTGATGCAGATACGACAGAGTGAGATATACGGATGCCTGTGCCCTTTTCCTTCCTTCAGACTCCTTTTAATATCCATTTAATTATGTTTACTGTTTTTCTCTTTAATCCAAATGACGATTTCAAGCAGCTCAGTCAGTGACATGCCTCACTTTTCAAACATAAAGATACATAAACACACAATTAGGAAGACGCTCCCTGACCAGCTTGAGGGCTAAACATCCACTGAACAATGTGGCTGCCAGGACATCCCAGGGACAAGCCATAAGCTGCAGCTCAGGATTCATTTTAGATATGTTGACATAGTATCCAGCAGAAAGAAGGAGTTTGTTCTACCTATATTAAACAAGCGAAGTTCAGATTGGATATAAGGAAGAAGTTCTTTAGCATGAGGGTGGTGAGGCGCTGGCACAGGGTGTCCAAGGAAGCTGTGAATGCTCCATCCCCGGCAGTTTTCAAGGCTAGGTTAGACAGAGCCTTGGGCAACATGGTCAAGTATTGAGGTGTCCCTGCCCATGGCAGGGGGTTTGGAACTGGATCTCTTAGGTCCTTTCCAATCCTAACTATTCTATGCTGTTCAGGTGCAGGCAGCCACAAGCCCCTTTGAACCTAGTGCAGCAGAGCTTTTGCAGATACATACTTTTGCCCTAACCAAAGAGCTTTACAGAGATGCGGCAAGTATTAGATCAGGCACAAATCATAGTCTGCTTCTTTTGGTTACAATACATAGTCATGTGTCTTTTGGTCAGTTTGGTGCTACAATAAACAAGCTCATGTTTCCCCCAAAAAAGACCATGTAGGCATAATCTTAAATACTCTCCAAAACTGCAACCCAGCTCCTAATTTTCCTTAGGTTCTCTCAATAATTTCCAGGTTACTATTGTTTGTTTTGAAATCACTATGGTGATTACCCAGTCAGGTATCTGATTCAGATGATTTATTCTAAAATGATTAGCCTAAGGTAACATGATATTCCCATCTAGAATCAGTAAGTGTAAATTGTGCTTACCCAACTTCCAGCTGCACTGTACCTTCTCACAGACCTCTCAGGGAGGTGCAGCAGCTGTCAAAGCCATGGGCAGAGGTGGCTGCTCTGATGGAGATGCTGATGCAGAGGCATTGGTGCTTCCTGAAAAGATACTGGTTAAATGTTAGGAGACTACAGAAACTTCCCCTCCTCAAAACAGCAGGAGAAAACAAGATAGAAAACCTGTGAGGCGAGATAAAGACAGGGAGATTGCTTCCCAACTACAGACATAGGCAAAACAGCCTTTTGAAAAAAGTTATTTAAGATACTGTCAATTAAAATAGGTTTAGAAAGCAAGAAATAAATTAAAACACCTTATCCCCCCCATCATCCCTTCTTTACAGGCTCAGTTTCACTCCTTAGCCCTGCCTCTGTCCCAGCCATGCAGGGAGACAGGGAACAGAGGGTGATGGTCAGTCCATAATGACTCCCTCTGGCATTATTCCTTCCCTATGCTTTTCACTTGTTTCAGTGTGGTGGGGCCAAAGTTTCTATCAGGCTGCATCCCCCTGCTCCAGCACAGGGTCCTCTCCTTAGGCTGCAGGGAAATACCAGCTCCTCCTTCAATGAGCTGGGTGTTCACAGGGCTGCTTCCTCGCACTTTTCCCCTCATCCTCACTGCGGTGCGGTGATTTGCCTCTTTTGAAAGCACTTTTCACAGAGGCACGGTCAGTGCACTCTTATGCCTGGCTGCGCCCTGAGGGAGGTGCCTGGAGCTGGCCTGGGGCAGCCTCCCCACCACCACAACCAGGAGACTTCGTGCAAAAAAATTTTCCCCTTTCCTTTTAAACAGATGAGTCTCTGCCTCTGAAGCACAACCCTTCTGTATGAATGGGAATCATAGAATCCCAGGCTGGTTTGTGTTGGAAGGGACCTTAAAGCTCCTCCAGCTCCAACCCCTGCCACAGGCAGGGACAACTTCCACTAGAGCAGCTTGCTCCAAGCCCCTGTGTCCAACCTGGCCTTGAACACTGCCAGGGATGGGGCAGCCACAGCTTCTCTGGGCACCCTGTGCCAGCGCCTCAGCACCCTCACAGGGAAGAGCTTCTGCCTTAGATTTAACGTAAATCTCCCCTGTATAAGTTTGAACCCTCGTTCAGTTGGTAGGACAACATCCACACTGCAGATCAGACACCCTAGCAGCACATCCAAAGTCTGATCTAGATTTCAGCTGAATCTGGCTTTGGCTAAAGTCAGTAGCCAGTGGCCTCTATTCCACTGAAACACCAACTCCTTGCTCTGATACAATGGAAATCGGAACGTTTCAATTCCTGCAAGAAACCTTACAACATCACATCCGGAATGGTGATGAATAACACAGCATTCATCTTCCACACGGAGCAAGCCGTGGTGTTGCCAGCTCTCACCCCAGCAGCCGGTGAGTCAGCAGACGGGACTCTCTTAGCTCCCGTTCCAGCAGCACAGGCTAACACAAGTTAGACTACTATTTAAGGTCATTCCTAGCTGCTGCGTGGCCCTCGGCCAAATCATACTCGCAGGGCTTTAACCAGCTCCTCCTCTAAAATGATGTCCTCAAACGTGGTATGCAGCCACTTCCTCTGCATGTCCCTGATGCTCCAGCCTGGGATGGCTTCCTCCTCCCCTGCCACCTCTGCATGGCACTCCTGGGGCAATACAGGACATCTTTCCCCCAGAAACACAGCTGGAGATTCACTTTCTGGACCATGAAGCCAAGGAAATCACTCACAAATGCAGCTGGGGCTCCAGTCAGATCGTAAATGGGGAGCTTTGGGCCTTGATACGAGGTTTCATTTAGCATTTAAACAATTGTTTTTGTGTGACTGTACATCCAGTAACAAGTTTGTGACACCTGGTTTTCAGAATAGTGCAATCTCTTGTGCCTCCATAAATCACACAGGCTCTCTGAGTAATCCTGCCTGGGCGAACATACAAGCTCTGACCCAGGGATACTGCCCAGATGCAGAGGATGGAGGTTTTCCCTGAAGGTTAGATAGGAATACCTCACTTCATTGTAATGAAGCAGAACTGAAGACATAGGGAGACCTTTTTCACCCGTCTTTTACAAGGGCAGAGGTAGATGGAATTTTAACATCAACCTTGGTTACATGTTTGTTGCTTGTAATTGTTATCAGTCCAGTGACATTCCAATTGTTAACAAAAATATTACAGTGAAGAAAACCAACCCCAAACCACAACAACAACAACTTGAAATACTTAAACACGACTATAGGAACAGTGGAAAACTTGAGCTAAGGCATTAGGAGCATAGCATTCAGCTTTTCTTAACCTTCATTTATTACTCTTCTCCTATATATAGAGGCTCAACTCCAGAAATGAAGGGGTTAGAGATTAAGGTACTACCTAAGGATGGGTATTCAACATTTTCTCCCCCACCAGAAATCCTGTGTGATTTTAGGTGATGCACAGTCTTTCCGTGCCACTCTTCCTCACCCAGAAAACCCCAGCATCAATCCTACCTTACACCAGTGTCGCAAAGCAAAATACTTTCAAGGTTAGATGTTCGTTTAGGATCAAACCCAGTGGGACTTATACCTCGATTTCAGAGCAAGGAAAGCAGGCAAACTTCTGAGCAAGCTGAAAAATATCACTTTAAATCCCACTTCTGTCTCATTTATTATTTTTCAATTCCATTTATGTCAACACTTCATTTGCCCCTAATCTATTCATGTCTCTAGCTGCAGCTGATGTGAGAACCTTCACAGTTACAGCAAGAATCTCAAAGAACTAGGTAAATAAGGACAGGTTCTTGATCCTATGCCCAACCATTTGGGATCACTGAGAAATTCAAACACTTCATTAATTATTACAGTAACAAAGGAGGTCCCAATGTTTGGCAAGAAGAAGCCAGTATGTTGAACAGCAGATGATATTCAAAATTACTTGGAGAGAGGTGGAGTCTGAAGAAAATCCAGTGTTTGAATCTGGACTGAAAAGAGATGCTTATCTCCAGAGTGGTCTCCTAGAGAGCACCAATGTAGGTGAATCCCATCTCACACAAACCTCAGACAACAACAGGTAGTGCCAGCCTCTCCCAGTCAAAGTCAACAACCCAAGTCATTTGGGGTGAATGAGGCTTAAGACGAAGACCCAGCTTTGTTGGATTTGGAGCAAGGATGGCAGCCCTGGAATCAAAGCTCCCACAGCAGTCACTAATTACCAGCTGGCAGTCTCTCAGCTTCTCCTCATGGACTTGCTCTGCTTTGTGTCACTAGCTAAATATTTCTTGGAGCAAGGACAGGAAGCAGTTCCCGTATTTGTATCATGTTCCATGTCAAGTGAAGCATTTGGAATGGGAGGTCAACAGACGAGCTGCTAGAGAGGACTATCCAAATCTTTAAGCCAGACAGAAGAATTTACAGAGAGCTATTGGGTAGAACAGGGAACACTTTCACCTGAAGTTTTTCCCCAGCAGGTAAAGCACTCTAAGTCCAGCTGCTGAATCAGATAGAGAAGCTGTGAAGCAGATACTTAGCTGTGAAAGAGCTGCCAGCTTTGTTGGTGTTGTCACAGATCAACACAAATTTAGTCACTATTGATTTTAGGAGAAGAAAGAGTCAGAGATTTGGGGTACATCAGGGCAAGCAGGAAGCTGAGTAAGAGCATTGAGAATAACTGCAGGACCTATGCAGTAGATTTACACGCCGAGAGGGACAGCAGGGTCACCAGGGTCCTATGGCCATCCTTTCTCTCCTGCCTGCAAATATGAGATCAAGATCTCTTGGATATGCAAAGTCAGCTTTCTCAAGATTACAATTCAAGTATTATGAAAGGAGAGGAGTAATCTACCCTATTTCTAACTGCAGCAAGAGTGCAAGAAATATCCATCTAGTAGATATTCTTAATTCTTATTCTATGTGAGAATCTAAGTGTGAAAACTGTCTTTGATACCATCCAAGACAGAGCAGGAGAAAAGGAACAGAAAATTTCTCCTACAAGGAAGCCTCCTCTTATGTTGCTTCTCATAAATAGAAAATGATAGTGAACTTTCTCTGAGGTTTTAGTCCGGGCAGCTCCTCAAAACCAACACTGCAGCAATAAAAACTGGCGTGTATCAATACGCTAACTGGAGTTTTACAAGTTTTATTTCTTAATAAGATGTTGATTCATTTGTAAATTGAGAACACTGCTTGTTGGGCAATCTCCTTTTACATGTCATTCAAATATCAAGTGCACAAAACCAAACAGTGGCTTGCTTACCAAGAAGAGGAGATCCTTTTTCATTTAGAAGAAAGTTGTTTTGCCTAAGGCCTGGGGTTTCTTTTTCCCCAACATATGACAAGTGTGCCAAGAACATACAAATAGAATACACACCGTATGTACTTCAGAAAAAATAGCCAAGATTTGATTTAAAATCAGGACAACGCTAAAGAGGTGATTCTGACTGAACTGGTTATGTTACTCAAGCTAGTTCTATGATCAGCAGCCACAAATCCCACTGTCCTGCTTTTGGCTGGGATAGATAATTTTCTGGTAGCTGGTACCATGCTGTGTTTTGGATTTAGGATGAGAATAACGTTGATATCCCAGGGATGTTTCAATTACTGCTGAACAGAGTTTACACAGAGTCAAGGACTTCTCTGCTCCCCACACCACCCCACCAATGACTAGACTCGGGGTGTACAAGGAAATGGAGCGGGGGACACAGCCATGACAGCTGAACCCAACTGATCCAAGGAATATTCCAGACCATCTGGCATTGTGCTGAACAATAAAACTGGAGAGACTTGGCCTGGGGACTGACTGGGCATCAGCTTGTGGGAAGTGAGCATTGCATTGTGCCTCACTGGTTTTGTTCATTCTTTCATCATTATCATCATTTTCACTTCCTTTTCTGTCCTATGAAGCTGTCTTAATCCACAAGTTTTACTTTTTGTCTTATTCTCTCTTACATCCCATTCAGGGAGAGCAAGTAAATGCTGTGTGGGCTTAGCTGCTGGCCAGGGTAAACCACTTCAAAAAGAAGAAAAGCTGCACAGCCTTATGTTTGCTTCCACAGTTAGAGAAAAAACTGAATAACAACTTGATCAGGCACTTTGTTAATGTCAGCCACCAATCCTTGTATCATTGAGCAAACAGCATTATGTTTTAAGTAGCAATAGTGACTTACATAGAATCTACAAGGGTTTTCTCCATCAATACTGCCTCTGACACCTGAGCTGCATGGCTAAGCTGCAGCAGATCTGCTCAAAGATGCAAGATGAACCATCAGAGTTCATAATGGGAGGTATACAGGTCGCTGCCTTCAGCAGTGAGATGCACTATACCAAGTAACTTATAATGGGAAGCACAAGAGTCTGCAGATTGTATAACAGGGCTCAGCAAAGCATCATGAGGGACAGTGAAAACCAGTTGAGTTTCTTGTAAACCAAAAGGCTGACAATGAAAAATCAGTATATTCTGGAGGAAATGTTAGCTCTGACAAACAGAACAAGTCTCAAAACAAGCCATCTGGAAACCTCAGTGACACTAGAGGCAGCTTCCAGTTGGGAAAATGGATAGCACAGCTCTTTGCAGCACTTCCTAGCACCTCATGCTGTGACATCAGTGTAATCAGGCAGAACAAACTACTGCAGGGAATGGAGCAAAAACATGGATGAAATCATGCATTTTGGGAAACAGAAAGACAAAGTGATCTTTCTCACTCATAAGTTGAGCTGAGCCCAACGGGTACAGCAGCGTGCACACTAAGCCAGGTTTCTGTGCTCACAAAAATGGAGTGAGTAAAAAGTGGAAAAAATTACTTCCAGTGAAGTTTGACTTCAAAAGGGCTGGTTATCACAGTCACTTTTGTGAAGACTAAGCAAAGGTTGCCCCTACCATGACTTGCAGTGCAGCTCTCAGAGCCTGAGATCTGCCTGGTGTTGGGTCATGCCTATACAATGGCTCCATTCAAACGCGGAGAAGCAGAACTCATCTTTCTTCTTGTTCATTGCTGATACTGTTCAAGAGCTCAAACCATTTACATGGCCTATAAATAATGCACTTGTTTGGATATGAGGGGGACAAACTTAAAACTTCTCAAAAAAGATTACATTGGGTTTCTAATCCACATACTTTTATAAGGGGAAACAATACTTCATCTTTGCACATACTGGCTCCTGGGGCTGCTAATCCTTCTCCAAATGCTGCTTTTACACAAGAATGGAAGTGCAGGGATGCTCTGGCATGCCTGTGCACCACACCCTCTTTTCCCAAATGGAATGTTCTTGGTTATTAAAGCAAAAGATAGTCTTGTCTTAATCATTCACCTCCATTTCCACTCTTAGTCAATTAGGAACATGCAACTTTCCAGCAAGGGATGCACACTCCATCTCAATTTAAATTGGATCCATATGTTCAGAAAGAGCATCTTGCACCCCAAACCATATTTCAGACCTGATTTAGTTATCCATTTTTTACTTCTGGAAGTATCTTTCTCTCTCTCTAAGTTTTCTTCTCCTTGCAGTCTGTTGTTCCCTTGTTCGCTTGTTACAGATTGTGTTATAGCAGCAAAATTCTAAGCAGAAAACCTCCATTTATTTTGACTTCCTTTCTGTAAGATATTTAAGAATTTTTCCTATTTCATAATAATGGTGATAAACCCAACAATACTGTTGCAACATTCAAAAATTATGCTGCCAAACATCTCAAAACTTACAAATACTTAGAATAAGTCAGCCCAAAGTTATTCTCCAAAATGTTCTGTTCATTTCTAGCACAGGGCACAGCTTTGGGCCATTGTTCCATGAGGCAAACAGAAATTATTTGCAGTGGCAATGTACGTCAATGCAAATTTCTCAGAGCCGTACTCAGTTCTAAAGTCAGGCCAACATGAAGATGCTTCATACATTACAGCATTGGGGCTAAAAGAAGTCAGTGCCACATCTGCACAAGACAGCAGGCTGCTTACAGCAGTGAGGACGTAAATCTCACTGACACTTAAACTTCTCTGGGAATGCAAGTGAGACATTGGAAGCAGAATAACTTATGTCTGCACCAACTTCCAAACCCAGGATATGAGGCAGTCCTGGTACAGATTGAAAAGAAGCACAAGAGCTTGTGTTCCAGTAACAAAATCAGAGATCAGAGTAACATGGTAAGAACTACCCCTGCAGTCAATGCAGTGAGTGTCAGACTTAGCAAGACATTGATTCAGGCAACGGGGCACTACTCTTCATACTCACATCATCTCACCTGCTCATGTGTGCTTTGCAGCATGTTCAGGAACTTGCTGACTGGAAAAAGAAATTTTAAATGCATTTTATTGAAAAGATAAAACTTCAGAGGGACTCCTCTCATGCCACATAAGGATGAAATAAAAACATTTTCATTCTATTCAGGTAACAAAATATAAACCCCAAGAAATAGCTAAGAAATTTGTGTCTATTGCACTCCAAGGATTGTGCTGAAGTAGGTTTGAGTTACTGCTCGAAGTGCTACATCTCAGGGGAGCATCTTAATTACCAAGACATTAAGCCTTTCTTATCAGAACTGCATGGACTCTAGATAAGAAGCTGAACACAGGTTTGATGACTTGGTCACCCTCCTAAATGGGACAGAGTTACCACTATTCACCTTTGTAAAAAGAGGATAACTTGAGTCTGACTTCATCCACGCAGCCACTGGCTAATGGGACATTTTCCTTCCTCAGACTTTCCCCATCAATTCCAGTCAAGGGGAGAGAACTCTTCCAGATAGGTTTAATCAACAATGCTCCACTTCCAAGAGCAGCTTTGGAAATCTACCAAGCTTATTAAGATGTCCCACTCATCCATTAGTCTTTTTCTGTTAGTAAAATGACTCTTTGCACGAAGTGGAGCATGCAGCTCATTAGAGAAGTCCTGACAGCGTTTGTAGCTTGGCTCTGAGAAACCAAGCACTGGCACTTCATACAAACACCATCAGCAGCGGGTGACTGGGTAAGTTTGAAGGTGTTGCTGCCAATAGGAAGAAACTGTCAAACAAAACAAACCACTTGGAAAACCCCGTTTCAGGAGGCCAAAGAACTGTGGCCATTTTCACAACTGACAGTAAGAGAAGCCCCATTTTGCTTATGATTTCCCTTTGCTGGTTTGGGCTTTTGGTTTGTTTGGAGGTACTTTGGTGGCTCATTCCCAGTCTTCAGTGTGTGCCTGCAGGAAGGGCAGCATTCCCACCAGCAATGCAGATCAGAATATCCGGTCAACATCACCACTTGGAGAAACCTGGTCTCAGAAGGCCAAAAAGTAATTGTTGCAAGCTTCACATCTGAAGGCTGTTAAGCTGCTTTTATTATGATTTCAGGTTTGTTTTAATTTAGTGTCTTTAAAAGAACCAAGCCTCATTTGTCGTGTAATAAATATATAAAAAACATAAATAAAAATAAACACCATAAACATAAAAATATAGATAATATAAAATAAAATATAAAATATATATTAAAAGTATTTTTGAAACTGTTAATTACCAAAATAAAAATAATTAAAAAAAGACCTCAAAAAAGCAAAAGCCGTTTGTACAGCATCTTCCCCTTGGCAGTCAGTGTTCCTAATTGCCATTTTTTCATTGCTCCTCATTTTAATTCACTATGGGGAAGGAAATAAGAGTCTGATCTTGCTCTCAGATCAAAGTTGATCTGAATTTCTAAGCCAACTACAAGCTCCGACACAGGGTGCAGTCAGATTTGTTTCATTTTCTTATTTTCCATTAAAAAAAGGAAACTTGAAGCCACAATATTTTCCCTCCCTGGATTTAGTGTCTCCCAGGAAAGTCTGCTACCCAAATATTTCCATTTGTAAACCAGTAAGTTCAGACTAGAGCTGTTTGCGCTACAGTAGAAGAAATGTACACATCAATGCACAATCATCTGCTGCAAAACAAACTGCTAAAAATATAAGTAGACCCATATTCACCCTTTGGGCTTCATGCCATAAACAACAAGAAAAGGGGAGCTCAAAACCATGCTCTCGGTCATTAATTCCTCTGTCAGCAAACCCTTGTAGGCACAGACATTATTAGAGAAGATTCACGTTTTAGGCTTTGATCCTTATTACGACTAGAGCCTTTAAGCCCTACCTAGGTGCTTTTAACAGATCACTTACCTAGAAGATGTGCTGCTTTAGCATACTAAGTTGAAAAATACCCTGGCAGATGGTAGAGCGTTATCTCTTCTCAAGTCTCACTCATTACTAATGCTGCTGGTTTGCTGCTACTTCTGTTGAGGACATTGTGCAGTGACAACCCAAGGCACAGTTTTGCTTGGCCAGCTCTGCACCATGCTCACAGAGCTTCCCCTGGGAAAACCATAACCTCACTGCCTTGCTGAAGGCTTTACTGACCTCTCTCAAAAGGCCACAGCAGCTGCTTTATGAGAGTTGTGAGGAAGAGAGGGGAACTCAATCACCACTAAGTATTTCTCTTGTGATTTCTAAGCTATTTCCTCATTACAGCTAATCAAGAGCTCCAAGGAAGAGGCACTGAGGCAGGCAATGTTGCAGGTGTCAGGAGAGCCATCTGTAGCTCTGGGTTAGGGTGGTGATGAACCAGAGGAGCAGACAGGAGCTCACATAGTCTTCAGCACTGTCTCTTTTGTAGTTGACCACTTACAATCAGAAAGCAGCAACCAACCCAGGCGTGCAAGGGCAGCTTGAGGAACGCAGCTCTTAACTTCCAGCCCACTTGCCCTCAGAGCAGACAGGCAAGAAACTACAGCTTTCCTACCAACCTCCAACATCTAGGTGTTGCTAAAGCAGAGATTTCTTTCCTAGGAAACTTAGGGGGTAATAAACCTCAGTTAACCCTTTGGTTGGTTGGTTTTCAGTTTGCTCCACAGCTCTATTCGGTGAGAAAGCTACAGCCAGGCAGCAGCTCCCCATTGGCCTTGCCTTGCCTTGCCCTGCCTGCTGTGCTTGGGCTGAAACAGAGTAAGAGCAGCTAAATCCAGTCAGAAACCAGAGTTTCACTGTCACCACGTTCCCAGAGCAGTGTCCTGAAACTCAGGAATCGGTGTGCTTCTCTTCAGCATTGCTGCACCATGCTGGCTTTGTGCTACAGTTAGATTCCCTGCAGATGCGTTCAGGCTTCCCTGCCCTTTGTCACATCTGGGCATTAAGCAATTTTCCTCCCTAAAGGAAAAATTAGTCAGGAGTTTCTGGAAGTGCTCAGCATTGTTGTACCCGGAATTCATTTGTACACAATGCACGATTCTGACCGTGAAGTTCCTTTTCCAAGGAGCAGTCTGAGGTGTTTGCTTTAACAACAGTAATCCCTGCAAAAGCTATCAGCTATCCTCAGCGATCTGCTCCCTCCTGAGACGTTTTTCTGTTAAAGACATTACTGTCTCACAGGAAATCATTACCTTCCATGCATGCACTACCTACCTCAGGCTTTTTGGTCACAGCGCTACCAAAAGGGAAACTCAAAATCATGCCTAAGCTGGGACGATCATTAGCTATTTGTATAGGCAAAGCACCTTATTCACATGCTGACCACCCAGAGACACTCGCTTTGTCGTCGGCTGGAAAACACACTGGAACTACCTTGTTTCTTTTAAAAACAACATTGAATAAAGGGCGTCTTCATTTCAGGCAACTTCTGAGGAAATTAGAGCATTTTGTGATCCCTTCCTTTGGATTCCCTTCTAACATCTCCATTTCATACAGAAAGCTGCCTTGGGTTTGTGCTGTAAGCAATGAAAATCCCCCTTCCCAGCAGCAATAGAAACAGCGGTGTAAAAAGATCAACCAAAGGAAGCCACAAAGAAAGCCTGCAGGCACGTATGGAACCCTGTGCAGCAGCACAGCAGCTTGTTCCACATGTGTTCCCTGTGCAGCCAGTCTCTGCCAGCGCTGGTTGTTCTGCTTCCCATGTTACCTATATCACTTTTTGGCAAGGGAGTGGTAGAGAACGTTTTCAGAGCAAGATGCAGCTCCATGTCCATAACAGTATCACAGGCTGTAACCAACTCAATTTTGTCTCCTATATAGAGCAAGGCAGACTCTAAAAACCCGACTAAACTTCAGAGATGAATCCAAAGCCTATGAGCATTCATTCATCCAGACGTGTAACCATTACTTACTTTGTCTTATGTACATGTTGGTATGTGCCAACTATACCATTTTAGTAAGAAATAAGACGGCACACCAGTCTGATTTTTTGCCTTTGCCCAGGATTTTCTGGATATACCACAGAAATGGGAAATGCCAGTGTATTTCGAGTTATAATATATGTGTAACAAACCCCGTTTAAAAATCTTGCCTTATAGTTGAACTAGATCACATCTGCATGGACTGAGGCGGTTTCCAACTCGAAGTATGAGCTGTAGCTACTGTTGTAACAGGGCACAGAGCACAAGTTACCATGCTCTGCCTCTCTGCTGATGTGGATCTGAGCTGGCTCAGGGTCTTTCTTGGAGCACAGGAAGTTCAAATTGAGTCTGTCTGCACTGTCACTGAACACGTGCCCTTGACTCCGCGCTGCTGTTTAGCCTGTAACAAGCTATAATTGCTTCGTAAAGGAGTTACAAAAGGAGTTACAAAGAAGTATTCTCAGGTGTAAGGAAGGCAAGGCAGAGGAAGAGGAGGAGGAGGAAGGAACAAAGAAAGGGAAGAAACAGAAGAAACACAAGCTTTATTGAAAAGTAAACTATACAAAGAGAGTGAGGTCTGGGTCTGATGCAAGACCCCATAGGAGCTTGCATACACTGAAAACATAACTGGAGAACAGTTTCTGACAGGCCTGATTCTAGATTATGGCATCTTTAATGGACAGAGCAGCATCTTGAGGGGACATCTGACAAAGGCTCAGGTAAGCAAGCAGACACAAAGGATTTCTGGTGAGTCTTTTAGGGAAGAGGAAACATTCTGGACCATAGAAGGAAAAGGAATGATTCAAAAGTGAGATGTGAGCTGTTGCAAACAGACACTAGTAAGACAGTCTGAAGGGCAGAATCATCATTGCTCTCTGAAAGACAGAAGTAAATGATTCAAGAGGTGAAGCACAGAGGTGGTATAAAGGCCAACAGCAAACCTCTGCTCTTAATTCTCTTGTTAGGGAACTTACATGCGAAAAAGGCTCAAGGGGAAAAGCAGTGGCATGTTGAGGTGCTGAATTACCCTTTTAGTATTTCCATTCATGCTTACTTTCCTTTCTTCTGGCTGTTGGTAGGCCTGGGCTTCAGGAGAGGTGGCTCTCTTCTCCCTACTGCATTGTAACTGCTATCAACATCTGTAATTGCACTACGCATGCAGCAAGCGAACATTAACTTTTATGGATACATCACTTTGATGCCAACACCAGTAACTAACTTGTGATTTAAAGCACTTCATTCCATTCACTGTAATCGGTGAATCAGCCTGCAAGGTTCTGACAGCTCTTGAAGTTATCACAGTCCAAAAGGCCCTGAGATTAGATGCAGAAAGAGAGGATAAACCAGAGTCTTTAAAAGTCTGTGCTAGAAAAGCAACGCTACCAACAGCAGCCCCTCCTTCATTAAGTACTAAACCAAACACAGTTTCTGCCACCTTGCTGTCCCTGCAAGTCTGTCTCACTAATAAAATCCTTTCCCAAGGCAACTTTGGGCTCAGCTGAAATACATTCACTTATTTTTTCCTAGCTATACAGAGAAACATCATCTCACTTCTCAGCTTGAAAAGCACAACTCACCTTTTCAATCTCCTCCATCAAGAAAAATCGATCTCCTCTAAATAGAAAAACAGTAAAGCTCATGTATCCCTATCCCTACCAATTCTAGGACACAGAAGGTGACTTGGAAATGACAAAGTTTCTTATACAAATCACAGGTCAACAACATCAGTTATTGTATTGCAACATCGATTAGCCGAACCATCTGTTCCCATGCAGAACACATTTAACGTCCTTTGTATCCATCACTGTGAAACAAAGATCTTTGACTCTTGTTATTGAACACAGTGTCTCATAGTCTAATGGTCAAACTTTTATAACCTCCTGGTTTTAGTACTCCTCCCCTCTCACGCTCATGTCATTTGTGCCTTCTTCCCACATCCTTTCTTTGCACCTAAGGCCAGTCATCTAATTCCTGTCAGTTTTGCAGCTGTAAGTCAGAATTTAAGTTAGATCCTCTTTGGAATGGGGAGATACATATCCAGTGATGACTATGAGACACTGTGCTCAATAACAAGAGTCAAAAGGCAGTCCTTTGGGTGAGACAGAGATAATGTGTCTTATTTTGTGGAAACAGAGGCACCCAGAGGTTAAACATCCTGCCCAGGGCTTCAGGGAGTCACTGAAGGCAGAGGTTGGCCTGGGAGCCTTGTTCCTTTGCCCTAATCAATTCAGCACTTTTCCTCTTCAGGATTTATTTCCTCTTTCATCCCTGATGACTCAGCTACTGTCTAGGAAGGACATTCAATACTACAGAGGGCCTAATTCCTCCTTGACACATGCTGTAGGGTATAACATGACCCAATGTTACGGAGATAATCAGGCCCTTGTCTCAGTGTGCTAATTGAGACAAATGGTGTAATGAGTCATGTTTAGGTGTCTGCTTCAATGTTCCCTCTTTGTTTTCTGCTCCCCAGATTAATGCCTTCATTCCTTGGAGGTGACTGCTGATGCTCCTCCTCTCGAGGCACCACTGCTAGGATACTGTGTGTGCTTGTGCTATCTCATTTGCAAAATATTCTGCTTATTCAGATTTGCTATTTTCAGTCTTTAGAGAATTCTTTTTCCATGCCAACTGTTTCTGAGGTTAAAAGCAAATGAGAAGAACAGAATCAAAACAACAACCCCCTTTCCGGCCCCCTCTTTAACATTTGAACCTAAACTGTGAACCCATCACTTATAAGCTTTGCCATTTGGGATTATGTTGAAATGATTTTATCAGCTGAACATTAGTCAGCTGTTAATCAGGAGCGTTTCTGTCTTCCGGTATGGGAGCCCTTACTCACAAGGACATGGATGGAGGAACATAGGGTAAACAGAGGGTACCCAATTTTTACAGCAGGGCCTGGTATGTGGTATTTGCCATGTTCATGTTTTCACCTTTGCAGGGGAGAAATTTCCCCACAACCAGCTGCTTGAAGAAACACCATCTAAATCGTTCCCCCAGAGAGCAAACCCACAGCTTCCCAAGCTAAAAACAGCCAGTTAAAATGCAAGCTAACCGCCTAAGACAATATTGTGACGCTTCCTCACTAACAGACAGCCAAAACTTGGGACCATCTACTTTCCTCTTTTCATCCCAGCAGGTTGCATCCAAAGCACAGCAAAAGAGTTTCCTTTCACGTCCCTAGTACCTCAGGCACCTGCCCCAGTCTGGTTTCTCCCCAGTTGGTAAGGAGCACAAAGCAGTCAGAATCACTGCGACTCTCACCCTATATACAGGCCCAGTGGTCATCCTCTTTGCTTGCGTCCACTGAAAACCCATCTCAAAGGTCTTTGCAAGCACCCATGTGCTTCTGCCCCTATTTGAGGGCAACTAGACATGACCCTACTTCAGGCTATCAATCATATGGGCCCTCTTACAGGTCCCTCAAAGCCACAGACTTGTTGCATTGCTACACAGCTTCTAGACAAAGGCGAATTCAGACATAGATGGCTCAAGCAGGCACTTAAATACACACATAAAACCATAGAGCCAGACTCTGCACTTCTTCAGACAGATCTATTTCTCTGTTGCAAAGTCTCATCAAAGCACAGAAAGGAAATAGCCTTTATATAGACACTTGCAATTTTTCTTTTTAAGGGCTATATAGTCCCATATATCATTTGAGAGCATTCAGGAGATGTGGCCGAGTTGAACAGCTGCATGTTTTCCCTTAGCTTGCAATCAGTGCTTAGAGATGAACAACTAGTAATCTCAAATCAGAATATTGTTTAGTGTTAACAGCAGAAGGCAAACTTATTGAAGCTAGAGGTTTTTTGATATAGTGAAAGGCATTAAAAGAATGCCTCCTACTCAGTGGACATTAAAAACTTCCCCAAGACATCCACTGTGAATTGAGTCAAAGTATGCACAAAAAAGGCCAAAACATCCCAGTGAGCTGCACTGTAACCATCCACGGTCATACCCAGCATCAGTGAATTACTGCATCTCAGGCACAGCCACAGGGGACTTCAGCAAAAGTTGGTCAAGGATTTAACAAGAGAGCATAAATCTGTGTCTAGACAAAACTCAAAGTGAATACAGTGGCATTTACTGCTAAAGGCAGTAGTAAAAATGGTGGAAAATTGCTTCTTTTGACAGCTTCTAAAGAAATTACCATGCTAGCCTTTCATAGAATCGTAGAATGAGCTAGGCTAGAAAAGACCTGTAAGATCAGCAAGTTGAACCATTACCCCAGGACTGCCAAGATCACGTATCTCATCAGAAAAACCCATGTCTACCAACCCATCTGCAACCAGAGTCTCCATGGGGGCCCCCCCAATGCAATAGGATGACAGCCACACACAAGACAGGAAACATGCTCATATAGGACATGATCCATATGGAGGCTGACATAGCTTTATAAGAAGCAAAGCTCTGTGCTTTGCACTCCCATCTGAGACAGGTTAGAGGCAGACCGCACCAGGAGGAGAGCAGAGCACCCATGCATTTGGATGTAAACAGCAGTTAATGATGAGGCAGCACACAGGATGTATGGAGGTGTTAAAGCCAGGTGGAGTGACAAATCTTGGCCCCAAAACAGAGCCTTAATTCGTTAGTAAAGTCCCCTTATGTGGGGTAGAACATATCCCATTTAGATAAAGATAGAAGCTGCCACTTAGACATCTCTTAGCTGGCCCCAGGCATGTAGTTTCATTTATACCCTTCCTAACAGATTAAATTCCAAGCTTGTTTGGTTTTTGTTTCCAGCCTGGAAGTACAATACATAAACACATCTGAAACAAGTTCTGATGAAGAAGTTTGTTTCTGGAAAGTGGTTAAACTGCCACCAAAATATTTGGCTGCCAGTGTAAAGAAAGGAGGTTCCCCTCTCTGCTGGGCTAGTTAAAACTGAAAGACAGTTTTATGGGTTCTAAGCGTTTAAATAAGAACATGTCAGAAAGTTCAGTCTGAAACAACAAGAAAACACTTCTTTTTCCCTTTCCATTGCATGTTCTGTGATTTCCATCTGACCCTTGAAGGCTGCTGCTCTCTCAGGTACATAAATACCCAAAGGAAGCTTTAGATTTCCAGACATTACAAACTTATTTTAATTGCAAGAAAATTATTCAGCCGATGCCTTTATATAGCCGATGGAGACTAAACCAGGCCATTAGCTTCATAAACAACCCAACCCTGTTTCAGTTTCATCCCTACACCTGCACATCTCTTAGTGTACTAAGCTAAAAAGCTGCATTATGTCAACACACCAAACTGAGCCTTATTGCAGCTAGGGAAGAGCAAACATGAGAGTAATTGAACTTGAACTTTCTAATGAGTAAGCTGAAGGTAACAGCTGCTGTTTGACATCTGGAGTTTAATTAGTGGGGATTAGGAAAGTGCTAAGCACCCTAATACCAACTCCTACTTTCAGCCATTCTATCATGCTGAATGGGCAACGGCATGCACAGCAAGCAGGGCTTTGCTGCCGTGTATTCCAATTCAACACACTAACCCTTGAGAAGAAGCAGAGAATCTATCATTCCTATGCACACAAACACTCTTTATGGCCTTTTGGCCAAGTATGCCCACCATCCTTCTTGCTCCCAAAATAAACACAAGTCCTGGCTCTTTATGGGAAGAACAATCCAATTACATGTTATTCAGTTTGCACTGAATGTATCTGATCCTGCACGATGACTTAAAAATCCAGATAAAACAGGTTATACCAAAGTATTCAAAGTGAAGAGATGAAATGCAAGCTGATAATAGTTTCAAACCTAAAGTCAACACTACTTTGAGAAATCCAGGAGAAGCTTGAGCTGTCTTATCTTAGCTGCTGCCCTCCCCTCTCTTGCCTGCTTCCCTGCCCATCACAGAGCTCAGCCTCAGGCAGTCCTGAGCCTGGTCATCACACTCAGGAGTACTGCCAAACCTCTGCAAGGACCCGTTACCATCCCAGTTGAAACCTACAGCTTCAAGAGACAGAATTTGTTCTCTTGGAAGCCCTTCAGATCTCCTCATCTGCCCCTTTTATTCTCCTTTGTTTTCAATGCAAAAGCAGTTTTCATAAAACAAAGGGCCCAGTGAATGGTTTAATAAATTGTGGATTAAGTGTAAACTAAACTGTGCCATACACTTGATTCAAACAGCTGGAATATACATACATGTATCTTTTCAATGGGCTTTAAGAGGAGAGGAAGGAAGGGGGGGATATGGAAAAGAAAGCGTTTTAAAGGCAGCAAAACTCTACTGTAGATTTCCAGAGACCTCATGGGGAAGCATATTCCCCAGAGGGCAACGAATGAATGGGGACTACACACAGAATAGTTTTATGGTGTGTGGTAGGGGAGGTGAAAGGAAAGGTGTTGGGTAACAGGGACAGAAGGAAATGCCAGAAACACAGAGGGGAGAGAGAAGTGCTGGTGGAGACGAGATCACCCCTGTTAGAAGCTGACCGTTGACGGGGCTCCGCAGAGCAGATGCAGCAGGTCTTGCTCTGTGAATGCGGTGCTGGGGTTGGTAATAGGATGTGGCTGGAGGGGTTTTGCACGGGGAGCTCTCTGTAGCAGTGTCTTTAATAATCTCTTAGTCTTCCTGAGGCTGCTGGCAGAGGCTGGAAAGGAGGCAGAGGGCAGGGTAAGGTGGGAGAAACAATTCAGAGGGCTGAAAGACAGAAGAGAATAACAGCAAAATGGATTTCCCCATGGGCTGCAGTGGCAAAAACATCCACCAGAGGTTCAGGGGCTTGGGAAGATTTAATTCCAGGGTGAGATAACAATTTCTTTTAGGAGCTCACACTATTTACGTTCCTCTTGTAGCTGTGAATGAGCCAGAATAATGTCAAGTACCCCTCCATCTTCCTGTACTGACAGGCTCAGCCTGTGCCAGCCAGGAAGCTTAAATCTGCATTTGTTTTCTGATCCACTGTCTCCTCTGTCCCTAGCAAAGCTGTACACAGGTAAATCATTCTGCCAACCTCTCCAAAGAAAATGCTTTATCTTTCCTAGCATTCGAGTGCCCAGTGACCCAAAACATAACTGTACTTCTGCACTAGTTCACTTCCTTTCATATTCAGCTCTTATTTCAGTGAAAATGGAGAATAACAGAAGCCATGGGCTCTCTTAGATGCATTCACCTCTAAGGAGAATTTGATAGAAATGGATAGCCCAGCTGCAGACTGCTGGGAGCTTGTTCAAGAAGCCACACATACACACACACACACACCTTGTTGTGTTTAGCTTTTGCAACTGTTCTGATCCTGTTATTTTAATCCTTGATGAGTTCTGTAAGACATTCTGATAGTAACAGCTAAACTCTGAGTTTCTTGCTCCCTTTAAGGTATCTCTGCTCTCTGATGCCTTCCCCAAACTGCCATCTCAAACTAAAGAAAAGCATTGAGAACAAGTGAAGGAAGAAAAATTGGAAATAGATGAGTAGTTTCCACACCCATCCCATGCATCACCAACAAATCACCACCAGTCAGTGCCTCCTGGAGATGAGAACAGACAGGTAACTTTAGCAGAGCATCCCTACAAGTGTCACACCTTCGAAAAGAAGTTTCACTGATTTTAAACAGCTCCTGTTTCCAAACACTGGTAGAGGGCATGCACACAACCACAGAACCTGGGATGACCTGGAAAACACTGTGCTTACTTGCTTACTTCCTTGATTCTTTGTTCAGTCTTGTATGTGTGGCTTTTACCTCTTGGTTTGGGTAACGGTAACTGTTCCAAATGTATATCCTTGTATCTGTCCATACTGTAACCGCTTAAATACAAGGACTTTGGGTTCAGTGATGTGCTGATATGGCCTGCTGCTGCACCATATGGGTTAGATGTGCAGTGCCATATCCCCAGCTGCCACATACAGCCAGTCTGTTGATCTGCCAATATTACATGGCACTCACTCAGACTAGAGGGTGATTTACCCAAGGATGTACTAGAATCCATACAGAAGCTAGTCAGCTGCTGTGGGGCTCCTCATAAGTAAATGCACACCATTAGGTGTGTACTATGTTATTAGGTAGATCAAGTACGGGGCCAACAGCAAAGTTCCCTGGTCTGCAGTAGGGAGGCAGTCTGCTAAAGCTGGAGTCAGATCCTGTCCTGCCAAGTCCTAATTTCCTACAGAAATGCCTTCTTTGACGTTCTTCCATTTGGACACCACCTGCTTTTGATTCTTCTTTCCTCTCTGCAAGTAAGCAATGGCAATCTGTATCCCTAATGAACATCACATCTACTGAGAACTTCAGAAATCAGTCAGGATTTAGTCAGCTTCACCAAATGGTGCCAGCTGAAGGGAAAAACCACAAATATGCCCATGGGCATAAAAGAGCCTGTTCCCCATTTATATTTGTATACAGCCAGCTCAAGAGAAGGCAAACACACAAGGAAGCAATCGGGGTTCAACGCCCTTCTCTGTCCATTGCCCATTTTTAAGGCAGTTGTAACCTGCTTCTACACTCACAGGCTCAACAGATCTTCCCTGTTCCACAAGGAAGAAACTGGGTTCTTCCACTTAAATAAGTTAAAGCCTGAGAATTTGAGTACCTGCTTGGATGCAGGAGATACAGGTTTGAATCTTCTCAGGAAAAAGAGAAGACTGAGCCAGAATCTTACACCTGCTTCAATGCCCCAACTTAGGGTCTGCATAAAGGGAGGAACACCTCCTTTATGACTCTGTTTTTCTTCACTTAGACTCCAAACACAACAAATGTTTGCAGTAAAATTTGTTTCTTAAAACATGATTTCGTTCCACAGAGAAATGAGAAATACTGAAAATATAATTTAATTGAAGTAGGTATCTAAACCAGGGCCAAGAGTAAAATAGGCAAACGTTACTCAGACAATCCATCGATTAAGGCATTTTGGTTTTCTTTCCACTTCCAACCCAGTTTCTCTCTCCACACCCTTCTCCCAGTTCCCTTCTGATTTCCTCTCATTCTTTCAGCTTTCTCCGCAGGGAGCTGGGCCAGACCATTGCAGCTGGCAACCATGAGCTATCCCCCCCTACTTTGATGCAACTTGCGGTGCCATTAACAACTCAGGGTACCCTCACAGATCTACTGGACTCATGCAAAGCCTTGACCTGCTGGATTCCTTGAAGCAAGGCAGGATTAAAGCAGCAGAAACTTCCTATTTCAGGAGACATCACAGTATTTTTTTACAGGGACTGATGTCAGCTTGAACATGTGGCAATTGGAAAGACAACAGTTGTACTTCGGGAACAGCAGAAGTTGTTTCCTTTGCTTTGTAATTAGATCTTCAAGTTGGCCTAATCCATCTGCTGCATAAAAAAAGGCATATTCTTCTTAGCTTCAGTCGCTCCAGTTGGAAAAAGACTGTCAAAAAGACTGCTCTAAAAGGTGTTCTTAAGCCTGTTTTGTGGCATAAACCCTAAAACTTAGCAACTACTGGATCACATGTAATTGAAAGGAATTCAGCAGTTAAATACTGCCTCAGGATAACATGAGAATGAGCATACCCTCTGTGCACTGGGATGGGAATGTTATGAAACAGTTTGAATCCAAAAGCAGGAATCACCCGCGCCTTCTCTCATAGCTAAGGTTGAAGTCATTCTCAAGAAGTTAGATTGTCCTAATTCTACCTGTTATGCTTTGCATGTCCATCTGGAAGCATATGCTCCCTTTACTCTCTAAGTCCCAGTTTTCCAGTAGCTTGTTGAGGAGATACAAGCCAACCAAAGGGCTTGTGGGAGTCTCAGTGTCTCCTATACAAATGTGGACAATGGTGCTGATCTCTTTTGAGAGCTACAGTGAAGAGTGCTACACGAGGACGTTACTAGCAGCAGGTAAGTGCTTTCTGAAGATTTGTCCCCTATTTTACAAGAAAACTGTGTCTGTAAGCTCTGGCCTGAAGAAAATTTTTTAATTCCAACTTTGCTGTGAAGTACAGAAAAAAAACATTTCATAAGTCAGTTCTCCCATTCTGTAGAAATAAATCTCAGTATGAGATCCACATGGGCTACATTTCCTCCTGGGCCATTCTTCCCCCCTTGGCAACTAAAACAGATTTCTCCCAGCAGGAGACATTCTGTGATGTCTCTACTCCACCACAGCGCCAGCACATCAGAAACCCAACAGTCCCCATGCCTAATTCTGTTCTAACAAGGTTGATCCACGGGCCATTTATTTTCATCAGAAGAAGGAAGTGCTTGAGAGCAGCTCTGCATTCAATTTCTTCATTAGTAAATTCAGTTTGGGTTACCCTCTTCTCCCCCTCAGTACGTTGTTTCTAATGTACTAGGCAGTCTTGGGGCTTGTATTTTACCTTCAGTTGTGGCAATGTAATTCTTCATTAGACTATACTTTAAACTGGGTCAGTGAAGGGACCTTCAATGGACAGACCTAGTACACGTACACCAGTGCATAAATCCATACCACTTCTCTTTGCGATTCCCTTCCTGACGCATACATCCCTGTATTGTTTTACTGACCTAGTTTTGAAAACCTCCATGCCCAGGAAGTTATCCCATATAAGTGAGGACAAGATTTAGCAGTGTGAGGAGCTGGTTTTATCACAAGCTTTTCTATGAGAGTAATCTCAAACCCAACTTATTCTTTGGAAATTATCCTGAAGTTCTGAGCCACTTTGAGAGGCTTCGTGTGTTATGTCCTGGGTTGTGGGCACGCAAAATAAATAGTTATTCCTCATTAATAAGGCACAGAAATAAGAATGAGTATTTATGCTCTGTTTCATAGAAACATGAGAAATGCAACAATTAACCCGAGCTCAGTGTGAATATTTTGTATTGTTTTCCACAAAAATCAGGGGTCTGCTTTCCTCAGCAAAGTTGAAACCTTAATGAGAAACCTGAAAACTTTCTACTGAAATGCTTCATTTTAAGTTCTACTTCAGACAAGTATTTTCAGTGCTTCATCAAGTGTTTGAGTAAAAGGTTTTGGTGGAAAACCACACAGTCTGCCACCCAGAGCACCTTATAACCATGATCTTGTTTCTGCTTAGGGAAAAACAGTCTTTGTGACAGATGCAGTGGCCAGGTATGCACAAAAACCCCACAAACACCCTCTCTAAAGACCCTTTTTGACTTTATCAGGAGGTTTCATAGACAGCTGCTCATTATGGTCTACCCATACTCTAGATTTGTTACAGGTACACATTGAAAAACAAGTTTTTACTTGCCTCATTTCCTATTAAATAAAAAGAAATAAAAATTACATTAACACAAGGGAGCTCCCAGCCACCACACTACGGACTTAGGGCAATGCCTAATTTTACCTGCACTAATCATACCTTAAGTTGGTTTCATTTGCAGTAAAATAAACCTCACAACACCAAAGCCTGTTGTCCTGTGTCACAATAAATTCATATGCATCATACAGCACTGGCTGAGTGACAGGGCTTTGACCAGAAGCCAGGAACCTTGCTTCAAAGAAACAGGTAAAACACAACTAACCCAACAGCATGAGTTCGGTTTGGGGTGTTGTTTTTAAACAATTTCATGCAACTACTGTAACTTGCTTCAGTTCTATGGAAAGCAGAGGCCAGTCAGCAGGAGAACATCAAGAAGTTAAGCACTGATTTCAACTCTCTTCCAGCGCTGAGGATTTAGTGAAGAACATTCCCTTGCCCCCGGCTTGTCCTGGGGTGTGAATCTCATTAGCTCAGTATCATGAGCCCACAGAGACAGAGCACAGAGAAATGAGCCCAAAGGAGGCTAAGAACCAGAGCAAATCAGGGCAAGCGATGGCAGGACGGGTGCCAAAGCAATCTTTGCAGTTGTTCTGACTTTGGGTGGCAAGAGAGCAGGGGTGCTGTGGCACAGCCTGAGGCTTCACAGGGTGTCAAGGGGAAGAGATTAGCTCATCTCTCCCTGACAGACAGGAGCTTGGCCTGTGTTTTTTCACAAACATCACCTTTCCCAAGGGAGGGAGAATTTACCCCCTCGTCTGTCTCGGGCAATAAGTGTCAGTTATCAAATGCAAACCTGCCGCCTTCCAGTCAGCACTTCTCCAGAATGACAAGCAGCTGGAGGGAAACAGCACAATAACCCATTGAGTAGGAGAAAGAGAAAGCTTTTTGCCCCAGGGCAGCATTACAGGTCTTTCTGAAGCTTAAGGAAAGGTAATTAGAGGTCTTGTATAATCTATTCCCCTCACGTCTGGGCTGTAATGGAAAAAGGACCTCCACAGCTCTTGTAAGAAATTTAACATATTGCTGGAGACTCTTTCCTTTAAACACATGGCATTTTCAGTGTAGTCCCAAGCCTTGAATGCTGTGCAAAACACTTACGGTGCTGGTAACCTTTTCAGTACAATGGCTTTGCAGTTTCCGTATCTCAAATGCACAGAACAGTTTAGTCAGTGTGATGCCTTTCGCCATCAAAAAGCTGAAGAGTTTTCAGCCAAGTCAAACTTTGGGTACAAGACATATGGGGAAGATTTGCCTGCACTTGTGAGGGAGAATTAAACCTTCCTAATCCAGTCGTGAGTGTTTTGGTAAAGATACTGACAAAACAGCCCCACATAACCCTAGTTCACAATCTCAGCCTGGATCTATTGGAGAAAGCATTTAAAAATTGCAAATTAAAGTGAAGAGCAGACTAAAGCCAATGCCACCTCCAAAATCCCTGCCACAATCAGTTTGTAAAAAGGAAAAGCTGCCCCAAAATAGGAAGGTGTCAGTCACAGTGGGGAGGGCTCTTTTCCTATGATGAAAACACTTTAAAAGAAGAAGAGGTGACAAACAGGAATGCAGAAAAGCAAAGGAAAACCATTTTGGGGAAATGGCTTATGGGGTGTTGAAAGTGCTCAGTATCTGCCTGGCACAAGAGGTGTGTGTATGGAAAACCCATGTGTTTCCTTAAAGAAGGCAGCAAAGGGAAGAGAAACAGAAGAAACATAAATTAAGAAACCCAAAAGACAGAAAACATGGAGCTCATGGCTTTCAGTGTATCCTACAGAAGTAGGACCCAGCACTATTGAAATGACAGATCCATCTCAAGAGCTCTTAAACACATGGAAAGTGACTACCTCTTCCCAGGGACTCAAAGTCTTATGGTAGGTAAAGAAAGTGGTGGAAAGGGGAATAATTATCCAGTGTTCATAGATGGGGAACAAAGAGACTAAGTTACTTGTCACACAATAGCTTGTGTTTCAAATGCCTAATCCCACAGTCTAAGCAATAAAGACCACCCTTCCTCTTGACAGTGTATTTTTAGTTGCACACAACCCAAAGGAAAGGAAGGCTCTGTCACTGGGACGTATTAATCCTCCTAATTAAGTGGAGTAGTTGGAAAGCAGTTCAGAAAACAAGTGAAAGAGTGAAAAGAAACCAGCTGAATAACATCAGAAATAAACACTAGATTTCTTGCTAAATATGACACTTCCATCAGTCAGAAGCCCCAGGGGAGAGCAGTGCTGGAGACAGATTGGTATTTCTTGAGGAACATTAAAAGCCTGAGAAGCACTTTAAGCAGTACAGTGTATAATAGCTCCACAGAGCCCCACTGGAGGGGGGTACAGCAGGCAGAAAGGCTGAATTGCATCCCTTCAGCTCCCACTGCCTGAAGTAATTCCAGGCTGTTTACTTGGCTCAACATCTTCAGTAGAAATAACTGAATTTGAAAACTCACCTTAAAATAAGAATCTAACCTGAAGACATTAAAATCAGTTACCTTTCTGAAAAGGCCTTGTCCTTTGATTCGATATCACAGTCCGTAAGTGAAAGAGAATGGAAATCACCATTTTCATAGAGTGGTCAGACATCTCTGATGGCATAGGCAGCCATGGGAAGCTCTTGTAATTAAGATACTTTTAAAGCTCCATCACTAGTGTACTTGCAGATCAACAGGTGTACTGGCAAGTCAGAGGCACGTTACAAATCAGTACTAAGGCGATTCCAACATCTCCAATGGGAGTAAGTATTTTAGCAGGTATACTGCATTGATAGTCTTTATGGCTCTTCCTCTGCAACTACAAACCACTTGTGATTTCCTCCTAGTAATAAGTATTCACGATGCCTTAGCAACAATTTGGGTCTACTACTCAATGTTAATTACATTCACATTTTCAGGTCATGTAATTAGTCTTCATTGCATACTTATCAGTCTTTGTTCTCATACTTTGCTGTTTCCCCCCGCCCCCCTTCCTTTCAAACTTGGTTGAAGTTTTATTTTTTCACATTTGTCTTTTTCCTGGTACACTTCTTGGGCTCTATAGTAGCTTTTCCTCACTTCTTTTGGACTCTACACTTACAGTCATTGGAGATGGCTCTACTATTGCTGGTTACGTTCTGGAATTCATTATTATTTTCCTAGCTCCCTTTATCTCTTTATGCATTTACCTCCTTTGTGTATGATGATACATACAACAGATAGTTTTAACATTTTGACCATCAATAAATTCCTAGCTTGTTCCATTGTCAAGTCCTTGAGCTCCTCAGCCACACTACTTCATTCCCCACTTCCCTTTAAAACCAGCTCAGACTTACTTTTGCTTCTTATATTACATCCTGAGCCACTGAGAAAATGAAATTGGTTGGAAACTTTTCTGCTGAAGGCATAAAAGCCTTTAAGTCCTCCATTCCCAAACTCAAACAATGGAATAAGAAAAGCCCTGTTGCCTCAGCACTGTATAGGCAGCAATTCACAAAGTTACAGCAGTGTATGAAGGTCAGTAACGCAGCCAGTCCTCCTCATCTGGAATTCCTGACACACAGAAGCTATTGTCTATCCAAAATGAGTAGAGGAGAGTTACTGAGGTTTTATTCCTCTTTCAGAGTAAAGAAGGTCAACCACATAACCAAGAAAACACCCAAGTTAGCAAAATAAGAAGTAATTGTGTTCTTCCAGGCCAAATATGGCCATAAGGAAAGGAGGAAAAGGCCTTTTGACCATGTGAAGAGAATTGTCAAAGCCAGCTTTTATTTTATTGCTCTGCCATTTCAGCACAACTGTAGCCCCTGCATTTCTCAAGAGAAAAAAACTACAAAAATAAGAAAAGCTACAAGAATTGCCAAAGAACAGAAGTTGAACAAACAAAATGAAGTCAAATTCCTGAGAAATGGACTTCAGTAAACTTTTTATTTGATCCTCTGAACTCTCAGATTGAGAAAAAGCAGGAAAAAAAGAGTCTTTGCAACTAAAACATTCTTGAGGACTTTTGAGGCCAGTAGTCAGAATGCACACAGCACACTAAATCACAGATCTTCACTTAACCTCAAAGACTTGGTTTCATAAGTACCTCTAAGGTTTTTTCCCTTTAAGAATGTGTAGTTTTCTATTTGAAGCTGTATTATAAATTGAAGTCTTAAAATACTGTTTTGACAGTAACAAGTGTTTTCTGAAACAGAATTTACACAGAGACCTTTGGCTCTCCCCATCTGAACAGATAAACAGGGAAAAGAAGATTCTGGGCTCATTACAACATCTCAGCCCTGAGGTGAGGAGCTGAGCTGATCAGAAAGCATTTCCCACATACTAAAACCATTCTGTAGCTGCAAACCTGGTGAAACTGTGTGACACTGGAGTTGCCACTGAAAAACCTTCACAGCTTCCAACCACTAGTATTTAGTTTGGATACATATTTAATAAAAGTGGTTATAAAAACTTGATTTTCAGGATATGGGGGATAAATTTCTATTTTTCTTACAGAAAGTCAATTTAATCAGTGAGGTATAAGAAGTCCAAACTGCAGTACAAAAAAAAATAGCATTGGCAAAAATGGAAATAAAATCTTCCTAGCATAATGCCATTCCAGACAGCAGCACTGTGTTCCTCCCAGGAGGGCTGATATTTAAATACTTATAGGATCAAATGCTAATGACAAAAAGATTTGCTCAACTTTGCCAATGAAGGATACAGCTCTATAATGGCTCCTTGAATAACTGTGCTTCCATTTAAGTGAAGCAGTAATCAGGGATTTCTCCCACTTTGTCTTTTGTTGTGTTTGAGGCCAGAAGACTCATCAGCTTCATCAGATCACAGGAGGGGCCTCATCTGTATCTCAATCGAAATCAAGAGAAGCTGTTATGAAATAACAATTCATGAAGTAACAGTTTTCTAGTAGTTTGTTATATCAGCCCTCCAACTGCTCTTACTAGATCACGTTCTTACTGAAATCATATGGCAAATTCACAGCACCTCAGCTAATCCTGCAACATCACAGAATCCCAGCCTGGTTTGGGTTGAAAGGGACCCTAAAACTCATCCAGTTCCAACAGCCTGCCATGGGCATGGACACCTTCCACTAGAGCAGCTTGCTCCAAGCCCTGTCCAAACTGGCCTTGAACACTGATAGGGATGGGGCAGCCACAGCTCCCTGGGCACCCTGTGTTAGGTCAGTTAAGCTGATGTTGCACTGATTTAACAGAGCTAGATATGAATACACTGGGAGAATAGGGACTGTTCAAAAATCGAATGTGAGCTGAAGGTGGCTGTGGATACATAATCTACAAAATACATCCTTTAATTATAAAGCACTGGAATACTAATTTAAACACAAAATGCAAGTTTAGGAGCTCATCTTCTGGACTTTCTTGGTACCCCGAGAAGAAACATCTTATTCTAAAACTGAGACAAATTGGGACTGAAGTATTACACGTATGTAACTGGTGTGACACAGGATATGCTGAGCTAGCAGTTTTATGCTGGAAAAGTTTTGGATTATCATGACAGGAAAAGAAAGTTCACCACATAGGGGAGTAGTTGTTGCTTAAAGTAATGATCGCCAATGAATGGCCATGATTTGATGTCTTAGAGAATGTTGGATAAACAGCACTTTCCAAAATGAAGCTTTACCTTTATATGAATACTAAAGTGAAAAACAACCCCCACCATAGCCCCCCATGTACCAATGTATTAACCTTTAGGAGAAGCACAGGAACAGTCAGCTTCCTGCTGATACTGATAGAACATTCATTCTCTAATCTGAGGTTTTCTTCACAGTAATTTTTACTTCTCTTTATAGAATCATAGAATAGTTAGGTAGGAAAGGACCTTAAGATCATCTAGTTCCAACCCCCCTGCCATGGTCAGGCACACCTCCTACTAAACCATAATAGGAAGTAGGAATCTAATACTACGGAAATCCTCTGATATAACTATGTAAACCATGATAAAAAGGACATTGAGTATCTGCAAGAACAACATGGACTAGAGCAAACAGGTAAAAAACTATGTGAGTGTTTCCCCTCTCTGAGTACATCTGATCCTTTCTTGTTTTCGTCATTGAGGTCTTCATCAGCATGACAACCAAAGCTGACAGCATTCTTAAGCACCTTTTTACCATTCAAAAGAGCACGTTAAACCCCTAAATATCTTCAGGGCCCTGAAACTTCATTCAGAGAGAGGCACTCAGCAACACCTTATTCAACCAAGACCACTGCTGCCCCTGGGTTAACTGGAGTTTTTACGGGTCAAGTCACAGCTCTACATAGAAAAACTTGCTAACTTATTGTCCTTGAATACTGTAATCTTACAAGGCTCTAAGTGTGCTTCTCATTAGAAGCGATATTGGAAGTTCAGAGAGTGGTGGATGTTATTTTGTTTTCTATTTTTATCACCATTTCCAATTGACTACCTGTTAAATTGATTTTAGTGTTTGATGTTGTCTCTATTTAAGTATGTGTTGTACCCTAGATTTCATTTCACATTATGCCTGCTGAAAGAAATACCCCCTATCTGCTGCTAATTCTAACCACAGACAGAATATATTAAGCAGTGACAGGGGCAAAAGAACTCAATAAAAACTAACTGGCTGCATTATGGAATTAGCAATTGCTTCATAATTCCCTGAGCATAGAAGATGAGCTTTTCTTTCTCCTGGCAGACCTCAAAAGTGGACTTTTATCATGAGAGACAGAACATTAGAAAGTTTCAAATTATTGAAAGCAGTAACAAATCACAACTCTTTCTTCCTGCCCCAAAAAGATTAATGTAAAGCACCTCGGAATTTGTCTGCATTAAAAGATTCATATGAAACAATTGTTGCAAAAATACTTGACAGCAGTTGCCAAAAGCTGTCCTTTGAATAGCTGACATCTCCATTAAAGCCCCTCTCAATTAGCATTCCATTCAGCATTAGTAAATGGTAAGTGTCAAGTAGTCACAATATAGTCCCAGCTGATGCAACTAAAAAAGAATCTAATGCAAATTCCAGCAGGCTTCAGATGTAGCTTTAAAGCACTTTCCTTAGAGCCCAGCTTTTTATTTGCTGACAGATGCTTTTGTAGCCTTGCTAACTTCTGAAGCCAGCAAGCAGCAATCACCCAGGCAGAGGTTGCATCAGCAAAATAAGTACAGAATTAAGTTCAAAGAATAAGAGTCCATATTTTGAATGCAACTTGAGCGCATTTGCCAGTATCAACAGGTACCACACCATTGTTCCTTGGAGATTCATCTGCTTGGGTAAACTGTCCCAGTTCTCTCTGGCAAAAAAAAGAAAGCTGCTGTCAAATTTCACCTACATCAGCACCAATGAGGAGTAACACCACAAAACCAGAATTAGTTCCAGTTTATAGCAAGATTACTGAGGTTGAAGCCCTTGAAATTTCAATTTTCCAGTCAGTGAAATGAAGACAGTAAACAATAGTTGCCTGCCATCACAGGGAATTGGGCTGACACAGGAACATTTGCTCAGTGTTCAGAAAGTTCTAGCTCAAATAATTCACATACTCTAAATTTGCTTCAAGTACCCAACGCCAGTGATGTCAATCCGCTTACACCAAAAGACATTTGGTCAGCTTTTTCCCTTCTACCTCAAAAGCACACTCTATGTTCTGTTGCTGTGGCCAAGTGCAACACAGATGCTTCCTTAGCATGCAGCCAGACACAGGTCTTCTTACCTGGCAGCAAATCCCCTCGCCAGGGCACTGCTCAATGGCCTGAACCTGTCTTCATGTAAAAAAAAAAAAACAGAAACCACACAGAATTCAATCTTAATTTCATTTCCCTTCCCACTTGCCAGCCTCCTCAAGCACAAAATTTTTGCTTCAGGCTTTTTAATTAAAGTTCCTCTTCTACAGCTGCACCACATCAGCACCAGGCCCATTATTTGGTTTCCAACACACCTTTAGAACCTACAGACACAAAACCTACAGACATATAGAACTACACACATGAAACAGGAATTGTTAGACTGGGAAGGGTGAGAAACATGGCTGCTGGTGTTCTTGGGTCAAAGCAGACTAAAGAGGATGCTCTCTATGTCAGCAGAAGGGCAGAAAGGAATTGGAATCCAGAAATCTGCATTCACAAGTTTAAGAAACACCCCCCCCATATGATTTTAGTTAAGTCACAAAACCATATTCAAAATTTAATCTGCTTTGTAAAAACTGTAGTCTTGAATACCACCATTGGCTGTTGCTGAAGTCTCCCATCAATGCCTCAGTTTACCCCTTCAAGATTCTTTAGCTTTACCTGCACCTATGTGCATTACCAAAACACTTCAACCTCAGTGTCATGTTGTTAACTACCTATGCTCTGGCTGTGCTGGAATGAGATCCCAGTGCTGCATTACCCTCCTGTTTGACCAGGCACAGGGTGTTCAGGACTCAGAACATAAAAATGTCTCCACTGGAAGACACTACTAACCATAAGCATCTTCTAAAAGAGGAGCAGAGAATGAAATAATAGTCTCTGTTCTCACATACAGCTTCCTAACCTTTACAAACAAACCAAGGGTAAGGCTCGGGGAACATCTCTCAGAGACAGAATGACAGTTACAATCTATTCCCATACTGGTTTGGGGGGTGTGCTTCATTAGCTTATCTATACAACTAAGAGTTAAAAGGTTTGCAGATGTCACAGCTACAGGGAACAGCCAATACAATGTCTTTGTTCAACAGTTGTCAGTTGAAACCAGTAGCCATGTTTAGTTTCTTTCCTCATCAAATGGGAAAACAAACTCATTACAATGTTTTATTGTGATTTCATGAAGTGACATATGTTGAGAATTAACATTAACAAAGAAGAACCTAAACCTCATCATTTTGGAACAGAGTGTCCTGGAATGCAAGAGAAAGTTTAGACCTAAAATTCAAGATTCATTTGCACAGCACGTAGCTCCCATTTTCTGCCAAAGATGACAGAAAACAGCAGATCTAATAAAAAAATAACCTAAAGCCTGTAATCTCAGTACAAAATAGGAATGATACCTAAAAGTGAATTACAACCTTTTAACTAAGTTATTATGCAAGAGAGGCCACACATGAAGCAACCACACAAAAGCTGGACTACAGTGCTGCAAGAAGCGGAGGCATTGAAAGGGAGAGACATAGAGGAGGGCTGGAACTTTGCACTGAGACAAAACCACTGAACATCATGCTGCTTCTGCAGCTGGGCCTTGTGAGCTCCAAAGTGAAACAATACAAAATCCTAGTTGTAGTGCCAGGCCCTTCATAAATAGGGAAACCCATGAAAAAAGATAATTTATAATTAAAACCAGAGCTGATTGTTGAGACGTCCCTTGCTTAATGGAAGGCACTGCTTCCTCAGCCCTCAGACATAACTGCATTTCAAGCTAGGTGGCCACACTTTACCCAAGGCCACTGAACAGTAGAACTGTACCGCAAAATGCTGCAAAGATTTGTCCTAAGAACAAGCTGGAGTCTCTCCACCCCCAACCAAAACAGTTTTACATATCCCAGTCACAGAATCACAGCCAGAGTTCGGTTGGAAAGAACCTTAAAGCTCATTCAGTTCTAACCTCCTGCCACAGGCAGGGACACCTTTCACTAGAGCAGGTTGCTCCAAGTACCAGTCCTTTTCTTCCTTAGAAAAGCCTTTTATTATTCTCATTCAAAGCAAGAGCTTCAAAGAAAAGGCTGGACTCATGGATACATATCCACACCTACAATGAGGGAGGTGGTTTGCCCTACAACCAGTATTTTTAAACAAGGAGTTTAAATTTCTCATGGGCCAATTCAGAAAGCAGGCAGTGAATAACTGAGTTAGGAACAACCCCAGGTACTCCAGAGCTGCACATACAGAGCTCTTGGGAACAGCTCCCGTGGCCAAGTTTAACTCAACGTCCACCTTTCGTGAAGGCTGCAAAGGAGGGGGAAGATGGGCCCCGCGCCCCGCCGGCGCTATCCGCGCCCGTGGTGCTGAAACCCGGCTGCACGGGCTGCTGCGGTCACTCCACACGAGTTCCAGTAGCTGCATTTTGCCATCGCAGAACACCAGGTTGGAAGGGAGCTGAAGCACCGTCTGTTCCAGTAAGAACTCAGCATAGGCAAGATGTCCCAACACCCTGTTCAGCCAAACGTTAACAGTGTCAGACACTGGGAGTCCACCACTTCCCCAGGAAGATTGCTCTAGTGGCTGACTGCTCTAATTATGAAATGCTTTCCTTTAGTGTTCAACTATAATCTTCCCAGGAGTAACTCATCTTTTCCATGTGTCTCCTTGTCAAAAGAGAGGCTCATCTTCTTTGTAGCCTTTAAACACTAGAACACAGCAATAAGGTCCCCCGAGCCTTCTTTTCTCAAGGCTAAACAGTTCCAGCTTTCTCAGTCTTTCCTCACACAGCTGTCAGTCCTTGGATCATCTTTGTGGTCCTTCTCTGGACACTCTCCAGTTTGTCCCCTTTTTTTTTGCATAGCAGAGACCAAAACTGAACACATATTCCAGATTTGGCCTGACAAGTGCTGAGTAGAGTGGGATGAAGACATATTTATCTCTGCTGGTGATGCTCTTGTTGATGTTCCCCAGCACCATGTTGGCTTCCCTTGCTGCGACTGCACACTCTTCACTCCTCTTGAGCTAGTGTCCCCCCAGGATGCTCAGGTTCCTTTCCACAGCTGCTCCCCAGCCTAGGAGATCCCAGCCTGTGCCGCACTCTTGGATTGTGTTTACCCGGGTGCAAGACCTTATATTAGTCTTCATTGAGCTTTCAAATGTTTTCATGTTATTCTCCATAGTGTAAGCATGTACTTTTCAGCAAAGGAGGCTGCTAAGATCTCACTCCCTCCCCCCTTCATACCTAGACCAAGATACCTGGTAAATCATCACCAGAAGTCAAAAACCTGCACTTCATCTGTATCCTAAACTACCTAGTGAATCTGCAACTCCCATTTTGCCTCAGTCCTGCACATTTTTTTGTGAGCAGAGAACCAGTCACAGCATCAGAATGTACCTTCAGTATGAAAATTATCTGTATCAGTTTAACAGATGACACAAAATGAAGCTTTAGGGCATTTAGAGCATCAGTAAAGGAATAAAACTGTCCACCTAAAGATGTCTTGAGACATCTTTAAATGGGAAAGGCAGAAACTACTAGCCAGTCCACCTTTATGATACGGTTCATACCATAACGCTAGTAGCGGAAGTTATGGGTATGCTCCCCAGTTTACCAAAGGCCTTCATGAACCTTATCACAAGCACCTAGACTTAACTGAAACCACGCATGTTTATTAATTGGCCTAAACCCCCAAGCTGTTTCTATTCCAGGTTGGGACAAACATTTAAAGTTTTGTTCTACAGTTGGAACGTCTGTGGTTCTAAACCTCAGCAAACCTCAGAAATAAATGTCTAAAATCAAACAGATGTACTGTGCAGTTTTAAAATGTCCTTACATTCACTCCAGTGAAAGCAGCACGAAGCTGACCAAGCACAAATGCTTTCACACTGCAGTAACCGTAGCTTAAGAGAAAGATTCATTAAAACCTTTCATGGAAAATTCACATCTGTGAACAGTGATAAAAATAGAAAGGCAAGAAACAGCTTGTTCTTAGACTTTTACTGTTTGCCAGCCAAACCCTCTGTAGTTCAAATAACTTCTCTCAACTCTGCTTTTAAACAGGATTATATATATTCTTATATCATAAGTACTAGGAGCCTGTTTTCAGTAAGATTTAACTTAACCAGCTGAGCATGTATATACCAGACTACACACGCTGCTTGTAGGTTTCTATTGCTTGTGAGTCTTTGGCTAAGAAAAGCTGTCACCATCACATAGTTCCAACAACTTTGCAAAACAGGATCCTCTTTTCTTTTTCTTACTCCTCGTGGTACTTTGGCATCACTTCCAGAAGCTTTAGAACACAATTAGTACACCTTGAAAGACAGCAACTCCTCAAGAGACTTAAGACATTGAAATTAGAATCTCTGAAGTAACAGAGCAGGAATTGATGAATTTTTCCTCTCCAAAGAGAGCAGAGCTTGATGTCCTGCTGTGGTAACCACATGCTAAGAACTGTGATGAAGCCATCTGTTATCTGACAGATTACATTTGCACCTACCTTTATTCAATTCTTTCTCTAGCAATTCTATCTTCTCATTCCCGTGCCACCTGAAGAGCAGTTTCCATTCTTGCAATGCCATGAAAAGAGGGCAGCTGCACAGAGCTTTCCAGTAGTGTTTCAAGGAAAGAAAAATTCCTTATGAAATGGCATTGGAACAGACTCTTCTCCCTGTCCAAGAATACAGCATTTTGTAATGTAAAACCTTCTCGGGTTCAAACAGTATTTCCAGTCATATATATGTTTAGATCAGGAAGGATAAGTGACAAGTGATTACGGCACATGTCTGACATGCTCATAATGTGGAACATCCTTAAATCTGTAGATAATTTCCTTATTTGAACCTTAGAACTAGAATCACATCCCAGAGGTAAAGAAGATAGGTCTTAAGAAGAGTAATCACTCGCAGGACCATAGATAATCCCACACACTTCAAATGGTTGAGAATTTTGTAGTAGAGGATGTTGAGAGCTGTACATGGTGTTAAACAATAATTTCTGTTCAGGTCTTGGGGGTCAGAACTGCAGATGCTATGAAGAAATAAAGCCCTGCTGAAGAACATATTGTACGTGGAGTCAACAGGATAATTGTCATCCAGGTATGCCACTGACTTGACTGACATTATACATCATTTCAAATCTGTGCTTTAGTTTGCCATTTGTAAAGTAGAAATGAGACAATTCAGTAAGAACAGAGCCCAGAGACCTGCAGGTTTTGCTGTAGTCTTACATTACTGTCCCAAACTGCACTTCATTTTCTCTTTTTTGACATCACGTACAGGTAAGACACTGTATCAGACTAAACACAAACAAGCTGCTATCAAATGTGGTTAACCAGGTTATTTTAGATCATCTTCAGCATCACATCTGACTGTGTCCCAGATCATTTGCTTTATAAGAACTGAAGATCTCATGCTCAAATCAGTAACTTGACTCTGTTTTAAATTGCTGCTACAAACTGAGCCTGGTTTTCTGCATTACAATAGATGGAATTTCCAAAATTATCCCTACAAGTCTTTTCCAGAAAGAAATCCTGTATTTTTAGACAGGTTGTTTTCTTCCCCCCCCCCCCCCAAGTCTATCTCTACCTTCTTTCTTAACGCATGTAGTATCTATTTCCCTGTAAACCTCCTAAATAGCTTTTATACCCTGTTGTTTTTCTTTTTGAGTAGGCTTTTCAATACCTCTCGTGTGTTATCCTGTCCCTAAACATAGATATTTCTTTAATTTCTCTTCACCCTCCTCTTGGTTCAGTTTTCCACAATACTTCAATAACCCAGCAGATAATCTGGCGAACAGATTCTTAGACTATATCCTGGGTGTGCTACCCTACAGCAACAGAGAAGCTGGAAAGCCAACAATAGTAATTGTTTTTCAACAGGAAAGATACCAGCTGGAAATGAAGCTAATTATTTGTTGATAAGCATCTGTAACTTCTCATCCAGAAGAGAGGAGTTCCATGGGATTTTTATCTCTACTACTGCAAATCATTCCATTTACTTTATTCCAAATTAGTTTTGACTGAGAAAATTACACTTTTAAAAGTAACATTTGTGGTCAGAACCACATACTCCCTAGGACCTCACACATACAAAGCTCTCAGGGCTTCTCTAACAAAGTGTCCCCAGCCTGACTCCTAACTCAGGCAGTATTTATGCTGCTCAGGCAACTAAAGCTACATTTGCCACAAAGGGTATTAAATAGCCAAAGAACATTACCTGTTAAAGACTATGATCAGCTTAATATTGCGTGCTTTTTATAGGCTTTCAAAGCTTAAGGTGGTAGAAAAATCTATATAAATAGCTCTTCCTGGTTTGGGGGAAAAGGTTTCTTTTTCAGTCGTTGATTTCCCTTGAGAAAACCTCCTGTACTACCTGCAAGAAGACCCCACAGCATCTAACTCCTGACTAAGAGCTTCCACTGTCATGACTCCCCTTGAAAACTGCACATCCCTATGTATTATAAATAACAGCTTCTGACTAAACTACACAGGACTTGAACAAGCTGATCTCTTCCCATTATGAAACAAACCAAAACAACTGAAAACCCAAGACTGGCTTTTTATGAGCTCATCTCCCACTCCCAAAGTCCTGCTTTTATCTCTCTGCCTCAAGCTGAGATAAGACATTTCTGTGCAACCAATGTTTGGTGCTCATTTCTCTGCTAAAACTAATGCCTATTTGGAAGCCCGATATGGGCCACAGCTCCCAGAAGCCAGTAAATGGCAGCTTTCATCCCAGCTTATTGGAAGTGTGTCTCACTAAAACACTGCCTAATAAAAAACCATTAGGGTGATCAGGTTTGATTCTCTTAATATGCAAGTTGATTTAAGCCATGAAAGATCACAGGGAAGGAAAAAAGAAAGAAGAGGAAACAGTGATGGATAGTAAGTAATTGCTAGCAAGTTCTATGAAGGGCTTTCAGCCACACTATAAATTCTGTAAAGTGAAAAAACTCATTATTGTTTGGCATATTATCCTCATACAGAAGCTGAGCAATGCCTGAGTAGCCTACAAAAGGCAAACCCCCCAAAAGTCTGCCAAATATTTGTTGCCTGGGGCAAATATTTAAGTGCTACAAAATATTTAGCAGTTGGATTTTATGTTGATGCTTGAGGCGCTGGAGAACACGTTTCCTGGTTTGTCAGGATGGTGAAACCACACAACGTAAGGTTACAGAGCTCAAGTTTTAAAACTAATGATGTTTTTACTGTATATAAATGCAGGCAGGCAGTTGGCAGGGAGTGACAGACTCAGACGTTATTTGAATAGAACAGCAAACATCCACATAGAATCATAGAATATTTAGGGTTGGAAAGGACTTTATTGTCATACAGTTCCAACCCCCCTGCTATGGGCAGGGACACCTCACACTAGATCATATTGTCTGAGGCTCTGTCCAGCCTGGCCTTGAACACTGCCAGGAATGGAGCATTTACCACGTCTCTGCGCAACCTGTGCCAGTGTCTCACAACCCTCACAGTAAAGAACTTCTTCCTTATATCTAACCTGAACGTCCCCCATTTTAGTTTGAATCCATAGGCAAAAGATATCGAAAATTCATCAGCTTCACTGAGGGTGAATGACTTGTGCCTCCCAGAGTACTTTTTACTTTATGCAGGAGTTTCAGTATGTATTTTATTTTGAGAACAGCAGGTTCATAGACATAGTTCTTTAGCTGAATTTTTTAAGCCACAATAATTGACTGACCCTGACAATTTGTTCCACCTTCTTTGGCTCCAGTGAAAAAAACAGACTGAATGCAAATTGGGCTATGTACTATGAATAAGTAAGGCATTATTCAAATGCTGATCTGCCCAGGCGCAGCATCTCCTGCAGATATCTTTTCATCTCAGGCCATAAGCTCATAATTCTCTCCAGTCAGTAAAAGGAAAGAGGGGCCTTTCATGCTTTCTGTAAGGAGGCTGGAGAAGGAGCAGCTCTGCCTCTCCTTGTTGCCCAGGGTACGAGGCACAGCTGGGTCAGATGTGCTTCTTAATTCTCAGCATAGCAGACTCCAAAAAGACCTCCCTCCATCTAGCACAGCTCTCCCAGCACATACATGTCACCACAGCTGCTGACTTCCAAACTAATATTAAGGAGAACAGAAATTAAACTCTGTTAAGGGTATGAACAAAATAATGATTATGGGCAAGTTTCAGTTTCTACCTAGGCCAGCCTATGTAGAAAGTTCTGAATTAAGTAAAATCATAGAATCCTAGAATCATAGAATAGTTAGGGTTGGAAAGGTCCCCATGGGCAGGGACACCTTACACTAAATCATACCACCCAAGGCCTCGTCCAACCTGGTCTTGAGCACTGCCAGGGATGGAGCATTCACAGCTTCCCTGGGCAACCCATTGCAGTGCCTCACCACCCTACCAGGAAAGAATTTCCTCCTTAGATCCAATCTAAACTTCCCCTGTTTAAGTTTGAACCCATTATCCCTTGTCCTGTCACTACAGTCCCTAATGAAGAGTCCCTCCCCAGCATCCCTATAGGCCCCCTTCAGATGCTGGAAGGCTGCTATGAGGTCTCCACGCAGCCTTCTCCAGGCTGATCAGCCCCAACTTCCTCAGCCTGTCTTCATACAGGAGGTGCTCCAGTCCCCTGATCATCCTCGTGGCCTCCTCTGGACTTGTTCCAACAGTTCCATGTCCTTTTTATGTTGAGGACACCAGAACTGCACACAATGCTCCAGGTGAGATCTCACAAGAGCAGAGCAGAGGGGCAGGATCACTTCCTTCGACCGGCTGGTCATGCTCCTTTTGATGCAGCCCAGGATACGGTTGCTTTCTGGGCTGCGAGCGTGCACTGACGGCTCATGTTCATTTTCTCATCAACCAACACCCCCAAGTCCTTCTCCACAGGGCTGCTCTGAATCTCTTCTCTGCCCAACCTGTCGCTGTGCCTGGGATTGCTCCCACCCAGGTGTAGGACCTTGCACTTGGCATGGTTAAACTCCATGAGGTTGGCATCAGCCCACCTCACAAGTGTGTCAAGGTCCCTCTGGATGGCATTCCTTCCCTCCAGGGTATCAACTGAACCACACAGCTTGGTGTCATCGGCAAACTTGCTGAGGGCGCACTCAATCCCACTGTCCATGTCAGCGACAGATGTTAAACAAGACCGGTCCCAACACCGATCCCTGAGGGATGCCACTCGTTACTGGTCTCCAGCCGGACATTGAGACATTGATGACAACTCTTAAGTACTGAAAGTTCTTTTGCGCAACATATAAACTGTCACCAAAATGTTCTGGAGTTGCAATCCACTTGTGTATTTCCAATCAGACATTATCAATACAGTCATGCAAACATGCAACATAAACACTATTAGAAAACATCTATACCATAAGCTACCCACCTGTGTTATTTCAATGCCAAATGCCTTTAATACTGTGAGGTACTAGTCTTCAGGTCAGGCCTTGTAAATATCTACAATGGACCTACGGAGGAAGTATCCAGCATGTTCTGCCATGGCAATCTTTGTTAAGAAACAAAGGATTTTTGTGTGTTTAAATGTATTAACAAGAATGGATATTAGGGTCCTGCTTAGCTTTACAAATATGTACATCTTAGCTTTAAGAAGCTGTGCATATCAATACCTAAAATACTGCTACAAATAAAAAGTGAGATTCAGTGATTCCCTCCAAGGGAGTTGAAATCAGGTGAAGTAAAAGCCTGAATCAGTTCACCAATTTAAAGCCTTTGGCCAGAATTCTAGGCTTCTAGACTTGTCCAGAGCCTTCAGACAGCCTCACTCTACAGAACACTCACATCTGGCACATCCCACACATGGCCTTTGGTCCTGTGAACTCTCCTAAGTCATTAGCATTTAGCTCATTCCCTTCCAGCTAGATTTGCCAGCATACAAATCTACATAGAAGTGAAAAGTCTTTGCATGAGAAGATAAAGTTCCGATTAGAGTCCTAATTCAGCAAGTCTTTGAAAAACGTGTCTAATTTCAGCATGAAGTAATTCAAACGAAAGGCTGAAAGCTGGGAACGTGCTAAAGTATTTTCCTTAGTGACATTCAAAGAGTAGATGAGCACTGGCTGAAGATTAAAATCAGAAGATTTAACTGGTTAATAGCATCAGCAAGAAAAATTCTGATCTCAAATTGTCATGCACTGTTTTGTAGTTTTGTTTTAAACAAGTTATCTCTAACAGTGAGGTAGTTTTAAACCTTAAAGTATCAAGTCTGAATCTTAATGATCCATTTACACTAATGAACCCCTGTACTAAAACGCCTTTTCAACACTGGAGAGGGTCCCGAGTCCACCTACATTAAATACAGACATACAAACATAGGGATACAACCGTCTAGGCAGAACAAATACAGAAGACTTTCCTTTTCTGCTGTTTCTCCATTTCAAACCTCCAGTCTGCAGCCACACCGAGTTAGGTGATGAGCTGCATAAAAAGCAGAGTCACAAGAATAAACATGTGATTTCAGGGGAGAAATTAAGTGGAACCAATAATTGAATCAGCTTATTCAACACATCCAGACTTCCTCCCAGAACAGATCATCTTACTGCTGGGAACAGCGGTAACATCTGATATGAAACAAGCTGTCATAGAGGAAAGGTAATCTTAAAAATGAAAGGGCAGACAGTGTCCATTCATGAACTAATATAAATTATGGCTCTAGTCTGTGGTGCTACTGTGATTAGTAATAGTGTTCCTGATAAATACTGCCATTAGTTCCAAAAAGTATGGTAAATTATTTTACCTTTTATACCTTTAAGTATATAGTAGCAAAAGGATGCAGAAGGCTGTGCTTTCTCAGCTCCAAAGCCAAGGTGAAAGTCCACTGCAATAAACTACACCCCCAGGTCTGGGATTTTTAACTACCTGAAAGTCGAGACATCATGGAATCCTGTTGGAGACATTCCAGACTCCCTGCTCCATCACTCAACCTCTAATCAGAACCAGTTAAGGGGAACCTGACCGCACAGCTCTGACTCAAACCTTTGGCATGCACAGAATAAATAGAAAGTAGCAAATTATTAATTTAAAAAACAACCCTTGGAGCAGGGAACAAGGAGATTTCAGAAGGATCTATGTATGTAAAGTCCCCCGTTGCTAAGGAAAGGAGATATTATACACCCAGTACAGGAAAGCTCCAGGGCTCAGCACACCTATTTCTTTCCCCACCTTCCCCTCCCTTTCTTTCTACTAATTGTCTAACTATGTATGTCTGAGGCAAGAGTTTGTCACAGTTTTCCATGCAAGAAGCCAAGCTCAGTAGCTATACATATGAAATATCAGGGTTATTACACTAAACTTCTATGGCAAAAAACACAAAAATTCAAAACCTGACGCTGATATTTGAACACAGGCCTTGCCTATTGTACATCAGAATAAGAGCTTTAATTTAATTACACGTTCTTTCTTCTCAGTCATACTTACTGCAGTGTACTCAAAGTTTAGGCTGCATAGTGAGTGGTATACAAACTCTGTGCAGAGCTTCTGCATCCCAGCAATGCATGAAGCTCCCTTAATGCTCATGTACTCCTGAAGGAAGGTGTTCTTCAAATCGGCTGTCCTGAACTGGCTCTGGGCTGCTAATAGAAAGCAAAATGATGCACTTTGAAATGCAATCGGTTCCCTGATGGCAGTTCAAAAGGAAGAGTTTGGCACAGAGCTCCTCCATTCTTTCTACCCCCAGCATCAGCTTTTGTAGTAAATTAATCACAACAGAGTCAGATCCAAACTGAATTTTGAACTCCACTTGGTTTTCCTACAACCCTCCCTATTGCTGGAAAATCCTATTTCCCAAACGCCTATGTGCTGCTCCACTGTGCCCAGCAGCTGCAGATCTCTATAGTAGCACATGTTCTTTCTTAGTGACCTGATGTTCTACTCTCTCCTTGGCAGAGCTTGCATGCCTGTTACAGATGTGTCACAGCAGTGGGTTTACCCCCAGTTGCTAAGCTGATCAAGCAGACTGTAAATACACATACAAGCAGATACTAACTGGGAACTGTATACTCTTAAATACCTGGCATTGGCAGAAGGGGAAGTCACTACGTGTTCCTTATGCCCAAAGGACAGAATCTGTCTGACAAAAATTTTTTGACTGGAAAGAAAAAAACAAATTCTCATCCAGTACTAAAGGAAACCAAGTTTCCAATATTGTGGGAATTAAACTGAATATTAAGAGTTGACAATGCTGTGAAGATCTTGTATTTCTTTGTTGCTAAGGAGTACTGCACTTCATTTAGATGCCTGACATGGAAACCCTTAAAGCATTATGAATTCTGTTGCTATGGCATACATACATATGGAGATACACACACTTATATCCTGCAAAGCAACGATTTGTCTGGAAGGCTGGAAAATATAGGACAAAGGGGGAATCTTTCTGGATGAGTCAGTGTGGGAGCTGCTTAGAACCTTCCTGGGCGGTCTGGGTATTCTTCTGGCCTTTAATGTATTTTGGTAAGGACTGTAGGGCTTGGTGTAATCCTAATGATTCTCTTTCCCTTGGCAGCCTTCCATCTTTGTGAGGTAAAGGCTGAGGTTTACAAGAGCAGTAGAGGAAGAAAGATTAGTAAGTGATTCTCAGTAAACTCTCTAACCTCCTCCATTTCTTTCAGTGTTGGCTCTCATCAATTCTTTCCCCACCATTCCTCAAAATGCACTTCAATTACTTCATCATTGCCAAACAGAACCACAAAACCCCTGTTGACTAAGTCATCTACGATAAAAACAAAACACATGTATAAATACATACACACTCTATAATAACCCCTTCAAATCTAGAGCTTAGAGTGATTTAATACATTCTAAATACAGTACAGGCTGTGGGTGAAAATCCTATGGGTGTTTTTTCCAATCTGGGAAATAAAGCTTTCATCAGCCTGGAACTCCAGTTCAAATAAAATTGAGGGAGTGCCTTTCACTTAGTGTTACCAATAATGCCTCAGGTGGTGCCGAGCAGTAAAGGTTTAGCACAGATACTTAACAGGTGAAAGCTTTAAAGGAGATCCACAGCTGTTAGAAGGGAGTCTGAAGGGCTTTTGAGCCTACTGAAGACAGCTTTGCATGAAGATGCTGGTCTGTTAACTGGGACAGCAGTGACAAAGGACATTGAGCTGCTCTTGAAAGGCAGGACACCTCTTGGCTAAGGGACAGCTAGAGAAAATGTGAGCAGAATAACATCTCTGAATCTACTAGAGCTCAATCTGCCAGTGTTCTAAGAACAGATCAAGGTGGACTCTCACACCAACAGCATGCAGTATTAAGAACTATATAGAACAGGAGCTCTGATGACCTGGCTTAGGCCCGTCTTAGCCTAATGAATTGCCTTTAGTAATCACTGAAGTTTCTTGTACACTCTGTCCATCCTGTCTAGGCTGTAAGTACATTGTGACCAGGACTGTCTCACCATGTTGTCCTCAAACTGCTTCTAAAAGTGGAGACCATGACATGGGGTTGATAAGACAGCTGAAAAAAACCCATAGAGGTACAGATGATTAAGTGGTTCCTCTTCACCTCCTCTTATCAACTTTTCTAAGCAAGAGAAAGCACATTGAGCTGATTCATGGATCTGTGCTTGGGGAATACCTTCTTAGGACATAAAGGACCATTAGGCTACTGAAGACCCAGAAGCTATTAACTGAAATCAAGAGGATGAGCTAAGTTTAAGGTGGTTATCAAAGAAAAATTAGGCTTTTGGCCCAAGGAAAGCGTGCAGAAAGTTAACAGTGGGTGACATTTCAACCTTCTGAATGCACCCTTTAACTTCAGCTTTCATGGTTTCTCTGTCTTATGGCATTGTAGCTGATCCTAAAGGACCACATGCAGCTGATCTTCTATACTAAACTAAAACAGGGGAAAAGTGCAGATCGAAAACCCTCTTCTAAAGCAGTGCAAAGGACATAATATCCCTACGTATTCTAGTTAGAATCAGTTGCTGCCTAGCAAAACAATAGACAGAAACAGCAAAAAGTACACTGGTACTTGCTCCTTCAACCAAGGAGTGGAAGGAAGCCTCAACCAGCAAGAGGCTTCTGCAGTAGCTCTGAGAAGGGTGACATTAAAACCTAACCTAGGCACCCCCCTCCCAGCAGCTGTTGTCACCCATGAGGCCCTATAGAATCTGTGCAGCTCACTTGCCTGTAACTGGCTACTGCCATTGACAAGCTTTCGTTGCTAGTGCTGGCTTGTGATCTGGCCAGAGTGAAAGCAGGATGTATTCCCCTCCAGCTGAATGTTCTGTCTGCCTGTTCTTTAACCTCACTGATATAAACTCTGTACTTCCACCCTTCTCCTTTAGTGATTAATTTCTGCTTCAGCCTAATGGCTAGCTTGGATGTTTGTGTTTGTTTTTGCTTTGATTTATTGCCAAGGTATGTCTGAAAACATCAAGGGGTGATGGAAATGTTTAAAAACATATTAAAACTCATTGGTTTTGCATGTTACATGGTTTGTTTTCCCCTCTGAAATGAAGCGCAAGTTCTTTAAACATTGGTCTTCCCCATCCTGCCTCTCCACCTCTCCTCCCACCGTGCCACTGCAAGATGCAGGTGTTATTCTTTTGATGGGATGCTGCTTGAGATCAGACCATTGAGTTTGCCTAAAGGAAAACATCAAGATAGCCTTGTTTCCCCCATGGAAAAGTTTTACAGTGCAAAAGGGTGGCTGCAAAAAGGTAGTTATTTTTACCCAGTTGGCACTTCTGTGTAGCAACTCCCCATATCTGAGGCTAGGCAAGGATGAATTACCTACTTGCGAGCTTTAACAGATAAATGTAACTGCACCCATGAAGGAACACTTGAATCAGACTAGCTCTTTCTAGAATATCTCCTTCTTTTAGGATCCTTTAGTATCTAAGCATAGGAATCTGCTTTAATAAATCTTTTTTCTGCTCTGTGGCTGCTTATACTTGGTGCTTCCTTCATACCCTGTTATTGCTGGAGTCTTTGGTCACTGGAAGGATGCATGTAACAACAGAGTGGACTTCAGGATGTGAGAACATTCTCTTCAACCTTAAACTAGTCAGAGCATGGGAACTGAAGTCATTAGGGCACTATAATAGTCAGGTTAGTAGCACAGGCGGGGGAAACAGAATGTCTTTGGGGATGAAATCCAGCCTCTCAACTCTGCCATTCACATATGACAAATGTGCACCACTGGAGAACAGAGCCACACATTACATGACAGCTTTGTCCATTTCTGGGTGCAGTTTCTCATTTCTTCCCAGTAGAGGGAAAACTGAATACTCAAGCAAACTCATAGCCACAAGGCAAAACGCTGAAAAAACAGCGAGAAGTGGTCCCCCTTCTCCTGGCTGGTTCTCCTAGCTAGAGCATCATTTCTTCTCATTTTGCATGGATCAGACTTGAGGTTTCACATCTCAGGCTTTTAGACACAAATTAACTAACAGTGACAGAACTATCACAGAATGGGCATATAAGTAGAAAACCTGCTTAGGAAGAGAAAATCCGCAAAATTTTACAATAATCAGTTTCATATTCCTTTGTAGGAACAGTAAAGAAATCCAGAGGGCTATGGCATTACTCCACTGACTTAAGTAGTAAGTTTTGGTTTACAATCAGCATAGGTAAAAATATCAAGAGAGAAGGAAAAGGTGAAGCTTAAGGATAGGGTTGCTGTTATGGCAGACGTAGGGGTATGACAAAGTGAAAACCTAGTTTTATTAGAAGGGCGAAACTGTCACAAACAGAAGAAAGTAGTAGCTCCAGCAGACACACTCGAAAACTAAGCAAAGAGTCCTTACCTTCTTCTGTAGCCTTCTATTTGTAGTGCCGTATTTGTATTTAAATAAAGCAAACAGAGTGGAAAACACTCCCAAAATACACACTCCACTGTGTACACAGTGCTACCACTGGGAAGAAGATGAAAGAGCAAGTCATTTCAGGGTTATTAATCATGTAAAGCAGTGACACTCTTTAAACACCACAGAAGTGAAAGTGCACCAAAAAGAAGCTATTTGACTTATTTTAAAGAGGTTGGTCACTCATCCTCATTTTTCACCCCAAAAGGTAAAAGCAAAACCCAAAATAAATACAGGCTAGTTTGAAGATGTGCAGCCTGAGCAAACAACTGGCCATGAACACATGAGGGTACTGGCGACTTATCATAACCATTTGTCTCTTGTTGCAGCAAGTACTCAGTAGCAGGCAGGAACAGTTTGCATCCATTGTACATCAGGGCGTACAGCATAGGCAGATACATGCACTGAACAGAAATAGAGCTTGTTTTCCAGAAGTCTGGCTCTCAAGAAATCCTTTACTGGATGTCACTGTTGTTGCCAAATACTGGTTTGATCCCCACAGGTGGGACTGGAGTTTCATATCTCTGAATTCTTTTTAGGATAAGGTATTTGAGTCTGAAAAAAATAGCAAAGCAGGAAAAAAGGGATCTCAGTATTACACAGTCTCTATCAGTGCCACCTGAGTAGAGTAAGTGACATTAGGGAAATGATGGTGGAAATCTTATGAGCTAACCCATGCAGGACTTTTCATTTCCAACAGATTGCCTTATCTATCCTATTACCCACTCATACACTGTCATCTGCAATTCTAACCTGAAGCAATGAAATTGCTTGAAGGCAAGTTTGGATCCAGCTATTCTATGCACACACACAAGATCTAGTCTTACATTTCCTAGATTCATTAATTTGGAAATACTTCCCATAATTTTTAGACTGGTATAGCTAGGCTTAACTCCAGCCCATCTCACCTCAAAAACAATACAGGTCACACTGATCTATGCTTTAAAAGCAGAGCTTGCAGCAAGAAAGGAAAGTGAGAGGAATGGAGAGAAAGGAGCTACATCTACCAAGAAATTAGAAGAAGCTGGAAGTTCTTTACTGTGAGGGTGGCGAGGCATCCAAACAAGTGTCAGGATCACTCCCTGGATACTCCAGGAGGAGAGGTCAGCATCTCTTCCTCAGTACCTGGAGATGGACTGTGCTAAAAAATGCTTTAACAAAAGAAGTTATGAGGTTCCATAAACAGAAATGTACAGACTGCACCATGTAGCACCTCTGCCTGATCTCTTACAAGAGCTCCCTGGAGCTTAAACTGTGTGAAGCCTTTCTTCTGCCTTCCTTTCAAGCTCAGGCATTTGACTCTGGAAAGAAAAGCCTAGCAAGAACATCATAGAGTTGCTCAGTGTTGAGTCATAGTTGTGCCAATTTGAACAAACACGAATTTGGCCAAACTAAAGAACTATTTCTTGGTGCTCAGTGGTAATTACGGTTTTCCTGAGGCTTTGGTCAGCTTTGGAAAGCCAGACTATGTATTAATCCACCTTCCCAGGCTTTGCTAGCCAATTTATGCTTTCTTAATCATCACTATGCTCTCCATGGGCAGCTCCCAAAGCCACACAGTTGTCTGATGCCATTTCTTTTGCCAGCCATGACTTAATGATAACCTTCTCATTGGCAATTCTATTTCAACAGCAATCAGCAATTGCCTCACTGGCCAGGATTCCAGCTGTAAAGTTCTGTATATGTTCTGCACATCGGTATGGTTAAAAAGTCCTTATCCACATATTTCCAGCATGCCCACAATATCGAGGCAAGCACGATACCAAAGAGATCAGAAGGGTGGGAAAGCAGTTCAATGCTCAACTTCAAAGTTGAAGAGTAGAAATAAGGCTGAGTTACAATAGCACAGTTTGTTCACTTACGCAGCAGTATTCTCTGGCCTCCTAAAACCCCATAATGAAAAAAGAGAACATTTCATTGGGCCAGACTGAGGCATTTTATAGACATGGCTGCCTACACATGACCTCAGATGTTAAAATTATCTTGAGTTGTTCTGAGTAAGCATCCCTGGGTAACAAAGAAACACCAGCTGTAGCCCTCCGAGCTGTGTAGCACTCGCTAACAAAGCACAGCTCTGGTATACCAGAAAGCTGATGGAGTTTTATTGTTCCCTCCAGTTCCAGAGGCCCACACAAAGTACCTAAACCAGTGATCTGTGCATTACACTTCACTGCATGACAAACTCCTGTGACCATCAGCACAGGTCAGTCTGAGCTAACAAGAATAAAAAAGGACACATGGCCTTACATCTCCTAGCTTTATTAATTTAGAATTAATAAAGCAATAAGACAAGTTCTTGTAGCTTTATTAATTCTGACAGCATTGATTCTTGACTTGTATTGACAAGTTCTGCTCTTGTAAATAACTATTTACAAGTGTATGTAGTGTAAATCACTACCTACAAGAGGCAGAACTTGGATTGGCAAGTCAAGTTCCCTCCATATTCAATCTGCTTCAGAACTGGAGCTGCCACGCTTGCACCCTGTGTAGCCACTGTCCCAGTGAGCTGTTCTATGTGCATTTTAAATTAACAGTTAGTATTCATTTACTTGATTTCTTTTTTCCTTCCTTTAGTCCCTCATCCCTTTCAGCCTGGAGACGAGATGTTGCCTCTTCATTCACTCAAGGTGAGCAACAGAACTTGCTTTCTTTTCTCAAAGCTACATGGCTTTTCCATTTCAGAATAGCACATGGACACTTGTGCTGTACCTGGTCTGAGAACAAACAGAATTCCAGTGTTCTGCTTAGAGACAAGGGCTACCCTCTGTGGCCTAAACATATATTGCAGAACGCAGCACAGCTTCAGACACAACTTCATACTTGCTTGAAACCAAAGCTCAGATTCTTACATCAATCATGCCAGCATAAGATCGGAGAAGTTACTGTGGTCTCTTGCAAGTAAGTTAACTTGGACATTGCTTCACAGCCCAGCTGAATCTAGTATCTATCTAGGACTACTGCATACTTCCTTAGACCAAGCTGTGCATACAGTTTATTCTTGGAAGTTGCAAAGACCTCCTTTGGCTCAGGGGACACATTCCTGTAGAACAGAATCACAATATCTCAAGTTGAAAGGGACCCATAAGGCTCATTAAGTCCAACTCCCTGCTCCTTACAGGGCAGCCTAAACCTAAACCATACGATTAAGAGTGTAATCCGGACACCTCTTGAACTCTAACAAGCTCAGTACTGATGGCACATGGGAGAAATCTTAGACTTGGGTTTAGCTTAAGAGCAACCCTTTTTCTTACTGCAGTTGACAAGACGGATTTTCCTTCAAAAATTATAGCCAGGGGGTTGAGACCCAGAGCAGAGCAGAAACGTGGCACAGAACCACTGCACTTCTTCTTTCGAGACCGAATATTCCCAGATCTGTCAGGAACTTCAGGCAAGTGTTTCAAGTATGGGTGACTGAACCTGAAATCCTACTGCTGTGAAACTGGCTGGACCTGGGTCAGTCTTCAGGGGAGATAGTACTCCATCTGCAGACTATAAATGGAAGGATGGAAAAAGCAATTGACCCCAATTCAGAAAAAACATGCTCAGCCAACCAGAGACCCAAGATGCATCTGAAAGTTTCCCCTGCTCAGCACAGAGGCAGCTGTTTGAGAAGTCAAATCATGAAGGCAAAGACAAAGTTCAGTTCTCATCTGAAGCCTGGAGTGTCTTTCAGCTCCTACAAAGACTGCCGTTTCAAGTGCCTGCTTCTAAAGAGTGTCTCTAAGCAACAGAGATCTGATTCATCCCTAGTTAAAGTGAAGTGGGACCTTCTACGACCAGTTTGCACTGGATTGGACCCCAACCTGGATAACCAAGTGGCCCAAATCTACAGTTGGAGAACAAACAGATACAAGCTCAAGCTACATGGGTATAGCCTGCAAGAGATTTAAGAGCACCAAGTGCTCTGCATCTACAGGTCAATGCAAACTTAAAAACCTTGCTTTGTTTTAAGATGAGCTATACTTCTTTCTACTCCCAGATGTATTAAGCAGAGTTAGAGCTAATACATAGATTTGCAAGAGAGCAGGGCTGAAGAACAGCTCTATATATGGAAAGCTCCTGTAATGCAGATAAGTAGTTTTCCCAAAATAAGAGGGTGACTAGGCTAACAGCAAGAATTTTGGCAGAAGAGATCTTTTGTGGAAGGGCAATCATTTATCTCTATTCTCCTTCTACAGCTCTAGGAGAAGCAATCACTGAGATTTATAACTGGCCATAAATATGCTTAGTACCATTGCACTCCTAAAGCAGCCCTGAAGGGACCACACCGTGCACTAAAGATTTGAGACATCTCAAAGCAAGTTTAGGAATACATATGAAAAAGACCCTAACATGCAACAGTCCAGACACCTGAAAACTGCTATATAGCCTGTTACCTCTGCCATAACATTAGGCTACCGACAGCTTTGTTTCAAAGCTTTCTGGAAGGACTCTCTTCCCCCCCATCACTTTTAGCTTTCCTCCTTGGATACCAGCCAAGGTTTCAAGAGCAGCACTGATGAAACAGCAACTCAACTGAAAACAAATTGGGACTGAACAAAGGCACCCTTACATACTGCCTTCCCATTGAAGCCAAGGCTTCTTATTTCCTTAGTGACTTCCAACTTATGAAGCTGCTACTCCACTAACTAGACAACATTTTGTTCAGCAGAACTCAACTGCTTCTGCCAGCTTTGGCCACGTGAGCTCAACCAATCCTTGCTTTACAGCTCTCCAACTAACCAGCTTAAGCTCTGGCCCACACTGATTTTTATCATCTCAGCTTTTCTTTCTCCCGCTTTAGAGTTAGGCAGCTCCCTGGTTCAGGATTTCTGTGCTTCATGTCCAGTGGGCAGCAAATCCCATAATCAGCAACATCACACAGCAATTCTCTCTTCAAAGAAATAGGACTGGAAGGAATGAAGGGTGGATGGCACTGCAAGGTAAGAGCCCCATTGTCCCTAGTTATAGGATCATAGAATCAGTTAGGTTGGAAAAGACCTTTAAGATTCTTGAACCCAACCATAAACCCAGCACTACCAAGGCCACCACTAAACCATGTCCTTAAACACCCCATCTACACATCTGTTTAATACCTCCAGGGGTGGTGACTCCACTGCTTCCCTGGACAGCCTGTTCCAGTGTTTGACAGCACCAAACAGGGAGAAGCAGCCAGAACCCAGCCCATGTGGTATAAAGTGATACCTCATGGTGATGTAGGAAATTCTCTCCTCCAGTAACTGGCTGTTCAGCACAGATTCTGCCCTTCAAGCAGGCATGCCTAGCTGTCAGTGGCATGAGACTTCAGCAACATGTTTCAGGAACTATCTCAAGGCTCAAAGCCTTGATAGTTCCCATCAGAGAACAAATTTTTCCAGAGGACTGAAAGAGGTAGGAAGAGCATGTCCCTTATTAGACCGGTCCAGTGCACACGCAGAGAAAAAAAAACTGGAGTCTGACATTTTACTAGCTTCACATTTCCAGGAACCTCTTGGAAAAGGGCAAAAGCAGACAGAAGAGCAGTGATTAAAGTTCAGTGCAGAGGTAAGCAATCCTTGGCACCAGTCTCAAGTTTAGTATCAGATTTTTTGCACGTATTGATGACAGTTAGGCCTTTTAAAATAAACTCAACATTGGATTCCAGACACATTCACTACTTCCAATTTCATTTATTGTAATTGCAGCAAGGCAATATCTGGTAAAGCATGGATAACCACCCTTTGCATTTAAGATGTGCAGCTGTGAAGTACCCAAGAGCAGCTGACCTACCTAGCTTAAGGTGAAAGAGTGAGATGCCAACAAGAATAAAATCAAGTGGTTGTCTTCAGAGTAAAGGGGAAGGACAACCTCTAGCTTTCCAGTGTGCAACAGTTACTGTCACTGGATCAACTTCTATTCATCCCCCAAAACTATCCTAGAGGGCAAGAGTTCACCATCCACTGATCAAGGTCTTAATGAATCCCAATTCACACTCTGAACTACAAAAATAAGAGAGCATTGCAGTTAGTGACAAGCCTTTGACAAGAACTCTTTAATTGCAGCAAACTAATAAGACTTGAGTTTAGTCACCAATTCCATTGTCCTAGAAAGAAGGAGTTCTACTAATGAATTGCTACTTCTTTCTGGGGATTTGTTTACAACTATTTCCTGTTGAAACACAAGTTGAGTAGCACAGAAACATGGCACTTCCACTGATGTACCATTTAAATCCACTAATAGTATTGCAACAAGCTTTTGTGTGCCCAGAAAACAGACAAACTGGGGAGTTGCAAGTAAAGAATTCAGAGCAGTTCAGCTTACTGAAGTGCAGACTACAGCATTTCCCAAGATCTAACATCACATATACAAGTGTCAATCTCAGCTGCTTGTTGACTAATGACAACGTATTTTCTTCTTCTAAATAGAGGGAAGGGAAGAATTATCTTAAATGTAGATGTTTTGCTCTGTAGAAACTCCACTCAATGGATACTTTAAGCGTATCCATCATTCATAAAACAGTACAAGTTATAGACAAAGAATCACAAATTGAGAAGATCCTCGGGTGTCCAGCATGAAAGATTACACTCTGCAGGAAGTGCAATGAACTGAAATACTGCCTGAAGCTGTGCGGCAGAGTAAAGCTAATCCCTGGTACAGGTTAACGCAGCTTGGTGAATCAAGACAAGGATACAGAAGAGCAGTATGAATGAAGAGAGTAGCAGCTGACTGCACAAGGCCTCCATCACAGTCAAACAATGCTGTTCCACCAGTGAAAAACTGTTGGTCAGAAAGTAAAAGCCATGAAAGTCCTTTTCAGGACTGACGTTTACATACAGAATTCTGTAAAAGTTCGTTTCAGGAAGTTTTATTTCCATTTTTACCTCTTACAAGTTTTTTCTACTCCGTGTATCCTTTCCCCTCCACCTCCTGTTTGCTTTCCCTCCTACGTCCCATATTTTTTCTTCTGCTATGAGAACAACCAAAATAGACCAGCTTGAGAGTTTACCAAGCTTTCCAACATTCACATTTCATGGCAGTATAAAGAAAAAGAGTTTTTTTTTCAATATAAAAATCCTTAGAGAAGCCCTTTGCCAAGTCCAGGATCAGCAGTTCTTATTGTGCCTCAAGCAAGGTAACAGGAGGCACGCAGCAGGCACTTCCTTCAGCTACTGGCTCCATGACTGAAGAAGGGGATGTGACTGCTCCTTGCACAGCCTGCTAAGGCAGAAAAGCTGAGCCAACGGGCTGCCTAAGTGGAATGAATTGGACCTTGGAGAAGACACCTAGCAGGGTTATGCTCAAGAAGGAAATAAAGAACAAGATGCATGAACTCCTTTCCTGCTGTGCTCCATGAGCAGCAGCTACGTGCTGCTTCCATCCCTCAGGACAGGCTGTGCTGTGCTCTTCTCCACACCACTCAGTATGTTATGCCCAAGGTTCCACAAGTATCCTGGGGACTTAGAGTGCACTGCTGGAGGAAGGAAGGGGGAGGGCAAGATGACTTATGAATAGAACTATTCACCATAACCCACGGTGGGCATTCTTTTCAGCTTGGAACAGAAGCCAGGCTCTCCAACACTAACCACAGATGAAGGTTCTGCCAAGAGAGATGCTGAGAAAGGGGAAAAAAACCTCCTGATTGATTCATATTTAATCAAAGTAAGGTACTGCCAAGACTCACATTATATAGGGACCTAAGATGCCTCTGTATTTTGAATAGTAGATTTTGCTGTTGATAACTAGACCTGGATTGGTTTTTAATCATGCAAAAAGAAAAGCAGTCCAGGCCAACCAGAACTATTTGCAGATTAAAGCCAAGCTCTGGGAATAGCTGTGGTCAATTCCATTTTCTTCTCCAAAATGTTGATCTGTTCTACTGTTTGAGAACTGAAGCCAAACAAGGGAGCACACTAACATCAGTTTGCCTAAATTTTAAAGGGCAATAATCCCAGAAGTATTTCTTAAACCCCTGAGATATGTATCAAGAACAGTTTTTCCCAAAGGATTTTCATTTTAGTTCAGGAGTAAGCCATAAGAAAAGTGATTCATACAACTCAAACGCATCATCAAGACATCAAGAGCCAGGAAAGCAGATTTACTTTAGCACCCACCTCCTTTACTTCTTTCATAAGTGACACTTCTAAAATACATCTTCCTCCTCTTGAGTGGTCTCCATTCTCTCCAGAATTTCTGGATTTCTCACATAAATCAGATTCTTTTGAATGTTTAAGACCTAAAAGTTCAGCTGCTAGTGCCTTGTTAACAAGTCTGGTACGATGGACAAAAGCTCAGATGGACTACCAGTCCTTTGTGTACTGAATGATCTTCTGCCTTGTGTAAGGTACACTACCATAAGAAGGAAATCCAGAATCATTCCCCTAAAATAATGGATTCATTAGGCCATCTAAAGGGGATATACAAACCGTGTCAAAAAGCCAAATACTATTTACTACATACCTGATATGTAAAAGCCTACTGCAGAGCTGGGAGTTACTGCCACAGCCATTGAGCATCTCGCAAACAGCTTCTGTAGAAAGATCTTGCCCTAAAGCACTATAATTACATTTTGCAGAGTTCAGACTTCTAAATATTCAGATAAATTTTCATTAGAAGCATTTGTTTAGCTCAGGTTAGTGTAAGGGACTGGAATATAATCTAACCAGGTTTAATCCTATTGCGTATTTACTGTGTTGCGTTACAGCAAGCTCGTACTTGAAGCAAATCGTACATGGTGGCAATAAACAAGGACCCATGCCACATAATTGAGATACCCATGTCTGCACCACCAGAAAACCATCCAGAGCCTTTTCTTGAGCATTCAGTACGTGCTTTCTAGCATCCAGCATAATTTAGGAAAGCCTTGCCATTTCTGGGGCTATAACAGGCTGGGCAACAGGGAACTTTGGCTTGGAAAGCAGAAGCATGTACTTAAGAAGCAGAAATCCTGTGCAATAGTACCTACTGAATGCAATCAGGAGCCAGGAATATAGCATTTGTAGGAACTGTCAAAGATCTACAGCACTGGAAGATGCACATCTTCCATCCCTAAATGGGGGGTTACTGTAACACAGGCTTCTGACAAGAAATTAAAGACCCTATAAAACATGCCTCTTAAGAGAAAAGAGCCTTAAGGGAAAAATCCTCAAGGAGGCTTAACAGGATACTGGGGTATAGGAAATGACTATACAAGCAGACACATGCTCCTTCTCTGGAGGTTTGATGATGGCAATCAGCATACAGCACAGAAGCTAGAGGTCACTTTGAGGGGCTGTGCTGGGCACTGAGCTGATGCCTCTGCCTCCGTGCTCCAGAGCATCAGCTTGAATTAGCACAGCCCACATGTACACAGGCCTCCAATTAGATGGTTCATGACCCAGAACACAAACAGCTTTAACAAAGTATTAATTCCACTTCAAAAGGCAGGCCCTTTAATGAATTTATACAAGCCTCGAGGCTGGAATTCCCATCCAAATATTACTGCTCTTAAAAGGGAGGAAGTGAAGAAGGGAGGAAGTAGAAGTAAAGATAAACTCTAGCCGGGAGTGCTGCCAGCAGACATGGAATTACCTGGCCTGGTGGCTGGGACAGTGAAGCAGCTGGGGAAGTAACGGAACTGCTGTAAAAGCCTTGCTGTAGCTTCACAAGTGCAACATTGAAGGCATACAAACTTGAGGCCGATTGTAGCCTTTGGAACCAAGAGTGAGGCTTTGGAAGGGTTCAAGGCAAACAGTGATACAGGTAAGAAAGTGCCTTCACTGGAGTTTTAGCTCCCCAGCTGAAAGGCACAGCAAATTCACAGGGAAATTCAGAGAGGAATTGCCCAGGGCAGCACATCCTACCAAGTTTATTAGCCTGGGCTCCATCCTGCAGCTCCTTGCCCTTTTCACTGTCAGAACTGGATGAGCAGAGACATCTAGCTGGGAGGCAGCACAGTCAGCAGTAGTTCAGCATTGATGGGGAAAGAGTGGAAGCACAGGGGAGAATAATTCTCCATACTCTGCCACTGACCTGATATATGATATAAAGACTAACACTTATCTTGTCTATCTCAGTATATTATCTCCTATAAATACTTCAGTCCAGCTAATAAAAGGGACCTCTAACATAACTTTAAATAATATCGCTCACACCCCTGGTGGCTATTGGCCAATAACTACTATACAAGCCTCTGTCTTCATCCTCAGCGAGCCGGTTTCCTGTCAACTGTGCCTGTGCTTCACACCAGCCAAACCAGCTCTGATCCCAAAGCTACACAGCTACAGTAGTGCAGTACTAAACCTGAAATAACAAACTATCTCAGGTACAAATGTGAAGCACCTGAGATACTCTGCCTGTGTACCTGCCTTAGGCATAGGCAGAGAAACCAGTGACTCCTAACATACCAGGCAGGCAGAATAGACAAGATGACTCATGAAGATCATGAAAAGTAAGAACAATCTGCTATCCTGGGAACAATAAGACCACTGCAGGGAGGGCGAAGGATTACATCAAAGCAGACATTGTCAAATAACTCCTGGGTGCACTGAGTATGTAATTTTAACATCACCCTTCTTGCCTATTGGAGCATGCCATCAGTCTCCAAGGTAGATGGCAGTTTTAGAGTCCATCTGCCCAGAGAAACATTTCTTCCTAATACTGCTTAGGCCTCTTTGCCTTGTAAGGTAAAGGAAAGCAGAAGGGAATAGCTGTTAAATGAATGGATTAATTGCTCTCAGAAGTTTTAGTTGTCCACATGGAAACTCAAAGCCCTCAGGAACAGCACGGGTAATAAGTCACCGAGAAGAGAGCTGGTGATGAGGGCGATTTTACAGGTCTTTGGCACACAGGAGAAAACCCCAAATTCTATCCATATATAGAAGGAACTTCATTACCTGGTCCCCTCCAAGAGAATGCTAAAGTGGGTTGCTGGTAAATGCACCTCCTTTTCCTTTCTACACCCACCTTACTTTACTCCTACTGTGATTTCAAGGAAACCTCTTTCCACCTTAAATTCCTAGTATGCAGTTGCCTGCCTTGCCAGCTTTCTTATGCAAGGGCCCCAAGAACTACAGCCTTGTGTTCACAGTATGTTCAAAGGACTCTCTGCCAAAGCTGTTAGTCCATCCATTACTCTGCCTCAGCAAGTTGCATCTCACATATCAGCTTTGCTTTCCTAATGTGAGACTTGAACTATATTAGGCCCAACACCACAGGGATTGCCCACAGTTCCATGTGTGTTCATCCTTCATGCAGCCCCTAAGAAAGTTGGGTTTATACCCTACAGTATTTAGTGTGTTGCAACTATCAAATGCTCTTACCACTTTCACGATCAGAAAACTGAGCCAGGGAATAAGCTGCATGCCCACAATCCCATGGGAAATACACATAAAATAATGACTCAACTTCAAGTCGTTTAAGTCCTATGTAACAGTCCTACTTTCTCCAAGCTCAGATGTAATCATATCATAGAATCAAAGAATAGTTGGGGTTGGAAAGGACCTTAAGAACATTCAGTTCCAACCCCCCTACCATGGGCAGGGGCACCTCACACTAAACCATGTCACCCAAGACTCCATCCAACCTGGCCTTGAACACCGTCAGGGATGGAGCATTCACAGCTTCCCTGGGCAACCCATTCCAGTGCCTCACCACCCTCACAGTAAAAAATTTCTTCTTTATATCCAATCTAAACTTGCCCTGTTTAAGTTTTAACCCCTTACTCCTTGTCCAATCACTACAGTCCCTAACGAAGAGTCCCTCCCCAGCATCCCTATAGGCCCCCTTCAGATACTGGAAGGCTGCTATGAGGTCTCCACAAACCCTGAGTGTTCAGGTGCCTGAAATCAGCCGCATGCCCAAAGTAAGCTGTTGAGAGGAGACCATCAAAATATTATATACATCTTTTCTTAAAGAGTGCTAGGCAACGTATGAACTCTCGTGAATAAGGCATGGAGCAAGTTGTCCTACTGCCAGTCTCACTGCTCCCATATCAAGACCCTAAGCAATTCACACAGCCTGCTCCCAGCATGGGCACTTACATCCACCACACAGACAGACACAGGGAAGGATTGCCCAGGGTGGACACTGCAGTTGTAATCACTTGCATCCAGTTACAACTCATCTGCAGGGGCCAGAAATAAGCCATTTTCTTTCAAGACATTATCATGTTGTGCATCTGATCAACAAGCAAGAAACTGAACATGGCCTGAAATAACTCGTGAAGCTGGCTGCCTGGAAAAATCAGTTTGCTAAAAAAAGAAAACCCTATATAAAAGCACATGCCTTTGTCAGATTCTTACTGGTTTGCAAGCCTCCCAGGACTACTTTTTATGAACACAAAAGCAAACATAATACTGGCAAGAATCCCACACAGCTTGTATCTGTCCAAATCATCAGCTATGTTTTTGATTTAGCTACAATTTAGACAGCCAGCTTCAACACAGTGAACAAAGCAGAGCTATTCTGAAGATGCTCTGAAAGCAAAGGGAGAAAAGCCATTCAGAAACAAGAGCAGCGCGGTCAGACAAGGTTCCTAGGATCTCTATGGAAAGGGTGTTTGCTGCCTTCAGCACTTGTAGATCCTAAACAGCTTGGGAAGGTGCAGAAATGAGAGCTCTTCTGTAGAGCTGGGGGATTTTTCCATTTTAAAACAAACCAGCATTTGTCTTTGTATTTGTCCTTGACACAGTGCAAGGCCTCTTTGATCAATACCATGTCTTTGTTTTGTCTCCTTTAGTGTTGTCAGATGCTGCCTTTTCTTTGTAAAACATTATTTATGCAAGAGCCTGCAAGGAGCTCCTATGCCCCAACAGCAAAGGAAAAGAAGTGGCACAAAAGTCTAAAGTACTTGGAACAGGCAAGCAAGAGTCACTAACAGAAGAAAGGAGGTGGGTGCTACATGTGGATGCACTCGACTCACCAAAACCCATGCAAAACTGTCCAGATACGCTGCTTCTGCTGAATCCAGAGAAAGAGCTTCTACTGATTTCGGTACAGCTAGGAACTACCGGGACACTCACAAGCCCCAGAGGACTGCTACCAGGACCAAATTCTGCCTGTTCTTCCTTGTTCTTGTAGATACTTCAGTACTACAGCTTGCTTTAGTGAATCAATAGGATTGGAAGCCATTATCGAGTAATACAGACCCACACAGTATCATACATGAACCACCTGAGCAGGGCTGAAGTCATACTTCAACCCAGAAGTCCTCCCTACCCATCCTGCTTTCAAACTGTAGCATCAGCCTACTTACAACAACCTCATATCCCAAGAAAATTTGGGAACAAGTTTTCATATTACCTTAGCAGCATTGGAGGAAAAACACTAGACTATTGCTCAAGCCTGATTTCTCTAGAGAAAAACAGACCTCTATGAAAATGTAATACATCTCAGGTATTAAATATCAGAGCAAGAATTGCAGCATTGACTGAAAAGTTTACACACTGAAATCAGTTTGTATATTTTAGGATCCAATGTAGAATTTCCAGAGAATAAAAGTAGTAAGTGGTCTGGCAAAGCAAACACATTCTTGCCAGATTAAACCTGTCAATCCAAAATATCATTTGACCCCCAAATTTAGCATGTTTCATTTACATTTTGAAGGCACTTCCAAAAAGTAAATGACACAAATCAAGATTGTTATAAAAGGAAATAATCTCAAAGCTGAAAGAATTTAGTGTTTAGAAGATGTCAAAGATAAAGCTGTCACTTCATCTATGGGTTATGAGAGATGCATTTACTAGTTTGGTACCCATGCAGCATGTTACAGAATGTTCTGGGTGCTTAATAAACTGACATAGGAGATAGCAGCAAAAGCTTTATCTTTCTGACAGTTCACTCTTTCAGACTAACCTGGGTGGTGGCCTTTTGGATAATTTCTTCACTGTCTTGGCACAGTATCTTCTAGAGCCTTCCAGAAATCATTTGCTTTGTTTGAAAGATCCTCAGCCCAAAGTAACTGGAAGTAACTTCACTGGGGAAGGCACTGAGTCAAAGAGACTGAATTTGGGGAAGGATTCCTGAAGTCAGCACCTGAGAGGCATTTTTCATGGAAAGTGGTTTGCAAGACATTCCCAATTAGGTACTGCTAGAGCTGGTGAAGGCAGCTGAAGAAACAGGCTGAAGGGTCGCAGAACAGGGACCTCTGCGCAAGTAGAGGTCAGAGTTTAGCTAAAAACCCTCCACCACACTCACAGCTGAGGCCATGAGCATCTACAAAAAGGTAAAACAAGCCCATATAATATTTCCCTCCAATATCCTCCAAATTCTAACTGTTTTCACCTCTAGGAATTCCCCAATTTGTCACTGTTCTACCACAAGCCAGCTGCGCAGCCTGGTTTCTCCATCCCATACTTAATCCAGCTATTGAATCTCCCCGTCTCATACTGGTGCTGGATTACTGTGACTTCTGTTCTGGAAGCAGACTGCTTAGAAGTGGAATCACTGTAAACATTTTGATTTCCACAGACTTATTTTTCCTGTCACTCCTACTGCTTCTCAGAATCCAGTGAAGATGGATGTTCACATGCTAGTCTACCCCTCGAGGAGGTTATTACCCTTAATACCACAAGTTGCAGGCTTTAAAGAGAGTCTTCTTTTCTTGAGGTTTCCTATATAAAACTAAACTAAGTAAGGTTAAGCAGTTGGTTTTTCCCTTTAATTGATGTTTACTTTCTGTTGGTGCACACACGTCAGTATTTCCTTACATTGCTCAGAACAGGATGAAGCATTGCTAATGCTAACTGACATGAGGAGTCATGTGTTTCTCATTTATGCTAAGGCACATACACATCACTCATCTCCAGTTCTTTTGAGAAAAGGAATCAAAAAAGGTCCCTTGACTAAACAAACTGTCCAGTAGCATAAATACTTTGCCTTAAGTGCTTCAAAATGTTTGATTGTGAGATAAGAGGCAGTTGTTTCTGCCTTCCACAGCCTTCACTGGCAACAAGAGATGTGACTCTCCAGATCTGGTGCTGTTCCTCTCACAGCCTAAAGATACTCCACTTGCTCAGGTGATGGCTCCTTGCCCTGGCATCACCAACCACTTCAGCAGGCACACAAAACGCACCTTTTAAGTACACCCATACTGAGGTTCTTTGACCTCTAAGGATCAGTTTTCTAAATGACAGGAATAAGTTACCCTTCCCTAAACCAAATAATAAACCAGATTTAACTAAAGAGAAGAGTAACCTGCAAGCTTGATAGCTGATTTAAGGACAGTAAGGAAATCTGGAAGATAATGTAGCAATTCCTTGCACAGCATCCACTATTCCAAAGAATTGCTATGGCCCAGGGAATAGCAGAATAACTCTTCTAAGAACTAGCATACTTCTAATAGCTACTGCAAATGCCATAAGCAGAAATAAGCAACACTCCTTTTTCCCCCCTCTCAGAACTAATTTATCATGGAGAAAATATACTAAAGACTTGTGAGAAGACTTACTCATTTCAATACATCTCTCCCTGTTCATACGCCTCTGATCAGAAACCCCATATGCCTTTGCCCAAAACAGACACATTTTAGTAAGGTCTGCCAGGAAGGACTTCAGCTGTCTACTCCCTGTAACTGCCATGCAGTTCAGACTGTGTATGTGATGGCCAAGACCTTTGAGCTGTATCTGGTTGTTCTGACTAGAGGTTTTCTGATCATAGTTCATTTTGCTTGAAGACACACACACAGAGGTTGAATTTTTAAGGCTGCATCTAGAAAGTGTGAACTAGCCTGGGGCATTTGGGTCATACCAGCAGTGATGTTTACCAGCAAGTAACTGATAAACTAATTCTGTAGTGCCAATCCTAAACCTTCAGACTGTACAGCAGCAGCCTTTTCCAGTCTGCTCATCCCCAGCTCAGGAGAAATGATCGTTGTTTTCTTTGGCATTGAATTTTTCCAGTAAACTCTTTGCTTATTTTTGCAACAGACTTCAAAGGCAGATTACTCTAGAACTAGGCAGAGAGGGAAATCAATTCTCTCTTTAGCTTCTGCTTGCAGCAATTCAATCCCTTTTGCCTCGTTTTCAGCTCACATATGTGCTTCAAACACACACATTCAAGCATTTCCTGCAGTTCCTTGCAGTTAAAACCACACCTTAGCTTATGTGCCAGTGTATGGATCTCACCAAAGCAGACCTGTGTGTCTTTGCTGGTCAAGGCTCCTCACATTGAGGATCAAGGAACATGATGGAATCTGGGGATATGAAAGTTCCCACAGTTGTTTCATCAAGTAACAAATACCTGTGAAAGTTCCCAGTTGGATAGCTGGGGAGCACAAGACATTTAATCCAACTAGGCAAGCTGTGGATCGCTACCTGGGTACTGGACTGCATCCTTGTTCCTCCTGGGTGGTGTTGTCCTCCAACCCAGCTGGACCCGTTGAGTACATAGAAGATTCCTACCCAAGAGTTAGAAATCAAGCTCTTAATGCTTCATATGACTGGTTGAGATTTGGTGATGTTACGGCTTCTATACAAAACACTTCATAAATATAAAGTAATGAGGAAGTCTTGATCTAGATGGGAGGTAGAGAGGCTGACTGCACACGTGCACCTCGTATCAGAATTGAGTGCTTTAACACTTAGAACTTCAGGCAACTCAATTAGAAAGCTTTGTTTTGGACCCATGCCTGTTTTAGTGTAATAGTTTGCATCGTTTTAGGTTTTGTTAAGATCAGCTTCTAGGGACATATACTTCTTTGACACATCTAATTACTTTGAGTATCTGAGCGCCAGATTCCAAGCTGATTTACTGGCTTTGCTCCTTTTAAGCCATGAGACACTTGCATTGTGTCACTTCCTTGTCAGTAGTTCCAGATTGCAACAAGAGGGATGCAACCACAGTTTCTGCCCCAGCTCTGAAAATGACCACCTGGGTTATGCCAACGGTCCTCAGATTCTGAAGCTGCTGTTGAAGTATTTCTGCAGTGATAAATGGTCTCTCTAACACAAGTAGCTGTGAAGAATCCAGGGATGATTTTCCAGAAGTTTGAGACACACAGGAGCACTCCAATCAGTTCATAAATAATTAAAATTAGCTACAGGGTTCTACTCGCATTTGACTTTGTCACTAGTGGCTTTGTCCAGTGGAAACTGAAGCCCTTGGTCACATGCTGAGACTATTAACATTTCTCAACCAATCTTACTTCCATACTGCCATCAACATCCTCAGCCAAATTCAGGAGGGTGAGATACACTGATCTCCATGCATCCTTTCATGCTGCTGCAGCTATTCCCACTTTACCCTCAGCAAGATGATGGGGATGAATTATTCATTACAGCAAAGGAACTCCAGTTCCTTATGCTGTGTGCTCTGGGGTCAGAGTACTGGGATGTTTTAGCACTCCTACTAAGAGTTCCTGAAAGCTGTAACGGCAGCTGATGGATCTGCCAGGCACAGCTTTTTAAAAACATCATCAAGTTGCTAATGGAAACTCCAGCCCTTCTCTCCCTGTTGTTTCATGCATAAGTATTATTTCCCTCATGTTAAGCATAAAAACACTGTCCCTCCACACACATTTGATTCAGTGCCAGATCTCCAGTGCTATTTCAAGGGCAATAAATTAAGCCCTGATAGAGTTATGTTTACGTTGCCTCCTAAGGAAACATGGGTGTGAAAAACCAGTAACAAAATATGGAGTCTGGAGTCTGAACCAGAGTTATGCCTCCCCTTGGTCTAGAACAATATATCTAAAGCATTGCTTTGGGCATTATTCCACTAGCTGTAGGAAAAGCTTGTTATTATTATGGCTAACTACACCAATTTGTATGAAATACCTAACTTGAGCCTTCACACCTAAAAACTCCAGCCCGTTCTTCTGGTGCTGAAGTGCAGACACATTCCCTCCATCCATTCAGGGCTGGGCTTAGAAACACACTGAAACACCAAAAGCCCATTTCTCTGTGGTGCTCACCTGAACCGTTACACAGCTGACATAATACAAAGGAAAATCAGGCTGCCTAAAAAAAGCTGTCTTTCCATTTCCCTCACAACAAATCTGTGGTCCAAAAAAGTTTTACAATCCTAGTTTTATAGACTCATATTTAAGTGTGCACAAGAGTCAAAACAAATGAAAAGCCCCTGAATCCACCAATGAACTGAAACTGGCACAGCCTGCTCCGGTAGCTATAGTCCCCATCACATAAGCAAGAAGCCCATTTATTGGTACTTCTCTCTCATTTAAGATTACCCAGTAAAGGAGGCCTCAAGAACCTCAAGTTTCAAGTAGATGCACTACCAGATGAACTCCAGTTCCCAATGAGGCTGTGCCAACCATGAATACTTGCAATCCAGACTCCAGATTCTTCGGTGCTCTCAGGGTCACATCCTTTCATTTACAATTGTTGCTTCATCTTTTGACTTGGGATCCACAAAAAACAGCTCTTCCCTGGTTATCCCCCTCTTCCTCCTCAGTTTGTCTTATCATTTGGCTCCTACATGACTGCTGAACTACTTCTGTTGTGACTGTCACTCACAGCAGAAACCTAGCAAAGAGCTCTTTAAGCCTCAGTGTTGATTCCAGCTACCATTCATTCAACCTGAAATCTCAGTTTAAAACTCAATTTAAACTAACCTAATTCACATTAATCTAATCCAAACTTGGTAATGTTTATCTGTAGGAAGTCTGGAAAGCTTTGAGGGCTCTACTGGCTGCTAAAAATAAGCCAGTTTAAGGTGGATAACACATTCACTTGGATGTCAGTTTATCCATCTCAAAGAGGGAAGAAAGCATCAGCTGAACAGAGAAAAACAGAGGAAGATACCTTTCTGAAGTCAGATCCTTGCCATATACAGGAACTCTGAACTCCTTTGTGATTATTGTGCACCTGAAAATCCTGCCAGGTTTCATATGGAAAAAAAACAAGTCTTTCAACACTCCCTAATCCAAAGTTTATAGTTCAATCCTTTTTTTCCACTAACCACCTCTAATTACTTGCCAGGGGTGGAGTCCAGGGAGTACTTCCTGTTGAGTACAAGCACATGCCCTTGTTCTTCGCAATATCTGAACGGTGAGCAGTGGAAGCAGCAGCTATTAACGCATTTTCACATCAGTACAAGCATCATACCAGATGGAAACTACCTCATCCATGCCAGTAAAAACTGGAGACTTGGCATGCGATAGATAGATAGAATCTTCTTTCCAAAGAGCAGAAGACAGCACACATTAACATTCCTGACTTAAAAAACAAGTCAAAGGGAAGCCTAGATGGCTGGGACATCCCATGGTATTCTGTGTGTATGTAGGAGTGCATCACAGAAAAAGCACAAGGTGATATGGACACCAAACTGAGATGACTCTGAATTACTATGAAAAGCCAAGCATACTAAAGTAGTAAGGAATAGTGAATTCACATCATCAATTCACATCATGAAATTCACATCAACAAGGATGAAGAGCAGCCCTCTCCTTCACCAGATGGCGTGTTCTGACACTCATCTTTCTAAAGCTCTATTTAACCACCACACAATCTCGCCAGATATCCTCAGCTTTCACTGAAATTCAGGCAACCTTTCATAGCATGAGAGGGAGAGCACACAGACCTTGATCAATGCTCTATCTAGAGCTGACGTTATGGTGGGATGTTCTACAGTAACTGCATAAAACAAGACATGCACTAATCCTATGCAGCCAGTAAAGTCATTTACATAGTTTTAACCTTGCATGACAACAACATACTTGAGTTTTCCAAATATTCACATGGTTGTTGCTGGGTTCTGAGCTGTAAGAGATTCTAGCCTGAAAGCTAACAGAAATTGAGCATCTTAAGGCAGAGTTCGGTGGGTCAAAAGGTATATAGGCCAGACCAAATTACAAAAGCAAGATCTCAGCTATTACTCAAGAGGTCCAAAGTAACACAGGAATCGTCATAAACCATATGAAGCATGGCTGCTTTTCCATCCAAAATTCAACATTTTTCAATTCAAATCAATTTTATTAAGCTGACCAAAGTCCTGATTGTATCCATTCTTCCCCCCTCTGAAATTATGCACATGCAATGGTTCTGAGCCAACAGTTAGTCCTCACAAAACCTCCCTAACTCTTCTATGCCATAATCCTACACAAGACCCTCCCAAACCATGCAGCTGGAAAGCATAGAGTAGCCTACAAGTAATGGACTTATCCTTTATATTTCGACAAGGCCATCTTAGATGATGCAATATGCTCTTTGAGATATCAGGGTGAACTCCTGATGAGTGCTGGAAAGTGCTCCCTGAGCCAAGCAGCTCTTCTTGAGTGAGTTATGTGGCAGCTCAGTGAATCAAAGGCAAAAGGTAAGCTTGTAACTGCACACAGTAATCTGTGCACGAGGCTGTGGGAGGATATAGATGTGCCATGGGGAAAAGAGACAATGTGGAGGAGGAAAAATATAGGAAAAGTTGTCAGGCAAGAGAGCTGGGACACAGGAATTAGAGATTGCTCTTTTCTGGAATAAACCTTCAGTGATTCTTTGAACTTTTGAGGAGTCTCTTCAGTTCCCCTGGGCAGGTAGATTACAAACATTCATCTCACATGGACAAGCATATTTGAAAGACTTCTTATGAGTCTTCTTCTAAGTGATCATAACCCTACTGCCTCCTGGCAAGTTTGGCTTTGAGTTTTAGCAGGAAACAGCTTGTTATTAGTACATCCATAAAGAACTGAGTGGATTTGCTGCCAGCATCAGTCTTTGAGCTGCCATTTCAAAATAAATAAAGGAGATCTTACATGTGCAACCCCTCTCACCCCAAATGAGTCTAGCAGCATATGTGTATCCCTAACTGTAGCCACAGGGACCTCTCAACAGAGAGGGATGATAGCAAACCTATCTGAGCATCTTTCACAGGCAGGGGAGCCAGCATGTGGCTGAACCCTCCTGCACTCCAGCCAGCAGCATTGAGCGTCCTTGAGCATTCCTGTGAGGACAGCCTGGACGAGAAATACTTGGATGAGAAGGAGAAACCACAACCTGAAAAACAATCGTTTTCACCTTCTCATGTTTATAATTTAAAAAATAATAATCAGTTGCATATGGGCTTTGTGGTGCCAAAATTGCCACTGAAATAATGACAGAAACAAAGTAAATATCGGCCAAAATAACAGGGCTCCACCACATTAGCAATAGAAAACACTGTGCTCCTCCTGGAAAGAGTTATAAGCCACTACCCGCACACACATCTCTTTGTAACAAAATTCAGGACTTTCCAAGGCACACAAGTGTGTTATGCACACTCTTTCATATAAGATCCTATGGTAAAAGTAGCTTCTTATCACAGCAGGATGAGACTACATCATGTTCTGCTTATTAAGTTCATTTTAAATGATGCATCAAAGCTTTGGTTTCTGCCACTGTTGCCAGGTTAAAATACATTTACTGTTATGCTACCCCCTTCACATCAACCCCAGAAAACAAGAACAATATATATATATTATGCACATTATATATATACACATACATGAGTACATGTGCATACATATGCACGTTATATATGTGCACATACTTGTGTACAAGGTACAACATGGGATATAAAAGGTATATCCAAAACCAGGTCTCTCTTTTTGAGACAGTCAATTGCCTGTGCTCTAGTAATACTCAAATTGCTTTGCTCTATTAATACTCAATGCCAAAGTTAATAGAACAATTTCTGGTTTGGTTCTGTCACTACACATCCAGGAATATTAATTTCACTCTTTGCAGTCAGAGTAACTGTAGTACTGCAATAAAGAGAACATTTAATTTCAGTGCATTTACAACACAGATGCTGTAGTCTGTCACCTTGCATACATGCTGTCATTTAACACTTATGCAGAACGCTACCAGGCAGAATGTTTTGCCTCTACTTCATCCTTCCTTTCTAGTGTTGTCAAAGGTGTAAGAGGATCCTGCCCCCCCCTCAAATAATTCCATTACTATTTTCAATGCTTAACACTTACAGTAGTAATCCTCACAGCAGTGAACATCACTCTTTGAACTGAAATCAAACCTCATTCAGAGCTGAAGAGTCATCACAACATGACCTTGAAAGACTGATTGGCAACTGCTGTGGCACTGAAGGTTTAGGACTAATAGAAAGACCAGAAAGGAGATATTTATGCATCAGGGATGCACATTCTCAGGCCGTTTTTACAACTGAGAATACAGCAAAGCACACAACCCTCCAACTTCTGTTAGATAGTAAGACTCTGCAAAGATGAACCCAGGCAGCCAGTGCCCAGCACTCCATTTTCCTCTCTGAAATTCAGTGTTAACTACCCATTGTGATACATCTATCACCTGAGTCCAGTGCTCAGGACACCAAGATCTTGAAATCAAAAACATTGCTGCTTGACATTCAGCTGCCCTGTAAAACAGTGTCTAGGAGGAAACGGAGGAGCACATGGCTCACATATGCTTTGTAGACTCTTGAAAGAGTTTTGACTGCAACACTTCAGGGCCAATCCAACTGGCTTCCAGTGAAAGTTGATGTTCTAAATGTAGTAGAGTGACTTCTAGAAGTTAACTGCTCAACTTTAGAGATGTGTTACCTCAAGCTCAATTAAACTCCAGGAGAACAGGCATTGTACCTTATTTTATTGCATATATACCTTTAAGTGATGTCTAATATAGAATTAATTTTATCCAACAGGGAACTATAAAAATATGGAATCCAAAGTTCCAAGCCTTCACTCTGCCACTGCTATTGTTGGGAACATTTCCAACAGCACAATGCTTTCTTGAAAAGTCATCATTTAAAAGGTGACCTTAGGTGATAATTTCTGAGAATAAGCAGAAGAGCATTAACTTGAACATATTTGAGGATGGACTACCAAGAGAAAGCAGCCAGCCTGCTATGCCTTCTGCCACCTCTTAAGAAGGCACCAAAATGTGGAAAGCAATTCAATAGTTGGAGAGTTTTGACACAAAACCAGGGAGTTGCTCATACTCCCAAAATGGCACAGCTGAAAGCTGATGTACTATTCTGCTTTGAAACCAGTTGCAAATTCATGCCTAAGGAAAGTGGTCACTTTACCTGCTGAATTAATCCATTGTGTTAAGGTCAGCAGAGAGTCAAACTGAAAGATGTTCTTTGAAAGAAAAAGTTCACAGATAGTTTCTTTTTTCATTTATCAGCAATAGTGTTATAACTTTAGAGGACAACATCACAATCAGACACTTTAATGAACTGCTGTACTTAATTTTATGCACATCCACAGCAGTAGAACCATCAATCAATTGAAACATGATTCAGCACAACAGTTCTAGCAAAACTATTAAGAATAACCTGAACTTCATGAGTGACACTCTGCATCTATATAGATTGCGAGAAAGGCACAAATACCTTCATGCATCTAGCACAGCACCTTCAAACTTGGTACAAGAATCTGACTCTGGATGAAAACTTCAGGTCATTTTCTACCATGAGAAAACATAGTGAAAGCTGTCATCCACCTGTAGCCACCTCCATTCTTTGTAGGAGAATAGTTCTTTTGAAGGGAGGAAAGACAAATCCCTCAAATGACACCTTGGAGCAGCAAGGCACATATACATCCCTCTGCCCTACAACATCACTGTGATGGATGCACTCGACCCCTTAACCAAACTAGCAGTAATCTGGTGGAGGCTCCAAAGGAGGTAAAGGACTAAGCCAAGTTATGACCGACCCAAAAAAATTAAAGTTAGCACAGGATTTCCTGTTCCAAAGTCTAAAATTAATATATATAACATTAACTTCCAGCTTTTAACACCACCATCTGAGCTTGGCTATAAACAATAGCCTGATATACCTGGCAAAACCATGAGAAAGATAATTTATCAGCATCATAATTCTAGAAAGGCTAATAATAACTGGTGCTCCCAAATCATTTTATCCAAAACACTAATAGAAGTAGCAGGCACAGAAAGCAAACCCTTGTTTTCTGTAAGGACTAGCAAAATTTCTACTCTATCTTCCCAAAGTAGGATTAAAAAAAGGATCACAAAGAGTCTAACATAAAGTAAGGAAAGAGACTTGCTTTGAGGGAAGCAGAACGCAAAAACTTACACCAATAATTATCACCTAGACATGACTGATTAATCCAATCCTATCTGATAAGAACAAAAATACTTCTCCATATGTTATCTTTCAGTACGTAGTACTTGAATGTTTGCAAGAAATTCAGACATCGTATTGCCTTCCTTCAATCATTCTCAGATCACTAAAGGAGAGAAATACTCAGTTTATAGTGCTAGCTGGAAAGGCTTCTGAACAACTGTTACAGATCAGTAATAAACTGCTATTATCTGGCTTCATATTCCCACCTACTGTCTCATGTAATGTGGAAAGAATGAAAAAGAAGAATACAGGCAGAAAGGAGCAACATATAAAGCCAGCTTCCTCAGGCCTCTAGAGAAGAAAAATAGAATGCCTAAGAGTTGTTTTTTATTAGGAGCAGCCACATTAAATATACCATTACATTACCATGATAGACACTGTAAAGCCTATATAGCTTCAAAATAATGAAACACCAAACATATCACCTTAGACAAGAAGTCCCCTGAATACATCTGCAAAGCACACATTTCCTTCACTTCATCAGGGACACAAGGACCAGTTATGCCAGAGAGCCCCATCAGGAGCAAGAGGAAATAGAAGCAGAGACAGACCTGGAAACAAAGCTACAGTATAGGCACAAAGTCCATCCAAGATGCAGAGCCAAAGCCAGGACTGGAGATAAACTACAGACGTGCATACAAAGAGTACCATCAGGAGATGACCAACCTACTTTTCTATTCCCAAAGTCTATTGAGGAGCTAAGACCAGAGACAGAGTGAAGGCACACCTATCTATAACATAGCTCCAGGAGATGTGAGGGTCCAGGCCTGAGCTTAAATGGCTTTCTGGGCCCTGGGCTGAGTACGTGACAGGCATCCCAGCTAAGGCTGGTCAAGGCTGTTAAAATCTAATGGTGGACTCTGGCCTCTGACACACTCATCACAGCTCAGCCAGTGTTTTTGTTTAGACATATATGACATATCAGAACATATATAGACAGGATATATACAGATATACAAGCTTACATTATTTTTGAGCTTCAGATATAAGATTGCCTATAGTTACCCCTCCTCACAGCAGTCCAGAGTTAACATCATTATACTATTTGTGACTCCTGCTTCCTTTTAATACTTCTTCTCCTCCTAAAATGGAAAAAAAAGACAGCTTCATGACAACAAAACGGCTGAGGATGAACCCAAGGTCTTCCCAGTACTCCAAACTGAAGCAGAAAAGCCTCTTCTCTCCCAGTCCATCCTCTCAGCCAGCAGTACTTTCCAGACTGAAGGCTATTCTACACCTGCAGGCTACTAAAATCTCAGCATAAAACATAGACAGAATTCTACAAGATATAGGCTAAACCAAGGCAAAGTCAACTGCAGCTAGCCAGATTCATAATCGTCATTTTCGTCTACAGGGAGGGAATGCCGTAATACAGCTTTTCTTGGACTTATGCAGGAAGTCTTCTTACCACAAACCACCAGGAAGTTCTCTTACTCCCTTTTAAGCTAAGCATTGGCCTCTACTGGCAAACCAAAAAGGGAAAACTCCTACACTTTTCTTCTGATACCATTGCCTGAGGCCAATTAGCCTTTAAATGAGCGTATTAACCCTTTCCTCACTTAGGTAGTGTTTTTCTAGTATAAGAGACAGAGTGGTTAGAGTACCTAAAAAGAGTGAAGACTTCAGATCTTCACCTGTGAACTTGCCATATCCTCCGGTAACTTAATGAAGGGCCTGATGATTGCAAGGCTTTTCAGGGAGAGCTGTCTTACTCCAGGTGTTGTGTATATACTAACAAGGAAACTTGGTCAGTGTATTGCAAGCAGTTTTAAAGAAAGACATAAGTAAGAAACTGCTATAATCAAATTAAAACTCACCAAATAAATGACACACAACAGTCTCACTAACAAAACCAAAGTGGAAGACCAAAGCCATATTTCTCAGCATCTTCATGAGTAGGAAAGGGGAAGGCTATTATAATTTTGTATAGTGAAAACCTGCCTATCCCACAACCTATACATAAATGGAATCACAGTCATGCAAACTTAATGCATTTTTTAGATTCCCAAACAGTGTTAGTCCCTGGCACCTATTGGAGCAGTGTTTCTGATACTGGAGTATCACAAAAGACAAAGAGGGGAAAAGAATGGATAGGCTTAACGTAAATGTAAATATTGCCACTCTGAAGGCTCCAAAAATCATAAGACTGTTTTAAAAATGCACAGCTGCTCACTTTATGCTTTGGTAACTCTGCCTTTTGGATGCACCCAGACAGCATGTCTGATTCTTCTTCCAAATGCACACAGGTCAAGAAGCACGGATTCGTGGTAACAACAGCTGAACTCTTCATGCCACTTATCCAGCCTGGAAGCTGACGCACTGTAAAATGCCCCAGATCCTTAGATCTTCACACTCATATCACAGCTGTTAGCAGAAAAAATACTTTCATAGCTTTTTTTAATGCAAATGGAAATTTTAAGCCCTCTCAAAGCACCTTCCTAGTCACTGATTAGAAGGGAAGATGGGAAAAATCTGTTGTACTTGACTAGCAAAAGCTAGCAAGGAAAAACACGTTTATCTGAATGATAATGAAAATGTCATTTGCACTGGAAGCCCCTCCACACTGCAACTGTGTCAACATCATTATTACTCCATTTTTCCCCTTGCTAGTTAGGGGATCCTTTAAGGTGTTGCCAAGCGCCCCTGTCCCAGCCAGATATAAACCCTACGCTGTTTTCCTTGCAGAAGGATTTCCTGTAACTCTTCCCTCTGTCTTTCATAGTCTCTAAATACGGGCTGTGTGGCAGAATGGGTGTGACAGTTTATTACTTAACCACTAAATAAGCAGTCAAACTTGGGGACATGGGGCGTGAAAAGCATTCTAAAGTTCATTTAACTTACTTTGCCTTCTACCAACTGTATTTAAGATCCCAGCTCTCATGATTTATCATACATTGAATATCTGATTTTTTTTGCCTTACAGCCTCAATTGTTGGCGTATGGCATTTGAATACAAACATTTTATTCCTGATATTAGGCATTATAGATGTAGAGAAAACCTTGAACATGCGAATCCTACAATTTCAGAAGCTAAAGGAAAAAAAAATCAAGTGACTTAAGGCAGTCTTGTGATTAATTTCTTTTTAATGCTTGGGCAAAGAAACACTGACTCACTGTAGCCATGTCAAACATCTCCAAACACCCCTGACAAGGCTATTGCCTGGCCAAGATTTCTGCTTACATGTCCCAGCTGTTTACGAGGTATTTGTGTGGAGGAAGTATGTGGCAATAAAGATGTTTCTTCTAACTGAAAAATGGTCGAAGGGATTTTCCTCCAAATTCCTCAAAATAAGTGAGCAAAACCAACTGTGGGCAGGAACTAAACACAGCCAGCTCACAACAAAGATAACGTTTAGGCCTGAAATCTTTCTGTACATTTAATTGTGTATGTAGCTCCCCTGTGTTAACTAAGGGTAGCCTAAAAAAAGAGGGTTGCCATTAGGCATTCATCAGAAGGTGCCCCTGTGGACATCTATGAAATTCACTGACCTGTACATGTTGCAGAATTTTCATTTGTTCTCTATTTGTAACAGTAAGACCAAGGGAGAACATTTCAGAGAAAATGTGTTACTGATGCTTTGCAGATTTGGGGCACCCCACTTTTATGCTCTTTATATTCATTCCACTTGCAGCCAAGGTCTTAGCAAGGCTTTTATGCAACAGAACTGCCTGACTCTTCTGACTTAAAGACTGACCCCAGCTTTACCCCTGGCATTGGGTTCTGCAGAATACCCTTTTAAATTGGTGGCTGGACTTTAAAAGATGAAATCTACCAATACTTCTAGGTGCTGTCTCATCTGACTCTACCTCATCTGTCTTTGTTTTTAAAACACATCTGTCTACAGGGTTGCCTTGGTATTTATTGGGGAGAGGAGGAGAAGCTGTAAAATGGGTTGTTCCATTGTAAATACATTGGGAGGTCCAAATGCCTCTGTTTCCACCTCTTTCACCTCAGGATAAAGATCTACCTCATTCATTCCCCTTAAGAAGTCCCCCAAGCATACAGGAAGGTAGAGGAACCAAGATAAGCACAACCCTTGTAATCATAAAAAGTTATTGCATCTCTACAACTTTTTCAATTCCCCAAAATATGTTTATGGATAGTTTTACAAAATTCAGTGAGATCTTTGGTGTTTGTTCTAGCTTTGCTCATTCACGTTTGCATGTCCATTTCCTTCACAGTGCTTGTATCTTGCATAGGCTGTACATCCCACCTCAGCCCAAAATAGGTTCTCCACAAATGCTTGAGACTCAAACTGCAGATATTTGGCACACAAGGTAGGATTAACCTGTTTATCTAGAAGCTAGGTATTTAGTCTAAGTCTGGCTTGTATTACAGTCAATGAAGAAACAAGCACTTTGGTCTGTTGCATTGAACTCATGCAACTGCTTTAGGTAGGCAGTGAGGATCTTATTGGGCAGAGATGGCATTCAGGTAGCCATGGAGGGAACCAAAAAGACTTCTGCCATAGGATATGCAGCACTAAGAATTAATTTGGGTAGAAGAGAGTCACAGTGGCTTAACTTGCCCTTTCTGGATGTACAAATAGAGATAAACCCCTGTTTCAGGATCACTGTTTGATACCACAGGGATCCACCGTTCACCCTGTGAAGACTGTTGGATGTGCATCTTGAGTGTACATCTGGTTTTAAGAATCCCAGTGTGCAAACAAAGCAGTTTGGCTTGAGACTAGCAGGCAGAAAGCCCGCAGTATGTTTATAGCAACAGTTTTTTGGCTTGTATTTATCTGAAGGGTTCCACTTTAGGTTTAATTGCATTCTGTATAAATCATAAGTAAAGCCTGAAATATAACTGGGGACTTCTCCTAATGTAGAACAGTTTCAAGGCTTCTGCAGTTTCTGGAGAAAGAGCATCAACCAGCCAGGCCTGAGCAATAACCAGACCTATGTGCAGACCAAACTCATGCCATGTCCTGCTGGCTGCACAAAAGGCCCAGAATCAAATACTTTGGATTCTCCCAAGGAAATGTAAATGCTGATTAAGTGTGTAATTTCTGGAGGTGCATTTCTTGCCTGTCGGAAGTGCTGTCCTAGGAGCTCCAGGAGCTTGTTCCACAGATGAAGTGGTTTCAGGGTCACGGTGAACTACAGGCACTCTTCCTGAGGCTGTCTTCTCTTTGCATGTGATTTCTATGTCAGAAATATGCATGTCTGCATATGTGAAATCTTCTGTTTCAGAGACACAGTCATAGAATCATAGAATGACAGAATAGTTAGGGTTGGAAAGGACTTTAAGATCATCCAGTTCCAACACCCCTGCCATGGGCAGGGACACCTCACATTAAACCATCTCACCTAAGGCCTTGTCCAACCTGGACTTGAACACTGCCAGGGATGGAGCATTCACAACCTCCCTGGGCAACCCATTCCAGTGCCTCACCACCCTAACAGGAAAGAATTTCCTCCTCTTATCCAATCTAAACTTCCCCTGTTTAAGTTTTAGCCCGTTACCCCTTGTCCTATCACTACAGTCCCTAACGAAGAGCCCATCCCCAGCATCCCTATAGGCCCCCTTCAGATACTGGAAGGCTGCTGTGAGGTCTCCACGCAGCTTCTCTTCTCCAGGCTGAACAGCCCCAACTTCCTCAGCCTGTCTTCATACAGGAGGTGCTCCAGTCCCTGATCATCCTCGTGGCCTCCTCTGGACTTGTTCCAACAGCTCCATGTCCTTTTTCTGTTGAGCACACCAGAACTGCACATAATACTCCAGGTGGGGTCTCACATGTGTTAAAGATCTGATATACATCAGCCTGCTGAGAGACTCCTCAAATTCTTGTGTTTTGGAAGATTAAAGGCAAAATACAGGAGTAGTATGGGAGAAAGTACAGCAGGGTGCCTTCATGAGGCTTGCTTTCCTTAGGGCTTCCACTTCAGCTTTCACATCACAGGCCCCACTTGACTTCATGACTTAGAACACCTTCAGAGATAAATCAAAGTGGCTTTCTTCCACAGAAAGTACATCTGAAGGGCAGCTTCTCTCCTGCTTCTTCCAAAATCCCTTTTCCTACTGTTCCCAGCTGTGTGGGTGACTTGGGTAAATGCTTATCCCTGGGACTGTCCCTGGCCTCCTGCTCCCTGGTACACAGTACTTCATTATCCATACATGAAAAGCATAACAAGCTTAATCAGAACACATAAGCTGGACCCAGATTCAAATGCCAGGCCTTCCTGGTGTTACCTCACCCCACTTGCCATGAGCACTCTGGCAATGGGCAGGATCTCCATGTGGGTGAACCACATGCAGGGGTTGCATGGGAAGCTGCTGCAGGAGGATGGGTGGGCAAGGATGGTGTGATGCCTTTTTGTGTATAGCTATCAGCAGAGAACGTTATGGAGCCTCTTATTTGATGCTTGGTCCATGTATGGAAGTGCTTTGCCCTGCTGTTGCTGTGCCATGGAGTAAGGGGGTGATACTCTCACCTGGAGCTACTGGGGTACAGGCTGTGCCTTGCTTGAGTGCTGCTTCATGTCTGAGCTCTTTGGGATTGAACTGGTATTTCCTCTGGGAGGAGGAAAATGTGGAGCAGGCTCCCCTTGATGGGGTGCAGGGGATGTTTTCCTGTGTGTCGTGCTGTATGGTTGCACTCACAATAACACACTGTGCAAAAGCATGATTTCCTTCACCTGAGTTTCAACAGTGGCGCTCCCTCTGTATCTGTGATGCACAGCTAAAAGTAATGGATGCTAATGATGGCAGTGTAGAAGAAGAAAGGAGGTGAGAGATGCTACTTCCTAGTGAGAAATACTGCTGCTTTCATTTTCATGTAAATGGCATCTCGGTTTGAAGTGATGAATCTTATCATATTCCCCTCAAATATTTTACAGAAGCCAGTCCTCCTTATTGCTGTTACTGTTCAACTTGTCGTAATTGATAGTTACATTCTTCTAATGTATATCTTACAAATATGCATAGAAATAACCTATAACTGGCTTCATTTTCTGCTGTCTGGTATCCAGTCTCTTTTTCCCGTGCAGAAAGTGCGAATAGATGTGAAACGTGACCATGTCAGTGTGTCTCTAAGATCTAAGTATTAATTTGCAGGTACCCACATGCAAATTAATCTCATTTCTCCTTGCACAAAACAACTGTCCGTTGACTTTCTGTTATATACAATGTGAATCCCTGGTATATGGGGAAGTTAGGGAAGGTGCTGTACAAAACAAAGCTCAGGCACAAGGGCTAACAAATCCTGGCTCTCTCCCTGACCTACCTTTCAGCTAGCTCAGCAAAAGCTGAAATTCAACACGTTGCTTTGAAAAGCTGAATGTAAGTCTGTTGTTAAACTAGGCTGCCCTGTTGGTTTGGCAGCTTAAGCAAACAAAGTCACAGGGAGAAAAAGAACAACACTTTGAGTGACCTGGTCCTGGCTTGAGGTGATGAACAGGAGCCCACTAAAACTGGAGTTAAGCATGAGTAGGAAAAAAGCTTGGAAAGGACTTGTGTGGTCAGGGTGCAGGCACAGAGAAGCTAAAAAGGAAAGGTGACTCAAGGAGGCAGTTTGAAGGCAAGTTTTGCTCCGACTCAGAAGAACTGAATCAGTTCTCGCAGTTCCAGTCACTAAATCAACATTTTGGAAACAGCAAATGGAAACTTGGAAATCAGGAGCTCAGACAACTCAGACTGGTGGAGATGTGTTTAGGCTGCTTGGTTAAGGTGAACAACCGGCTCACCAGAGCCTGCATAACTGTTTACATGAATCTTCCTCTGTAAATAGCATTCCTGCAGGGGTGTGTACTCATACATACACTTAACAGTCATAGTTACGTTAGATTACATTAAAACCCAAACAAAATCTGATCTAAGCCTGTGAATGATGCCTCTGTGAATGGCTTTAGCAGAAGGAAAGCAGAACTTGATGTGAAAAGTGTGTTTTCCTGTTTCTTCTTCCTCAGTATGATTGATGTGATGCTTAAATGTAACAGGGCTTGATCTTCAATGTGCCTGTGACCCAGGATGGTAGCCGTATGGCAATGTCATACAGTTTGACCAATCTTTCTCATGTAAATATATAAGTCTCTGCTGTGAAATGGTGCCTGCAATTTCCTCACCCTTAAACAAGGTTTCATTTTCCATTTTCTAATATTCGTCTGCCTCCTTGGAGGGAGAATGGGGTTCCTCTTCTCAGAAGAGGAACAAATAGTAACAAGAGGAAGCCCATTCTAGGGCCAAAGTGGAGTGCCCTAGTGTTTTATTTCTAGTCTGAAATCTGATGATATTGGCTTTAGATAGAGAGAGGTTTTTGACCTTGTAGATTTTCTGGATTGCTTGTATATTATAAAAGGGAGTAAAAACCAGATAATCACATCACTGCTGTGGCCTTTGGTCTGGCAGAGCATGAGGCTCACAAAGTCCTTGGCCAAACCAAAACATCCTTGTTATCCCAAGAAGGAGAAAAAATGACTACTACTGCTGAACCCAGGACACTTGTATATTATAAAAGGGAGTAAAAACCAGATAATCACATCACTTGCCCTACGCTTGTTCCATGTTCCTTTCTATTTGGGTCTCATCTCTGTCACACTCATCCAACTTGCTTATAAATCCTGATGCTATGTTATGTGTAATTTCTTGACTGCCCCTGACCACATTATAGCAAAGAAAATCTGTAATGCCTGCTCTCATCATCTACTTTTGTAAGGAACGAGAAATCAGGAAAGATGAATTGCGTTGTTAAACCAGTGAAAGTGAAGAGGAGGGGAAGTAAAAAGGGGACAGACTTGCTTCCAAAAGTAAGAGTTTGACTTAGCCAGGCCTCAACTACTATTGACTTCAAAGACTTTAAACTCACAGAGCTGGACTCTGGTTAAAGAGGCTTTAACTCAGTGCTAAGAATGTGCAAACATATTCAGATAAGATAAGCACCCTGAGCTTTTACTTCATAATCCTGAGGTTTTGAAGTTGTACTAGAATAAGAGCAAATATCCTCCTCATACAGTTTTGTTCTGAGGTTTTATTTGTCCCATTGCTCCCTGTCTTCAGATTTCCCATATCCTGAGCTTCTTGCTTCCTGGTGGGCAGGACTTCAGAAATAGCAATGCACTTGAAGGAAGATGAAGAGCAATTGGAGGAACCCTGGGGGAGAAAAACAAGAACGATCAAAGGTTTAAAAACAACCATGACCTTTGGTGTAAGACCGAAATAAATGGTTTATTAAATGTGGAAAGGAGAACTGAGACATAATGTTCTTTAAATACATAAAAGTTAGCTGCAAGAGATTAAACTGTGCTCCATGTGTAGTATAAATAAGAATACCAGCGAATTATTTGAATCCCAGGAAAGGAAATTTTAGGGCATGTGTTATAAGAGATGTTCTAAGGAGACTGAGGCACTGAATTGCCTTGGAGATGTGTGGAATTGCTGTCAATGGAGAGTTTTAAGTACAGAAGAGTCCAGTATTTCTTGGAAAGGAGGTTAATTAATGCCAGTACCCAATCTGTAGGGGGAAAATCTGACCCTTTCAAATCAGTGGGATATTATGAAAAACATCCTTATGTGGGTTTCCTTTTCAGTATCCCCCTCTTAAACAGAAAAATTTGTTATACTAAAAACATGGAAAGGCCTTTTAAAATATTGACGTACCATATCCCATGTTTTGCAAATATGGTGTTTTATGTTTTCTTCAGATTTTAGTGAAAATTGAATTACCTTTTTTTTTTTTCCTGAAATTGATGATGGTCTTATATCCCGGAGAATATTCCTCTTTTCCATAAGGAACGCACATGAGTATTTTCTTTCCAGATCTTTTCATGCTTAGAGCAGCATTAGAATCTTCATGCAGCAAATCCAACCTCAGGCCTTAAGGGGACTTTGATTATACGTGAAGCTCTAATAACTGAGGGTTAGAGTTAGGGTTCGGATGAGCTACTAACAAAGTTCCACCAAAACATCAGTTGGCTTGGGATGATCTGAAGCCCTCCAGAACCAGGAGAAAAGGAGAAAGGACTCCTTTTCCTTTCTCCATACATAACTGGCTATTGACCTGACAGTGTTGGCTAAAAGCACCAGTGACAGGCTTAGGAAGAACAGACTTTGGGAGTGCTGTGGACTGGACTACAGCAGATTTAGCCCTGCTTGTGGCTGACCCACCTGAAATGCATGAAGGAGGCAAGTGCCTGCCCCGAGCTGCAGAAGTGCTCAAGCTGTGAATCTCTGAGGCTGGTGGGCTTTAGGACTGAGCTGTTTGATGGGAAAGCACTGGGAACGGGCTCAGGCCCAAACTGTGTCTAGAGTGAGCAGAGCTGTTAAGTGTTCCAGGTCATAAAAAAAGGATTATGGTCAGGGCTGTTTGATTTCATGCAAAACACTGTGTTCTATCTTTTGATTGATAGCTTCAACCCTTCTGAACTGAGGTTCACTGATGTGTTTGAAACAGGGCTCTGGTAGCCCTCTGCCCCAGGAGCTCCTTGCTGGAAAGTTGCTCATTTGTTCATGTTCCCAAAATCAGACTTACTGAGTTGTTCTCATGTGTAAGTTCTTTAAAGCAAAGAAGAGAATTTTGTGGCTCTTCGTCATGAGCAAGCCTAGGGAGAGCGAGGCCAGTTGTGCAGCACTGGGAACATAAAACAAAAATAGCATGATCCCAAATAGCCACCTCCTTTAATGTTTAATGCTCACCCGGGTGAGGACACTGTTTTCTTAATCCTTGTCCTTAAGCCTGTTCTGGGTACTCCCCACACTTGTGTTGGGACAAGTGAATGTGGTGTTTGTGCCTGACCTGGGTAACAGTTCAGCAAAGGAGAAATTGTCACCAGGGTTAAGGTAAGCAGGATGGTGTTCTACCTCTGCTTCTTGCTGGCTTCCATGTACCTCAGCCTGGATGCAGTTTGCTTTATTGTAATGCATGTCCTGTGGTGGTAAATCTGCCTTCTGACTTGGTCACAATGTAAATGAGAGATATGTCTGACCAGCGTTTGTGTCATGAAGTATTAAACACAAGGCCATGCTAGGAGCTGAAACCTGGTGCTTTTCATTAACTCTTTGATGAGAGCAGAAAATCTGCTCATCTCAGGGAAAATGAAGTCTCTGGCTGACCATGGTAAACACGCTCCAGAAAAGCAAGGTTTGTTTATGCATGGTCTTGATGAAGCACTTAGCTTCTACTAGAGTCCTTCTGGGGAATGCTGGAGCCCAAAGGGGTATATGGATCCAAATCTTACAAATCATCCTAGTTTCTGGGATGGGCAGGAACAAGGCTGGGAAACTAAACATTTGTGACCTTTGCAGAAAGAAGCAATTGAAACCTAGCTGTGGAAACAGCGTTAACATCTGAAACTGGCCCTTCCTGCAGTAAAAACGTTTCCAAAGTGTTGCTAAAGTTTGGTTTATTGAAGGTTTCAAACAAAGCCGTGCTGGCTGCTGGACGATGGGCCTTTAGACTGCAGCCCAAACATCAAAGGAGGGCTAGTGTGCTCCCTCTAAAACTCATTTTGCTTTTCATTCAGCTGGTGGCTATGAAATTGCTTCAGTCTGGGGAGTTGGGGAGCGTGTAGTGCAGCCCTGTGCTGCACTACATGCAGATGTTGACTGACTGGTATGATGCTGTTGGAGGAACTAGCTAAAAGGGATAAAACGGTCTTTCGAGGTTGTGTCCAGTTTCTGGCTCTGTCAGCCGTATCTTAATGGCATTCATAAGTGCATCAAGATGGATTTTTAAGTCAAGACTGAGTTCCCCTACTCCTGTGAGGAGGCTGCATCAAAACTTTATGATGGTTAAAATCCGTCTTATTTCCAACCTTAGCATATGACTGCCCAGCTTATGGACATTTATTACTGAAAGCTTTGAGCAAGGCTGCTGAACTCCATTTCATCAAGATTAAATTCTTGTGCCAACAGCCTTTTTTAACCAAGCTCTCTCCCTTCTTAACATTTATACTCATGAACGTTACTCCAAATATTATGCCACCATGTCATATTGCCAAATGGCATGCTCTGCTAGAGAATCGGATTAATATGAAAACAACCCCCTTCCCCCACCTTTTCTTAACCCTCTCCTAAGATTTCCTAAATCTTAAGTTTCTTCTTCCTCATATAATTTATCCATGTTTTCCTCATCTGTTTGTGATCTCTTCCAGTCCATCCTTGCTGGAACGTGAAGCATCGCTATCACATTCTTTCAGCTCTTGCTTTGCCAGACCAAACTCCCCCCGGTTCTGAGTCACTTGTTTGCACCCTTCTCTGGATTCATCTCCAGGAGACCTCTGGAATGGGCAAATGCCTTTCTACTGTAAAATGGTCTCCTCCTCACTAAAGAGTTTTTTGATTGGAAATACTGTGAAGAAGGGCAAATTCTTTCAACACATCTTTTACAAAATCTAGCAGATTTTTCCAAGCTGGCTGCTTCATTAACTAGAACTCCTTTACCAAGGAGGCACATAGAAAAGACAAAGGGTGATGGCTACATTCTGATTGGGAAATTTTTCCCAAGAGGAAAATTTGTCACAAAAGAAAAGTTAGCCATTGGAATGATCTCCCCAGGGAAGAGGTAGATTCCCCAACTTTGGACACTTTTAAGATTCAGCTGGACAGGATGCTGAGCCATCTAGTCTAGGTCATGCTTTTGACAAGAAAGATTGGACCAGCTGTTCCTTGAGGTCCCTTCCAACCTGGTATTCTGTGATTCTATGAATATTCCTTGGGCTCCAAAATTCTTTACTGTAAGGGTGGTGAGGCACTGGAATGGGTTGCCAGGGAAGTTGAGAATGATCCAATCCCTGTCAGTGCTCAAGGCCAGGTTGGACAGAGCCTTGGGGGGCATGGTTTAGTGTGAGGTGTCCCTACCCATGGCAGGGGGGTTGGAACTGGATGATCTTAAGGTCCTTTCCAGCCCTAACTATTCTATGATTCTATGTTTTCTGGGGCATCTTGGCAGATTCTAGATTTTCATTGCCATGGATTTACTTCTAGAGCCTTTTCCCTCTGTTAAATCAAGATGGAGTAGTACATTTTCCTCTAGGCCAGAGGGATAATTGTTCTATTGCTCCTAGTTTTAGATGTTTCTAGTTTTGGATGAGGGTGGTGAGGCACTGGAACAGGTTGCCTGGAGAAGGGGTAAATGCTCCACCCCTGGCAGTGTTCAAGGCTAGGTTGGACAGAGTCTTGGATGACATGGCCTAGTGTGGCATTCCTGCCCATGGCAGGGGTTGGAACTAGATGATAAGGTTCTTTCCAACCCATACCAGTCTGTGTGATGTTATTTGTGATCCCCAGAATACCCTATGGGTATCCTGCCGCTTCTCTGGATCATAGAATCATAGAATAGTTAGGGTTGGAAAGGTCCAACCCCCCTGCCATGGGCAGGGACACCTCACACTAAACTGTAGCACCCAAGGCTCTGTCCAACCTGGCCTTGAACACTGCCAGGGATGGAGCATTCACAACCTCCCTGGGCAACCCATTCCAGTGCCTCACCACCCTAACAGGAAAGAATTTCCTCCTTAGATCCAATCTAAACTTCCCCTGTTTCAGTTTTAACCCATTACCCCTTGTCCTGTCACTACAGTCCCTAATGAAGAGTCCCTCCCCAGCATCCCTATAGGCCCCCTTCAGACACTGGAAGCTGCTCTGAGGTCTCCACGCAGCCTTCCCTTCTCCAGGCTGAACAGCCCCAACTTTCTCAGCTTATCTTCATACAGGAGGTGCTCCAGTCCCCTGATCATCCTCGTGGCCTCCTCTGGACTTGTTCCAACAATTCCATGTCCTTTTTCTGTTGAGCACACCAGAACTGCACACAATACTCCAAGAAAACATGCATTTTCTCAGTTTTTCTCCAAATGATTCCCTCCAATATTTGATGGTGGGAAACATGCTTCTGATATGGGCCAGAATCCTGGTACTGCTGAGGAACCCTTATACCACAGTTTCTATATAGTCTGTGCAGCAGCGGCACAGAACTGAGGGTTCACATATCCACTGAGCCTCATGAGCAGTCATCCTTGGGAGCCCCTCAGCTGTTGGCTGAAGGGTGTGCTCTCCTTGCTCGGTCTCTGCTGTGAGAGTCAAGGACATACTGTCTCACTTGTTCTGATTCTGGCCTGAGTTGGTCTGTGCAAATATTAGCATTGGCTTTTCCCTTTCTCAGCCTGCCTCCTCATATGGTAAGAGACCACATGTATGAATAATGTGACAAGCATTTCTTTTGGTGGGGTTGGAAAATGCAACTTTCCTAGAGTTAGATCCGGAACTGGCAAGCCACTGCTGCCATTCAGTTCTTGGACTTAGCAAAAGAAGCAGCAACCCCTTTTCATTAGCAGGCATCTGGGGCAGATAAAAGGCCTGCTGAAGTCAATGGGCACCAGAGAACTGCATTGGAGAGTATTTACTTCCAAGTCACAAGGCACTCATGCTTTGTGTTCCCTCTGCTGCTTTTAGCTCTGTGCAGTTCAGGAGGCCCAGGGTGACTCCTCAGATGGCCAAAGGACACGGTTAACCATGGGAGGAAGCACATAAGCAGGATTCCTCTGCTAAATGGGAAGTCTAAAATATATTTGTGGATATCCTGACAAGAGGGCACTACCTTGGCCATACCAGTTCAAACCTTTGCTGGCAAAAGGGAAATGTGATTAATTAATAAGAAAAAAGGTCAAAAAGCGTATGAGTATTGTACTCAGGATTATGGAACAACTCTTGACATATCAACCTAAATCTAATTGCAGTCCTCTTCTTGCAGGCTGGTTAGAGCTGGTTGAAAATAAAATTAAAGCAGTTTTGATTTTGGTCCAAATATAAAGCTGAAATACTGAAATAGCATGAAAAGACATTTTTCTTGTAGTAATTTCTGACCACATGAAAATAAGGAAGTACTACAAATCTTTCAGGAAAGCCTGACTTTATGAGATTTCCAGCATCATTTCCAGATTAAACAGATTTGGCTCGATGCTCCAGCTTCTTTAGGCTCATCTGAAAGAAACACATTGAGATTTATGTCAGCCTGGGCTTTACTCCTTGTATGAGTCCTACTGCAGATTCTTTAAAGCTCTCTTTATGGATATATTTAGGGGAACTGTGCAAATCATTCAGTCTGAATCTCCAAAGCCTGGATTCTGCTTTCAGCAGCAAACCTGGGATCAGTGGCCAGATCAGTGAGAGTCTAACAAACTGTGGAGAAGTCCAGGTTGGATTTTAATCTTGCCTTTCCTCAGTTTAGAGAAGAGAGAATATTGAGGAATGGGAATGCTGCTGTGTGAGTTCTTGCTGTCCCACAGCCTGCTTTGCTTTTTAAGCTGGCTGTGTAACTTCTAGAAGCTATTTAGGTACCCAGTTGCTGTTGATTTTAATCAGAGGTAAGGAGAACCTGGTGAGGGTTAGCTCATGGCTTTCTGAGCTGATGTCAGTGATGATTTTATGATAATGCCTGAATTGAAGCTCTGTTTTGCCAAGTGTAACTGCTGAGCCTGCTGGGACCATCCTACAGAGTGTCTGCAGTCTGTATTATTGCTTCTCTGAAGACACATTGATAGCTTGCTTTGGATTCCTGCTGTAGGAATAAGGTTAAGGGAACTCAAGCCCAAATAAGGTATCACCTCTCTGCTTCAGATGTGCATGCAGCAGGCATATTATATCACTTTGGTACACTAAAGTACTGTTAAATATCATGAAGTGCTTCTTTACTATCAGTCAAGGATTTTTTGACTGTTCTGAAGGAAAAGCTATTGAATTGAGGCCAGTTGTTACAGGGAGACCTTGTCATTTATTTGCATATCAGTGACATGCAGGATAATTCTTCATCTGGGGAATCAAAATATTACTTCTTCTGATGTCTGTTGTGCTTTTATGCATTTTAGCACTCTCCAAATTCATTTGAATGTAAATGCACTGGGGTTGCACTACATAAAGGCTCCCTGAATGTCATGTTTGGTGGGGGCTTTGTTCTTAAAGCAACTTTCTGGACTGTAACAAAGGAGATGCAAACAATAGGTTTTCTTATGACTAACAATAATTGATCTGCTTTATTCATGCTACTCTTTACAAGAGTCAGATGAAACCGGACAGGACGTTTTTTGTTCATTTGGTGGGGAAAAATACAACTTAACTGGAAGTCTCTAACATTTAAAGCAGCAAATCCCTGTGAAAATGAAATTGTCCTAATTCAGGAAAAAAATGGCTTTCACCATAATGCCCATCTTTCTGGCAGCAATAACGTTAAGCAGTTTGGTATTTTGGGCTTTTGTTTCTAATTAAAAACAAACCTAAGGTTTATAAAGGAGATTTGGCAAAGACGTTACCGTAACGAAACCAAATCATGTTAGATATTTTTAATTAGATCCATGCTTCTTTCAGAAAGAGCTTTGGATTCCCAATGGGGATGATGTTTACAGCTCTGGACCTTCAGGATTTTAACTTGATTATTTGCAGGCAACATAGTTTGCCTACTTATACAACAGAACAATAATTGTGTAATCACCACTGTTAAGTGAAAACTCACATGATTTGGGTTGTGTTTAAACTCAGCTGCTTCTTGTTTCTTAATGGGTTCCTATTCCCTTGTACACATCCTCAAGGAGAGTGAATTTGGTAATTTGAAACAGCATTTCATCTTTGTCTTTTCATGCTTTATAACTTTGTTATGCCTTTCAAAACGTCCCAAACTGCCGGGGGAAATAGCTTCTAGTATTAGTTATCCGCACTAATTACACACTACTGCGTGGAACTGGTCTGGTGCTAATGGCTCAACAAGAGTCTTCCTGGTGAGTGTGTTTGCTCTTATGCATGAACAGCTTCCCACAGATCAGTTTGCAGACTTCAGCTTTTAATGGGCCACAGAGACTTGGAGTGCTCTCAAGAGCACGGTGGAGGTAACAGAGTAATGGAAGGACAAAGGATCAGAGGCAGCCATCACAAGCAAACATATGTATATGTGTGTGTAAGAAAGAAAATAGATTTCCTGAAGAAAACAAATCTGAATAATGCTCCTGAGGAATTGGGAATACAATAGTTCCCACACCAGGATCAGAAGATTTGAGCTGAGCACATGGGTAACCATTCAGATCCTGCAGAATTTTAATGCCCATTTTTGTGCCATACCAGTTCCCATATTCTATGTCCTTTAAAAGTGCAGACCTTCTGGAAATAAAAAGACAGGGAAATAACATCTAATTTGTCCTGGATAAGAAATGGTATAGAGTAAAATAACTAGGTTTCCTGTAATGTCCCATCTGATGGCTCTATCTGGTTGTAGTAAAAATCACTGTTTGGGAGTTTAAATTGAGAGTGCAGTAAACATAAGGTTATGAAATACATCATTTCCGGCTCATTTGTTGGAAGAGAGAAAACAGGAGAGGTTTCAGGATACTCAGAAATACTGAGTATTTCCATTATCTATGCTGTGACTCCTTTGTTCTTTCCTTGCTAAGATTCTCTTCTTCCTTTATTGTTCCTTCATCATCCTCTTTTTTACTACTTCCATTGTAGTCCCCGTGGCCTGGAAAACTGTCTTAAGATAACTGTGGCACTACAGTATGTGGCCTGGAATGTCTGTTGAAATGAGAGTAGAGGTGATCTACTAGTGCAGGTAGTAGAACCTTGGCTCTGTTCCTAGAGGCAGGTTTAACCCGGAAAGGTGAAGTGACATGATATCCCAGCATGTAGAAGTGCTGCATCCCACATACAGATCCTTCCCTTCAGCAGAAGACTAGGAGGGCAAATATTTTCCATAGTTATTTTGCCATTGTCCCTGTGGCTGTTACATTTTGTTGAGTGCTGACAATAGCCACATTCATGAGCAAGATGTCTATTCTTTAACCTCTGCTATTAGCTAGGATGATTTTCCTTAATCTAAAGTAAGCAGAGGACAATGGATCATATTGTGCCTGATTAATTCTTCTGAGCACATGGCTTAAAGCCCCCTGTGCACTATCTTAGCCAGGGTTACCTCACTATAACCACAAAAGAAAGCTGAATCAGCCAGCAGACTGAGCCACAGGCAGTGTCTGAATCCAGCTGCTGCTGAGAAGCATTTTTCCCCTCTTTCCAAGTGTTTTCCTATAGCATAGTGTCCACTGGGATGGCCGTGAACGAAGTATTACATTGCAAGGACATGTGTCTCAGTCTCTGACAGCCTTCCATGACTACATCACTTACAGCATGAGAGTGAAAATCTTGCTCCTCCTGGAGTGAACAGGGTAGCCCTGGGAGGAGGGACATCATCTCTGATTTCAGGAGCCACTTGGGAATGAAAGAGAGGATTGCTGAGCATTGTTTGAGGAAGACTTTATCTCTCCATTCTTTGTTTCTGATGGCTGAGAATTGGTATTCACTGGAATGAGACAGACAGGGTCAAGCTTGAGACATGGATTTAATTCCTTGCATCTATAAACAAAACCACCATTCTTGCTGAACAGAACATCATGAGAGAGAAGAGATAGGGATGGGAATTTAAGCATTACACTGTTTAATAAAAGAAGGGAAGGAAAATGTTCACAAAGGTGACAACTTTGCAGGTAGTTCTGCCTTTGCCTCGGCACTAATGCAATGAATGTGTATTTGCAGCTACACATGGCACATAGCATATGTGCACCACACAGAAATAGCACAGAGGGGATTATCCATGGATCTAACTGCTTCCCCTTGGATGTGCAGTACCACATGCAAAAGTGGGATGTGAGGGAAGCTGCTCTAGAGACCTGGGACAAGAGAAGTGGTGGAAATAGCAGTGTGTGGTTGAAGACAGTGATGATAGAGGGTGGCATTTGGTCACTTATAAAGCTGGAATTCAGAAGAGATTCCAGATTTTATCATTTTCTCTTAGCAAATAGTGATGCCCCTGGAAATAGAAGGACAAATAATCAGCAACCTCAGACTCAAGAGAAGCCTCACATTTGGTGTGAAAATGTTTGTGGATCTGTTGGATCCTCTCGTTCCATCAGCCTTGACTTTCGTGGTTCTCCAGAGCCCTAGCAGCCAAGAGGAGCTGAAGGTGCTGCAGAGCTCTGGTGTGCCTGGGACTGTATATTATTTACCAGCACCCTCCTCTACAAACCTCTATTGTATGACAGCATATTGTCATACATCTGCATCCATAGCTTTGTGCCAAATATTCCAGTACGTTATACACATGTAATGGGGAGTAAGGGTAAGAGAACACTTTTCATTACTGGACAGAACCAGAGCCTTAAGTTATACTTAGTGACTCACAAACCAGGTGTTCAAATTTGATCAGTGCAGGTATGTATGTAACCTGTATCCTCACCACACTCTAGACAGCTATTTTTATCAGGCTTGGGGGCATGGAAAATAGCTGTTTGTAATGTTGAACAGTCTGTTCTGATAGGCATTCTGCATTGAGGTAACTTTGTTTTTAACCCTTGACTGCCTTTTGAATACAGACTCATTTCATGTCACACTATAGGAAGTTAGCAGGGCTCCTTCAGAGCTGTGGAGTTTAAACCACCTCAGGATGTCTTAAGTGCAGGGAGTTTCCATTATGGATCTTGCCTGGCTGAGGTGCTCTATCCAGATATATTCCAGCTGCTTCCCACTTCTTAGCTGATGCAGGCTTTTGGTATTTTCATAGGTAAGCAAAAGAAGCCAGCAAATCCTTATCCCTTTTGCCTCCCCTTTCCTCTCTCACACACGACTGACAGGAAAATAAGCACTAATATATCAACTTTTAAATAAGAGGGAGACAATGTTTCCCTATGAAGTAATGGAAACACTGACATTGTGTTTGGAAGAGCTTTTTCCCCCTTTCCCCTTCTAATTGCACTGAGTTTTTAAAGCCAGGGAATAAAATCTTCTCTGGAGTGGGAGAAGGGTCCCCATAGGCTGCTGCTTGTCTGGGCTTGGTATGACTCACACTGCTCCTTTTGCAGTTCATTTACAGATTGCTAGAACCAGGAGCTGGGAACTTAGGCAGCAAAAGGAGAAAGCAAAGAGTGCAAGTCAGCTGCTGAAAGAGAAGGAGGAGGAAACGTTATTTATGGCAAGTTCAGTGATTGGTTCCTTATTTCTGTATTGTATTCTTTTTCTTTTCACTTTAAAGGAAATGGCTCCTATAGCAAGAATGACTCACTCATGAGATGCTGCCAGTGATGGGGGTTTGCCAATCTCTTATGATGTTAACCTTTTATCACAGCGTGGTGCAGCTGCAGGAACCATACAGGTTCCAGATAAGACCACAGATGTGAAGGCAAAGGAGGGAAACAGGAAGGGGTTTAAACCCCATCATTTATAGTCAAGCAGCAGCCCTGTGTGTCTTCAGTGAGAAGCAGCTCTTTCTTTGAGCTGACCTGAAACAGTATGGAGAGATTTGTCCTCTGTAGCACTGTGTCCACATAAAACCGTGTCCTGATTTGTATAGGAGTTCTGTGTCTTGACAAGGAGGAGGGAACTCCACCAGGCATAGTGACAAGCCAGGTACAGCACTATGGCACTATTATTTTCTTGCTGGATCAAGAACATGCAGCAAGATGCTGTGATGACATCCTCTTCCCAGCTCTGCAGAGCTCCTCACAGATCCCCAAAAGGCTCCTAACTCTTCACTAGGGAGAATTTAGCTTTGTGCCAACAGAGGCAAGGGAAGGAGAGAAGCAAAGGAAGGGACTGCAAGTAATGTAAGGAAGTGATCTTTCTGGTTTCCCTGCTTTGCTCTCTCTCTCTTTCCTTCCATGTGGTAAAAAATGACAGCGAAATACAGGGAAGAACAGATAAATGGATCCATAATAGGATGTGTGATCATTCAGTCTATGAGGGGAGCCCAGAAGTCACAAAAGGAGTCTAAGCTCAGCAAAGAAAGAAATCAGGACACTCTTTTCTCCAGGCCAGGACTTTAAATCCAGCTAACTTTGCTTTGTGACTGCGTTGCCTGTTCTGAAACACTTGCACTTGCAAATAACACTTGAATTTTCGCTACCCTGAGATACTTGCAGCCAGCATGGCTTACACTCAGCAGTAACAAGGCAGTGTAAGATGGTTAGTGCTGGAGACTTGAGATTATTCTACCCCAGCCAAATTAATCCCAATAAAATCTTCCAGTAGTGGCTAGAAGCTGCTCTGCAAGAGCTGGCTGCTGATTCCTGGTTCAGAAACATACCTGAAATGTGGTCTTAGTACCACAGCTACACTATCGGTACATCTGCACTGCTAAATAAAAGAGGTCCAGGAAATGAGGGAATACAATCAAGCAAGGACTTTTGGTTGTCTGTATTGCTTTGTTAGGTCTCTTTTGCGTAATTTATAAATCTACATCTGAAAGTCATTTGGGTTTGTACTCCAGATATCAATTCAAAACACTCTTATTTAACAGAAAACTACTTGCCTTCCTCTTTTCTTACCCCATCTCTTTCTGGATTCTCTGCAGTAATTCCTGAACACAGCTTGGAAATGAAGCTATTTACCAGCCTAGAAAGATGAAAAGGTTTGATAACAAAGCTTGACGTGCCAACCTTGGTGTCCTCAGCTGGGAACATTCCTCATTGCTAGTTTGTGTGCTCTGGACTGTTTCAGCAACCTCTAAGATAAGGCTGCTTTACAGAGGGCTGGCTATAGGCAGTGTGGGTATGAATCAGTAAGGAAAATCTGATGTTAGAACTGGGTATTGATACCTTCCTGGTCCTCCCTATTCAGCAATATAAACACAGTCTGAAGTAACTTAAAATCCATTGGTATATCAGTCGACACAAGCTTTTTTACAGTTTTCTTGATGTCATCCCCACTTCCTGCATGCATACACTGGAAGGTGCAGCACAAGACTGAGTCTCTTCATCCAAGTTTGCAGTTCCTATTGCTACTTATATCACCTAATATCCTCGGACCATCAGATTAACTCCATCCAATACAAGTTTGCACACACAGTGTGTAGAATTGGACACAATTGGACTGTGCTTAAACGGTCATCCCAGGAGCAGTAGTGATCTGCTCTGCAAAGGAAAGAGCTACTCAGGAACCTTTGTGCTTATTTCTGTAACTATCTCAGACATCAAGACCTCATAGCATCTTTCCAGTATCTGAAGGGGGCCTATAGGGATGCTGGAGAGGGACTCTTCATTAGAGACTGTAGTGATAGGACAAGGGGTAACGGGTTAAAACTTAAACAGGGGAAGTTTAGATTAGATATAAGGAAGAAGTTCTTTACTGTAAGGGTGGTGAGGCACTGGAATGGGTTGCCCAAGGAAGCTGTAATGCTCCATCCCTGGCCGTGTTCAAGGCCAGGTTGGACAGAGCCTTGGGTGACATGGTTTAGTGTGAGGTGTCCCTGCCCATGGCAGGGGGGTTGGAACTTGATGATCTTAAGGTCCTTTCCAACCCTAACTGTTCTATGATTCTATGATATCAACTCAAAGTTTGAAGTTCAGAGTTTGCCACCTTGCAGATATCCTACTGCTACAGGATATGGGAGAGGTTCTCAAACGTGGAGCAGGGAAGTGATCAGGCTTTAAATAAAAGCTATTGAAAAGGCTCTTAACCCAGATAATTTCATTTATTTCCTTTAGAACACATATGACTGCCATAACCTAACTGTTAGTGCAGCTGGGAGGAGGAATATGCACAGCTGGGGGCTTCCAGGAGCTTCATAACTTCTTAAAACACTGTCAATGCTGTAGGAGATGAATGCACCTCATTCATGTGAAGAAGGTACAAAGCATTTGTATTGGCACTTTAGCCTTACTAAATAACTTACACCAGGAAACATTAGAGTGTGCAAGGGCAGTGCCATGACTGTAGTTAGATATCCTACAGAAAAACTCTTGATACACTTTTCTAAGCATGCTTTAGACCTGTTAGTGTTACTTTATAGCTTGGATATTAGATGCATCAGAATCGTGCACCAAACCAATCCCTTTTAGGCAAAATCACTAGGAGGCACATGAGCAACACACAGTTTTAATCCCCATATCTGATATACTCAAAGTTTGGGGTTGTTTTGCTTTGAGTTGATGGAATGGAAATTCAAATATTACTTTGAGAGTGTCATAGGAAAGTCTAAAGTGAGGGACTGTAAATAGACTTTGAGCTGACATTTCAGCTTGGAAGTTAGGGGAAGGAATGAAGCGAGGCAGCCAGCACGAATGATCACTTGAATCTTGAGGGAAAACTTAACATTTAAGAGACTCCTCTTTTTTTTTCTACTGATATTGTAATTTGTAAAGCCACATCTGAAGGCCATTTGTTTTTGCACTCAAGATATCAATTCAAACCACTTTTATTTAACAGAAAACTATTTGCCTTCCTCTTTTCTTACCCCATCTCTCTTTGGATTCTCTGCAGTAATTCCTGAACACAGCTTGGAAATGAAGCTATTTATCAGCCTAGAAAGATGAAAAGGTTTGGTAACAAAGCTTGACATGCCAACCTTGGTGTCTGCAGCTGGGAGCATTCCTCATTGACGGTTTGTGTGCTAGCATGGAGGTTGTAATTAAATCTGATCCAGTGGTCACCTGGAGCAGCTCTGTTGTGCTTGCCAGTATCACATGTCCAGAAGCAGCATAGGCACTTGCTCTGCTCTTTAGGGCAGCACCTTGAACAGCCTCTGCAGAAGCTGTTTTTTATAAGAACCTGTGAAGCGAAGTGAATGAGACACAGGATGCGTGTCTGAGAGAATTCCCTGGGACTGGAAAGTGGGAGAGTTGCCCACGGATATTTTCCTTTACATTCCCTCTCATTGTAGGATTGTAAACATTCAGTAATGTTTTAAGTCTTACTGTAGTTCTGGGAGATGTTATCCTCAGTTTGTTCATAAGGTCTTGGATGATCCATTTGTCTAGAGAGGTACTGTTTTATGCTGGGAAACATTTGATCAAGCCAAGGCTAGCACAGAAGTGCCTTTGGGAAGTTAGCAAAGCTGCAGCCAAAGAAGAAATGATGTTTCATCATGTGCCTTTAAAAAATCACCCTGTTGTTCTGCTCTTTGTGCTCTTGTGGCTTTGCATTCCAGAGCCCTGCTCCAGGTTGCTTCAGATTGCTATGGCAAACTCACTGTGTGCTCTTGCTTGTTTACTACATTCTTAATCAGTTCTTTTCTTCTTTTAATTCCTGTTCTAATAAACCCATTTTCCATAGAAAGTGACGTTTTATGGCCAAAGCTTTATCTGCTGCTCCTGCAGTCATAAAGGCAGTGCTATTTCAGTTGTATGACACGGCAGCTGGGAGAGTCAACTGCAACGTGATCAGATAAATACAGTTAACCTAAATGTAATTCACTTAGGTACCGGTATCCAACTAAAAAGCTGTAAGAGCAACAGCCACAACAGCCTACCTGGGACCCTAGTATATCTTCAACAACTTAAACCTATTTCACTGTGAGTTTTATTTACGTTGTGTCTCTCCTGTTTTCACCCTTGGTAGACATAGCCCGCAGGGCAGCCCATGCATCTTTTCAGAGCAGCATCTTGAACAGCCTCTGAAGATGATGTTTATTGTGCTTTAGGTGGCAGCATCTTCATCAAGTCTCAGAGGACCTGTTACCTGCTTAAACAATGACTAAAATATTGAGGTCATGAGCTGTATTAGAATATGTCCTCTCCACTGGGAATAAGCTTGTCTGTCAAAGCTGGAGAGGAAGGGAATGATTTATATCTGGCTGTAGGATACTCAGATCGTGCATTCTTCTGCCAGTTTTCCCTTTCCATTGCTGAATGCAAATGTATTTCACTTTAAAGCAAAATTCTGGCTCCAAGGAAAATACAACGTAAAAAATTCTATGGAATTGACTGGAGCCAGGATTTCAAGTGTTTACACCCTATTTTCATTTATTAAACCCAGGTAGTACATCAGGAGCTCCCTGAAGTCCCAGGACCTGTGCTCCTTTATGCTTGAGAGCAACCGATTCCCATTTTCTGCTGGTTAAAACACTCATTTGGAGATATTCCTTTACAGGTTTGTTTCCCATAGGCTATTTCCTTCTCATGCCATTTGTTATCCAACACTTTATCAGCAATTCTTCTTTTTTTTGACTCTTTTCCCAGTAAGTTCAAAGCAGCCTTCATTCCCAAGCCTTCATTCCAGTCACCATGACTTCTGGCCTTGCCAGACACAAGCTTTTTTAGCCTTTGTAATACATTTGACATTTTATATCCATGAAAATAAGGACAGACTCAGCACATCGATGTGGCTTCAAAAATGCTGTGATGTAATTCCACATCTGAGTGCTTTTGGCATACAGACTTTTATTTCAGGTAATTCTAGACTCTAAGATAACAAATAGTTCTTTCTCAGGGTGTTATTATGCATTGGACTGATAAGCTCCATGACGGCTTCCTCTTGAATGTTAATGATGTGCTGTTCATAACTCAGTATCAGAGAGCTCAGCCCTGTCCCAGCAACTCATCTATCATAGATCTGTGAATCCAGTGAGGGGTTGATCTGCCAGCTTATTTCAGCAAGCAAAAATGTTACTAGATCTTTCATGAAATGGAAACATACCGAGTCCTCCCAGCCCAGTGCATAGTCAGACTACTGCCTTAAGTATCCCAGTTTAAAGCAAAGCATGTTTGTGTGTGTTGGAGGTGAGTGAGTGTGGTTATCTTTTTTTACACTTTGGGACACATTTCTCATACCTTGGAAATAAGAAGTTCTTTCTCTGAGTCCCCAGATTGATTTGGTAAAGTCTTTTAGGCTACCAGGGAGACTGGCATCACTGGGAGCAAAGCTAATACATAATAAGCAAGACTTTTACAGGTCTCTGGCATCTAAGCTCTTATTTCTGTTATGGAAGAGGATGATCTGTAGCGACCAGACAGACAGAGCATGTCTTTATTTAATGCTAAATGGGAATATTACACATTTATGTTTGAAAACAACAGCAGTTGGCTTTGGCAGACTTCTATAGAATGTTTTACCTGGAATCTGCATGTACAGAGACACTCCGCTGTAAAATGATTACTCCCATGATATTCAGGAAGGAATGCTCTAGGCTATATGGGAGTGTACTCATCCTCATCCTGACCATACAAGCCACCATAAAAATGATGATGATTTTGACTTTTGAAGTCAGCCTTCTCTAGAGGGTTCACATCTTCTCAAGCCTTGATGACTTTAATAGAGTCAATGCCCTTAACTGTATGCATGGGAGCACTGCTGTGGCAAAAGTGAATCTGTTAACTTAAAACCCTAGGCTTAAAGAGTGAAGTTGAGCTCTCACAGCACAAAAAGGGATTGGAGGGAGTTGACAGGGATAAATTAATAAGACTTCTGCATTCAAAACCAGGCAGGCATTTACATGAAGGAACTCCCTCCTTTAAAATGAGGTTCTGCACACTTCTGGAGAAAGAAAAAACACAAAACCAAGAAGCCAAAATAAACCACCTGCTTATTTAAGCCGATCATGTAGAAAAACTGAAGTTTGGCCTATAGAAAGTACAAACCTAGCTGGAGTCTTTCTCCACAAGAGAAAACTGGATGGACACTATGGGTCATAAGAGCACTGGCTTCGTCAGTGGCCTGACTTGCTCTCTGCTCTCTACAAGGTGTTTTGAAGTGCTATAAATATAAGCAATATCTGTCAAAAAGTCCTGTATGTAAAAATAATGCAAATTCTGGATGCTGGCTAATTCAGACAGGATATATAAACTCTGTTTTCTGCAGAGCTGTGGATCTGTTTAGTGTATTCTACTGGGAAATTCTGAGGATCTTAATAACATTTTCTTAATTAAAAGTACTTTTGGGGAACTCCAGCCTCTTGCATCTCTCCACAGCTGACTGTGATATGTGTTCTCCCATGTGAAAATCAGTATCTATCCGGAATGCAAAAGATTAACAACCTGAAATCAAGCTATATCAACTGAGTGAGCCTCATTCTGCTCATATGCTCCAGGGAGACATCAAAAGCTCATGATCTTAGCCTGGAGATTGTAGACATTCCTGTATCATGCTCATAGCCATAGTGTCCAAGTTGTATTAACCAACTTGTCTAACATCTGTTACGTGATGTTCTCTCATCCTTTCACCTCTTCCTTCCAAAGTTAATTTTCACAAAATAAACCCCAAATTGCATTCCTTTTAGTCGATTTTGCTTTAAGTAACTGTTCTGTAAATGAAAGCACAATAGCAAAACATAACAATGGTCAAAGCACAGTTCCTCTATCTTTTCCTGCTAAATATTTCCTTCTTATTCCAGTTCATGCATAGAGTAGAAAAACCCACTTAAAACATTAATCCTTTTCCATCCACAGCTGCCTATGGAGCTGTGCTGGGAACCAGAGCAGGGGACTGATGGTGTGACCAGTCTCACCCACGGGACAGGCATCACCAATTGTTATCCTGAAACGTCCATGTCATGAAGGAAGAACACTGGCCTCTTTATATTTTTAAACTATTTTCATATTTAGGATCATGAGAAAGATCTTTTCTTAACACCCCACAGAGAGGAGCAGCCTTCTGGTTGCAGCTTGCTGTCAGTATATGCTTGAATCCAAAGTCCTGATGTGATGCAAGTTCTGCACATTCAGAACTGCATGGATTTCACTTCAGCTGGCCACATGCCCATGAAAACTATTCGCTGCCAGAACAGGCAGATTTATCCTTCAGAGCTGACTTTTTGCCTAAAAGACAAGGATTTTAAATCCTTCTGTTACCAGCTGTTTGTTTAAATTATCAGTGATCTAAGGGCTTTAACAGGAGTTACATCTATGCATCTGAAGGAAGAGTTTGCACCAGTGCCTGTTGTAGGTCATGGGCTAAATTAATTCATGGAATAACCTGACTGAATTCAAATCATACCAGAAATAAACTGTCTTGGTTTTGACTTTGCTGGATGAATGAACAGATCAGAGGAGTGTGGATGTTAATGTGATGTATGCTTGGGTGTGACTTTGCACCCTGCCAGATCCCCTCTGATCACTCTAAATGTATGTCAGGCTACATTACAGCATGGATCTGTGTGGGTACCAGTAACACTGGCACCACAGGCCAGCTTACATCAGAATAATCTAAGGTTATTGTCCATTTGTCCTCACTTAGCGTGAGCAACACAGATTCTGGCATCAGAATGAGTGTGCGTGGCTCCATGCTCTGTCTAAGACACAGCCCAGACATACCCAGCCTGTAGAGACCCCAAATGCTCCCCATATGCAAGGGTAGACTGTAGTGAGTGGACCAGACGCTCCCTGTGCATGAGTAGCTGAGTGGGGCTCCCTGCAGAGAGTGATTCACTGTCTGCAGGCGAGCTGTGGTTGTGTAACTGGATCTTGCTGCCACCTGCCTGAAGCTGGTCTGGGAGTCCTTGCAGCACATTCATGGGTCCTTTAGGGAAGACTTTTAGTATTAAAATAAACAGATGGCCTGGTGGTTTATGATATCATACCTATTCTTTCCTGTGAATTAATACACCATCATTAGTGGGTTCATGTCTATACAAAGAGTGCTTTTATTCCCCTCTCCTTTTTTCATCCCACATACATTATAGGTTTCTAGCACCTATTTTACATACTTTGGCTCTTGTCAATGCATTAAGCTGTTCCTAATGGGATTTCAGGGTTGTCATGCGAATTTCGGATGCATCTACTTGGGGATATGCTAGTCATATGTCCCTATTAAGAGCTCTGTTGACAGCTGTAGGATGTTGGATACTCTGAGCGCATTTGTAGGCATGAATGCATGCCAGCAATGTAAGCATAAGGTTAGATTCCAAAGTGCTATGAAACTGTTCCTTGAAGACAAGTCAAGAAACTTGCTGGTGGGCAGTCTTTCCTTGTGGCATTTGTTTAAAGGGAGGAAGAAATTAGGGATGGAGTGAGAATGGAGAGACGCAATAGGAATGGGTGAGAATGGTCTGTGAGCAGTCCCTAAATGCACACAATCACAGCTTAAAATTGGATAAGACTCTATTTTCCCCTATGAATATATTGTTTGAACAAGCCTTTCTAGGGAGCACCATTGATTGTGACACGGGGGCTGGACACATGGACAGAATCTTATCTCTTGATCTGGGGTCCTGAAAACCTTGCTGTACCACCAGGCTGTAGATTCAGGATAGAGCCTTTATGAGTATAAGCTCTTGGATTTTGGGCCTTTTCGTCCTTGATGAAGAAATCATGGGCAGCCTGCTCATCCAGAAAGCAAAGGACACAGGCTGGCTGCATTAACACAGTACAGCTGGTTTCTCAGGTGTGCATATAACTATTAGTACATAGTTACTTGCTTTTGCATGCTTTTATCTTCTTCAGTTCAAGATGCTGCAAGTAGTGCAAGAACTGTGCTGTACCCCACCAAAACGGTGTTTTCATAGTGTGAACGTAAAGGTGCTGCGTGCTTTGGGATGTGCCACGAACGCATACCAGGAACTCCTGAGAGTGCAGAGCCTCCTGGAGCAGTGTAAGGTAAGGGAACCAGCCTGATGCACTCTTCTCTATGTTACCTACTGAGCTCTAGAACCTGTATTTCCCAGAACTCTGTCTGGTTGTTGCCCTGAAGATTTCTGGTTGGCACAGAGCATAACTGTACATGGTACAGCTAACAGTTGTATTGCATTGACTGTACCCACCAGTCCCTGAGGTCCTGAACTTGCCCTGTTCCATTTATCACCATAGCCACAACCTGTGTGACTGCAAGGGAATCTTCTTGAGCTGGAAGTTACATTGTGCATTGGGGTACACTTTAAGTGTATGAGCTAAACACAAATGCTGGCTATCTAAATGGCATAGTGCAGTGGCATGCAAAGATACTAAGCCCTGAGCTTAGTAGGTTGCCAAGCTAGTATACCATTCCACTTGTGTTACTTTCCTTCACCAGGGCTGACTGACACAGCTGTACTAAGCCAGCCAGCATGTTTTGCTTGGGAAGGATGCACTGTATTGTATAGTAAAATCCACTTGTCAGTGCTGTGTGAAATTCTCTCTTCTGTACTTTCTAAAAACTTCTCTTGTGTACTTTGCTGTGACCTTTCTCTAGCAAGTCACCTTATTCCCATATCTCTCCTATATTTTCCTCTAGACTCTTCTGCTTTCCGGTACATGCTTCCAGTCACCATGCTCTCAAATGTACCAGCCTACCCATTGACAAATGCATCTGCCTTTGGGAGTACCTGCTGCCCTCACTGAACAGTTTCCTCTCAGACAGACAGTCCTCTGGGGAGCATCAGTAACCCCTCAGAATGTTGGGAGGAATAGCAAATTCTCATGCTCTCTATTATGAAGTAGCCTCCTACTAGAAGGAGAAATAAACATTTCTCTTACAAGCAATGTATTCATTATTTGGGCCTTCTAAGGGTTCCTTCTACTGATACCTGTCTCTGGGGCACATCAAGCATTAGTTTAACCCAATATGCATGGTTTTTAGTCTTCTATTTTCAGGGCAATGAACATGTTGGCATTTATCCAGTCAACCTCCCTATAGCAGTACAGTTACAGCCCTCTTGAATGGAGTAGCTGTACATTTGTTCACATATTACATTATGGTAATGCTAAAAATATTCCTGTAACCTTGCTCCAGTCAGGACCCGGCAGAACAATTGCATTTGTCTGCTTCCCACATGGTACTTCAGGCAGTTGATTAACCAGAGCCTAAATGACATTATTTACCTTGACTGTCTCTTTGCGTCTGCCAATAACATTTAATGTTTCAGATTGAAACGTTTAATGTTTCAGATTCAGGCCAGAGAGATAGAAGAATGTGCTCAGTGGCTTATTATCCTCTAATAGAACATTCCGTTGGTTCCCAGATTCATACTGCTCCTGATTCTCTGTCTTCTTGCACTACTTTTAAGCCAGAAAATAACCTGCTGTCTGTCACAGAACCAGAGAGGGACAGGTACTGGCAGTACCAAAAGCTTCCACAATGCTACCCCAGGTCAGTGCAGGTAATCTGCACTTCCTGGGGCAGGGAAACATGTCATACAATCACAGAATCACAGAATAGTTAGGGTTGGAAAGGACCTTAAGATCACCCAGTTCCAACCCCCCTGCCATGGGCAGGGACACCTCACACTAAACCATGGCACCCAAGGCCTCGTCCAACCTGGCCTTGAACACTGCCAGGGATGGAGCATTCACAACCTCCCTGGGCAGCCCATTCCAGTGCCTCAGCACCCTAACAGGAAAGAATTTCCTCCTTATATCCAATCTAAACTTCCCCTGTTTAAGTTTTAACCCGTTACCCCTTGTCCTATCACTACAGTAATGTCCAGGTTTGTATCTTAATAAAATACCTTCTTCCAATCCTGAACCTGACAATCCTGGAGGAATGATCAAGACTACAGCTGATATGTTAGAACAAATAGTAAAGACATGGAACCAACCTTGACAACTGTCCTACTCTGACCAGTTGGAAACAGCCAGAAATAGAGCATCTGTGACATAGCAGAAGAAAACAAAACTGTGCCAGGTCTCCTAGATACCAGGAGCATGCAGAGGCCACCCTCTCTCCCAGATTCCTACAGGCAAGCAGTGGTAGCCTGAAAGCTTGAGATGTAATTCAGTTAGTGAAAATTGTGACAGCAAATCAGGGCTACATTTAGGAAAACTGTGTGAGTTTCCTATTGCATTGTGCTTCTATCATCATTTGCACTTGCACCAGCATGAGTGTAGCAGCTCTGTACGTAGGCAGTACCTTTCCCTCTTAGTGAAGTGCTAGCTAAGTATTCATGAGACGGTCTTTCTTACATGGTCATAACATGAAGTTGAGAACTACTGATGTAATGGGAACTGAACTGAACCAAAACTCTGATCTGTCAGCATCCAAGTTTCCTTTAAACTGTGAAAGAAGAGTCCCCCTGAGTCTCATTCAGCTTTAACCCTTCAGAAAAAAGCTGGAGGATGCAGATTTCTTCCTGCATGACTTGACGCTATGAATCCAAGCTGTTAGGTGTCTATCTCTGATTGTCTAGCCTCAGGGTGCAACTGCAAATTTGCCTTCCTTTAAAATCTTCCCTTGATCCTGTGTAGAGAAGGAACCCTCATCCTTCTGACAAGTTTGCTTCACAGCTTTAGAAAAGGCAACCTTTTCAGCACAGCTCTCGGAAGTATCAGTGGTCAGTAATGATGCTTTAACAAGGATAATAAAATGCCAAATTCTGTTTCTTTTAATCCCTAAGATTAGACTTCTTAGAAATGAGTAGGAGATATTCCATTGCACCTGAAACAAACAAAGGAAACAGCTTAAGTGGATGGACACTGCACTGCAACCCAAGAGCAGTGTTAAATTCCTAGTTCTGATGGTCACTTCATGTGCGACCCTGGCCAAGCAGCTTCAGAACAGGAATATCCCTTGTGATTATTCACCAAGTAGGTTAATATTTCTCTCCCTGACAGAAGTGCTTTGGGAAGAGAAATGTGGTGGTTCAGGGGTAGGTGGACTATCTTTTGCTCCTGGAATCCAGCCTGAAATAAGTATTCTTTATTGAAAATAACCATAAAAAGCAGTGAAGTTCATTGTGGAAAGGAGAAGTTTTGCTTGTAACAATAGCAACAGTTTCCTAAGTGACAGGCAAAATGCCAATCTGGTCAGAAAAACATAACGATTGTCTGGACAGTACAGTAAGCACCAGTTGGTCCACTTCTGAAGAACATTCAAGAAACCTAGTTAGATTTGATGTGTTGAGAATGGCCCCAAACCCAGAGCACTGGGCCATGTACAACTGCTGACTTCATTATTTGGCATCCTCGTGGTGTCTGACTGCAGAGGCCAGTCTCCCAAAAGAAGCAAACGGGGTGCCTTGGCTCATGCTCATTTCCACCCATGAGACTGCTGTCTCCTTGTCTTAGCTATCACTTACAACTATCTCATTCTCCCAGTATGTTCAAAAGGAGGGAAGAATTAAAGGGAACCCATTCCGGGGTAGAAACCATCTGGGCACCACAAATTCTATCAGAAAAAGAATCCAAGATCAGATCCAAGAGGAGGGAATCTTCACACTGGAATAAACAGTTGACAATCCATTTGGAGTGTGTGAATTTTACTGAAGAGGCTTTCTGATTGCTCTGCTCTTCAAGCTTGCCAAGGCCGGGGTGAAAAAGCAGCTTGGGAAAAAGATTGTTTGAGCTTGCTTGCTAACAGCACTTCACAAATAAAGAGTTGTGAATGATGCATAAAGTTTGACAAGGCCTGTGGACCATCCATCATCTGGTACGTAGAGTCTTTATGCTCACAAGGTCAGGTCACATGGAGCCAAGATGAACTGTAGAAGTGCTGAATGTGCCTTAGTGACCCTAAAAAAGCTTATCTGGGTTAACTGGGTTAAGTAAGTAAGTTCTGTTTTGAAGGCAAAAAGACAGGGAATGACTTCCCATCCAGTTCTGGAAAACAGAGAAATAATCAGATGTGTCTTCTCTGGCTGCAAAGCTCATGGAAGAGATGTCAAATCACATACTGCAATTTACTTGCCCTCAGTTAATGCTGAGGCACCTGCCCTCACATGGTTCTGAACAGAATTACTAAAGCCTAAAAAGAACTTATTTTGGTTTAAGGAGTTTCTAGCCAGGTTGGTGTGTGGCTTCAGAAGCTGTTGTACACACACAAAGGGAATGGGCAGGCTGGGTGTGCATGAGACCTTCCCAAACTGGCCAGAAAAACACATCACAGCACTGGAACTTTGTAAGTCAACTCTGAGCCAGTGATTTCTCAGAGACTTGTCATAACACGGTGGACTACATCTTGTGTTTGCAATGGTGATGTCTTCATCTCCCTTATCCTGGAAAGTTCTACCTTTCACAGTGACATAGGTTGGAGGAGTTGTGCTCAGCTTTAATCCCCAGTGTAAAAACTAAAGATGGGATTATGATTTCTTTATAGTTCTGTAGTACTTGATTAACCTTTAAACCATCCCTTTGAAAAGAAGAAATATATTCATGGTGTGCTACAGCATTAAGGAAAAGCATTAGCTTGTCCCAGAGGATGGAGGATCACTAGGAACAGTCTGAGCCAGCATCTTCAGATAATTTGCTTTGTGAGCTCTGGTTACCAATGTCCTGTCTTTGCCACCCTGTTTGGTTTAGGAATCAGCTTTAAAATACCTAAATGTTCCTTTTGTATTTTTTAAGACTACAAAATGTTAATGAAGAATACAAAGGTTAGTGAATTTTGCTCTAGAAGGAAATCCATGAGTGAATTACAGCATGGGTAACATCCTAGACAGAAGTTATCTGAGAGCATCATAAAGCACAGTGGGAATACTCACTGGTTAAGAATGCTGCTGCTGTCATCTCACATAATTTGTTAATGTTTGGTGTCCTCAAAAAAGCAGAAGGGAATTAGGCCCCAAAATTCCATGAAGATTCACTGGGACTCGGTTACTACTTCTATGGCTGTTGTGTAAACAAACCTGACTACAGTCACCTTTGTTCTTCAGCACATTCAGCCTCCTCTTGTCAGTGTGGAGGAAAGATGATCGTGCGCAGATGTGAATACTTCAGCTCTGCTGTAGGGTGAAAGTTTGCTGTATTACGTTCAGTATATGAATTGCATAGTAACATGCAGTATTGATTGCATTATGATTGCAATAACATTTGCTATTGAGCTGTGTTATGGGTGTCATTATATTGACAGTCACCACCAGTGCTTGCCTGTGGCCACTTTCTTTTCCCCTTGAGTCATGTCTGGAGCAGGAATTGAACTATGAAGGCAGAGCAGCAGAGGCAGGGCTGGCTCTGGGATGCTGTGTTTGCCTGGCAGTGCTGGTAGGGATGTGACACCCACCTTTGGGTACCTAGAGAAGCAGTGCTCACCCAGTCCAGCAGCACGCACTAGAAATTCTGGGGTGGGGTTTGCTGTGGGTGCACATAGGACATGTCTGTGTGGCTTCTGGTCCTGAGCAGGTCTGGCCACTTGCGCAGGGGACCAGCTAATGGTCTGGCTGTTCCCTGTGGAGATCATCTAGAGTCTATTTTTAATCTCTCTCAGCTCTCAGTGCAAGTTCCACCCATCCTCTGAAAAGGTCTCACCAGGGTAAAATCCCCTCCACAAGCACTGTGGCCTGACACAACGAAGAAAAGAGTCCAGAAACAAAGGGAAGAAGTATGCATGTAAATGGTGAGGGCGTGAGAGCCCTGAGGGCACTAATAGCCTTAAAAGCCCTGACCAGCCTCACCTGGGACCCTGACCCTGCCAATGGGCTTCAGAGGTAATTTAAGCTCAGCTGTGGTATAGGATTGGTGCTTTTTAGCTCAGTCATGCTGAGCCACAGACTTCATTGATCTGGATCCTGACCCATGAATTGACTTCTTGGCTCAACATCAAACCTGTGTTGTCTCTCTGGACTTGTTTGTGATCTGTGTCTGACACCATCTGCCATCACTGAACCTAATCCTGACTTGTATTTGCTCCTGGCTTGGACTTAAACCTAATTCATCACTATGAAATGGCCTGGTGATTGGGTTTCTTGGTTGAACCTGGCATGTCCTGCTCACCTTGCTCAGGGGCTGATGAAGTTCCTGCTCTTCTGGCATCTGGATCACTCCTGGCTCCGTGTCCCATTGGAAGCTGCTGACACTACTGCACCCTGACTCAGGGGACTATGAAGGGATTTGGATATCCCTGCCAGCATGCCCATGAGCTTGTTCGACGCGAGCTTATGAAACAGTCTCCATTATGAAGTTGCTTGCAGTAGCAGGGAACCAGCCTTGATGACCTGGGTGATTCCTCCTAGTCGCATGCTGCTGAAGTGCACGTGAACAGGATGCAGGTGTACTGAAGGTAAATTTGGAATGATCTAGAATAGCCTAAAGAAATGCTTAGTGAAATTAGAGGATTAACTATATTGCTCTTAACCACTGAGAAGTACTCCTTTGAAAATGTGTGTTCAATACATTCTTCTTGTGAGATTAGGGGGTATTTGGACTAACTCTTCTGGTTTGCTTAGAGAGCAAAAACTCTGGAGAGTGATTAGCAGGAGCTGTTTTTACTGTTAGCTCTATTCAGGTTTCTAAGCTGATTAAATGGGGCTTTGGATCATGTGTGTCATGTCTCAACACTGTGAGGATGAAGTGTTTCATGAGTTTCAGGAGCCAGAGCAGACTTTCAGTTACATCATAAGAACTGTGGTTACACTTTAAAGGCAGCATACCTCTGCCTCTTGCTGGCTGTTTCTGCCAGCTGTGTGCTCTTGAGTCATTGCTGTTGGTAGGTGCTGTGACCCAAGTTCGGGAAGGGACTAGGGAATGCAGAAGTAAGTGCTGCTATTCTGTATATACACCACATGGAAAGGCTTTGATGCTTCAGAGTTGGGGGGGGGGGGCTCTAAGCAGGGAGCCATCACCTCCAATAAGTCAGGAAACACTGGGGACAGACTGCGTTTTACATCAAATTCCCTTCAATATCTTGCAAGGTCTTTTCCAGGGAAACGGAGATGTTTTTCTTGTTCTCTTCTTCAATTCAAAGTGTCTTGAGACTGTAGAATACAATCAAGGTCAGATTTCCCTCTCTAGCCGCAAGGCAACAGCTCATCCTCACCCCCTCATCTGTGTAATTGAAGAACTCTAAATGTTTTCTGTGAAGTGGAACACCTTCCAGAGAAGGAAAGCAAACATTCCTTGCTCCTCAGCTGTGGAGCAGCCTCCTGTCTCCGGCACTGTCCTAAGGACTGAGAGCTCTGATGTTCACATTGCTAAAGTGTAGAAATGGTATTTAGGAACAGAAGAGAGTAAAGTCAAAGTTTTCTCCTTTCAGTACAGGCTAGATCAAGTCTTCATTATTTAGCATGCAGGAAGGAAGGAGACAAACAGTAGATTAGAAAACACAAAGCATGATGTGTCGTCTTTCTCTCAAAAAAGAATAATTATTTTAGATAAGGCACTTGGCAGAAAGACCAAGCACGGTTTAATCTAGGAAACATGACATTATTTAGCCTCAGTTATCTCCCAAATAGTGATGAAAAGTTCTAGCCTCCTAGTAAATGAGGACTAAAGACCAGTTAGCTCAGTGCTGAAGGTCACTTTGTGACATGGAGCTGGTCTTTGTGAGTCACAGGGGTTTCTGTGAAATAAATCCATTTGTGCTAAGCAGGTTTTTATGCAGAATGGATTGGTTCTGCCAAAACACAAAATCATAACCAAAATCAGAAGAAAAATCCTGGAATCCTGTGCCTGCCCCCATTTCTGTATGAATACTTTGCATATACTTAATGTGGACATGCATCTAACTTAGAAAATGGTGTGAAACCACCAGCTCATTTCAAATAGGCCACCAAAGAATTGTAACCCTTGAAAGTTCATGTGTTGTTTGCCTGTAACAAATTCACCAAGGACATGCATCGTCTTGTCAGTGCTGCTGGTTTAAGGGATGTAAAGAGCTCTCTGGTTGGACTGGAAGATTCTTCTAAGGCCGAATTAATACATTCTTTCTTTTGTGTGTGGAAAAGCTGGGCTCTGATTTTCCTGCATATTAATTCCTTGCAGTGAAAAGACACCGAGAGCCCTCTGATCCAGGCATCACATGCCCTTTGAATTTGCCTTGTGACAGGAAAGGCACATTCAAACCTCACTACTGGTTTCTGGAGGCCTGAATCTCTGCTTAAACTGGCTTAAGTGAATGATTTCACTAGGATTATTCCTGATTTATCCTGCTATTTCTGAGGGAGAATCAATACGGTTGATATACAGCTAGCTAAATAGAGACACATGGAGGGAGAAGAATGAGGTATGAATACACACTTCCAGAAACGTGGAAGCCAATACTATATTATACACTTGTGAGCAGACAACATAGCACTTACCTCACCTGTCAGTGCATTGAAACTCCTATCAGTCAGAACAAATAACCCTAAAATGAGATTATAATACTTCACTATTTTTGAAATCTTTTATCCAAGAAATGCAAAGCTGAAGGAATTCCTTGCTGGAAGATTCATAATCCCTAGAGTGGTTTGCACTGTGTGTATTTCCCCCGAATCATTTTCATATGAGGACTGGAATGCTTCGTGAAATCCCTCTATTTGCCTTTGGGGACGTTCCAAAAGTCTTCCAGAAAGTCTAAAGTTTAAGGGATTTTCTGGGATTATTTGACTTCAGCTGGAACGTGCCTCACTTCACTCCAGACACAAGAGAAATAAAGTCAGTGTGTTTCTCTGGGAAGCTGAGCCTGGGTGTATAAACACAGCACTTCCACTGGTAACTTGCTGTTGTAGAAGGCTGTAAGTGTGTTTGTGCACGAGAGAGGCCCCTTTGCCACTCAGGTTAGCAAATCATTATCACGATATGGAAAAATTTATAACGCACAAGGAAATGAGTTTATAGAGTAAAGAATTTCTTGCCTAAAGGCAGGCAGTTCACCGGCCAGTTGTTTTCCTGCAAACAAGAATGTCCTTGTCGAAGCTGGGTTACAGGATGGAAAAAAATGTGGAAAAGGGAAAAATGTGTGGGAGGATGAGTGTAAAATAGAGAGCTTCAAAGGTGGTGAAGTCTAGGACGATGTATGTGACAGCTGAGGAAAACATGTCCTTGTCTGCCAAGAGCCAGCTGGGAAATGGGTTTTCATGGGAGATGACGTGAATGCTGCATCTTTGAGCAATGTGCCAAAATTACTGGTTTAGGGAACTCTTCCTCTGTAATAAGATGACATTACCAATGAGGCACAATCAATGCGCAGGGAGAAGGGGATGTGTTTTCATGTAAAACTCAATGTGCTAGAAAGTTCTTTAAGGAAGACACATCGGCAAGGGCTGTAACGATCTAAAGCAATTCTTTTCAGCTGTAACCTGCCAAAATATGCATTAAGCATTTAGCCAGAAATTCTTAGAATCTTTTATTTAAAAATGAATACCCTTCAAGATGAAAGCAGCTGAAATTCCTTCTGAAAGTCTCTTATTTGTCCCTCCATACAAAAATGGCAATCAGGCTGTTCCCTGCACCAAGAACTGAAATCATCGAGCAGGCATTAAAACATAGTAAGTGATCAACATGAGCAGAGAAATACCAAAGTTAACTCTTAGCTCCCCAATGCAGATACATGTGGCCCTACCTAATTCACTACAGAGCTCTCTAATGCCATGCAGATTGCTTGAAGGGTGCAGTGAGAAGCAGCCTAAACATCCTTAACCAGTGCAGTAGCTAAGACTGATTATAAAAGCCTAATATAAAGGCTTTTCAGACATATATTAAAAATGGCAATTGAAACCTCCCAAAAGAGATGGAAGTCTCCTCAGAATCTTACTGCTGCAGCATTCCCTGGTCTCAAGAAGAAGGGGGAAAGGAAATACAGATAGGAAGAAAAAAAAATCTCCTTTATTTCTTAGCAAAGGATTATGTTACAAGACAGATTTTAGCAGCTTATTCATATTTCACCTGAACGGCTGAAGCTTTCACCTCTTATCCCAAAATAAATGTAAAAGGATATAAAAGCTTCAGTACTTTTATCTGAGCTGTACTTACTCTTTTTTCTTTTATCACACAATAAACTACCCAGTAAGCTTCAGTCTTTCTAGCTCTGGTGGTTATGAGGGTCACTGAAAAATATCTATTGCAATTTTGCAGTTGTCTGGAAATCTGAGCATGTCAAATGTCTTGGTGCTTGTAGCAATTGCCTGGCCCACAGGCAGTAACTGAACAAATCAGTGCCTGCTTCTAGCCCCCCCCTCCATTTCTAGGGGAGGGGGCCTGCAGATAGAGTAAGATTTCAAGGATTTTAGGATTACATTTGTGCTGTATTGCATTCTTCTGCTGCTCATCTATATGAGGGCTTAGCTCCCACAAGCTGTGTCAGACGTTCTTTAAGGTTCCTTCTTATATTTCAAACTTTGAAAGAACTGTGATGCCAGAAAGCAGTAAACAGGCTGGTTCCTGACATTTGGCAGCCTAGTTGTTAACAGGCAGTGATGAATTACTATCAAAGTGCAATGGTTTGATTATTAATTTCAAGAGGACTAATGGACCTTAGATCTTTTGGTTCTTTGGAGACTACATACTGAATGGCTGATGTGAGGGAGGGCTTTGGTATCATCCAGAGTGGATTGCTTAATGCACAGCTGTCACTGAGCTATATGTCAGCTCACAAAGCCAGCATGCAAGAAGACTTCATTACAAATTCATATATCTTTTGGGGACACACAGATGTATGAAAGATGTCTTTGAAGGAAAACCTAAAATAAGATTAAGAAGGTCTCGTTTAGGAATATTTCACTGTGTTAGGGGCCCTGATCAGCACGCCCTTTTGATTGCCCTCTCACAAGGATGACATTTTCTGATGTAGATGATTTGCACAAACCAGGAATAGCCCAGCCTGCAGCAAATGCTGAGGGATGGGTACTAACCAAGAGCTGCGCACCCATCTCTGTCAGCAGCAGCACTCCCAGTGACATTAATGGTAACTGCCCATTGAGGCAGGGACAGAGCGAGTCTGCTTTGTATGGACTCCTTCACCTCCAGCCTGTGAGAGTTTCACTTGCCTTGGAGTTTTTCTTGATGCAAGGAGGGTGGGATGCAGCTTGTTGCAGTTTCATGTTAGCCATAGTGGGCTTCTCGAGATGAACCTGAAGATATATCCAGCCAATTTTTGTTTGTCTTACTGAATCGATTACAGTCTGGCACAAGTCAGCATTTCCTGTAGGTTATTTGGCCACGTTTAAAATCCTCTTCCTAGATGCACTGTGTTTCAAGTGCCTTTCAGAGGGGATTCCTTCCTGCCAACGTTTTATTGTATTTACTCAAGGGGAAGCAGTGTGTTTTCCACAGTGATCCAAAGTAATCCCTGCATAAATCCAGGGAAGCTGGTGAAATTATGATGCCTACGAAGAAAATGGTCTTGTTGTCCTTCACAAGGCTGAGAGAAAATTGCCTACAAGCAGGAAAGAGTATGAGGAAAATTAGGATGTGACCACTAAAGATGGAGTGTACTTGACAGGCTTGAGCATATTTTTGCTCTTCTAAATTTCTTTGTTAGCACCATCTACCATGTTATTAGTCATGTTGTCTTTCTACATCTTCATTTGCACCTTATTACTTTAATACCTTGTGCTACATGTCTCTGAAGGGTGGAAGGATGGCTTTTCCACAGTTGTGGCTATCCAAAGCTCAGGATTTGGAGTAAGATAAAGACATAAAAAAGGCCTGCTGGGATTCTGCAGATATGTGAGGGGAGAAATAGAGCAGCTAAGCTGGCTGTCCCTCTTACAGTACTTCCAAAACACTACGTCTAAAATGCTGCATTCTTCACTTTTCAAACTAAAAATGGGTAGCCTCTTGAACCAGTAGACCACTGTGAAGACCTGATCCTATATCTGATAGTGAAATTGTAGCTCTTTTTGAAGGTCAGTGTTTGAAGTAACCAGGAACATAGTGAAGAAGATGGTGCAGACCCTGGTTTAAGTGACACCTTCACTTACTTTCCCAGATGCATCTTCTGAAGCAAGGCTTTGCACAGTCATCTATCAGTTGCTTCTAACTAAAATATTTGTTGGATTCTAAATCACAGCTACTCACACATTAATTTAGGTTAATTTAGTCACTCAGACAACCACCCCTTTCTAAACAGAGCTAACATCCCAGTTGTGCCTCCTACCACAGAGGCACTGAGACATGAGCAAAAAAAGTAGGTCTCTCAGCCATCACAAGCATGAGAAAATAACTGCCAGCATAGAAAATGAGTGTTTGCATGCGGGCTTTCTACTTTGTTTTTGCATACAAAGCAGCAAAGTAAAACCCCAAACAATTGACACATAATGTGACAGCAAGCTTCTTGAGCTTCATTTAATATTCTAATGAGCTTGCTTAAATCTGAGTGAGAAAGAAAGCAAAGATGTCTTTTCCCTAGCTCCTTAGAGAAAACACCGAGTATTTCCAATGGGAAGTACCAATCTAGGAATTGTCCCCTGGGGTCCTCTTAGGAAGACTTGCTTGCACTGACATCATGGAAGTTGTCTGGGGGTGCAGTGACCTGAGGTCAGAGGGGCTGATTTTGGTAAAGAGCTGTTTTGGAAAGCTGCTAGAGCTGGCTAAGTATTGACGTCTATTTTAAATGAGTGTGATATGAGAAATCATTAGAATGAATATGCTTGTCTTCATGCCTTATCTCTTACTGGTGGTTATTTAAGTGCATGAATCCATGAAAGAGTAGAATTTAAGTCAAGCAATTAGTCAAACACGGTTTACTAAACATAAAATTGTTTATAAATGTATTCTGAAGAGCTGCCAGGAAAACATGCACTGTGTGGGTTTGTGGGTTGTGTTGGCTCTCAGTTTTGCTACAGATCTGTATTTCCAACACTGAAAACCTTAAGGGTCCTCATTTAATTCAGCTCTTTGTAGACACTATGACAAGGTGTCAGTCTAGGTTCCAGGTTCACCAGAAAGGCAGGAGAGAAAAATACCCTTTCCACATGTGACTGTATATTAACCTCTTGTGTGCCCTCACCACTGAGGTTAGAGTCTCTGCAGAGGGATGGCAAATGCGGGCTTGACACTCTCCAGGCTAAGTGTTTTACATCTTAGAGTTCTCCCACTATTGACTAGAAACAATCACATATTCAGTGCTTCAACAGCATCCCTGACAGGGTTCCTTGCCTTGGTTTGTCCTGGAGGGCGATGTTTGCCAGACACGGTTTCCACTCTCAAGCCTGAGGAGCAGAACACCATCCCATGACAATGCTGCTCAGTGACCTAAGCTGTAGAGAGGAAGAGGAGGTCGGTTCTGGGGTTTTATAGAGCTCTGCTGCACAGACCAAGTGCACCTCCAGCTTTGTCATTTGAATCGCTTCTGTGCATTTGATATTGTGCCTTCAGAAGGCCACTGTGATAGAGTCCTGAATGAAGCTACAGCCTCCTGGCTTAAAATCCACTTGGCTACCTCCATTCTCCTGACTGGGGTCTCTCTTCTTTCTATTATGCCTGAAGAAAGATTTCTTTTGTTGTTAAGAAAAGCTTTTTTTTTATATAAGCTACAAAGGACAGTTGAGAAGTGTTTCCTTGGTTTTGCACAATGTTCAAGCTAGAAGCTTTGCGAGTCCTCTAAGATTTAGCTCCACTATAGATCCTATAGCCAGTATAGCTACTGTAGCCACTAACTTCAATGGCAAAGTGTTCTGCCACCACACAGATTTTTTGAGTTATTTTTATGGAAGTGTATTTAAAGTTTGGCAAGGCCAAGAAAGGTGGGAAAAATCAGCAATGTAGTTCCTAAGTAGCCTGAATTAGGTCTGTTCTTCTATGCATTTTATGGTACAGTTTCAAAAAAGCCAATTATTTTTTCCCCATGTGGCTCTGTACTACTTATGGTGAGGATGAGCAGCTGTTCTTCTTATTGTTTAGATCAGTCGCATGCCTTATTCACCAGACAATATTCAAGTCCACTCTGTTTTTCTGTTTGTTTGGGTTTGGTTTTTTTTTCCTTATTGTGCCCATTTCTACAGCATTTTAGCATTTACAAAACCCTTTCATAAGAATTTTCCATTATGCTTGGATACAACGGGCTGGGGAAATAGGAATACAGGATGTAACTAACCTCTAGCTTTTGGGTGCTTATTGAGATTCCTAGTGGCTGATTTTTCCAGAGCACTCAGCAGCAGAGAGCTCTCCATTTGCTCCCAGCTCCCACCGAGTCCAGCTGCAGCTCTGAGGACTTAGCACTTCAGCACATCGGGCTCCTGGGGCTCAGCTCAAACGAGGAACACACAGTGAGTGGCCACCTGGTGAAGTGACTGAGTTGAGCCTGGTGGGGTACATGGTGCTAGGAGCTGATTTCCAGCCTAAGTCTGTATCCAGCTTCCAGAGCTATGAGATCATCTTTTCTTTTCCAGCAAATCCTTCCTCATGTGAGTCTTCCTAGAAATGAAATAGGAGTCTTAAAGTTTCTATTGTTGTACAGCACTAATTCAGCGCAGGACATTTCTGTTGGGGTTGCTTTTAACCCAAATGAAATATCTTGAAGTAGGAAGGGATAGCATGTGGGGTCAGGGAAGACCTAGAAGGAAGCCAGCAGCTTCGAAGGAGGTAACGTGGTTAAGCACAAGGCATCACAGAGGTGCATCTTCGTGGTAGGAGTTGCAGAAAGGAAAGGAGAAAAGATGTCTTAAACTCCTCAACGCTGGTTTCCATATAGCATGTCTTTGTTAGAAGACTGTTTCCTGATTTGTCTGCTTCCTGAGGGGTGCAACCTCAAAAGGGATATGGAGTGGTCATCTCTGATATGGGTACAGGGAATCCTGTTATGGGTCCTAGTGCCCTGCTCTATGTTTGCTCTGAACTCCAGAGACATCCCTGGCACCTTTGCCTTGTGGCTACTGTTCTGCAGACTGGATGATTTTCCCCCTATACTCTATGAAAAAGCTTCAGAAGACCTTCATTTGCAGCCTCTCCTCACTAGAAACAATGAGAAAACTTCATGTGATTTGGGGCAGGGTTCATCAATGTTGAGAGATGTAGAGCTCTGGAGGCATTTATTGGAGCTTTAATCATCTTCCCAGAAATGACAGAAAAGCAAAGGCCAGTGCATATCGGCTTCTGCAATTCTCTTTTCTGGCCGTGTGTACAGCTGGTTCCTACCACCAAATGCCTTAAGGAGAGATGGAAATGTTTGACTGAAAGCAGTGAAGCCTTCAGGTGGTGCTGACAAAATCACAATGACAGCCAGTGGTTCAAGCCCAGAAACTTTCTTCAAGGAGGTATTTTGCTTATTCCCTCTGTAATAGCTTTGAGAAGCTCTTGCTCTAGAAAGGATGACTAGATCCACAGACAGTCAGCCAGAGGACTGGTGAGGGGAGGAGAAGCAACTCCCTTTATATGCAAAGGATTACGGAAGAGAAATGTCCCTATAAAGTTTCTCGTAACTCCCTTGGCATGTTGTCTATTTTCTCATGGTTTAGTCTATCGAGCCAAACACGGGGCACAGAAGCCATGCACAGATGATCTGAGCAGGCTATTTTTGTTTAAGGTGGCTTAAAAAAGCTATTAATAATTTTCACTTTAATAATATTCTCAGAAACCTGAACTAATACTCTTTCAAGTGGGACATGAATATGCTTCTTTGAGTTTTCTGTCAAGAGGACTCCGAGTCATCTCAGCTTGTGTTTGCAGCCTTTGGATAACAAAACAAACAGGCAGAGAAGTAAAAATCCTGACCATGGTTCTGTGTCTTGAGATGCCTGGTTCCATATATCTACCACCAGCCACACTGTGACCTCTGTGATGACACCTCCTGTTAGTTTGCTGCTTGTTCTTTGGGTATTTCTATGCCTGGGCCTCTAAACCAATGACTACCCCACCTCTTTCTTTAGTGTTTGGCTCTCCTGGAGTTTTGACCCCTGCTTCTTGGGAAAGTGATGATCAGTCATAATTATTTTAAGAGATAGTGGTGGTCATAGAAACTAACTGAAATGAAAATACTCAGAGGGTAGGAGAGCAGAACCTGAAGAGCTCTTCAGGGAACCTCTTTCTCATTGGGTTTGCAACTGCCAGTCAATAGGAATCACAATTGGGCAACAGCAGACTAAAAATGTTGTGCGTTGTTCTAACAACAATTAATCTGTTTAATAACTTATCAGTTACTGTGGTTGATTGTCTTACTGATACCCTTAAAGCAAACTCTGTTTGCTACAGATCTGCTTTAACTAAACCAGTAATTAATTGTGGCCAGACTAGAGATAACCATCATTGTTTTCAGCCACAGCTATGGTTCACCGTTTAATAGCCTCAGACACTCCCTTGGTCAAGGCAAGGCGAGAGCAGCAAATACAGGAAAGTATTTTGTTGGCTTTGCACTTGGGTAACCACAAAGGTGCTGGCCTAGTCCTGGAGACCAAAAGCTCTGTTTGCAGAAGGGCAGATCACCAGCAGTTAATAAAAGATTGCCCTACCCAAGAGGCTCAGTTCCTTGCTGGCCTAGAGGTAACCTCTTCTGCAGCACTTAATACAAAATAATGCTCCTTTCTGAGCCTGTTGCTGAGGTGTTTGAGCTGACTTGAACATTTTCCCACCAACTGCAAACATGGACCTTTGACTTCCTCCTGTTTAGCAAATAAATTGTTTTCAAATCCACAGTCTGTGCAGTTACCCAGAAGTGAAAATTGTGACTTACTGCTTGTCCCTCCTGCAATCTATTCCTTCCACAAACAATACGTATTTGTTGGATATAATAGTGACATGGAGAGTTTTGACTCCAGAGAGTACTTTAAGAAACACATACCTATTTCCACATCACAGCCATAAAGTTTGCACAGCTGCTTTTACAACCTAGTATTCCAACTACATTTACATGCAAAACCCTTCTTGTTTGCTTATGCTTGTATTTTGGTGTTCAAAATATCCAACTTTGTGAGAGGTGAAACCTGTAACTTCAATGTTGATTCAGTTTAGAAAATTATGTGTCTGGCACGATACTTTTTGGTTTCAGTACGGTAGGGTTGATAATACCAAGGACTTACACAATTTGTTGTATGGATCACAGTGTCATCTCAATCTTTCCATGCAAAATTGTACTTCATGAGAGCGGAGGTAGGCCAGACTTAGGATGAAGACCTAACTAAAGCTCCTATCCTTTGTACCTCTGGGAGAATCTCAGTTTCATTTGTCCTTCATTCCTGCCTTTACCCTTTCTTTTATGTCTCTCTTTTGTTCTGTTTGTTTCATGTTCAAGTTGTTAGACGTTTAAATGCAGCTATTTGATTCACAGTGAGACTTGGTCTTAACTGAGTTTCTCTCTCCTGCTGAATACGGTGAATGCCCATGTTCAAACAGCTGTAGAGTCTACAAAGGCCAAGTCTATACATGCTGAGCAAGCTGACTGGGCAAATGTGTCTGATTCCTCAGGCACACTGGGAGATGTTTGTCTTTGATTATTTGCAAGATTTCAACCTCTTCTGTATTCAGTACCTCTGAACGCAAACCTCTTCAGGACTCAAGGATGTGAATAGCTTGAATAATCACAATAGAACTCATTGCTAGTCAGAACCAAGGCACAGGGAGGTCTTACCCAACATGTTCCTTTGCGTAGGAGCCTGAATCCATTCCATTATTTTGTCAGCCAATATTTATGGTCTTCCAACCTCTTCCCCATGGCAGCTGGCTCAAGTTTGAAAGCAATTACAAGTCTGAGCTGATGTTTGTCAGTTGTAGGAGGGAGTAACTACATGCTAACATCCAAAACCAATTCACTTTCTCTTTTGGAAAGAGTCTCTTGGGAGAAGACCCTTTTCTCTGGGTTAAATTGTTCATACAGTGTAAGTTCCAGAACTAGTCTGGCTGCAGTTTTGGGATGGAAAGAACCTATTTTGCCCAACTTCTGTCTCATGTTTCTTCTTCCAGAGCCTTTCACAGGGGATCCAGGTCTTCCCCGTAGATTTCTACCTAACCTTACATACACCTTTTTCTGAAATAGCAACTGTAACACTGCATTCCATAAGTGTCCAAACAGCATCTTTGTCCAAGGTGTCCCACAAGTGACGTTGATCCTCCTCGCTAGGCAGATAACAGTATTCCTAAATTTAGAACTGGGTTTCAAGTTGGGGAATACAAGAATACATTATCACCCCTTCATTTAGGAGTCATTTGGGTAATGTGTGTGACAACAATATCTGTGTGAGTTGGATGGCGAGACAGTTGAAAGTGTGTAAGAAACAATAAACATTCTACAAGCCTCCCCATTTGACTTTTCAAAGTCACCTTTTCTTTCTCCCAGTATTTCTTCTCTACTAGCAGACTTCACTGTATGACTGAAAGGAACTGTTAGTGCTTCACTGTACAAAGCAACATTGATCGATTCATGCCAGAAATGCCTCACTTCAGCAAGCCTTGAGACTGAAGCCCTCTCCTTTCCAAAGCACGCATCCAACTCATGTGTTAGCAACAAACCATCTTTTCTCTCTCTTTCATACATCTGTATTCTAATATTAAATCAGTAACTGAACAATTCTGTCTCCTACCCTAACTGCCTATTGCAGTGACTTCTGGGATGGAGATGGGCCTAAATTGGACATCTGTTTTCAGGATTCAGTCCTGATCCTGACTGAATTCTTAGTGCCCCTTTCCTACGGTCAGGGCTGATGGCAGTGTGAGAGCCAGTAGGTAGCACTGCTGCTGCCTGCCCTTGTGAATCAGAAATTGGTCCTCTTGCTGACATCACTGCATCATGGTCCTGGAAAGGAAGCTGAGCATGATTGCAGGGTAGGAAAGAAATCACTAGAAGGAAAATTACATTGGTTTGAGGTTAAGTCCACGGTTGTAGTCCAAAGATGCCCTAGGACTGACTGTCCTTTATAGCAAGCGATTGAGGGGAACACTCACGCAGCAATCTGGCAGACAGAAACCTTGAGATAGCCTGTGATAACCAGAGCAAAAAATCAGGGAGTGGAGCCAATGGAAGCTGGCCTGGAAATACAGTCTAAAAATAACATTTCAAGAAGTTACTTCTCCTAGCTGCATTCTTTGAATGCCTGTTTATTCAGCACGATGTACAGTGTGTTCTATGCTCCATATGCTATACGTTACTTATCCTGCAGCCTGAAATCATCCTGAATAATAAAGCCCCCAAAAACACTTTACAGATGCAAAACTTCAGTCTATAGATTAAAGGCTTAGCACCAAACTGCTGGGCCAGACCACCATGCCTGGAAGCTGGTAAACACTTCAGGAAGTTTCATGTTATGTCCCTGTGCTTCTCTCCTCCCCTGTTATCCTTTTAGCTTCACATCTGGACCCCAGATCACCTCTGGATGCCTGTTTACATACCACTGTGAAACACATTTTTCATAGCTGTATTGAGAACTACAGCAGGAAGTGAGGAGCTGGTATTTCACAGCAGAGCAGACAATAACCTCACACCTTTTTTGAGGTTTTTCTTGCCTTGCAAAAAGAAAAATGCTGATGACTGATGAATGCTGTAGGGTCAGTATTGAGCATAAAGAGCTACAGTGCCAGAGCACCCTCCTACAAGCAGGGTTATCCTTGTCTGCTTGTAAGCTCTCTTTCAGACTCTGTTTCTTTCTGTTCACACACAAGAGCTAATCCCCCCAGCAACCAGTGGTGTTTCAGGTAGGGAACAGCATGGGCAAGAGATGATGTCATGTTTTTGACTCCTTCAAGGAGCTTTTGAACAGCTGGAAGACTGTATGAGTAATGAATTGTTAAAAATGGCTCATGTCAAGGGGTCGCCTCTGCTGCTGCAGGATGTACCAGTGACTCCAAGAAAAGGCAAATGGTTTATTTCTCTAAGCTAGCAATGACTCATTAACATCTGCCTTTTTCTATTTATACGTGTGAATTCTCTCATTGACTTGCAGATTTTCCTTTCCATGCTCTTTTACAGTAAGACTGTTACTATTTCAGCCTATTTTAGTCCTTCTATAGGCAACTTTTTCCACTGCCCTCTTCCACTTTGTCCTTGGGAAGGAGTTGCTGCTGAAACCCCCTTTCACAAGGACCATGGCTTTCAAGCCAGTTTGTCTGGAAATGGTGCTGTTATGAGATCCTTCAGTGCCAAAGAGCAAAACATTTCACCGAATGTTCTTCTTAGAGGCTTATGGAGTGTGGGACTTCTGAGAGATGTAGATCTGAAGTGACTGGGAGCTCCTATACCAACTGCTTTCTCTCTTTGGCAGGAGCTTTCCCCATCATCCTCCACACTGCCAGGCTGTCTAACCCAGCATGCTGCTGATCTCGTCAGTTTGGTCAGGTCTATCTTTAGCTTCCACCTCTGCAGAAATCAGTTGGTTTCCATGTTTCATCAAAACACTCTCAATCAAATTAAAGCCTGTGATTTTCCATTTGTGTTCTCAGCTGCCAGCAGGATGCTGGTGGGTTTCTTTAATGACAGTCTTGGGGACATGCAGTTGTGCTGTGGCATTCTCTGCTTCCAAGAAATGCTGTGTGTAGGTGCTGGCAATGTCTCAGAGGTGAGGGTGCTGACAAGGCAGTGTCCCTCCTCTTCCTCTGTGCCACTGTGGCCCAAAGTATGGTGGGCAGTTCTCAGAAATGGAGTAACTCAAAGTCTGGGTGCTGGGGTGTGACATGCTCTTCAGGGTAGCTCCAAAATAAGGTGGTTCATTTAGACTTGTTTAGTGCTAATGTTTGTCATGAAATGGGCAAAAAGGGTTTAAAGGATAAAGCTGAAGCTTTAGCTATCATCTCTCTAGTGTATAAAGGATCCCAGTCTTTGCCTTTCCAGAACTTTCTGGACTCTAAGCTCCATATAACTAAACTTTTCCAGACTCTCTTACATTCCTTCCCTCCCTCTTGCCTTGGTTGACTTTGGCCAGGACCTCTCTGCACTCCCAATTCATTCAGTTCAGACCCAAGTTTGAAGCTAGAGCTCTAAATGTTTTCTTAGAGATGCTTATATTTGTGACCACATTAGCAACCTCCATTTAAAGGGAGGATCTTTCCACTTCAGTTCACTTATCGCTGGGGTTAGAAGATGTAAACTCTTTGAAACCTTTAGCAGTGCACCCCATTTGAAGCAATGAGTAAACAGATTACCTTATACAGCCAGGAATTCATAGAAGTTTAAATAGGATAGAAATACTACATTAGACTTATACCAACATCCCTGATTTCTGGTGATACTCTGGAGCTTAATTCCCATAAACTCAAATAAATGTTTGGTCTTAGTGCTACAGGGAGGTCAAACCTCAGCTCATGATACTCTGCAGGCAGTGACTGTAGCCATGTGGAGCACTCTTTTGTTCCAGAGCATGGTTAGAGTTTACTTGAGCACTCTATGAAAAGAGATACACCTGCTTTTCCTGGCCTCCTGTCAGTGGCCAGGCGCGTATGTGAAAGCACATTTTCCATCTGCTGACTTTGGGTTGTTTCTGTTCTTTAAAGTCTCTGTTACAAACTCACAGAATCAGAAATATCTGCTTCATAATAAAATGTTCAGTAAGTGGTTCTGAGAAAGGAAAGTTAAAGAAATCCCAAAGAAATGGTTTGGTTATTCCCAGAAAGGAGCGCTGGATGTAGTCACGTAATCCCTGGCTTCGCACTGCTACGTGTTGCTGTGTTGCAATCAAGACATACTTAAACTTCCACCATGAATTAATTTATCTGCTGCTCTGAATGACTTGTTTTGCTTTAGGAAATATGACAGCATTATCCAAAAATGTTCTCTTCTGAGCTGATTGCAGAGATGAGTTGCTGGAAGGTATCAAACATTTACAGCTCCAAAGGGAAAGAGAAGTTTATGCATGGTAAACACTTCAGGTATCGCATCCTTCTGGCAAAGAAAGCATTTATGATGTAGAAACAATTTGAACTACAAGTTTGGACAGCAGGGACATGGTGGACCAAGACTTTGCCTGGTGTGAAGCAGTGTTGCTTTACTTGACTTCCTTTTAGTGCATGGTTCATGATGGCTGAGGCTCTGGTTCAAGGACAAGCAGTGAGCAGACTGTAGCAGGTAGAGGGATTTGGTGTAGAAAAACAAGTTCACTGTTTATACAGATCTTTTCCAAACGTTTTCAAAGATTTTTGAGGAGACAAAATGATGTTGGAAAATTCAAGATTTTTGTTTTATTATTTACTTTTTAATTCTTGGATTTTCCATGTGTCCAAATAGGCTGATGGATTCTCAAAGGTAACTTAAACCATTCTAACTGGAGCAGTTGGAAGAACCTGGGATGTCAGAGATACCCACAGGAGTATTAAAAGGGCATCATCAGTCAAGGGAGGCAGTTAATGGCAAATTAAACATGGAAAAATGAATTTAAATGTTGTTGGCTCTGATTTTGAGACTGTTTTGTACTAGATAGCTTCCCTGGTAAACCTCCAAATACATTTGGATCTAAAGTGTTCCTAGACATTAGCCAAGCTGCCACAGTCTTCTTTAGTTTCCATGTTCCATCTCCTTTGCAGCTAATCTAGAATGTTCTACTTACTTTATTGACAGCTCCATCACCTTTGGACTCGAGTCTGTGGTTAACTTGTGTGCACATTCTTAACTTGCAGTAAAAGCACTGAGACTTGATATAATGCAGGAGGAGACATTTTTAATCAGATGCTTCATTAAAGTCTGTCCCGTCGAGGCAATGTGAAAACAGATGCTCCCATTCCTCTGTTCCTTTCTAAAGTCCTGAATCATGTCATATTAACCAGGAATCCTTTTTGTTTCAGTGAAAAACAAAACAAAAGTTGATTACAAAACAACTTGTTCAGCTATTTGACAGGGAAAATAAAGATAGAACCAAGCAATGAAAGTTTCAAATAAGAACCAAATGTATAAAATAGGGGGTTATCTATTCAGTAACCTAAAACTGGCTGGTATCTATAGGTTCCACTCTTCTCTGTGTGGTAATCTAGTCCAAGGTTAAAGGTAGCCAAGCTTAGTTTAACTCACCATAGGTATTTCTCTAAAACTCAGCTAAACTCCAAATGTAATGTGCCAAGAGCATGCTGGCTGCTTAATATCAGCCTTGTTAAATATATCTGCCCATATTGCTCGTCTGTCACCTTGTCCCTGGTGTGAAAAACATTCTATAAACTGCATTGTGTTAGATGGAGTTGCTGGAATTCAGGCTACAAAATGTTGCAAGTCACATTGTGTTTGCACATGTCCAGGGTCCAGGGGATCTGAAAAACTCATTTACCTCTCCTCTGTTTGGAAGGTTCTAAAACTCATTTGGCATTTCTGTTTGGAAGGGTTTAAAGTCACTTCAAGCACAAGCTGAGAGACATCTCTCCCCTGAGTCTTTCCTTCGCTTCTTGCTCAATCTGCCCATCAAGGTGATAAAGGGGTTCACCTCTTCTGAGGTCAAGAGAGATGCTAGAGTGCGGTTTTAGAGCTGGTCTCAAACCTGCAGTAGGACTCTGCGCAGTAAATCAAATTGTTACACTGCTGATGTGCTTTTTTTTTGCCCAGGAGAAAACTCTCAAATCTGTGTGTTTAACTCCAGCTATTTTCTAGTAAGATACCACTGAAAATTCAGAACACCTGTGAGCAAATGGATTTCACTCCTTGAGTGGAACAGGAACTCAAGGTACCGTTCCCTGGTCTCTGGTATGGCAAGTCACAACCCAGATTCTCTTCCATTGCTAACATCATACCATAGAACCATTCAGGTTGAAAAGGTCCTTTAAGATCATCAAGTCCAACTGTTAAGGCTCAGCTTGACTCCTACAAGTCTTCTCTCTCCAGTCTAGACAAAATGGGCATCTTGGGATGTGCGTGAGGCCAGGCTTACTGGTGTATCCTCTGTACAGCCTGTCTCCAGGTATTGCTGGCTCCAGCAGTGCAGAGAAAGGGTGAATTCTGCATAAAGCAGAAGGTGCAGAAGGGAAATGCTTCTTATTTACACTGTATACCTAACAGAACAGAAGTGTGAGGTTCAGACTGCGTAATCCTGATGGATGCAAACAGATCTCACCCCCCTAGAATTATACAACTTATATTGAACTCACAGAGAAAGTGAGGCAGCATCAAAACCCAGATCTGGACCTGAAATCCCTCTTAGTCTTCAGTGTACTTTTAAATCCTTGTAACACTTGGTGCTTTGGGGCTGGATTTACGTCACACTTGGAGAAAACTGGATCAGACACCAGATTCTGGTCCTCATAAGCCACTCAGCACAGTGTTCCTTACCGCTGTGACTGCCCATCTTTTAGCTGCCACGTAAGTCTCTCCTTCAGCACAGCGGTTTCAGTTCACGCTACTGGCACTGTAGAAAACACATTCAAACCTCACTGCAGTGATTTGTTTTCTTTCATTCAGTTTTGTTTCACCAGCTTTACTGGTGCCAAGCAGAACCAGCCCTTTGGATGCTTTATTTAAACCCCCTTTTGGTGTACCCTCCAGAGTGACCACCGAGCACTGCACACTGCCAAGCTTGCCAAAATGCTCTGAGAAACTGCTCTTCCCTTCCCTCACTCCCCACGCTGCCTTTTGTGGCTCACTATTTAGGGATGTGGACCGAAGAACAGATGGAATAAATCGTCTGGTGGTAGCCAAGTGACTGAGCCACTTCTGGGAAATGCTACATCTTCCTTTCTGTTGGATTTATATGTGAGATGCCCAGAAGTCACTCTTGTGTCAGGAGTGTCAGGAACAATTTCCTTTGCAAAGCTCTATAAATCTCCGAGTCTGTTCTGCTTCCGGGAAGGCTCCCCAGCAGAGACGCCTGGAGCCCGCTCACAGGGAGGTTCCAGCCAGCTCTCCTCTAAATCAGCATCCGTGTGGTTCAAGCACGCAGGAACGAGGCCAAAAGCACCATCTATACATCACCTCTGCGGATGTGGCATATAAGCAGGGGAAAAGGGGAGGCACGCTTTAAATCTTACAAGAACCATTTTGTTTTCTCTTCCTTCTTCACTTCCACCCTTCTCCTTCCAACCCCCTGCTTTTCTTGCAGTAGCTGATGGGGGTGGTAAAATTCCAGGGGGCCAAGACAAACTGTTAAACATAGTGATTTCTAATGGTTCCTCTTGAAAATTGCTGACAGATGCTGGTCCTGAGATCAGAACAGCAGAGGCTGCCAGCGTGAGGCTTGGGGCCAGCCATTGATTCCCTTTGCTAATAGTGAAATCTACGGTAACTCTAAGCAGGGACTGTATGCTGCTTTTCCCAGAGTTTCTCCTTGCCCCCTCATCTTCCCTCTTATTCCCATTCCTTTCACCACTTCCCCAGACTTCACCCTTTCCTCTCCGTTTCCTAACTTTAGTTCATAACTTTGTGTGTTTCCCTGTGCTCCTTTCTTCCTCCTCTGATTCTTTTTGCTGTCTAGCTACTGGACTCTATGGATGCTTGCCCAGCTTCAACTTAGCAAAAGGGAAGTGCAGGAATTTGCCTGATGCAACAAGTTTCTCTTCTTTTTGGAACCTCTAATTCACAAGACAGCCTGTTTGTGTCTCCAAATAATAGATGGATAGAGCCAATAGAGGAGGTAGGATGGGGATCTTGCTCAGTATTAAGGTCAGTCAGGGTCTTGCGGAAGGAGATGGAGGTAAGGTGCCAGTTTAGGAGTGTGTTTTGATTCCAGCCAGACGTGTAGCTGTGTTTGTGCATGCTGTGGCTGAACTACTGTTGCATCCATAATGCATCCCAGCACCTGGCATAGCAGTCTGGTCTTTTTCCCCACTTCATGCCATCTCCTCGTGACAGAATATCCGTAAAGGGAAGTTCTGCAAAGGAAGAGATTAGCCACGGTTTTGGGTTTGCTGATGGAGCTTGGAAAAGCCCTGCCACAAACCCAGACATTGTCAGGAGTTTAAGAAACCAAGTCAGGCCCTTGGATGTGGAGGAGGGGAGGTGTTTGTCCCTGGAAAGGTTCATGGAATTTGGATGGCGTTGGAAGCTGCTGTTCTCCAAGGCACAGATTTTTGTCAGTATTCAGGGTTAAGTCTCTAATTTACCTTTCCCTTGCTGTGAATGCGGAAACACCAGAGGGGCAAGGATGAGTTCCTGGGAACTGGATCTGAAGTCCTTGATTTCAGGTAAATCCATGTGTGCAGCTGAGGTACCAAATCTGCTTTCTTTCGTTACCTCTTTGTAAGTGTGCTACAGCCACAGGTTGTTGTGTAGGATATCCATACTGGGTATGGAGGAAAATCTCTTCACTAGGAAGACCACGCAGCACTGGGCAGGTTACCAGAGAGACTGTGCCATTGCTATCCCCAGGGGTTCTCTGCCTTGGCTGCCTTGATTGAGGATTGGCTACAGTCCAATAGCTGAATGGGAGATTGGACTAGAAACCTCCAGAAATCGTTTCCAAGCACCACTTCTGTGATCTGTGATGTTCAGATGCCAGTTGGCCAGGGCAGGATGTAAACACAAGTAGGCAGAGCCCTTTCCCCTAAAAATATCCACTACTGAGATTCCCAGCTGAGGCATATCCCCGTGTCAACAACCTGGTCATGAAATGATAGCTACTCCTTACCTTTTATCTTCAACACTGGTGGCAATAGACCTCAAGATAGCATGCAGAGTTGCCAGAAAGTATGACCCATTCCAAGCTGTGCTGCTTCACCAAGCCTTGTTTTCACCAATAGAGCAACTCATGCATGGAAAACTATTCCCTTTTCCTGCCCTCAAGGGGCTCCAGTATATCCCCTCTTCCTTATCCAACAAGGAAATGCTGGAGCTGAGATCTGCCAGTGATGTGAATCCCCAGCTTCCTGGCTGGCAGCATTCATGGCCATGCTTGCAGGGTATTTTGCTGTCTTATTAGCAGCTGTCAGCACCACTAAGGGAATGCCTTTTGCTCAGACCAGCAGCCACAGGAGATTAATGTGTGAGATCCTAGAGGAATTGTTTCTCCTGGCTGCTGATGTGCCACAATTAGCACCTTCATCTCTAAGCTGGTACTTGCTTCCTTGTTCATAAAATGATTGTCGAGGATTTCCTTCCAGAGGACTGGGAGAGTGCCTTGTCAGAGAGGCAGTGATGATGGATCAGCTGAAGGGCAGCCCAGCTTGGGAGCTGTGCAGATATTGCATTGCTCGTGTCACCACCTCATTACTGTTGTTGGGTTTTACAGCACCATAAACATTTGGCTGCGCTGTTTTCCTCCCACTGCAGACAGTGAAACAAGGGAGCCATCAGCACCTCTGAGGAGGCACTCAACATGATGCAGGAGTGAGTTCAGCCCTTGTACAAAGGATACTAGAAGAGCAGCCAAGGAGAATTTTGAGCACAGGCATCCATAGGCCAGGCTATGCATCCTTTCCTGAGGCTGAAGGGTTGTAACAAAGCTTCAAAAGAAAACCTCAGGTCCAAAATGGGGTTGCGCTGTCCTTTTGTCCCGGACTTCCAAAGCATAAGAGGTACCCACACTGCGTGGTGTCTTCTGTTGCTAAAGGGCACTGTGAAGTACAGAAATATATCATCTTCACAGTTACATCTACACCACCACTACTGAAGAGGCCAAGTTCTGCATTTTTAACAGGGAAAGTCTGAAAGGTGAAGCGGCTACACATGGGCATCCCTATAACTGGTTAAATGGATTCAAGCAGCTGGCTCACTGACCTGCATGTATTTTCACTGCGGGCTTCAAACACTAGTCAGCAGGGGAGAGCCTGCTCAAAGCTACAGCCGTTTCTGAGCCATGAGCTATCCCCAGTGCAGTGTAGTCCTCCCCCAGCTTCATGGGGACCATGGCCATTCTGTCATGTAATGCAGATAAGCAGGAACCATGGTATATGGTCTAGGTGAGGATTGTTTGCTCTTCAGCTCTCTGCTTGCCTGCAGCAGGTATGGGTACGAGGCTATTTTCTATCATCTGTAGAAGATACAAGTGAGACCACAGAGCAGACTGCAGCAGTCACAGATACTTAATTCAAAACCAGAAGGAATTGCATTGCCTCAACCCACAGGCACCTAACCGCAGATGGGCAGTCAGTGCCTAATGTCGGAAGCATGACCGGAGTCTTCCAACTCTTAAAATCCAAGTGCTACCTGGAGAGCAAAAGCACTTGCGTGGCCTGTAAAAACTGGTGAGGAGGTATCAGTCAAGTGATTTAATTCAGTCAGGAGCAGTAGCACAGATACACAAAGGAACTCATTGCACTTTGGTATTTTTGGCAAAATACAAGGCATATATAATTGTGTTTTTCATTGCTGAGTTCACTGCCCCATCATAGCGAATAAATAATGCTAGAGGGAGTAAAGTATATATATCTGGATATATATTTCTATAAATGTCTCTGTTACAATTGCTATTTATCTTTTCTATTGTAGTAACACCTAAATTCCATCAGAAATTGCAGCTCTGTTGTTTTAGGCACTGTACCCATCCAAAGCGCCTAACGCAGCCTTTGTTTTGACATGAAACCTTAAATAATAAAGACCTGAGGTGTGTGTGGAATGGGAGAAGAGTACATCAGTTTGCCTTGGGTATTAGGGCAGTGATCTATCTGCTGGGGATGCTGCTTGTGAGGGCACCAAACTGCCCGAGATGTTTGTACGTGGCTGTGGGATGTAGGGTATGAACGTGCACCATCAGAAAGTGGCTACAGATCACACAGGTTTCAGATCATTCTCTAAGCCCAAGTTCTCTGCCCACAAACAGAGGAATAGAAATGCAAAGAGAAAATATAACCCTGAAATGCAAGTGCTTTCATGTCACAAAGATGTAGTAAATACGAACTCAGTGGGATTTTACATTCCTACTGACGCAGAACTTTGCCAAGAGCTGTGCGGGTTTTACCAAGTCCACCAGGGAGCTCGTACAGGAGGAGGAGGAAGATAATGGTGTCTTTTCTTTGAAGTGTTTTGTTTTCTGCCTGGAGATACTCCCATGCAGAACCAAGCTGTGATGAGAGAGAGATGGGGAACAAATAGAGGTCTAGAATACATAAATAACCATGACAGGGCCTCTACAGAGCCAAATTACTTTGCGTGTGGGAAGACCTAAGCGGGGTGAAAGAAAAGCTATAGGTTAAACCTCAGGAGACTGTCTGTGCTAGAAAATGACTCATTATTAACAACGCTTGTCAAAAATAAGTCCCTTCCCCCTCACACAGGATTAAAACCACATTGGCTACTAAAGTGCATAGAGCCAAAATGTTTTCAGTACCTATCGTAGAAAATATATGAGACCCCTGAGCAAGAGATTGCTGTAAAACAAGGTGGGAAAGGTTTGGCTTTTTCTGCCCTAGCAAGCAAGTAGTTCTTCAGGCAGAGGGTACCAAGCAAGAGCTCCTCTCTTTCCACACATACATCAGAGCCACCAATGACACGAGAGCTCAAATTGCTGTTGCGCACCAAACCGGGACCTGCACAGAGATCCCTGATCATTTGGGTGAGGAATGACATGAGAGCAGTATCTGACTCATGTTGTCTTCCTCGGCCTGTATCTTCTGTAACTGCAGGGAAGCACAAGCTGGTGCCACTCTAGAGCTGTGAGCATGTGCTGATTTGTGTCTGGCCAGCCTGCCCTTGCATCTCCCTTGGGTTTCAACCCTGGTGCTAATGCCCTGCCTTTTGTGAACTGTTTCAGATGGTAGAGGAAGTGTTGAAACACAGACCCAAGGAAATGGTGTTAATGTCACTTATACCTTGATTATGTCACTGTAGGGCTGCATCTGTTTGGTGCCCTGCAATAAACTGCATTTCTGGTCCTCCTCAGGAGCCTGTTCAGGCTTAGGCCAGAGCATTTCTAGCTCATGGGCTTGTGTTTCTTTGCCTGGAAACTGAACTGCAGGAAGAGCTGAGCAGGGTTGAGACTTGGTCCTGGCACAGAGTTGGAGCTTTGCCTGTATTTACACCTAGACCTGGGAGCCAGGAAGCATTCCTGGGTCCTACAGCATCGCCTGGCTTACTAATCATGGCCTCATAAACCTGGTTACATCAAATACCTTCTTAGTTCACACCTGCGTCATGGTGAGGTTACTAAAAGTCAGTAGCAGGGATATGAGGAGAATTCCTCAGCCTTTTGGATTTCAGAACTGGAGGCAGACCAGTTCATATGAAGCTTGCAGAAATGCACTCTGTGTGGTCCAGCTTGGCTTTGGTGCCGATGGAAGTTGTAACATTGGAAATAAACAAAATTAACAATGAAATACTGAAGAAAATGACATTTAAAACCAAAATAAATTAAAGCCAGAGGAAAGTTTGAAATAACAAATGCTATTTTCCTCTTTTTAGTAATCTCTTTTAATTATAATCTCACACAAACACTGTAGTTTATAATCTGCACTTAATTTATCACGTGTAGTAACCTAAAATCACACAAACAACCTCAGATTGTTATCTTTCTTTTCTAGATGCTATTGTAAAAGCTTCAGAGCTTGCAAATGAAGGAGGATCTTTCACTGGTTGTGGTGCTTGGGAAGCCTGTTCAAGTCACTTTTTAGGTGGCCTCATTAAACTCTCAGATGGTATTTCAATGCTTTGCTGTGATTGATTTCCGTGGAAACTCAGGTGCCTTGCAAGAGAGCAAGTTACAGGATGGTGACTGGCCTCTGTATGCTGTAATGTGAGAGCGAGCTGAGGAAACCTTTGTGAGTTTTACCTTTCACTGAGCATGCAACTCAGCTGACACAGCAAGTTCTTGGTGCGTCTGAGCCCTTGGATTGGTTATTCCTCTGTTTCCTATGGGCAAAATGAAGATTTCAGTATTCATCTTCAGGGTGAAGAAGAGTATGTTTGTGTTCATCAAGTTGACTTGCGTTAGAAAAATACTGGGATATATAAGAAGTGCTAGTAAGTGGATGATCGTATGATTTCTTTTGTGTGACTTGCTGCTGGGTTTCTGGTAACAGGGTTACCACATGTTCACCTAGAGAGAGAAGTGTTCCTTGTTAATTATTAGTGTGTTGATCATGGTTATCAGAGCTGCCCAGCACCTTTTGGAAATGGATGAATAATTCCCTTATATGACAAGAACACAAAGAACTGATTTCTTCCGGGTGCTATTTTCCTTCTATGTCTTGTTCTGCTTTGTGCTAATAGAGGTTTTATGAAACTGAGTGATGCCCTCAGGAAGCAGCCACAACTCCAGGAAAGGCTCAGGTTTGGGTAGTTCAGCTTTTCTCCAGTTCCTGGTTTCAAACAGCCCTTGGGGAGGCAGCAGTTGTGGGCAGCAGCTCAGACTGGAGAAAAGACAAAGGCGCATCCAATGTGTACCTGGCAATGGTGATACGCTGCATGACACAGGTCAGGGTGGGTGAACTGATAGTTTCAGATTTAGAGAGAGTCTGCATCCTTCTTGCAGCACAGGCAGAACATAAGTCTGTCTGAAACAAGCCTGAAAAACCTCTCTTAAAATCTTGTGATTCTCTGTGCTAGATGCACCTGGGAGCTGCTGAGCATCCTCTGCCTGCAGCCCCGGCAGGGAGGTGCTGGTGCAGGCACAAGTGACTCTCACTATAAACCATGTTTAGGGAAGGATCAGGGGACACCTTGTAACAGTCTTCCAATACCTGAAGGGGACCAACAAGAAACCTGGAGAGGGGCTTTGGACAAGGGCCTGTAGGGACAGGCCAAGGGGAATGGCTTGAACCTGCCAGAAGGGAGACTGAGCTGAGCTCTTAGGCAGAAGCTCTTCCCTGTGAGGGTGCTGAGGCGCTGGCACAGGGTGCCCAGAGAAGCTGTGGCTGCCCCATCCCTGGCAGTGTTCAAGGCCAGGTTGGACACAGGGGCTTGGAGCAAGCTGCTCTAGTGGAAGGTGTCCCTGCCCGCGGCAGGGGTTGGAACTGGATGAGCTTTGGGGTCCCTTCCAGCACAAACCAGGCTGGGATTCTGTGATGATCCTGTGGGCTGGATGTATATAGTTTCTCTAAACAAAAAGGCATCAAACACTTTAAGTACCTAAACAGACCTCCACAGCATTGGGTTGTGCTGTGCCACCACTATGTGGCCACACTCTTGCAGGGCAGTTATTGCCCTTTGGTAGGGCAGGCAGGAAAGTAAGCACTGCTACAGGGGGATGAGGAAGACACCAGCTTGTGCTGTCTCAATGGCTCACCTCTTTGCTGGATTACTTGAAAATGGTTCCTGTGTCTATGTCTTAGTGCATGGCTTTGTGGCTGGGACTGAACTGGTGCTGGTTGCTCTGTTCATTCAGAGCCTCTTAAGGATAATAATAGTCCACCTAACCTGTTGATAGCACCTCTGGTCTTCTCTTCAGACACAACTCATCCATCAGGGTTCTCCTTTTTGTTACTCCTCTTGAGAAACATTCCTCATTTCCCAGCCTATCCCTGAGAAAGACCTGGGACCAGGACGTGTTGCAGTGATTGCGGGGATCACGCCGGCTAGTGACTGCAGCACGAAATGCACTCGTTCACTGGCCGCTGCCCTTCCTGCCTTTCTTGTTTCCCTTTTTCCAGCTCCCCCCCCGCTGACGTTTGTGTGGAATAAGAGAAAATTAACGAGTAAATCATAGGAATTTAAAACGTCTCCAAGGCAGATGGATCCTATTAGCTCCACTTTTCGGGCCACAGTAGTTTTCCAGTGCTCGGGACAAAGTTCTGAGCAGTCAGATTTGCAGACGTGGATTGATGTGGCAATTACAGGCAGCAAGTCAAGTGTCAGAGAAGATCCGTACCAAGGGAAAGGGAGAAAATCTTTCATTTCATCTTCATAGTAGGGGTAAATCAACAGGGTTGCATCAAAAAATTGCCCCTACATGGAGAATACAACAAAATAGAACTGACAGAAGCCCAAATCCACCCTTATTTCTGTCCCTTTTACATTCTCTATAAGAAAAACTCTTCCCCCAGAACCTGGACAGTCAGATTGTCAAAGTGCTGGATGCCCCTGGGATGATTCTTGTGACATTCTTAGTTTTTCAGCTGTCAGTCAGTTCTCTGAATCCCTGCACCAAATCCTTAGGGCTCACAGTTCTGGGCCGCTTTGTTCTCCTGACCATGGTGCTGTGATGCCCACACGTACCTAAACGGCACAGTTACAACAGTCATATCCTCCTGACAGTGGCTGAATTAACAAAAACCAGTAATAGGATCCAAAATATTAATCAAGTGGAAGAAGTCCTTAGTTCTTTGTTCTCCTGAAGCAAATACCCCTTATTCTGCAGTATGGTGAAGGAGGAAAGTACAGAGGGCTGATGAATGCCCCCTCTCCTGTGTGCATGCTCCCAGTAATCACTGTTTGCTTCACTGTTTGTTTGGACATGTCAAACCAATCCTTGGGACTTGCTCTGCACTGCACAGCAGCTTGTCATGTGCAAGGCACAAACAGCTTTAGCCTCAGCTGCAAGACAAGTCCAAGGGCTGAATCAGAAGGAGCAAAATAATGGTCAAAGGATAACATCAGGGGATATTGGACATGACAGATTAAAATGCGTATCAGGGAGCTCCAGAAGAGTTCAACAAACACAGATGACATGACAGCAATGGATAGAAGAATTTCATACAACCTTTCAGGCAAAAAAACAGCTGTCAAAACCCTTCAGCACGCTCTTTAAAACCTTTCACACAAATCTCCCTTTTCTGCCAAGACAAACTTTTCCCTTTGAAAAGCAAGCGGTGTTTTCAAAGCACCTTTCTCCCATCATTTAGTTATTATGATCTATTTACATGTCAACCAAGCCACTATGCCCTTGACTTTGGTTGTATCAGTGGTGACTGGCAGAAAGTGAGAGTCAGAGATGAGCCAACCAGGGTGCCTGCTGGTGTATCTCCCAGTGAGACAAAGGAAGGTGACAGTGTTCATTATGCAGAAGTGGAGCAACAGTAGGACTAAAAGGTTGATTCAGTTCCTCTGAGTGGCACTGGTCTGGACCTTGAAAACCAAAGACAAAGCATGTACATGAAATATTTTCCTTCCATCTCCATCAGCTGATGTAATAAAGTAAAAATTACATGATTTCTCCTCACAAAGCTCACTGATGTCTTGTGCCATCACATCTGCAAAACTGTTCTACTGTGACTTACCATTCCAGTGCTGTAGGAAGAGTGAAAACTTGTAAAGGAATCAGAGAGTCCCAGGCTGGTTTGAGTTGGAAGGGACCTTAAAGCTCCTCCAGCTCCAACCCCTGCCACGGGCAGGGACCCCTTCCACTAGAGCAGCTTGCTCCAAGCCCCTGTGTCCAACCTGGCCTTGAACACTGCCACAGGTTCTCTGGGCAAAAGAAGGTACAGAAGTTACGTGAAGGCTGAGAAAATGCTTTAGAGCAGGATCATGGATTGATTAAATAGGTTTAATGGGTAAAAGAAAATCCTGAGAGGTGAAGCAAATAGGTAAGCACATTCCTGGGGGAAAAACCAAACACTGGGCCATGCTGAGCTCCTCGGTTACCCGGCAAAGTGAGAAGCAGCAGATAGCTCTGAAGCTGAATAAACTAGGGTGAGAAATTCTCTGTTGCTGAATGTTTTCACACAAAGCCTTTCTGGAAGAGAAATTATTTGGTTCAGAATAATTAGGTGAAATGTAACGGCCAGGCCCACATGAAATGCTGGAGTAGGTAATGTAGTGATTCCCCCTTGATCTCAGCATCACCAAGCATGCTCTGTGGCTGCCCACACTATGCAGAGCTGTCCCATAGCTATGCAACCAAAGAGTGGGAGTGGAGGCAGAGGTTGTGACTTGCCTGAGGTCACATCATGGAGCAGGAAAGCAAACCCCTTGTCTCCTGATGACCCCATCTCCCCTGTGTGCTGTCTTGCTCTGTGTTTCCAACTGTGTCTTCTCCTCCACACATCCTGTTGGGACACTAAACCCAGAAGAAGGCAGTTCAGATTAGCCAGAAGGTCTGAGGTAGTTTCCTGTTCACATAATGACTTTTTGGGCTAATGAGACTGTTGTCCTACCCTTAGAATGGTAATGAATGGAAAATCCTGAGTATTAATGTCCTGAAGCAGATCAAGACCAGTGGCTGGACTTGATGATCCTAAAGGTCTTTTCCAGCCTAGTTGATTCTATGATTTTATGATGTGTGTATTGGTGGCTGGAAGGTTAGGAAAGATATCTACATGTCAGGTGGTGCTGATGGACCCTCTGAAAGGTCCTGACTCCCACTGGTTTTGGCAGAATATGTCAGGTCAATGCATGCTGGTTTACAGAGGCAGTTGTCTTTATTGCCATAAAACTAATGGGGAAACTGAGGTATGGGGTGGCAACTGACTTTTCCAAGCTGTTCTAGCAAGTCCCTAGCAGAGCTGCATGCAGCACCTTTGGCAAATGGGCCTTGTTCTAGTATTTGCTGCTATCTGACTCTGCCAGGAGCTCTGGAACTTCCCCACCAGAAAAAAGGAGCCAAGCTGAATAGTCAAACTTCTATGAGACATCACTGACTGAGGATTTGGGATTAGTCTGCAACAATTTTGAGAATGACTTCTATTTTCCTTTATTTCTATTTCCCTTGTAGCTGTTTCCCATATCTTACAAATGAAAGGTACCAGATATTCCTGATAGATAAATGAAGTGTCAGTGTTGAAGAATACTCAGTAAATCATCCCCTTAGGATGAATACTTCTTTGTCCCCTTTGGCTGAAAGGCACTTTCATGGCCTCTTCCTTGGTTTAAAGCTAACTGATGCTTAAATTTCTGTGTATTTCAGTTCTGTGGTGGATCAGACCTTTGAAGGTGCACCCGTCTCCTGTGAAAGGCTGGCTGGTGGTGTGGGGCAGCCCGTACATCCCCAGTCCGGCAGCTGCTGAGTTTAGGAGACCCACTGCCTTCTGCTGAGGACTATGGCTTGTTTGCCCTTGAGAGTGCATAGGATCTGCTGGCTTCTTATCTTGGAAAAATAAGACTGTTGTGGGCTTGAAGGTTAGGGTTCAGGGGAGAATTCTCACCACTTGAGTGAAAGGAAGACCCAGCAGTAGGAAAGAGGGAGAAATTGGGCAGCTTTGGGAGGCAAAGTCACAGAGCATAAGAATTGTATAATTACTATTACCATTATTATTATTGTTTTAAATTTATTTTCCCCCAGGGAGAGGAAGGAACATTATGTGCTGGAAGGGTTATACACTACACAGCTTGCAGGAAGAAAGTGACTCTTGAAGAGCTGCTAACTAGGTTATGAGTGAGGAAGGGGATGAAAAAGATCACAGATCCATGTAAAACAGCTTATTCAGGCTCAGTGCATCCTCTTACCTCCCATATAACTGCAGTGGAAAATCCAAACCCATCTAAGCCAAAGCACAGATGTCTAAGCACAAATGAAAGAGAATAATGTGGTATCTCTTTCCAGGTCTCTCCATACCATTTCACACCATGAAGCTCCCAGAGATGGTGTGTTAGTACATGGATGCTGCATGACTGGATCTGGAGCATGCCCACAGAGGAACTGCAGGAAGGTATTTACAATATGGGTGATGATCCCTTTAGGCATCCCCTGGGTTTGGCCTCATAGTTTTACTCTCAGTCCCCACCAAATGCCCAACCAAAGGACAGGCTTCAATCCTGGAAAGTGGAAGCACTCATGGAGTGCAGCCCTGGTGAACCAGTACATCCTGTACAGATGCTGTTGCTGAGGGGTTGATGACTGCCAGCAGGAGCAGCCCGGCTCCACAGGGTCTTCCTCCTGAATTCCTCTCATCAGACTATTCAGAGTGAATAGTTTTGACTCAGTGTCCGGCACAATGATACTCACCAAGCAGTTTCTCAGAAGATGCTTCAAAGCCTGACAGGCATCACTGGAGCTGTTGTCTTCTTTTCATTTCTTTTTGTAAACTGACTTGAAGCCAATATCAATATTTATCTGCAACTAGGGAAGTGTTCCGCTGCCAGGAATTTCAATGTTCTGTTTTCCTCTAACTATAAATGGGGCAACTACTAATGAGAATATTTCCAAAATGAATGAGTGGAACATTAATTTCCCCTTAGCTCCAGTCTCTAATCATCCCACAAGTAACCCTTTACATGCTTTTAAGTCTTATCTGATGGTTAAGTTGCAGGCTCCATTACAATATATCCTTTTATTAAGATATTCTGGGTATCGCCATCCCTCAGACTTCAATCGTTTTGTCCACATTAACTCCTGTTGATGGGTGTATTTCTTCTGTGTCCTAAAAGTCTCAAAGGCACCTGAAGAAATCACGTAGCCAGCCCCATGCCCAAGGCTGGATCTGCTGTACGTGAACTGCTGTCTACAGATAGCACCGACCTGCCTGCTCCCAGAAACCTGCAACCTTGGCAAATCCACAGGTTCCTTACACAGGTTATTCAGGGGCTTCAATATTCCTGTGCATTCCCTAGAGTTCCATCAAAGCGTCCTCAGCTACTCTTTAAACTTGTGACTTGTCTTTACCATCGTGGCAAATGTTTTATTCCCTTCCTTTTTCAATTACCTTCCACATACTTGAGCACTATTATCATGTCTTTCCTTTGCCTTCTCTTCTCCAAGCTTAAACAGATCAAGTCTTTTCAGTCTTTCATCACAGGTCACATTCTCTAGAGCTCTGATCATTCCTTTTGCTTTTCTTGGGACTTCTTCCAAGTGATCTTCCAGTCTTTCTTAATGTGCATCAAACTGAATAGCCTGCCAGCTGGAGTCTGATGGTGTGAGCACACTGGCAGGTGATCTATCAGCTTGCAGAAAACAATAAGGGGATATAAAATAGAGGCTGATGATTATATGTCATCTGCTCCCAGTATGTCCACTGTTATTCTACTAAGTTGCAATGTATACTGGTGTGCCAGGTAACACCACCAGACCAAAGCAGCCTGATGTTCCTTTCCACCTACACTTTGGCCAGCTGTGCTGTGATTAATTCGTGATAGTGGGAGGTGAGATGGGTTCCAAACCTGCTCCTTTGAAACCATCCATCATTATTAACCTACTAAGCCAAATAACAATGTTCTTTGATGATAGCTCATGCCCCTGGAGAGGAAAAAGGTTGGAAGGAAAGCTGGAGAGAATGAGACGTTTTATTAATTACCCCATAGCAACTTAGTGGGAGGCTGGATATTTTCCTAAACTCCCAAGCTGTTTTGTGCACACATCCTCCCCCACATTTTTTTCTGCTTGGTACATGATTTCCATCTCTCCATTAAACTCTTGGTGTTGCCAGTTGCCAAGCTGAGATCTTGCAAATTCTCCCTTGATGTTGAAAACAGGGTCATTTCTATGAATCACTCAGGCTGAGTTATCACATGCCAAGACTCTGGTGATGGATAGGCTTTAATGGAAGCTGTGACTTCACATATTTATACGTATAGATCAGCGTCCAGCTGTGGAAGGATTCCCTCTTCTCTATCAGTTCAGCTTGGGATGTGATCTCACCACATTTTGCTTTCTCATGGAAGACCTCCAAGTAAAGCCGGGATTACTGTGGGAAGCTGTGCTGTAGACTTAGTAGTTGCCCTCTTCCATTTCGGCTTCCAAGCCAGTCTCTTATTGTAAAGTTTGCACGGTGTCCATAAAACCACCATGCTCATGGCAGAGGATTGAAGCCAAGTCCCTCAACACCAGTATCCCAGATCCCTGTAACTCCAGCATGTAAAGCAGCAATTTAATCCAGCAGCTACATTTTTATTTCTAAAACTCAGACCTAACATTGCTAAATTAGTTCCTAATTTCCTTTCAGAGTTACGGCATCAGAAGGAATTACAGGACCAAAGTAGGCAATGTCATGTTTTCTAACATGCTTCATTAAAGCATGCACACAAATACCTCCTTGCATAACCAGCCCTAAGGTCTGGAGGTGTTCCAGTCAAGAATGAGTCTGAAGCTCTCTGCTCTGCCTTGTCTCTGAGCTGCTGGTGGATGTGAAGCTGTTCCACTTCTCCTTGGCCTGTTGATCAGTCCTTTAAAACAGAAAAAAAAGATGTTGTGGTTTAGCATTTTGTTTCTTTAGGATTTCTTGTCTTACTGCGATGTAAAGGGTAGGCACTATATTATTGTCTTTGGATGGGAATTTGCACAGTTTAAAGGCCTGCTCTTAAACCACTATAGATTAAGCCTGGATTATCCAATGTCAACTTTATGGAAACTTAAACACTAACATTGGATGTTTGTAAGATTTTTATCAATGTACATTTTTGGATTAACAGTTAATTTAAAAAAATCCCTCTGATGCTCTTATTTATTTCAAGTAGATTGTGGGCAGGAGGTGAGATTCAAATACAACCTCTCAATAACTCCATGCTGAATTCCCAGTTACAGATCACCAACATGAGTCCATCAGTTACATTTACATGGAAAATAACTTCATTTAAAAAATTCTCTAAAGATCAGAATTGCTAATGGTGGACATTGCAGAGTGGAAGGGAAAATCCTTCACTGTCTACATGCACCAGTTCAGATGATGTGTTTCCAGTCCTAACAGAGGCTGAAGGAAATGCTGAGCTGCATGTTTTCTGCACTCACTGTCCTCTCTGAGCCCATTTCCCTCCCTGGAAGGATACATGCTCCTCATCAGCACTTCACCCATAGCTTCCAGCAATTCCAGATAACTCTGACTCGTGGAACCGGAATTGTATAGGAGATCCTGACATTCAAATCCAACCCTCAACTTACTCAAAAAGGCAGGAACTCTCAGTTTTGGTTTTTACATCATGCATATCTAGCTTAATCTATGGCTTTTTGGCCATTTTTCCATTCCAGAGTTTTCTCTTCTTACTAAAGCATCTTTAGTCCATCTACTCGAGGGACAATGCATTAGACACACATCATGAAAACATCCCTGCTCTTCAGTATTTGCTAGACAGGCTATAAGTTAATGCTTTCTTCACACAGGAGACAGTTTGTGTGTATCTAAACCAGCCTTGGCTTCCTTTGGCTCTAAGATACCATATCCTTCACTGGTCTCAATGTCATGTACATTGTATGGCTCTAAACTTCTAATGGCATCTGTTGCATGTTCTTGGAATCCATGGAAGGCATTTGTTGGCAGATACATGCTGGGGAAGGACCAAGGCCTGGTTTAGATAATGATGACTTCTTCACTTGATACAAAGTTGGTCTCAAGCCCAGAAACCTTTCTGAACTCGCTAGAGATGATAAAGTCACAAAGCTGAAGAAATGTTTGAAAGCACACAGAGTAAGTTTTCCCACCCCATTGAAGCCGGTTGCAGAAGTTCCTTTGCCATCAACAGGAGCATGAACAAGCCCTGTCAGAGGTGACGGAGAGCTGCCACCTTCTCAGGAGGGCTCATGAAAGAGCATCTACAAAGAAAACAAGTAATAAGTATGTGACTCACCCTCTGAGCCCCCCAGAGCCATCCAAGCCTGAACCACTGCATGTGCAGAGGCAGATTAATTGGAAAGCATTTCTTAATGATTTAAGAACAAGATGACCCTTGGCTCTGCGCTCATCCCCAGCAGGTCTGTCATACCACTGACTCAGCCAAGCCGGTTCCAACATGTGACATTACAGAGGTACTTGCTTGCCTCCATTGTGGGAAATGTAGAAAAACACATAGCCAGAAGGGATGAAGCTACAAAGAGCATAGATTTACACTGTCACTTTGAGTCTGAGCCTGTTATTAACTCCTCACATGCCTCCATGTTGGTTATCAGCACTTTGGCTAAGCTTGGAGCTTGCTTGAGGATCAAGCTTGAGCACGTTCCATGCTTTAGCATATCCCATATACCCATCCATGTAAGCGGGTGAGTGCAGTCAAGTATGTTCCAGTCTACCAGTAGCTATCTCCCTGTGTTGTCATCTCTTATTTTAGATTCCTCTCTTCCCACCAGGAACCCAGGCCATTGGGAAACTGGGAAATGCGAATCTGCTGCAAAAAGCAGCAGAGCATCCTCTGTACTTTTCATACTGGAAACTGCACTCAGCTGGACGACCAACATTTTTGAAGCTGGGATATGCTGGGGCTGAGCATTGTGGACCAACCTTCAGTTGTATTTGCAAGGATATTTTTGTTTTAATCCAAATTGTAATTTGGATGCATCTAAAATCACATGGCGACATGGAGATTTCCTGAGACTGTAGATAAATACGGTCTAAGTACCACAGTAGGTGAGCTGGAGACTTTCATCAGCATTAGGTAGAACCAGCTTGCAGGTCTTGACACCCTAACAGCTCTTCAGGGACTCAGATGACACCTCTCTCTTGGCCTTTACCATAAATCCCAGTGTCAGTCTCTCCAGTGATTATTAGCGGTGGCAATCCGCAGGGCTCTGACTTCAGTTCTAACAGTCTCTCAATAGTTTATTTTCAAAGCTTTTTTTTGGTTTGAAATGCCAAAATGAATCAGAGAAGAGATCCTCTACACAGCATTAAAGATGTTAAAAGAGAGTAGATTAGGGGTATGTCTTTTTCCAGTCTCAAGACTCCTGGACTACATCACCATGTAAATGCCTTTACTTAGAGTTATGATTTTGGAGACCTTGGCCACTCACTCAAAGGATACCTGGCTTTCTTTATATGATACATAGCCCTTTTTGGTGCTCTATAGAAAGCACGTATGATTCTTTGTTGTCTTGTACCAGTATAAATGACAGGATTGCAGGCTCTGCCTCTATTTTCTGCAGTGCATCATCTATCAAGAGTGACATGTTTGAAACTTGAGGATGTCATTAGAGTCACACAGCTATATGAAAGGCAGTGTTGTTTGTTCCAGTTATAGGATCGGTCCATGGCAGATAAGTGTGTACTCACCCAGGTATCCTCACAGCTCCACGAAATGCCAGCAGATGACTCTCTCTCAGCTCATGCTCTGGTTGGTATACATGATAATGCAGAAACAACCCTGCATCAACCTCAGACATGGGAAATGTGTTCGAGCCATGCATGAACTTCCTCATAGGTGGGAAGTTTGCATCTCCTTAACCAGCTGTAATGACCTGGAGCACATTACCATTGTAAGCAGTTGAAATACATACTGTAGTCCATCTTGCACTGCTGTGTCACGTGGCTTCTAGCTCAGCTCTCTTCTCCTCCCATGGGTAGCCTCTTTGCAAAAGAATAGACACACCACTATCAGTGCTATAGCAGGTCAGAGCAGGAATGAGTGTAGTGTCCCTTGGTACACTCCACTGTTAGCAGAAGGAAGTTAAACCTAAATATAAATCACAGTGCTGTGGTTTGTGTTTTCTGTCCTTCCCTTTTTCCAATGGTAGAGGGTAGGTGGAGGTACTTACTCTTTTCTTACTGTTTCTGCTGCATTTAAAACTCCAGAGAGGAAGGGATTTACAGCATGAGCAAAGCTCTGCTTAGAAGCTGGTTTAAAGCATCCTAAGATTTGTTTCCAAGCTTTTAAAATATCTATTATTATCTCTCCCCACTCCAAAAACTTGATGGAGAAAAAGACGAAACATTCCCTATCACACAACAGTCAAACACTGTTTCCTTAACTGTGTTTTGTATTACTGGCACCTCTCCCATTTCCATCTCCTGCCTGGCTCTGCAGTGCCTGGGGGACTGTGTTATCATGATCAAGTGAGGAGGAAATCACAAAACTGGCATCCTCTAATATTTCATGCAGGAATCAAATGCTGCTTTACCATGAAGTCATTGGTTTCAGTCTGTACTTCCAATGCACTTCAGTAATTTCAGTTACTGGATACAGTTTTTAGACTGGAAAATAGATGTACATGAGCTGAAGTGGATGAGATCCCATTTGGAAGAGAACTCCATGTTTCTGTGTGACAGCTGTCAGGAATTCACGTGCCTCCGGAGACACAGGGCCTTGCTTTCACTCCAAGCAGTGGCAGGTGTTGTCAGGATTTGACTTCTCAGTTCCATAATGCTGTGTATCTCGGCCCAGCAATGTGCAGGAAGAGAAGCTGACAGTAATCCCTGCTTGTGGTAAGGTGTCCTTGGTATTTTAACTGAATCCTCTTGCTCGTTGAACAGGGAAGTTTCCACTTGTCACTTGGCTAGAGGATGGGAGCCAGCTGCCTGCACCCTGGGTCTCCATAAGGAATGAGGCAGTGAGGGCACCAATTAATTCCTGTTGGGATGTGCAGCCAAACTGATCTGAATAGCAGATCCAGAGCGAGTGCAGTGAGCACAGAGCAGTGACCTCCCCTTGCACAAACACCGTGGTTCATCTGAGTAGGCACCATAGGCATTCCTCTGTGATGTCCAGATACTCACAGGCTGGTCTGAGCTACTGCCCTGTCTGAGCTGGGAGATCTGCAGGAATCCTGTGAAGTCAGCCAGTGCCATTATGCTTGGATAATTGCTGAGGCAGAGAAAGCATATGCATCCGGGCTTTCCCAGACGCTGGGTAACCTCTCAGCTGCTACATTTAAGCCACACATTCAAAGTTCCCTCCCTATCCAAGTTTCTCATTCTCTATAAATAGGCAGTGCTGGCTTCCCTCAGACTGCTCTCTCAGTGAGGACAGTTCATTCTGAAGGCAATCACATTCGCTGATATCCCTGATGAGGCTGTCAGGAATTGATGCTGGTACTTGGATCGGTTGCATGTCTATTAAGAACAAGCTCCAAATTCACTTCCTCCAGGCAGAGAGCCAGACCTACTGACAGACAGAAGGGCAGACGCTCTTAAGCAAGACCAGCCCCGCTCCTTCAGATCCATCCTAAACCCACTGTTGTTTGCAGGGAAAAGGCACATTCAGCACCCTGTGGCAGTTGTTTGATGACTCCCAGCCCTGCTGCCAAACCTTACCTACAACCTAGAGGCAAAAGGACAGCTGATGCGTTTAATTCTCTACTGACTAACATGGAAGAGAAGATTTTCAACAGAGGTTCAAGCCTAGGCCAAGCAGCCAGATCCCAGCAGCTCCCATTTGTAACATCTCATGGGCACTGTCTGGGTTCATCTGACATCTGACATCTGACTTTGAAGCTCCTGAGAAGCCAAAGTGACAAATAAGCTCTTTGAAAATCTTCACTCCCTCTGTAACGAACCCTTGCTGTTGGCAGCATTTCTGATAAGCTCAGAGAGACAAGTTTGTTTGGGGCTGGACTCACTATGGCATTGGAAGAGGATTTGAAGGACTATTACCTTCTGCTGTTGGTTTTACTTCTTTCGCATGGGATGATGAGAGGCAGAGCCCCCCATCCCCAGCCACACTGGGAGCTGGCTCTACCTTTCTTCACATGCAAGCCTGTGGTTGAAATAGTGTTCTGTAAAAGCAGAAGCCCATTCCACTGGCCTGCTGGAAGCTGCTCCTCTTTGTGTGGCTTAAGAGACTGAACCCAAGATTTTTGTCAATTCAGAGTAGATGGCTAAAACCATCCTGGCTTATCCGGGATCCATGCCCTGTCTCTGACTACTTTTACTGCAGTCCAGAGGACATTTACCTGAAGAGGGGAAGAAGTCAACATGGAATAACTCCAGAAATTGGTTTTATCCATCAAGGAAAGTAGAATTTTCAAGTCTCTCCAAAACTCTACATTTGAGGTCCTTCCTCAATATACTGGTGTTAAGGCAAACATTTGGAAGTTGAAACTGGAAGGGTCTGGCCTGGGTTCAAAACTGCAGGGAAGTGTTGCCGAGCCAAGCTGAGGACTGTGTGAATTCACAGAGATAACCTGCAGTGACACCCTTTATACTCCAGAGCTGACACCAGTCCTCAAAACCAGGAGAGATTACTCCACAAAGGAGAGCCTTGAATCGAAGAAGCTGGTGTCTATGACTGCTTTGGTTTGACACAATTAACAGGAGCCAGTTTAATGCTGCCATGAGTGACAGTGCTCTCAGGCTGGGATTGCTGGAAGCAGCTCTGGTGTAAGTCATCCTGCAAAGGCATCCCATATTGGTTTCCTGGGGTTGATTTTTATCAATGTGAAGGGTAATTCCCTACCTGTTAGCAGCTATTCCTTTTGGACTGCCCTGTTTCTCTTTTCAGATAGTGTATTTAAATACATTTTCCAGCTGGGAGAGATTTCAAAGGGCGAGAGGAAGACTTTTGGGGGAAAGGATGAAGATCTAAGGAAAATCAGTTCTGTGGCTGTAGGAGAGGCTCCGAAAGGGAAGAACAGACTGGGCTGGAGGTTTTATTAACCATGTATTATGTTCAGTTATGCACCCCCAAGTGCACATAAAGGCTGTAATAATCCTTTTGAGTGTCTCCAGCTCCATTCCTGTGTTTGGTGGTGTCACCAGCAGCGGGTTAGAGGCAGAAGGAAGAGGGAAAGAGAATTGTGTTCCTCATTGTGGATGATGTTGGAAGCAGGGATGTGTAAAAGCGATTCTTGGCACAGTGCTTTTCTTGAAGACATGCTTGAGGCACCCTGAGCTGCACTCCCTGTGTTTCTTATCGGTGGCCTAAAATAGTGGTTGAATCCACAAAACCCTGGCACACCAGCACACGTCCTCACTGCGGGAGCTAAGGGGAAGTTCACCCTGCTGCAGTGCCAGCACAGGAGAGGTGCTCTCATGCTTGTCTGGTAGTTAACTGTCTACCTTGAGCCTTGTTTTCACTAGGAAAGAGCAACAGAGCAAGTGCCAAGTTTTCATCAGATCCTAAATGAATAGTTAGCACCCGACCCAAGTAATAATTATTACCCATGTTACTCTCACATGGGGAGCTGGAGGGTTTTTTGCTTACCTGGAGGGGTTCTTTTTTGGCTTTGCATATTCAGAATTTAAACTTGTGTGGAAGGAATGAGTTCTTTGTATTTCCATTGGGTGTTGTGGTGTCAGGAAAGCTTGAAAAACCGCTCTGAAGGTTCATTCCGAGCAGCACATGCTGTCATTGCAGGGAAGGAATTCACCCATGAGCATGGCTCTGCAGAGATGCCTGCCTGCCATGAAGCTCTGCTGCCATCCTGGGTCCCTCTTGCCTGCCAGTGACATTCAGAGCCTTGGAACAGAACTGGAATGTCACAGGCCCCGTGACAAACAAGCACATTGGATGGACAGTGCCTGAACCACTGAGGATACAGCCTAAATAAGCACAAAGCAGGAGGGGAAGCTGTACTCTTTGAAGGAACAGGCAGGTCACTGCTATGGCTGCTCCCTATGTGGTTTGGACACTGACTAGAGCAGGTCTGTAGAGCGAAGTGGCGTCCTTCACTTCAGCACCCATCTGTATATGCACAATATGTAGGTGCTTGCTTTAGTTCTCAGAAACACATAATTCCTGCTGTCAGCCTGCAAGGTTAAACACTGTGTGGTTAAACACTGCTTCCACTGAACAGGATGGGATGGGGGGAATTAAAAGTGTGTATGTCAACATGCAGAGGGAGAACAGGACTGTCTCGAAACTATTTTGGTTTTGTTTTGCTGGGGATGGATTTGACCTGCCTCTTATTGCAGGATGCTGCGGCAAAATCAGTGTTATTCCAAAAGCACGGGAACATGCTGCAGCCTGTCTCACTGCTGTCTCCCAGTGCCTTGCTCTAGAGGGTGGCAAACGAAATGCCCTGTTATCTGTGCCTGCTTGCAGCAAACACGGCTTCCCTGCCATCCACGCTGCTCATCAGTCACAGGCGATTCTCCTTCTGTCTCACTTGAACACAGGCTTTCACCCCATGCACAAACAGAGCTCTGTAGTCCCAACTTTCCTCAGATTCTTTGCTTTGGGGAAACTAATGGCATTCGTGGGGTAAAGGTTGGACTTGGTGATCTTAAAGGTCTTTTCCAACCTGGCTGATGCTATGAGTGGAAGCACAAGAGCAATGTGCATTGAAAGCTTGCCACCTTCCGGACACTGAAGAGTACTGTGTCTTCCGTAGGAAAAGTAACTACAGAAAAGGAGCTCCAGCCCACCCAGGGTAGGTATGCAAGTGTCAGTGTACGTGTATGAACTTCAGGGATGAAAAGGGGAAAAGGTGGCTAGAGGAGGAATGTGAGTTGCATAGGGAAGCACTCTAATCCAGCCTCACAGAGGCTGGAGTGCTCATCTTCTCCCTTTGTGTATGTTGCTGAGCTTGTGTAAATAAGGGATGTGTAGCATGTGCCAGTATGCATCCATCCACCACATATCTCTTCTTTTCCCAGTCCCACCTGCACATCTGCCCAGATGTGCTGGCCCTGTCCACTCCCACTACACACCCCGCAAGCAGCAGAGCCCCTTTGTGCCACACTCTCCCCAGCATGTGCTTTGCCCGGGAGCACTGAACGGGGCTGATGCCTGTGAGACACCAAACCCAGAGGTCCTGGGCTGTAACACAAAGCACAGACACAAACCAGTTTTCATTCATAAGCCACCATAGTTTGGATTCAGGGCTTAGGAGACAGGAGGCCATGGAAGTCCCCCACTGCATCTACCTGTTGTCCAAATGCCACAGAATTCTCAGCCATGGATTTCATGCCTGGGTAAAAATGCTCTGGTGATCCTACTGAGAGCTGTGGTCTCAGTTTTTAATAGGTGCAGTAAAACAAAATCCCATGGTAATAATAATAAACCCTAACCATGGGGCTTCAACATGGGGCTTTATGCCATGCGCACTGAGCTAAAGGAGGGTCTCTGCTGCTCAGAGTATCTTTTTCTCTGGACTAACCCACAGACGTGAACAAATCCTTCCTCTAGCAGTGAGTAACAGTGGTGGGATCCTGACAGGGTATTTTACCTGAAAGCAAAACAAAACAAAATACAAAGTATTTATTTTAATTGGGTTTAGATGAGTCCCTCATTTGTGTTGTGTGAACAGACATTTGTGCAGTCTCAGTACAGCTTTACTGGTGTGACCGAACAAGGAGAGCTCTCAAAATCCCCAGCATCAGTACAGCTCTTCCAATCCTACCCTTTCATTGAAATGTCACAGCATCCCCCAATAACTCAACTCTCAGCAGAGGAGCAAGGCTTGCAGAAGAGCAGATTTCTTCATGCAGCTGTATCAGATCTCAGTGACACCCTGTGTATGTGCTCTGGGTGTTTACAGGTCTGGGAGCAGTGACATAGCTACCCCAGAGACACGATGCTCAGATAGACCCCATGAAACCCAAGGCTCAAATTAAACACCAGTGTATTACTACAGAGAAAATCAAGGCTATTCTTTCCGTGCCAGGAGCCATAAACACAGATTTGATTCCAAAATAAGGTCAGAGTTGCATACCCTTGCAAGCTTCAAAAGCCTTTCAGCTCCTATTGAAGAAAACAACTGCAATAGAAAGCGATCAAGACACCAAGGAGGTGGTTTTATTTTTGCCAACAAATACTCCTTTTACTTTCTTGCTGGAGTAAAGTGGAGCCAGAAATTGCAAAACCTCCATACATGCTGTGTCCAGGATCTCCCCCAAATATTGGTACCTAGACATTCATTTAAAAAGCAGCAATAAGTATCTTACAGGATGAAACAGCATCTGATGTATTACCATTTCATTTCTCCAAACATTACAAATCACTTCTTCTCTAGCCCTGTTAAGCCTGACCTGCCTGAAAATCAGTTCAGGTGACTCAAATGAATCGTTTTTCCTCTCTCACCCTCCCAGCCTGGTGCTGCAGCAGAAATTGCTTTGGATAGTTATGTTCAGACCCAGGGGCTTGGGGCAACCGGCCCTAGTGGCAGGGGATTGGAATTGGATGAGCTTTAAGGTCCCTTCCAAACCAAACCAGTCTGGGATTTGACTTCAAAAGCAAAAGGTCAGAAGAACATTTCATCCCTCTCTCGCCTGCAGTGCTGCTGCTTTGTTCTTAACTTTGCACTTTGGGTTCCCATGGACGTGCATCCCTGTGTTTCCTTTGGGATGCAGAGGAAGGCTTCAATCTCTCTTGGCTTGCTGCAGCCTTGAAGTACTGCCTGAGCATTCTTTTCTCCTGCTGTTGGTGAGATGGTACATGGAATAAACTGCCATCAACCCTTCCACAACAGGATCAGACTTTCCCACCCCTTCAGGTCAGCCCAGCAGTAGCAGAGATTCTCCATTAACTTCAAAGGCTTTTATAGCAAAGATGATGATTGCAATCGGCATGCAAATGAGTCAAGTCATTTAATCTAGTCTGGCATCATCTTAATTATAGCAGTGTGATCGACCTTTTTGACCATTCAAATTGCCTACCAAAACCACAGCAGGGCACATCGGGCAGAGCTCAGAGAACTGTGAGGAGAAGGAATTCTAAGGGCACTTTGAATGTGTGAGGTGGAATCAGCCTCCAGAAGCTGAATCCCTGGGCAAGATGGTGATTTGAGCATCCTCCTCCTCACTGGGGATTCATATGGACCAGCAGGCATTATGCTACAAGGCTCTGAGACCAGCAGGAGCAAAGGTGTGTGCAATGTGGTTACAGCTCCTCTGAGGCTCACAGGGCACCCTGAAGTAGGGAAAAGCTTGCAATTGCTGTTGTGTACACTGAGTAACAGCAGGCCTAGGCTGCTTTTCCTTTTTGCAGTACTCAAGAATTGTGTATCTGTCTCCCAGTGCTGTTCTTAGTCTAGCTGTCATCACAGAACTGTTTCCTGGCTAATAACACACAGGTAGTTTCTGTTATCAGTCACCTTCAGCAGGGTGTGTGAGGTGAGATGCCACCCTAGGCAAAAGACTGATGGCTTTTGAGTTTTATACCGCAAAACAAACTTCAGTCCCAGGATATAATACACGCAAATGCAGCAGTGTAACCACCTGCAGCAACATCAGCCCTTCCACTCATTTCACATCAAGGTGTCCCTTTGTGTCATCAGAGCACCACAAACACACACCTGAAGCTAGCTTCACACCAGGGCCACTCCTGAGACACCAGACCTGGTGGCACTGCTTTTGAAGCAACATCACAGAGGTGACACCAAGGCAAAAGAACAACCTTGCCCTGCAGTATTGCACCACTGCCAGCTGGTATCAGTGTCCCAGGAAATACACATGTGAACCAGTATCAGGCCATGGTAGAGCAGCCTCACAATTTGCAGGTCTTCTCCCCTTAGATAATCCCCTGAATGTGCCCCACCTGAGCCCCAGTAAGAGATGCGATAGCCTGACTGGGCCCTCTGGACCAGGTGATGTCTGGCATGCTCAAGGCTTTGCATTGCAGACGTTAAGCACAATGTAACGGAAGGTTTCTTGCAATGTTTCACTACCTGCAGAGGAGACTTTAGCTTACATCCTTTTATGTCTCTCTGCAGAAGACACCTAAAATTGCCAACATCAACCCTGTTACAAATACTTTGATTTCTAGTAATATTAGCTACTGCGTTTGGTGACTTGCAGCTAATTCTCTGTATCTGGAACAAATCCCTTCCTTGTCCTCAGGGTAAGACTGTAAGCTCAAAAGCATTTTGAATGAGCCCGTGCTGTGCAGATCTCAGGCAGAGGCACACAGAAGAGCCCTTGCAAATGTAAAAACTGCAGAGGCTGTTGTCTGAAATAACACACAAGTGCTTTTGTAGCAGAAGTAGCATACTTTGGCTCTCATAATTCTTGCCCATTTATCTTTGCCTTTCCCAGCACCATCTGGGTACATGCAGGTGGCTTCAAAATCTCTAATTGCATTCATTTTAGCCATGGCACCTGCCTTGCCTTTACATTTCCACATACAGACCTGGCTCCTTCTTTTACTTTTTGCCTCTCCCTTTACCCAGGAGAATCAGCTATGCTGGTGTGCCCCATACCACCCTGGAGTTTAGGGTCCTTGTGGGGTACCAAAGACAAGACTCAGGCATTCTGTGTTGTCCTGCGTTTTACGAGCAGTACAACAGCCTCCCATGGCACTTAGCTAAGACAGAGCTTTTCCTCTTGCTCTTTCTTCTCAACCTGGGAACGCAGAATCAGGAATGAGGAAAGCCCACCGCCCCTCCTTAGCCCTTGCAGAAAACGTCTTCTCTGTTCTCTCCTTACTTTTACCATCACAGCTCATCCCAGGCCACACCAACCCTTCACCTCCCCAGCTCCACGGAAGGGCAAGGCTCTCAAAGAACCAGGGGTGCTACAGCCTGCACTCCGCGACCCTGGCCGGGGAAGGGGATAGAGGAGCCGCAACCAGCGCACACCAAAAGCATCCTTTGGTGAGCCCGCAGTTAACCCCACCCCAGCTGCAGGCAATAAGAGGCCAGCCCAGCTGAGTCCCATGTTTAAGGCCAGGCGTGCGCCCCGCGTTGTTCCCGTTGGGATTTAAGGGCGGTCGTGGGGGCAGTGCTCTTCCTGTCTGAGGGGTCGAAGGGTCCTGAGGGGAGAGCCCCTGCTTTCGCCTGGTGTTCCCGTGGGGAAGGGATGGAGCTTCCACAGGAGGCTGGAGGGAAGCAGCCCCGTGCTGCCATGGAAGGGCACCCAAGGGTGGCTGCGGAGGAACCCAGCCGAGGTGAGGCGAAGGGGAGGGCGGGTTTGGGGCCCACTAGATGGCGGCAGCTCCTTATGGTTGTGTCCTTAGAGCAGGAAAAGCGGAGGGTGAGGCGGGAAGAACGCGGCTGGGAGCGGAGCCGAGCGCTCCAAGCCCTGGGGTCCCTGCACCCTCACGGCTGAGAGCTGGGGCAGCCGCCGGAGCCTTTGCCTGGGGGTGTTGGTGCTGTTAAACACTCGCTTTGGGAGCTCCGTTAAGTGCAGGGGGAGGCGGAAGCTCTCCAGTGTGTAATCCCCGCAGTAAGGGCTGCGAACGTGCCCGTAACCCGGCGCTGAGCGCACTGCCAGGCCGTGCTCCGGTGCGCTCGTACCCGCGGGGCCGCTGGAGCCTGTGCATCCCCGAGGCGGCTGCGGTGCCCCGAGCAGGGCTGAACGGCTTCCCACCGCGTCGAACGGGTGTGTGTGTGCGGCATCCGGGGGTCTGTGCAGAGCTGCGGTCCCCCCCGGTGTGTAGCGGCTTTTGCTGTGCTCGGAATCGGGCTTTTAGATGCCAGCAAGAGTCACAGGTAGAACGGGCTGTAGATCGGAGGACAGAGTCCTTATTTGTGCCAGTGTAGCTAACAGCCACGTGTTCAGGACGAGGGACATCGCATCCCAACCCTCGCCATGCTGGGCGAGTCCGGCCTTTGCCTTTGTTGCGCAGATCAACCTCTTTAGCACTCTGAGCCCTTTCTCTGCAGGGTTGCTGGAGCTCCTAGCAGTTAGTGTGAGCATGAGCAATAGGGCACAGGCTTCGTGGCTTCTTTTGAAGCAGAGTGGTAAAGAGAAAGGGAGTTTTGTAGCTGTCTATGGTCATGGTAAAGTCTGCTGTAAAACAAACTAGTCCAAGGTTACTCTTTGTCCCAGTAATGCTGCTTGGTGAATGAGAGAACTTGTATATGTGAAACTTAGCAGTTTCCCCCCTCCTGTCCTTTCCTGGAGTGGCCCCTCGGTGTGATCTGTGTCCTGATGCTGCTTTAGCAAGTGTAGCTCAAGATCTACCTTGTGTTGTGTGAACCTTGGGCGTGTTCATAGTGTGAAATCAGCCCTGGCTAAAACCTTCACCCTGCAGATGCAGCAGGATTGCCATGTTATGCTATTTATAGACAGGATAGAAATAACCTGATGAAGGTCGGGGGAGAAAGTTGTGGTAAAGCTGTGAGGTAAACAAGCACTTGATTCATGGGCGATGACAAGGAGAAGAGGACAGTTATGTTAGCGCAGATATCTTAATTCCCTTTTCACTGCTGTTGCTGTTAAAATAGCCCCTCTATTTTTGCATGCTTCTTCGTACCTCTGCTGTGCAGTGCACACCCTCTTCTCCTTTGCCAGGCTGCAGAAAGCATCCCTTTCCCTCTGCGGGTGTGATGCGTTTCAGTGCAGTGAGCCTTTCTGGGTGTTTGCTGCTGTGTTGCTTCACTGAGGTGCAGTGCTGGGAAGAGCAGCTCCAAAGTTGGTTACAGATTTGCTGGGAAGCTTTCAAGAACTGGGTAGTTTTTCTGATGTTTCAGTCTACTTGTGTAGCTTTGTAGCAAGAATACAGTCACCCCTAGGGGTTGTACTGGGTGACAGATACCATGGCTCTTGCTGTTGTCATGCCTAAAAAATGGAATATGTTTCATTGCAGGTGCTTTACCCGGAAGCTGTGCCTTTTGCTGTAACACTGACCTAGTGTTGAAGGTGACAGACTGCCTTTCCAATAGCCCACATACAAGCCAGTGCAACCTGTAAGTGATTTAAAGATGTGCAATCTTCCATTTGCTTATCTTCTTGTAGCAATATGATGCTTCATGTGTTGCTGAAAGTGCTCACCCAACTGTGCTGGTGTGGTGTGTTCATCCAGGTTCTGATTTTGATGGAACAGTCCTGCAAAACTGGCCAATATTCCCTGGACTTCATTTGTGCTCAACTCCCTTCCCAACCCTTCCCATCGGTGCTGCTTAACTGTGATGTGAATTTTATCCTTTTTCTGAAGCGCTGTTTCCTTTCTGCTTTCCTAATACTGTCTCAGAAATGCTGATGTCCTCTGGATGCAGTTAGAGCCGGTGCCCTTTGTGGAAGGCAAAAGGGAACTTTAAGTTACCTCCACGCTTAAATCATGCTCTTAACTTGGTGGGATGAAGTGCTCCCTTCTGCCCAATGCAGTTGTGTTACTGCTTGTGCTACTGTGTACCCAGATTAGCACTTTGTCAGTGCTAGCATGGTAACTGGGATGAATACTGTTAACTTACATGTAGCTCCTGGTTTTCCCCTTGTGTGTTTGTTCTGTGAAATGCTTGGAGGGCTGAGCAAAGGATGGTGCGTTTGAGGCCTTTATTTCCATTTGCTGAAGTCAAATGACTGGAATTAAATGTGACCTGTATGAAAGCAAGCCTTGTTTCCAAAAAGTGCATGGGGAGCTAAGATCAGAAGACACATTACAAACATTGCAGTAGCGTAACTTGAGGCAAGTGCAATCATTTACTTGACTAATGAATCCCCTGGGCTGCTAGCAAGAGAGCAAATCCCTCATTCATCTTCTTAATTTAATAAGCAGAGGGGTTGGCCTTAAGGGTAAATGAAATGCATAGTGATCCTATGAATGTTTCAACAAATTGCTGTACAATAAGATAAGGGAGATCCGGCAAAAGGCTTGCTTTAGCCTGAGAGACTGTCAGTGGGCTTTAAGGGAAAGAGAGAAGCTGGAGGTGATGGGGTGATGGCTCTGGGTAGCTCTTGCGTGGCAGTTCTCTCTATCTGTCCAGTTTGTACAGGCTGGAACACAGGATTTTTGTTGGGATATTATCTAGTGAGCTCAGTGCCAAAGTAGTGCTTGTGTTTGGTGCTGCACATGAGTTATCAGAGATCAACAAGCTTGCAGAGCAAGGAATGCACCCTCTCTGCAGCTAACACCCTGCTGCTGCTTTAATGTCTGTGTGCTCCTTGGAAAGGCTCATGGAAGAGCTGGAGGATGCCTGTGCTTGTGGGAGCTAATGAGGCTCATTCCTGTCTTTCATGCTCTTAATTACTTTAGAGGAGAAATCAATGGTGTGAAACAATGAAATGCTTTGCTTGTTAGAAGGGTGATTGCTGGTTCTGCCATCGCAGCAATTACTGTGTGATCACCGAAGCAATTGTTGTGTGTTAGGGAAACTGAGGCAGAGATGAGGTCATAATATTGCTATAGATGATAAATTCCTTAGTATGAAAATAAAGCCAGGGTAAGGAAGCTTCTGCCATGTGTAATACACTTAGTAATTTGTTGGGGTTTTTTAAACCAAAGAACAAATGAAAACCGCAGAAGGGAATGTTTTTTTAAACTAAAATTAAGCCATAAGCCATATAAAGTGACTTTGGGGAGGCTGGGTAAAGCATAAAGAGGTTGAAAATGGGAATGCTTGTTCTTGGCTATTGTTTGAGAGAGGATTTTTGGATTAGATGGGCCATTGCTATTGAATGCAGTTTAATACTTGTGATCTTCTAAGGCCCTTTCTGCTGAACACAAAATGAAGAGTGGAAAACTGAGTTGGATTATTGAAAAATGAGTGACTTTTGCTGTGTCATGAATTTGAGTTCTTGAAATCAAACTGGATGGTCAGATCTCTGTTAGTGAAGGTAAAATACAGAGATATAGTGTTCATGTATTGCATTGGGATCTGCAACAACTGTTAACTCTGATTTGGTGGGATGGAAGCTACATAATGTGGATTTAAGTTACGAAATTCATGTATATGCATTAGTGTAGCTCTGTACTAGAGTAAGATTGTTTATAATGGAGTGCTTTTGGATGCTAGCCAGTGCTTGCAGGGCTGTTCTTCTGGAGCTTGGTGACTTTAAGAATAATGCGTAGCAAATTGCTCTTTTTAATTGAGGTAGGTGGTTGTCATAGGCTAAGCAAGGCCTTGGCATAGTGTGAGCAGTATTTTAGGGTTCAAGTTGCAGTTCTGAGCACATGAAGGATCGAAGACCTTGACAATCTCAGTATTGCGGCACTTATGCTAGCACAAAGCAAAATCCCTCACAAGCACCAAGTCGGTGCCTGGATTTGCTGTGAACACACAGGGGTTCTTTGCACTTGAAGCTAAGCTGGAGGCAGCTTTTATGTCCTGTTGTTCCCCCATGGTCAGTGCACGGCTGCCTGTTTGAGTGCTGTAGATACCATATGCAAGGTGCTTCTGTGTAAGGGTGCAGGCAGTTTTGAGGTGTGCATAGCTTAATTTTGTAACAAAAAACACTTGAGTGAATTAGACTACTGATGCTTTGTGTCCTTTGCGGTATGGGAGCTGTAGGAAGCATTTTTATTTGCATGAGAGAAAACAACCAGGTATTTGGGTTTCAGTAAGGTGGGGAAGAAGGGAAGCTTCCAAAGGGGAATATCCTCATTTCCACTGTGGCTTGGCATTGAAAGGGCTGTGATGTTAAGCCTGTCTGGAAACTAAAAGGTTTAGGTATGTTGCGGTCAGCTTCTCCTTGTTCATGGAGCGAATGGCACTAGGGGATGAAACAACTCCACCATGGTGCGTGGTGTCACTCCCTTAGGTGCTCCCTCACCTATAAGGTGACTTTGAACTGGTCGATAAAGACCAGTCTGTCCCCAGATCAGACTTCAGACATGAGCACTCTCAAGAGGAAGGGGATAGAAAAGTGTCCTGGTTCTGTAGCTGGGATATGATGGATATGTGGGATACATGCTTCTGTTGCCTAAGAGTTGCTGTGATTTGGAGCAGTCCCCAGGTCTTGTGGATTGGCTGCTCACTGCTATTCCAGTTTAGCTGCTTCATCCCTTCCTGTGACAGGACTAGTTTTAACAACAGGAAAACCTGTACAGAAGGAAGGGACATGCTATGGCTGAGCCCAAGAGGCACTTCATTCCTGCTGGAAGAGGGTAGGCTGTGTAGGTCTGCTCTGGCTCCTGGTTGTAAAGTCTGTCCTTCCCCTTCCTTGCAGAGCTCATCAGATGTGTTGAACTGATGCAGTTTGCCAAACTGACATGCTGGGATAACCCAGTATACATATTGCTTCTGGGTGCAGGTACCTGGATAAGGGACTTAACTCTTGGACTTGTCCCCGTCCCCTCTTGGCTTGCTTTTTAGTATTTCAAAGCTGCCTCCTGCTGTGACTTTGGCCAGACTAACTTTGATGCTTTAGCCTGTTTTCACTTGAGAGTGATTTTTGTGCTGGTGTATTAGAATAATGAGGGGTTTGGGCTGTACTGCTGCTGTCATTTCCTTCCTAAGAGTCTGGGCAGCATTGAGCTGTGTTCGGTGGGGAGAACTTAATGTGGAAGCATGAAGCTCATCGAGCCCTGTGTTCATGTCTGCACGCCAGTGCCTAGATAATGCTGCAGTGTGCGACAGCCTGATGAGCATCAGGGTGGAGGGGCCAGCAGTCCTGGCTGAGAATTCACATTTCCAGTTCCCAGTTTGGTGTGCACAGCTCACTCCAGACTGGGAGTTTGTTATTGAACTGGTGTCAGGCTTACAAGAAATAAGCCCTTCTTGCTGGCAGACCCTAGGCTGTTGGTAAACCCGAGTGTCCCATCTCCCAGGCACCTCTTGCTGGGATGCTTCTCTGCATGTGGGTTAGTGCACTGTGCTCTCGTGTGTAGCTGGTGAGTGAGGGACTCCAGAAAAGCCTGCATTGAAATATGGAAGAGCTGGATGCTAGGGGCATGTGAATGCTGTAATACCAGCCAGGGCCTGAGTTTGCATCTTCCTGTGTCTCTGAAGGTGGTCAGTGTCAGATGTGCCTGCAAGGTGCCAGGAACTCCTTAGCGTGCTCTTTTAAAATGTCAAACTCTTCTGTCTGCTCCACAGAGTGACGAGATCTGTCGTGTCTTCAGCTGAGCCTCCATAGTACAAATGGTAGCTGTGCACCTCGTTCCAGAGCTCGCTGGGTTTCAGTCGGCCAGAAGTCCAAAGCTCTCCTGTACTCCTGCCCCGGGAGGTTTGGCCTTAATGCATTTATCTGTGTGTACAAGGAGAAGGGAACATTTCTGTTTTTACAGATGGCGTGGGTTCAGGAAATCCAGTCAGCTGGTGTGGATCTGGAAACCATTCTGCCCTTATTAACACCCTCTGATGATATAAACAGAGAATCCCCTAAGCAAGGAGCAGTCTAAATAAAACTGCAGGCCAAACCAGAACATCCATGGTGTGCCAGATCCTGCCTTGGGGAGAGAGAGGATGGGAAGTGCCAGGAAAGGGAAGACCTTAATTTGTAAGAGAGCAGATCCACGATTAAGGAAGGTCTGTGCTCCTGCCTCTCCCAAGAGGGCAAGAGGAGAGCTGAGGAAGGGATATCCTAGAGAAAGGGGTTTTCTCTGCCACTGCTTTGTCTCATCTCTTGGAAGCCAGGAATTGTCTTAGGAGAGAGGCTGTATAGATCTGAGCCTGTATTTGCTCTCTGCCTCAGTTTCCTGTCTGTAGTTCAGGAAGAGCAACTAAAAACACCCAGCTGCAGAGCAATATCTGTGCCTGTGGTGGGAGCCCTGGGGTGCTGCTAGATGTCTTGTCTTTCCTTCTTTCCACTTGCAGGTACATTACATCAGGGTTTGGGGACGTGCCACTTGCCACTGGTTGCTCAGATACAGCTGCCTTGTGCCCTCCCCTGACTGGTGTTTGTGGTGAGGAGTGGACTGTGTGATCTTAAACGGGTTGGGTTGTTCCTATGGACTGGGACGGTTCTTCTGGGGTGACAACTCCAATGAAGACAGAGATGGAGGGGCTGGAAAATGCTGGGATGCAACTTCGAGACCTGAAATAAAGGGAGTTTCCTCTTTTCTTCTACTGCATCATCTCTTTGTTTTCCTTTTATTGCTCCCTTTTTGTTTGTCTTTTCTCTCCCTCTAACTCCAAATGTAAGTAAGAGTTTAATATGCTGAGACAGGAGAGAAGTTGTTCCATGTGCTGCAGATGCACAACATGTCTTCATTAACTCCCCATGACATTCAAAATAGCTGCAGATAAAGACAAACTAAATCTGTGCAGACAAATATAAATGCCGTTCCCCCTCCCTTCCCTTCGCCCCTGCACAGAGCACCCCCCTCGGGGCATGCATTCAATTACTGAAGATGAATGGAGCAAAGCGGGGCAGCATTTGGGATGCTTCGACTGGCCCTGCCTGCTTCTGCCATCAGATGGCTCCACACTTCAGGAAATGGGCTTCCTGACCTGGAGCCAGCCTGGGAGGTGCTCCATGGGGCCTGCGGTGCAGCCTTTCCTTGATGGGGTAGTCGGGCAAGGGTGGTAAAGCCCTGGCGTTGCTGTCATCTCTGACCTTCTAAGGTGTATGGAAGGGCAGACCTTAGCGCTTAAGGCACTAGGTGGAGAGTGAGGATGTTCTCCTTTGCGTGCTGTGTAGCTGTGAGCAGTGATGTAGCTTCTCCCCTGGGGCGTGGACAGGAGCTGTGGCGATGGAAAGCAGGATGCTCCCTGGGACAGGCGCCACGTGCAGTATCTTTTGCTCCTCAGCAAATCTAGATGGCATTACAGAGAGCTTGAGCTTCTGGCTGGCTCTTGTGGTGACAAGTATAGGCTGGAGCAGCCGTTTATGTGTCCATGTCCACCCTGGCTTGGGCTTGTCTCCCCAGCATACAGGGTTTGGGGCTCAGAGCTGTGTTGCTATAAGGAGAGCTGATGTGCTCTCATGCCAAGATCTCGTGGTGGAGGAATCTGTAGGTACAGGATCCTAGTCTGTAAAATGACTGTGAGCCTATTATGGGTTTTTGTTTACCAGTGGCTGACGTGTCTGTACAGGGCTTCACAACTCCTAGACATATGGACTGAAACTTGATGTGTTTCTGGGCAGAATTCTCTGCCCTGGGGTTTGCAGCTGGTACCCAGAGCATCCCAGCTTGCTTTGGCTCACACAGAGTTGCTCTTTCCTGCATCCTTCCTGACTCAGACTCTGCTCGAGCTGTACTTGTGTGGAAGTCTCTGATCTCCCAGAGCTTTTCTGCTGCTGCAGTGCTGCAAGACTTGGGGTGAGCTCAGATTACTGCGAGCTGTGGTGAGCAGCTTCCCAAGGAAGGACTTGCCATCTCTTTCCATTAGTCTTTTCAGTTCCCTCTCTGTGCACAGCAGATGATTATCTCGCAGAAGCATTCTGGGTGGGTTTTTTTTTCCCCGTGTAGTTCAAATTAGCCTTTCCTAAGTGCATTACCTTGCATTTGTCTGCACTGAACTTCATCTGTCTCCACGCTGCCCATCCACCTAGCTTTGTTAAATGTAATTGAAATTGAGTTTGGGCCGGGGGGAGGCCTAGGGTTGATGTAGCAGGAAAGCAGAGACCTGTGTTTCCTGGGTCCTGTTAAATCCAGTTGTGTTCATGTCACACTGAAGTAAGTGAACACCAAGAAAGGAAGGCAGGGCAGAACCTCAGGTTTGAAACTAGAATAACTGAATAGCCTTCCTTGTGTGGATTCATGGCTTGTGCTCCTTAGGCTGAGGTCAGAATCTGTCCCGTGGAAACTGGTTGGAAATGGCAACTTCTTTCTCTAGAAGCAGGCAGAGCGTGTGAATGGGGATTGTTACCTCGTGTCAGAGGACACAGCCCCCCAGGGCTCACTGGTGCCCAAGCAGGGATCTGAACGCAGGTTATTAATGAAGAACAGTATCTCTGTTTCCAAGGACTGAAGTGAGTTCATCCGCACCAGTGAGCTGGTGAATAGTCTTACAATTTGCTCTGAGTGTTTTATTGTTTAAACTACTCCCAGTAACTGGCTAATAATAAGCAGCTTTTAATAACAGTAGTGGGGGTAAAGCCACACACTACTGCTAAAATGAAGCTGCTGGTTGTGAATAGAATGATACAGACCAGTAGACTAAAGAGTGAGGGACTATATTCGGCAACCCAGGCAAGACTCTGTACCCCTTATTATTGAAAAAGCTTTAGTGGTGTAAGGTGGCATGCTGTTGAGAAGGACCCAGACCTCCGTTTGGAGAAGTGAACTCAACACTTAACCTTTAGTTCGCATACAGGGCCCATGACATATATATGATTTTTGTGCAAGGAGCCCATCATGAATAAACAGAGTTAAAACTATCCCTGCTGCAGTTAGAGAAGGTGCCCCTCTGTTCCCCTGCTTCTCCTTATAGGAACAGCAGCCATAAATATAGAATCCAGGCTGATTTGTGCTGGAAGGGACCTTAAAGCTCATTCAGCTCCAACCCCTGCCACTAGAGCAGCTTGCTCCAAGCCCCTGTGTCCAACTTGAACACTGCCAGGGATGGGGCAGCCACAGCTTCTCTGAGCACCCTGTGCCAGCGCCTCAGCACCCCCACAGGGAAGAGCTTCTGCCTAAGATCTGGCCTGAAATCTCCTGCAGAAATGCTGTAAGCACCTTGGTGGTGCTGGAATTTGGGTAATGGGAAGCTGAACCCCCTTTCAGTGCCTTTAGTCTGGAATTTTAAGCCTTGCAGCCCTGCTCTGTGGAGGGAGTTGTCATTTTGCATTTACAGAGCAGACACCTGAAATCGTAAAATCAACTAGGTTGGAAAAGACCTTTAAGATCATCAAGTCCAACCTTTACCCCAGTGCTGGCAAGACCACCACTACTCTGCGTCACTGAGGACCTCTACATGGGTGGTTTGATCAGCTTACAGAGATGAAATGGGGAAACTGCTTGTTTCCCAGCAGTGACCCTCCAAGTTCTGCAGGAGACCTCCCTGTGCTTCATCACCTTTCTCTGTCTTGGTGCTTTGTGCTTCTGTTCCTCTCTCCCTCCTCCCTGTGCTCCTTTTAATGCCTTATTTTTGCCTTAGTGGGGTTTTCCCCTCCTTCTGTTCCTGTGACAGGCACAGTGCACAGCTCCAGCACCCCTGTACATGACCACCAGCTTCAGGTAATGTTTAGTGGCAACTAAATGAGATTCTCCTCCCTTACCCTCCCCTTGTGTTGAATGAATCTGAAAAGGCTTTTATGGTTGGGGGGAATTTAAAAGGGTTCATAAAAGTGAATTTTAGGAAAAGCCTAATGAAGGAAATGAACCTCCTGAGATCAAAGCTGAACCTGCTGTGCCAGTGCAGATTTTAGACTTTGTCTTATGTTTCCACTGGCATGAAAACACATGTACAAATGTTTCTTCCAACAGCTTTAACTCTTACAGGCCTGTGGGGTTGCATTAATGGCCTACTGCTGTTTTGCCTAGTGCTGGGCTCAACTGTGCCATTAGAAATTCACTTATGTGAGCTTCCTTTTGCTTATGGAAAGGGCTGGGCATCCCCATGATCCATCAGGCCAAGAGCAGAGAGATGCCACCTTCTCTAATGGTCAGCTTAGTGCTCTGTGGCATCGCTCCTGCCTCTTGCTGCAATGGTGCTATGAAGAAAATCATAGAAACATTGAGGTTCTAAAAGGCCTAAAGGCAGTCCCAAGTGTGAGATTTGAAGGCACCCATCTTGCTCTTGTTCTCCTGGAGCCATAGGGCATTAAGTTCACATCCATAACGTGATCCTTTCACATCCTTAACGCAGTAAGTTATGGAAATGTTAAAGTCTTAAAATTCCATTTTCCCTAAATTAAAAAAATAGGGGCTCTCAATAGGCTTGGAGGGGGGTGGAAATGTTGCCTGAGTCGTGTAGGGGAAGTTCCATTAATCATGGGAAGCAAACTGAAGGCCCTTAATTTGAACCAATTTCTGTGGGCCAGGCTCCCCATACCTGTAATTTTTCCATTACACATGTAATCTCCTCTCTGCAAAGGGCTACGTTTGTTTAGCATCAATTCTTGGGGTTGTTGTGGATTAAAGAGTGGATGGTTCAAATTTGTCAGGGGCTGGCTCTGGTCTCCTCTCCTCATCTCGTCACTTGTCACCCTTGCACAGGTCCCAAGGCTCTTGCTTTTAAAGTGTTTCCATGTGTTTGAGGACAGCCTAAAACTGGGGCTACACAGAGCCTGATGCACTCACAGCTTCCCAGAGTGCTAATGAGGAACACATTGGCTGTAAGTGCCTGAGCAGAGCACCATATAGCAAGAACAACAACTTGCACACAGCCTTATTTATTGCAGGCCTGTTTCTCAGAGAGGGGGAATGTCGGCCTGGATTTGGACTTTCACCTAATCTTCTCTGAAAGTACCCAGAGATATTAAGCGGCCACCTACTCGGCTGCTGGACTTCAGTTTAAAAGCAGATCCAAAAGCCTGCTGCTATGAAAGCAAATCACTGGCAGACACAGTGGTGGCTGTAGGTCATGGCCATAAACCTTATGCTCAGTGTAAAACCTTTGGACTTGGTATTTTTGTGTGTAAGCTGGGGTGGTTTTGACATGGAGTGGTGTTGGTGTAGGATTGATGGCAAGGGTTGGAGGAATCGTGTCCTTCTCTGTTGGGAGGTGGTATTACAGCTACTACAAGAGAGCTAGGCAGAGCATGCTCTTTCTGGAACCTAGCCTAGGAGGATACACTAAGCTTTCTTGGGTCTGCATGTTGGAAGCAACCCTTCCGGCTTCCAGAGCAGCCTATTTGAGTGAGGAGATAGGGAAGAAAACAGTAGGGGTGAACGTCCAAATTCAGTGATGTGAACCCAGACTCGGGGACCTTCACGGATATGCCCATGATAAGAGCCTGATTTTTTTCAGATGGGCCTCTTGCCTTTTAAGAGAAGTAATGCTGCCTGGATGGGTGAAAGGGAGCATTTCTTCATGACCCAGCACAGGTGTTGCATTGCTCAGCCTCCTTCATCCCTTTGTTCTTTTTGAATAGTGTTCACAACCTGGTCTGCTGCGAATGCTCCGTTGCAGTGGGGCTCTCTGTTCATACTCCTTGCAGAAACTAGTGTGAAGTGTTCCTGTTTGCTACTGAGTCTATTCATGGGCAAAGCTGGAGATGTCCAATAGAGCATCTCCCCTCTGCTATGGAGGTGCTTCCAAGAATCTACAGTAACACTGAATTTGCCCCAGGGAATGCTGTTACACTTTAAGTCAGTCATAGCATGATTTTTGTAACGAGTTGCCTGTTGAGATTGATGATTATCCAGGAGCATCCTAAGAACTTGGTTAAGATACCTTTGAACCGTGATTTCTCTGCTCTTTTCCATTTACCTAGGTCCAGTTGGACAAAGATATGATGGAGAGCACTTTGCCTTTGACTGGGTAGCAGTTAGTTGCCAGTTCCAGCAACCTAAACCCAGTATATAGCTTTACAGGGATTGTCTTCAAGGTGAACAGAAGAAATTCTCAGCATTCCAGTTCTTTATTAACAGACTGACCCACCTGCTTCAGTAGTGCAAAATGAATGTTGCTCTGATTTACCCTGGCCCAGGACTTAATTCTCTGCATTAAATTACACAAATTACTCCGAGTCTTGCAAACTACAGTCAGTGCCTTCCTGCCAAGGGATGAGCTCATGGTCCCTCACTTGTCTTGGGAGGGTTACAGTGACCTAACCAGGACCTGAGATGCAAGTTCTCTCAGCTCCTTTTGCCTGCTGTTCCTAGCAGGAATAGCGACTTCTCTGGAAGCCCCTGCTTTTACCAGCAGCCATGTGGGAATGACAGTTCTGTTGTTCTCACTGGAGCTGGAGGAATCTTGTGTGTGTGAGCAGGATGGGGTCTGCAGGCGAGCCTGAGTGTCTGGTCACGTTGTCTGGCTGGTAGAAGGTTATTTCTCATTCTGTGCTTTGTCTGTGTCTTGGTATTGCAAACAGCACAGGTTCCCTGGGGATGGTGGTTCCGTTCTGACTGGGTATGAGTTCTGTCCCTGCACAAACTCGCTTATTTACCCCTCAGACTTCTTACTGCTTGTGCAGGGAAAGAGGGAGCCGAAGCAAAGCCATCATCTCACTTATGCTGAAAAACCTTTCAGTGAAGGAGGAAGCTGGCTCAAACTGAAGCAGATGCTATGTGGGAACAATTACCTGAGAGAAACTCTGGGAGGCAGTGGAAGAGATAATGAAACACCTAGGGATTTGGGGGTTAGCTTTCCAAGGAGCAAAGGGGTTAGCAGTTAGAGTTGGAGCCTGCAGCTGTGGTGAGAATCAGCTTCTCTTTCTCTCTGCTCCTCCTTTTTCCCCCTTTGCTCCCTCCTTCCCAGCTCAGGGGATGGAGAAGGTGACCTTTGGGGCACGAGTCCCATTGCCAGCTGAGAACCCCGGCTGCAATGGTGCTGTGCTTGAAATGCAACTTGCTGAGCTCAGCCTGCAGTCCTGGCCATTGCATGCAGCTGCTGTGGGGCTGCAGCAGGGGTGTGGCTGGGTCCTGTCACCACATCCAAGGCAGTGTGAGCTCCACATGGATGTGAGCTTAATGCCCTATGGCTCCAGGAGAACAAGAGCAAGATGGGTGCCCAGACATCATCCAGCTGTCGATTCCCCAGAGCCCAAGACTTAGCTAGTTTCCCTTCCCTTTCTCTTCTCCTGCAGGCGAGCACTCCTATTCCATTAGCTCATCTGAAAGGGCCAGCTTTGTTTTCAGTTTACCTACATGGCTTCCAGTACTGCTGGTGGGGGATTTAGTGTATGTGTTAATAGCAGGCTGAGCTGGGAGGAGCAGGGGTTGAGTAACACTTGCTGAGTTTCTGTACCTGTCCTGCCAAAAGCCCACTGTCATTTAAGGCTGTTTCTATTCAGTCCTATGACAAAAGCAGCTTGAATAAATGGTCCTTCCTGCACAACAGCCTGCACTGTTCAGAATGAGTTGCTGTGTGGGGTTAGGTAACATCAGTAGCTCAATGGTGCGAGCCTTGCACCTGGAAGTAAAAACAGGGCCAATTTTGGGGGGCTGAAGGCCTCCAAAAGACCAGCCTATACCTTGGAGCCTTCATAGAATGACAGACTGGTTTGCATTGAAAGAGACCTTAAAGCTCCTCCAGCTCCAACCCCTGCCACGGGCAGGGACACCTTCCACTAGAGCAGCTTGCTCCAAGCCCCTGTGTCCAACCTGGCCTTGAACACTGCCAGGGATGGGGCAGCCACAGCTTCTCTGGGCACCCTGTGCCAGCGCCTCAGCACCCTCACAGGGAAGAGCTTCTGCCTTATCTCCATCTTGAATTTCCCCTGTTTTAATTTGAACCCATCTCCCCTTGTCCTATCACTGCAATCCCTGATGAAGAGTCCCTCTCCAGCATCCTTGTAGCCCCCTTCAGATACTGGAAGCTGCTCTGGGGTCTCCGTGCAGCTTCTCTTCCCCAGGCTGAGCAGCCCCAATGTTCTCAGCCTGTTTTTGTTTGTAGATTAGTTGTTCCCCCATCCTTCAATGCTTCAGTTCCTCTCTGTAAGTCTGAGTATAGAAATGCTGATGGGAGCCAGGTGCTTCAGCACCTCCTCCGTGTTGATTCTGTTGACTTCAGAGCCTAGTTTGAGCTTTGCTGCTCCTATTGAAAGGCCTCCATGGTGCTGGCTTTGACACTGAAGAACACTGTCCCTCTGAGCTGTGGCACACTTCAGACCATGTTTGAGTGCTCAAGGTGGCTGATTTGCAGATGGGCAATAGCCCAGAGGTTAGATGAATTGAGAGACAAAGGAAAGCATGCCAGGGAATTCCCGAAACCACTGGTTTCCAGCCTGTGGTTTGTGACTGCTTCGAAGGAGTTGCTAAGAAATGTTTGAAGGAACCTGTCATCAGGATGCAGCAATCTGCTTAAGGGGGGAGGAACCCACGGTTCAGGTACTTGACTAATAATAATACTACAACAGCAACCCAGGTCTGCAGTATGAATTTTTATGTACATCTTGTCAAAGCTGTCAAGTCCTCAATGCGGAGCTTCATCTCCTGTGCTACAAACCCATGTAAGTGTGATGTGGCTTTGTTGCTTGTCTGTGTGGTTCTTTAACCCATGCTGAGGGCTTCAAGAACTGCGCTGTCTGTAAGCCAACACACAGCTTGACCCAGTTCTTCTGTGGCTTCTATTATCCCAGTTTAAATCTAAACAGAGACTATTAAAGCTCCATTGGGTGTGTGTTGGGGGAGGTTTGAAATAGTGCTTTGCAATACAGGAGATGACAGTCTCCTTTTTTCTCAGGCTTGATTAAGTGGGGCTATCAGAGGCAATCACCTTGGCTCTGGGTAAAATGTGTCCAGTTAGCAGTTCCTGCAGCAAGCACAGTGCATCAGCGAAGACGGAGCTTTGTTCATTATTTCTTATTGTTTCACCTGCCTTGAAATGGTAATTGCAAGTGCTTTGATTCATGGATTGCTATGCAATTCAGTTTCGGTTGTTGCAGCCCCCTGAGCCAGGCTTTGCAAACTTCCCCATCAGTGCTTAGCAAAGCCCATCAGATCCCCCACTGCTGCTGCAGCAGTGTGCCTTCAGGAGGGAAAGATGTAGGAAGGTTATCCCTGTTAAACCAAGGCATTATGGTGATCTTGTCCCATATATTTTAGCTTTTAGTATATTTTCTTTAGATTTCATCCTCAGGAAAGGAAGGGCTGAAACTGGCTTAAGGGAAGCTTTGACACTGCTGAGAACAGCAGCTGAGGATCCTGCTTTGTGTTCAGTCAGATTTAGGCACTTGTGGATCTTCTATTCCTGAACTATTTCACCGTGTAAAGAATAGGCTTTAATTTGGACTAAGATGTGCAATTAAGGCAGTGAAATGTTTAGAAATACTTTGTTTTCACAGCAATCAGGAGCTGCAAATGAACATTATCACTGGTGTTACCAGCAGGAGATACAGCCCTGGGGGCTGTGTATGGGATTGCCAGAGAAGAACCTGTGTATGTAGCTGTTGGACAAGCTTGTGTGTGGTACTCTGAATTAAGCCGCTGTTAATCAGATAGGAGCAATTCCAGAGCTGAACACAATAGCAACAAGCCTGGAAGGGACCTTGAAATCATGGAATTCAGCCTGCTGCTTCCAGACAGGATCTGTTCTACCTTGTTATTCCTGACATACCTGCCTAATCTGCTTTTAATTTGCAGAGGGGGAGTGCTTGAACAGACTGACTGAGGAGACTTCTGTCTTTCTAATATTTCACCTTAATCTCCCGTGGTTCACATTAGTGGTGTTGTTCCTTGTCCTATCAACCGAGAGCAGAGAGGAAAAATTGGTTTTGTTCCCTCTTGGCTCATTGAAGACAGAGGGGAGCTCGTTGTTCTTTCCTAGGCAGGATACCCCCTGAGCCCTTTGTGTGTTTTCCACACATCTTATTCCTCCTCATTTCCTCTAAACTTGCTCCAGTTCTGTGCTTGCCTTAAAATGCATCACCAAACACTGGATGGGGTACCCCTGCACCAGTGCAGAAGAAATGCTCATGTTTTACAGGGATCCTCTTTGTGTTTATAGATGCTTGGCTTTTTTCCCTTCCAAGGATTCCCAGGAAAGATGCTGTTCAACTCTGGCTGGGCAGGTCCGTGGGATGCTCTCTTTACCAAGTGATTCTATAAAGCTTCTACTATTGTTTGAGCTCAATAAAAGTATGAGGTCACACACACAAAATGAAGATATTAAGGGGCCCTCAAAAGCTTGAAGTCAGTGGTACTCAGTCTTGCACAGACATAAGCTTGTCACTTAGACACTTACAGCATCTCCCAGCATCGTGGTGCTCCAATGCTGTCTGCAGCAGCCGGTGGCAAAGCAGGAGAGCTGCTTTGAAGGTCAAGGGCTGCGGAGCCGCTAGTTTCAAGCCAGCCGAGCCAAAGCAATTCTGAGACCTCGGCACAAGAGGGTGCAATAGGTCTGGAATAAAACCTAAACGCGAGGTGGGCTCGTCCCTTCTGCTGCGATGGTGCCAGTGAAGTTTGCGTGCGCTGAGGCTTGTCTTGCAAACCCAATATGCTGTGAATTGGGGTAGTTGGAGCTGTGTGCCTTCGCCTCATTATTTTCAAGTCCCTCTCACTCAGAGGATTGCCATAATTATGGTAATTAAGCTTGGTGGGGTTTTAATTATTATTTTTTTGAAAGCATTAGGACTGTAGTTGAATGATGAGGGTGCCAGAATGAGCCTGGCAAGTCATAACTTCAGTTTGCTGCATTATAAAGGAAAAGCAACCTTGATTTCCCAGCTTGCTGGGTGTTTGTTAACCAGATCACTCCAGCTCTCCTGAGGCCTCGGATGCCAGGAGCTGTCCCTGAAGAAACAATCAGGCTTTATAAATAGCAGCCTTAACAAGAGCATCACTGCCAGATGCTGCTGCAGTAAGGCAGAGACTCAAAGGAAACTCCCTCATCTCGGGGCAGCCGGGCTCCCATCCATTCTCTAGGACATCCCCTTGCTTGTGACATTCCAGAGAAGCTGTTAGGATGCCTGCAGATGGGGTCACAAGCACATTCCCATGTTTCTGAGATGCTGGGCTTGCCAGTAGCAACTCCTGATATGTTTTGTGTTTACTACAGGAGCTCAAGATCTGAGTTTGATCTATTGCTTTTGCTCTTATATAGCAACAGTAGTAACTCCTCTCTGCCTAATTAGCTCTAACCAGTGTGTATCAACTCTCTCTTAGCAAGGCAGTGCCTGAGCTGCCTTGTAAGCATCCCTGAGTGCTTAGCAACAATTGGAAGGGGTGGACCAGGTTCTTGCCTTTCCTGAGGAATCAAAATGCTTTCTTGCACCTATTGCCAGTTCTCTTGGTGGGTAAGAGCAGCCTTTAGAAACAATTAAGGGGAGTGGTGCACAACGTACTCCAGTTTTTAGGTAAGCAAGGTTTTAAAGTGTAGGATAGATGTGAAAGTCTGCAGTAAGGTATTATTGAAGTACTATGTGCCAAGGTCTGTATCAGAATAGAGTGAGAAATTACAGTCTTGCCTTTCAAATGTCTAGGTAAAGCATTAAGGGCAAACTGATCCTTAAAGTGCTGGGATTGCATAAGATGTCTTTCTGAACAAGCTGTAAAAGACTCTCCAGAGGGAATGGAGACAAGAAGCCACACAAGCCCTGGCTGCCTGTCCCAGTATTGCCTTGTTCTGAGCACTGCCTGTCCTTTGCTGCTGTTGACATGGTGAAAGTGACCTCAAAGCATGCTTTGGTAAGAAAAAAGGACAGGGAGGAAGGACATAGAGGAGCTCTGTAGGGTTTGGGCAAGTCAGCTGAGGTCAGCATCAGTTCTACCTTGGAACTGAAGCATGGTTAAATACTGCTCTGGGTACGTGCTGTACTCAACATCTGAGTTTTCTTGTAGCTTCCCACATATGAAGATGGACACCTCTTGCATGAGGAAGTACTTTGGGTGCAATGACAGGGGATTGCTGAAGTGCTGTGGATGGAAAGGAAGAGACCCACATTGCTGTGGAAGCAATTGACTGCATATCACGAAAGTTTTCTTCCTGACGTACTTTCTGCCTTGCGTTTGGTCTCCCATAAGCCCTAATGTACAAGCTGAGTGTCTCTTGCTCTCACACCAAAGTCTTGGAAGTACAAGGGTTGGGATGGCAATAACAATGTTAAGCCTACATGTTTCCATCTTTAGGCGCTCTGTGTATTCAGAATGTGTTGGTTCATCCCCATGCTCTGAAAAATAAACCCTTTTCTTTCCAGAGAAGTGCAGATGTTATTTTGGTAGCTATTTTCTGGCTGATCGGAATGCGCTCCATATTGTGCACGCTACATCATTTCTTCTGTTTTCTGGCTAGGCCTCTTGTAACTTTAATTTTCAGGTTTCTAGATAGGGGAAAAGGGAATCATGGGGGAAGTCATCTCTAAAAAGGGAAGATCAGGCTCTCTCGCATCTGGAGTGCTGTTTCTCAGTGAAGTCACTCGTATTGAGGCTACCTGATTCCCAGCATGTGGCATGTTAGGCTTTAAACATTAGAAGCACAGTATATCCCCAGTCTATACTGTGATCCTGTACCACAGGGTATGTAAACACATCACCCCATGGGTGGAAATATTTGGCTAAGGAACACTTATTTACAATCCTTAAATACATGCAAGGAGTGCACCCTGTGCTAAGCAGCAGCTTCTGTACCTCTTTGTCTACAGGAGGTTATCAAAAGGCTGAGGAAAATAAATCTCCCTCCAAGCTTTCATCTGCAATGGGATTTATAAATCTATATGTATAACATCTGAAAGAAGCCTCCAGACTTTCTGCGTTCCAGTTGGCTTCTGTGAGCGTTTCTGGGAAGATCCTGCCAACAGAAGCACATACATGTCTCCTTACTCATAACCACTGCGCTGTGTGGACTGCTCCGCTGCTGGGACAAACAGGAGCAGGAATGACCAGCTGGGTCACCACAAAGCTCTGAGAGCATCTTGAGGGAATCCAAACATTCTCTGCCTTAACTTCATGAGTGTGTGCATCAGTGATGTCTCCTGCACAGGAGGTACTTGCTCTGGGATCTAGGTCTGTTCTTACACGGTGGTATTGAGCAAGCTCCTTGGGATGTGGTTTCCTGCCCTCCTGCCTGTTGCGGAGTCTGTTACACGGGACAAAAACAAAGATGTGAAACTTGTGTCATTGTGCTTAAAGCCTTTATGTTGAATGAAAGTGACTCCACAAAGTGCAGGGCTGGAAGATGAGGTAATGCGTAACTTAAGTCCTTGTTTCTGTTCTTCACAATGATCTGCTCTAATGCATCTTGCTCTGAAATGAAGTTCCTGATTGTGGTGCATAGGGATGGTGTGATCCACAGAAACTAGTACAAAGAGTTGAGAGCTGCTAGTATTTCTGAATAGGAATTGCCCTGAGGAGGAGGAAGAGAATGCAGATACTGAACTTGTAGGTACCACGGGCTGAACTGGGTGGTATTCAAGCAGCATGAATCTCTGGTTAGCACTTTTGGTCTTGGAAAACTGAGTAGAGCAATTCCTTGATTTAGTGAAGAGCAAATGACAGCGCAATCTGCTTCCACAGACCTGGGAAGCTTTGGGGAGAAACGGGGAGAGATGTGTTGGCAGTTCTTCATTTCTTGTCACAAGGAATTGTATAGTTTGTGAGTGGCATCTAACTCTTCTTCTGACTTTGCCTCAGGCTTCATGGTCCAGCTTAAAGGAATTTTAGCTGGAAAGTTGTTAGTTGTACCTCTTAGTTGCTCAGAATTGCTGTCATCGTCCAGGAGTGCAACCTCTTTCAAATTCTCCTTGTGCACTCCTTTGTCCTTGTCTGCTTTTCCTTCAGGCTCGTGCTGCTCTCTGATTTAGAAGTGATGTTAAGCCTATCTAGTTTAGGCTGAGCTGCCATATCGGTGACAGGAAGCAAATTCTTGTAGTCACCTGTATCTACTGGGTCCGGTTTCCATCTTTGTGTGGAAGTCCATGATGTTTTTGTGCGTTGTCTTGGACTGTAGCACAAGATGCCCCTTTACACCTCCTGCAAACAGCTTGTGTGGTGCTGTGACCAACATCAGTGTTAGTGCAGGTCTGTGAAGCCAGGGTGCCTTTGCCCTGTGGTGCTTGCTGCTCACCACACTTGAGCAGTGCAGAAGGACAAGGAGTGCTCTGTGCCTTCACACTGGAACAGCCACCTGCAGTCCCTTCCCTCCCAGTGAAACCCATCTCCTCTTCGGGGTAAACTGCTCACGCTAAGAAGAGGTTTCCAATGAATCTTTTACTCCACGTCTGAGTGCTTCAACTGGAGCACCCCATAGGTGCAGAAGGTCTCCATGGGCTCTTGCTGGGCAGCAGCTACATTCCCTGTTTTACCTCCTTATACTGTTCTTGACACCACCAGTTCCTGTGGTGCTCTAATTCTGTATCCAAATGAAAGATGTATGACAGAACATCTCTGTGAAGAAGGGAGCATCGAATGGGTGAGCCTGTCCTAGTGCAGGGCTCCAATTGTGCTGCTCCACAATACCTGTGCAGACTGCATCCTGTTTCTTGCCCCCTACTTTGTGTCTTAGGAGCAGCAGGAGGTGGGTGGGAGAAGGAATTTGCTTTCTTGTGAATCCCCAGGCTCTGCTTTGGAAGAGTAAGAGGATGAGGGTAATAAAAGGGTGTTGCCCAGGTGATGCCAGCTTTGACTAGTTTATGGTGGGTATTTCCTGCCTGCTTCAAGCCATCCACCTACTACTTCTCCTGCCCTTTAACCTAAACCCCAGTCTTTCAAAGCTTGACAAAATCCCTGAAAGCCTTCTTTGAGTTATGCAAAGTATTCTTGGCATATGCTAAAAATACAGTGAGTGCTAAAATTATACAGCTCTTTCCAGAGAATCTTCCTAATTTTTTTAGATTTAGTACATGTCAAGAACTGATTTAAAGGTTATCTCATTTCCTTATGTTTGTCTAAAGAGAAGTGCTGAAGGCTAACGTCTTGGCAAGTGCTTGCTATGGGTTGTATGCTTTGTGCTTGCTTGGTTTTATAGGTAATGGTGGGTTTCATCTTATGGAAGCAATTAAAATGGAGTTTTGATTTGACAAATGAGGGTTGTCACGAATCTTGGGCCTATAGATCAATACAAGCCCTGAAAAGGCAGTATGGGCTTTGTCGGATTCTTGAACTACCTGGAAAATCAAATCTTTGTCAGTTTTTGTCTCCCTGCCTTTTTAAGCCTACAGACTGTAGGAGATCTTTCCAATGGCTTGAATTCCTGTTGTATGACATCTGGCTGCACAGGTGTGCTAGAGGAATAGCTGGTTCCTGATGGCAAGAAATGTGCATCTGAGTCATATGAAGGCATTACTGAGGTGCAGCCTTTAGTCTTGAGCTCCTCTGTACCGCCTGTTTCTGATGCACAGATGTTCCATCCCCCTGAGCAGCTTAGGTGAGAAGGGAGAATCTGCCTTTGTTAGTGTGAATAGCAAGAGGAATAATCAGGGAACTTTTGAACTTGGCGCAGACCCTTTGCAAGCAGAGGTGATGTTGCATAGAAGGGAAAGAGGAAGGCTTCCCTTCAACAGAAGCTTGCTGCGTCTCACTGAGCTCAGCCTGGCAGTGGAACAAGAGCAGGGGCTGCAATGATGAGGCATATTTGAAGGCATGGGTTTGGTTTACTTCAGTAAACCAAATTTTACTTTCAGAGTGGATCTGGAGTATAACTCCAGTGCTGGTGGAGAGGAGGGAAAAGTTATGCATAGAATGGGTGGGTGGTGTGGCAAAATCCCTCTTTGTTTTCCCTTCTCCTAGCAGAGTTTTCAATGAGAAATGTTGTAGCCAGCAGCTCCCAGTCTGCCAATGCAAATTAGGTGAATTAGAGGGTAGATGAACTAATTATTCTAATGCCATGGTAGCAATGCTGCAGTTCAAGTTGCAGGAGGCATCCCATTGCCAGCTCTATTCTTCAGTTACCTTTTAATTGGTGATGTATTTGTATATAAATCAAGTCAAGAAAGCCTCCAGCCTTTTGTTTTAGAGTTAGGAAAGGAATGCTTCAGTGGGTGTTGGACTAGAAGGAAAGAGGGACCCTTTGCAATGATCAGAACAGATGGTAATGCCCCACGAGGGGGCTATTTGTGAGACTGGAGATTCTTCTTTAGTCCTCATAGTGGAATAGGAGTTAGATACACATCTGATAAATAGGCTATTCAAAATCAGTGTTTGGGGACATGAGGAAGTGCAATGTGCAGCTGGCAAGTTAAATCTCATCCTATTTCACTTCGTAGAACAGACAGTCACCAAACGAAGGGCTTTATTGCAGTTATTGTAGTAATAGCTAACAGACATACCTGTATGCATATGTAGATCTCCCTTCAGAGCACAGCTGTAGGAAGAAGGTATGCAAGGAGATAGTTTGCGTTTGCAGTGCTTTGGAGGTGACTGAAATTCTCCACATCTTTCAAGAACTTTGATGTGCACTATGGGTGTAAACTAAGTTTCACCTTGTAATGAAAACTCCTCTGTAAATAATCTACTTGTAATGTTCTATTTGAGAGGTGTTATGGCCTCAAAGACGAGAAATGTATTTGAAATGTAGATCTGTGCTATAGCTGTGATACTGACCTGTGCATGTGCTAAGTTATCTTAACTGTGCTCTCTTAGCAGGCTTTGATAAACAGAATTATTAAGGCAAGCGGGGTCTGTGGAACTTCTCCTATCTCATTATGGGGAGCAGCTTACATATACACATACATAATGAAACAGTCATCTTGGAACCAACAGTGTTTCTGGAAGGAGGGTTCAATGACTGCAGTGTGGGGAAAACCCGGATGGAACATGAAATTTCCTCTCCAATTGGAACCTCAGTGTTTTTGTTTGACTTTTCCAAGAGGCTTCGGAGGGGCTTTAGGACTGCCTAGTGATACCTCTGGAGCATCCATTTGGTTGCCCAAAGAGGTGGTAAATGCCTCATTCTTGGCAGTGTTTAAGGCCAGGCTGGACAGAGCCCTGGGCAGCCTGCTCTAGTGTGAGGTGTCCTTACCCATGGCAGGGGGTTGGAACTGGATGATCTTGAAGTCCTTTCTAACCCATACCATTTTAGGATTCTATGAATTACCTTGGGGTGAAACACTGGAGGCTTGCTGAATGGGAATGATTTTATAGGAGTTGGGACTGTCACATCTATTTAGGGTGCCTGTACTCAGCCCATCCTCCCTATCCGGGAGGGCATGGGAGGTGGGAATTGTCTTGGCCTTGGGGCTGCTTTCAAAATGGACATGTTCTTGAGGTGTCCTGGTGAGCCATGGCTTTTCCTCAAGAGAATAATGAAAAGCCTGGCAGCTCCATGAATTCTGTACCTAAAACAAAAGCACACAGAGCCTCTCCTGCTCCTGGGAGCTTCACATTGCCTTCAGTAGGAAGGACAGTTAAATTAAGTATGTATTTGATAGATGTCTTCCAAATCAAAACATCTTGCATGAATGTGATTAAATGAAATTCCTCAAGTATGTTCTTGCCATCTGGAACAACTTTTCCATATTTTGTTGTCTCATTGACTTTTTGAAATTGAACTGAAAATGTGTTTTCACTGCTTTTTTTCTTTTAGTAATGTTTAGTTTTCATTCCCACTGCACTTCCAGAAGAATCTGCAAATCATTTTGGAATAAGCATTCAGGGGAAGGAGCCCTTCAGTGCCAGAATCTGATCTTGCTGGGTGCTGGAGGCCTCCACTGCACTGAGATCCCATTGCGTCCTGTCTCTGCCTCCAGGGGACCTGGAGCTGTATGGTTTTAGCTAAGGAGTCCTATCCAACAGCTCATCCTCAGGGTGAGATAAGAAAGGATGTGATGCCTACAGCCCAGCCAGGTAAAAGTAGTCCCCAAAGAAGCAGGAGATAAAGTAGCCCCTGCTTGAGATCTGAGTTGCATGCTTGTGTTGGCCTATCCTGTTGGGAGCAGCAGCCTTCCTGAGTCCGCTTCTGTGGAAATCAGGGTCAAAACACTCTGTGTATGAATCCCAACATAAAATACAAATCGGCTCCTAAATGCATGGTCAACTTAGGGCTTGTTGAGACTTGCAGCAAACAAGCCACAGCATGAGCTCAAGGCTCAGCTAAGCAGAGGTGAAATGCCAAAGTAGGATTTGGGGGTATAAAGGTATAGATCACCATGCTTATTGACCTGTTCAAGCATAGAAATAGGAAGAAATTGCTACACACGTATTGCTGTGCATATGTTTTAGGGAAAGACAACAACATACTGCAGAAGTGCTGGGTATGGACTGAATTAGCTGAACCTGGCTTCTCAGATAGCTGCCTGAGAGCTCCAAATTCACCTGGGCTGTTTGGTGCTCACTCTAATAACATCTTATTATCTAAATTACTTTAAAATATGTAATTTTGTATTGTCTCAAGTTGTTTGTTTCTTCTTATGAAGTTTTGCCATGGGTTATTTTTGGTAAAAGGCAATGCTCCTGCCCCCAAAACTTGCTTTGCCTTGGAAATAATCTATTGAGACACATAGCAATCAGGCATTTAGCAGATAGAAAGTATTGAGGGGTTCTGTCCTGTACCGTAAGTAGCTATTTATGTATTTTTATGTGACTCACTCTTTCTGATGTGAATAACGTATGAAAATAGTGATGAGGGAAGACTAAATAAGGAGAAGCACAAGAATTTTAAAGGAAGAATTCAAAAGTGAGGTTGAACTGGAACTGTTTGCAATTTGCAATGTCTATGGGTTTAGGCAACTTAAACATTTAAACCACAAAGTGAGCAACGTCTGGCTGGAGAGTGCTTTGGCTCAAACCCTGAACCTAATGTAGTCAAGTCTTGTTTGAATTTGAGTCTTGGCCTAAATCTGATCCTAGTGAAGACAGTAGCAATGCTATATGCCTGTCCACATAAAACTGGGCCAGTGCTTGCAAGATCCTGCTGATGTTATAGATACAGAAAAATGCTTTTTATTGTGTGACAGAGAAATGACTCTAATATCTGCATTAATTCCATTTAACTCTTGGCACGTAGTTAGCTCATGCTGGGTGATGGTTGCCTTGATGTCCTACTATAGCCATACAGGTGGGGATACGCGTTCTGACACTGTGGAAGATCCCTTTGGAAGATGCTTTGCCCCTACACTAAATGAGGGGAGTCTAAGGATCTGTGTGGCTGTATCTGAAGTGGTCTGCAGCTCATCACCATGCTGGATGGGCAGTAGAGAAGGGGGTTTCTACCAGGAACGAGGTGCTGTTGCCACATGAGGAAGCATCTTTTGCTCACTCCTCAGTCTCTTCCCTCTTGAAATTGATACATATAAGGCAAGACTTTTGTGAAAGTGTTGGCCTACTCTCCTTTGACCCCAGTGGGAGGAGGGTGAGTACTTCTGACATTCCCACTCAAAGGTCAAGCAGCTTCCTTTGTTTTCCCTTGAGCCCTCACCATGGATCTGTTGTGAACAAAATGATGAGAAAATGTCCCTGCATCCGACTTGTTGTCCATGGTGGTGGTGCTGGAGCTGTGCTGTCATGGTGTCAGGTCCCAGCTTGCATTTGCTAACTTAGCTACTAGGAAATCTACTTGTGTCCTATAAATAGAGATGGCCAAGAACAGCTTGATCAGAAGTTTGCTATTTGAAGTCTCCTGTTTGAAAGCATTAAACCAGTTGGAGTCATAAGTTTTCCAGAACATACTCATCAGAAGGCTTCCTCAGGGTTGGAGAGTTGTTGGCTTGGGAAGAGGGACAAGGTGCAATTGCTTGTCTTAAAGCACATTGAAGTGTCTGTTCTCAACCATATCAGGCACTCTTTCACCCCCCTGCTAAATCCCTTGGTGAGTTCTCCTTGGGATTCCACCAGGGATGTGGAATGAAGCTAAACGTCAAAAAGCTGGAGGGTTTAGTGAAGGAGAATTGCTCTTTAGGCAGTCGTATGCAAGTGGACTGAAGTCTGTGGGACAATAAAGCCAGAGAGCACAGTGTTCCCCCTTCTCCGGCTTCCCCTCCCTCTCCTCAAGTTCCTTACTGCAGAACGGCATGGAATGGGAAAACGGTGGAGCATAAAATCCTGCTTTTAAAGGCTTAAAAATCCCCAAGTTACTTATTTATGTTCCTAAATTTGGGTTTAGGTGTCCAATGTTAAGCACTCCTCTTGAAAAACATGGGCCTCAATGGACAGGCTGTAGGTTGGTGTTTTTAAGCTGCAGACAGATGAAGTGGGATTCTGTTTACCTGCCTGGCAGCCGGTCAGGAATAGGGTGGCAAAGCCACAAAAGGGAAGGAATGTTCCATCATTTGGAGGGTGACATCATTTGGAAGTCAATGAATGATCTCCCACATTTAGGAGCTTGCATCAATGGCTGTTAATGGTTCTTTGGCAGATCCTGCCAAGCAGGGGCTGGATTAATGTGGTCATTGTTCTAGATTTATTATTCCTTTTTTAATGCTCTTACATATTCCAATGGAGCAGAGGCACCATGTGTGGTGGGAAGTGCAGGGATCAGACTAAGGGGTTGCATGGCATTCACTGAAATTCTCATCCTGTATTGTGGTTTTCTTAATTGAAAAGAAAGATTTAGGCTGAATGGAGGGAGTTCCTTTGAACCTTTAACCATTCTTGGGCCTTCTCTTAGGTCTTTCTTGAAGACTTAGTTAGCACCTGGACCAAACTGAACTCCTTTACCAAAGCTCCCTGGGAACCTGGGAAAGTTCAGTCCCAACCTGGATCTCAGCTTTGTGGCTTCGTCCCTTTGCCAGATAATGCTAGCATTTATAAGCAGCACAAGTAGCTAGAATTTCCCTGTCAGTTCCTATTAGAAGATCTTGACTTTAGTTGATTCGAACTTTGCCAGACTTGTACTGTGGAGCTGATGTTTTCCATGCTTGGTTTTTTTGGAAGTTGCACTTAATATGGCTCATGTGTCTCATTGCAAGGGATGGAGCTGGAAAATCCACTGTTGTGCTCATGTGCTCCTTTTTCAACTAGCAATTTTAGAAGGGGGGATTTTCCTGGTTTAAGGAATTCAGTGATATGTCAGCTTTCTCCATTTATCACACTGGGAACTTCACTAAGAGCTGGAAGTTGGGCCTCATAGTTTAGACGTAGCTGGTTTGTACCTTACCCACTGTAATGTCTATGGGGTGCACACAAGGGGGGCAAGTTCTGCTAGTATGGCTGTTGGAGTTCTGCAATAGCAACTAATGCTCGCCTAAGGAGCTTGAGCCTTCCTTACTTGCAGCTTTCACTTCAACTCTGGATTCCAAAAGTTTGAGAAGGCATCTTGTATCTTGTAAACTGGATGCAAAATATGAGCTGGAGCTTTTTCATGTTGGTCTTAGGAAAGTAATAAAGGGTTTGTAGGCATAATTAGGGTTTTGCTTTGAAAAGTGTGTGTGGTTTGAAAACCTGTTTTGGGTTTGCATAGTTTGCGACTTGGTTATGTGTTTTGGTGTTAGTTGAATGCACTTTACGGCTCTAACAACTTTGGAATAGCATCTTGCTTGGGAACAGTTCTGAAATGTGTTTGAACCGCGTTGTGTTCACTTCTGTTGGTAGGTTATACTGCAGAAGGCACACACTTGTGTAAAGGCAAGGAGACAATGGAAATAAGAAGGAAGTACGCTTATTTGAACTTTCAGGAAAGAACTTAAACCCCATTTAACTTCTTTAACACGGGAGTTGATTGCCCAGGACCCTTCTTATGCAGTTTGGATAAATGTTCCTCTCCTTAATCACAGAGGAGATCAGCCACTAGTTCATTGTATGTAAACTGTGTGCATAAGGGCTTACATTAAGGGTGAATGTGGGGGGGATGATGCTCCTGGTCACAAAGCAATTACACTAATACATTCTGGAAAAGGATAGAAGGGAAAAGGGGTGTCCTTTGGCTAGCAGTTTCCATTTGAGCTCTGTACATTATATGAAATGCTGGCTTTGCACTGTGCAGCTTTTCTCCTCCCCGTTATTCCTCTACAGTGCTCTTTAAAAGCTGAGAATAATTTGCCTTAGCATATGTAAGTTTATTTTTGGTGTAATTGCATGTCCCATCATGTTAACTTTGCGCAAAGGGTGAGCCTATTGTCCTTAGAAACCCAAAGTGATTATCATGGGTTTGTTTTGTTACACAATTGTTTAAAGTAGAAGAAGTTACCATCATTGTTTCTTGAGTCCAGCTGTGTTTATGGATTAAGATCTACTGACTCAAATATTTACAGTGCTTCACAAATGATGAGAACATGCAGTGCTGGGGGCTTCCCATGTGCTGCTTGGACCGAGAGACTTCTCCATAACTGGAAAAGGAGTCTTGGGCCAGAATAGTTTAATAAAATACTGTCAGGTACCTCTTGTATTTATCTGGGCCACTTCTGTCTGTCACTCTGATGTGTAGAGGCAATTCCAGGTTTCCAAGAGGGAGACCAGAGCTCTGGCTGTGATGGGAGTTGGAGCCTCTGGAAAACTTGCTCCAGTTGGGGCACTGAGCCCTAGAAATCACATTTTACCCCAGGCCACCCCAGTTTTAACTATTTTCTTGGTGTGGGTGACCTGCTTCGGCAGTGAGGATGTGCGCAGGTGTAATAGCCATTTAAGTCTGGATCAGGGCAGCTCCTGGGAAGCCTATGGACCTCTTCAGAGCAGACTTGTGTCTCTTTGGCTAAGGCAAACCGAGTTGCACTTGTATTTGTGTTGTCATTATGGGCCAGGTCTTTCTGATGTGAGGAACTGTATTTCTTGCACAAGCCCTCATGATTTGCAGCCCAGCAGCGTGGCTCTGTGCAGGGGAATGAACGCTGTCCATTAAAGTCTGGGATTTGAGCATGTGCCTATAAGCCTATATTTAATGCTATGTTTGTGCTCAAATACATCCTCATGCAGGGTGGGAGTCTGCTGGTACTGAAGCCATAAGCCAGTATCAAATGGCAGGGGGATTAGGAGGGAACTTTCCCTCTTGACTGAGGGTTCTGTAGCTGCCTGCTGCAGAGCTGTTGTGTTTTTCCTTTGTAGCACTGAGTACCAGCTACTGTTGACAGCAGGACATTAAATTTGTTGGGCCACTACTCAGTCACCATGGCAATTCCTATGCTTCAGAGAGGGGAGAGGAAGGAACATGAGAGGTCATTGTACTTTGCTGGGCTTTCCTGTAAATAGAGCAGGGTAAGTTTGTTGGAAGAGCTGAATCATTAGATCTTGTCCTGAGCTACTCCAATACACCCTATCCGGGCTCTGGCTGTCACCCTCTGCCGCACTGCTCAGGCTCTGGGCTGCTGCTACTTGCACAACAGACCTCGTGTTATGTTTGGCACCTCCTTTGTGTTTTCTGTCCTGGCAATAAGTTAGCCTTCATTTTGCTGTCATTCATAAAGCACAAAGCTGTTTAAGAGCAAAGAACCATGGAAGGCAGGTGAGATGCATGCCTAGATTACCAAGGCACTGCCTCAGTGTCAGTGTGGAGGCTCTGGGACTAGTCTTGTAGACTCTTTCATGGGGAGATTTTCTTGGTTCTAGTTTCACGCAGTTTTAGTATTGAGTACAAGTGACCAGGGTGGTCTTTGTGTGTATCAAGGCCTTAAATTGGGTTACACAAGCCTATGCTCTCGCGTTTAGGTCTGAAACTACAAATATCTTTGTTACTGTGGTAAATGAGCTTTTCTTGCTCTATACAGGTTCATAGAATCAAGCAGGTTGGAAAAGCCCTTTAAGCTCATTCAGTCCACCCGCTCCCAGCACTGCCAAGGCCACCACTAACCCATGGCACTGAGGCCTCGTCTCCACGCTGTGTGAACACTTGCAGGGACGGTGACTGCAGCCCTGCCCTGGGCAGCCTGTTCCAATGCCTGAGCACCCCCTGGGGCAGGAATTGTTCCTCAGCTCCATCTAAACCTGCCCTGGGGCAGCTTGAGGCCGTTTCCTCTTGTCCCATCCCTTGTTCCCTGGGAGCAGAGCCCAGCCCCTCCTGGCTCCATCCTCCTGTCAGGCACTTGTAGGCAGCCATCAGGTCCCCCCTGAGCCTTCTCTTCTCCACACTGAACCCCCCAGGTCCCTCAGCCCTTCCCCATCACACTTGTGCTCCAGGCCCTGCACCAGCTCCATTGCCCTTCTCTGGCCCCACTCCAGCACTTCAATGTCTCTCTTGGAGTGAGGGGCCCAGAACTGAGCACAGGATTCAAGATGCAGCCTCACCAGTGCTGACTATATGTAACATCTCAAGTGTTTTGCCAGAAACTGGTCCTTATCCATTTGTGTGCCAGTATCCCAGTCACAAGCAAACCCATAGCAGCAGAATGTGTGATTCTGTGTTTGATTACGTTCAAGTCTGTCCCTGGATCTCATGACATGAGTGGTTTCTTGTTCCATGTGCCCAGGCTCACTTGCACAGATGGGGTTAGCACTCATCCAGTTGCACTTTTAGTTGCACAAAGCATTCATGAAGGGTACTGCGTTTTGATTAAAGCTAGGCTTATGGTAGCTTTTTAACCCAGACTTCAAGACAGCAAGTCAGTTATTTCTAGCATTGCAATAGGACATTGGTCATATCTTCATTCTCCAAGTAATCAGGCACATAAGCATGTGCTTAAAGTCTTGTTCTGAAAGAAAGCCTTCTGGAGTTTTGTTTCATTAATAACACTGTAAACCGTGGTTTTAGTGGGTCGAGGGGTTTAAAAATTACAATCTATTACACGTATTAAGTTATTCCCCTGTGCATAAGAAATATCACTAATGGAGCTATGGATGCTTTATTCTCCTCTGTGCTGAGAACTTGCCTCCCTGTGTCTGCCTAATGACAGAGTGAAATACAATCTCTGTCTTCTTATTGTTAATCACTGAATTTGGATTAAAATATTAACCCGAAGGATGAAGTGTAAGCATGAAGCAGTATAAAGACAAAGCAAGAAAGCCATCTGTTCTTTCCCTTGCTTCCTTTGGCACATAGAGGCATGTTCTACTGCTAAAGTTCACATATCCTTCCAGAGATGTTTGTTTTGTTTGATTTTTGGTGAATTATTTAATCACAAGTATTTGTGTGTCTGCCGAGGTGCGAATATCAATGTAATGATACAATGGGAGGTGGTTGGTAAAGCTGATGTGCTGAGCATCTGTGCTCTACCTGGGGTTTTAAGCAAGTTGAGATGTCCAAAATGTTTTCACTACCTCTGGGGCTTAGTTTTTAGTGAGGTTTTATAACTGCAAGGTTAAACTGAGTAAAAATATTAGCATCAACTCATCTTGAGGTTGTTAAATTTTGGAACGAGTAGTACCTTGTGTGCAGAGGCCCGTAAATTTGCTGTAGTAGTAGTAATTTGGGTGAGTGCTATGCCCTAACTGCAGACTGGTATCCTTCATAGAATCCCAGAGTGGTTTGTGTTGGAAGGGACCTTAAAGCTCATTCAGAACTAAAGGCTCTTTTCTGTTCTTTCTCGTTGCTAAAATGAGTTTCAGCTCTGATCAGATAATTTGAAAGGGGGCTGTTTTAGGAAGATGCTGGAAGCAGAAACAGTGAAAACAGTCGAGTATAGAGGTGAACGTGCCCGAAGTATTTGTTCTCATAGCTCAGTGCAGCCACCGCAGTGAAGCAGGCATGAGCCTTCAGAAATACTCTGGGGTTTTGCCCCTATCCAAACATAAACCCTGTTCTAAACTTCCTTGTCAAATTCTTATGCTCAGTATCCAAAATACCTCTTAATCCGGTCAGATCTATTCTGTATAGTTGATAGTCCTATTTCCTCAGGCCCCGATCATGTTGGTAGTCATGTATCCTTCTGAGAGACAGCTGGGAAATAATTCAAGTCATCATTCAGGCAAGGATGGAGAATGCTTTCATGTATTTCAATGCATTCATGGAGAAGGTTTCCTCAGTAGCTGTGGCAGTTTTCACATGAAACCCCTCACTCTTGTCTTTGGCCACTCAGCATTCATCGTTTCCCCTCCAAAAACTATATCCTCGTGAGAAGCCCAGGCAGTGTTAGGTGAGTGGATCAGTGAGGTAGGAAGGCAACTGCCTTCTGCCCTGGATGTGCATATCTGTTCTTTCATTGTAGTGATAGGACAAGAGGTAATGGGTTCAAACTTGGGGGAAGTTCAGGCTGGAGATAAGGAAGAAGTTCTTTACAGTAAGGGTGCTGAGGTGATGCCCCAGGTTGCCCAGAGAGGTGGTAAATGCTCCACCCCTGGCAGTGTTCAAAGCCAGGTTGGACAGAGCTTTGGGTGACATGGTCTAAAGTGAGGACTCCCTGCCTATGGCAGGGGGTTGGAACTGGATGATCTTAAGGTCCTTTCCCACCCAAAGCAGTCTGTGATTCTATGAGTCATAGCCTGTCTTCCTGTAATGTCAATGCTGCAGAGTCCTGAAGTTTTTCTCATTGCTCCTCATCCACCTCCCACCTTTTGGATGTGGTAGCTTATTCCCTAAGCTGTTCTTACGGGTTAGAGTCTAGAGCAGTCTTGCTGATGCCAAGTTCAACAGCAGCTCAAGGTCTTGAATTGAGGTACAAATGTGGCAACATTGTGAGGGTGCTCTGCTACCTGAGGGACTAAGCTTGCCAGGCTTATCCCTGCTGGACAGTCTGGTGTGGTGGCTTTGAGCAGAGCTTGGCCTGCCCCATAGCACAGGCAACCCATGTCATAGAATGGTTTGGGTTGGAAGGAACCTTAAAGCTCATCCAGTTCCAGCCCCCTGCCACAGGCAGGGACACCATCCACTAGAGCAGGTTGCACAGCTTCAGCCTTATCAACACGGGTCTGAAACCCAATGCAACCCTATACAGTGGTGTTGATGGAGGCTATTACAAGTGGTGGCTGTGATTTTTTTTTTTTTCTCTCGGTGCCCTGTCTGAGTGGGTAGATGCCTGGGTTCATGCTGCTAGTCGTGAGCTTTTGCTTGCCAAAATTAAGATGTCCAGAAGAAAAGCCTGAGTGAGCAGAGGTTGAAGAGAGTGGAATAAATAACTTATGAGGGAAAGAGGAGAGGAATACGTGAGCATTGCCAGCCCTGAGCCTGGTGACAGGCAATGTGCTCCTGTAAGAGAAGCGTTTCACAGGACCGAGCAGGGCTGGAGGTGTAAACGTGGCGTTCGTTAACATCTCAGTGTTTGCCTTCAATCAGTTGCTATAAGGTCTTTTTTTTTTTTGCATATGGTATTAAATATAAAGACTGTTCTTGTGAAATCTATCCCTTTCATCTGGGGATTAGAGAGAAATATCAGTTTAACACTCCAGTAATTACCCAGCACACTTCTGCTGATGAGAGCTGTGAAACTTCAGAAAGTTTGCGTCAGATTTGCCTTGTTCATTAAGTCTCTGTTGGATCTAATGGCACAAGTCACGTCTGAAGGTGACAGATACAGCAGTTCACTTGTGCTTGCCTGAAACTTGTTTGGCTTACCTGGATGATGTCAAAGCGGATGTATTTATAAAGAGTATGAGTATTTTTAACCCTGATGAACGTGTGAGAAACTAGCGGCATTTAAAAACTGCTATTTTGGAAGATTCACTTAAACCTGAACGCTAATGAGCATCATCATGCCAACTGTGCAGCCAAGATAAAAGAGCAAAGAAAATAACCTATAAATATCTGCGATAATGCTTGAAAACTGCTGTTTTTATCAAGTTGTAGTGGCTGAATGTTTGACTGCGAACATAAGACAGAAATAGCATTCACAGAAGTCTTAGATGATAACACATCACTAGCTTCATTGTATATTTTCTGTTTCATGGTGACTACAGAGGACCAGAGTCCACAAAACAGTCTGTGCTCATACAGAGGCACCCCTGTATAACAAATGAACAAAATGTTCTTGGACCAAACTCCAGTTTTCTGATTTTATGTCTTTCTTTAGGCCAGAAAAAGTTATTTGACTGCTCCCACAGCTTTCCTCTTCACCTCTTGTACTGTTGCATCCTCTGACATCATACTGAGCTTCCAAGGAGAAGTTTATGGTGTCACGGAGAGGGCCTCAGAAGTTCAGGACGCTGTGACACTGAGAGAAAGTGTCTGTATGTTTTCAAACATTATGGAAATTGTAAGCATGCTTTCCAAAGCTGTCAGGAATCCATGCTTTGAAAAGACGAATGCCTGTGTGGGATTAACTCCTCATGTTACACATGGACTCTGGAGTGTGTTGTTTTCTCCCACTGGTCTCTGGAGCCCAGTATCTCAAATGGAATCTGACATACCACACCAGATGCTAAATGAGGCCTTTCCAAATTGAGGTGTGTGTTTTCTGTGCTGAATGTAATCTTTCCAGACCTAGTTTGTGTGAGTCTGATGGGAGTTGGCCTGCTGTTTTGGAACAATTCACCTGGCTCAACCACAGCCCATCCTTGTGTGTGCTGGTGTTAACAAATGCATGTGGATGGGTCCCTCCTCTCATCTGAATCACCCCCAGTTGAAATGCCTTGCTGGTACAGCTAGCTGGTGTGCAGATGGAGTGTGTTTCTAGGAAATGTTATGCAAACAAGTTCCAAAAGAGAGGCGAGCATAGGAAAATGATATTAATGCTATCCCTAAAGCTGACAAAATCCATTTCATGTGTTATTCCTGCCTTTAAGAAAGGAGAAGCAAATAATGATAGCAGCTGGTGGTTCTATAACAAACTGGCACTGTGTGTTCATAGCTAACGCTAAACAGCTGATCTGTTGTGGGTCCCTTCATATAAAGATCTTGAAAGATGGGGTTTACCTGGATATAAAACAAGAAATGCTCCCCTAACATTGGCACTCACTAACTTGGAGTACAAATGGCAAGTCAAAATGGGCATAACCACTTAAGCCACGTATCTGACTTGGGCAGATGTTCCGTACCTCCTCTGGAAGGAGGAGGGCCATGAGATTGTCTAAGCTTGTGTAACTTCAGGCACTGATGGTGTAGGTGGCACAATGTTGTCAAGCTCCCTCTTCACATTGAACATAAATGTCTGGAGAAACAAATGCCCTCTAGCTCCATGGTGAGGTTGTCCAGAATCTCTAGGTTGAGAAAGAAGGAGGATGGATGAATGTGGGTTTTAACTCATCATGCTCAGCACAGACTTGTACTCCGGTCTCTGCCCCCCCCCCCAGGAACTCTGAACTACAGAATAGTTCACAATATTTGGGTACAATACAGAGCCTCTGTCATGTTCAGTGTGGCACAGCATGAAGCTGTCTTCTGATGATGTTGAGCTGTCTGTTATGCTGTCTTGTAGATAAAGTGCAGTTAACACATCATCTTTTAAAGCCTGAGACTTTCACATGGCAGTGACAGGTAATGTATACTCCTCTCCCTGCAAAGAAGAGATCTTTTCCGTTAGCAATGACTTGCTGATTGCCTATTTATTTTCACAAATCTTCTCATGTCAAAATATTTTGATAAAAGTCTGGCCCATATTAAATAATCAAGAAAATAATTACTACTTCCAATTTCCTTTAATTTCTGACTGTCAAATAATCTAACAAGCTTATTTTTAGATCTCAGGAATACATCTTGTAAGGTGCTGCAGCGAGTGAGCAAAGCTGGTTTGTACTCAGCGCAGGTTGGGGAACGGAGGGAAGGGGCTGATTCCAAAGCCTGGCATCCTTTAGGCTTGAAAAGGAGACAGTGTGGGGAAGGAAGCGATACTTTGTGTGCAATCCTGCCCCAGCAACACTGGGTTAATGATCACAAAGTTGGTTAATTACAGAGTAAGTGCTGCTGGTTGCATCTGTCTCATTAAGTCTGAGGAATAAAGGAGAGGGACTGAGCAGAGCTGGTAGTAGGGAGCCGAGTACTGGAACTGCTTTTTTGTGTTGTGTAATGTGACTTCTGTGGGTCTTGTTGTAGACTCCAGAAGTCGTCTACGGGGTCAAGCACTGAGCTGTACAGAATGTTTATTCTGGGCTTGATGTGCTGGTCTGGAGCACGACTGTAAAACCTCTTCAGTTTAACATGCAGCAGGAATTTCCTGTATTTATGCCATTACTGCCGAACATGTCAAAGCTGCAGAGCAAAGGTATGCAGAGAGGAAAGGAGTGAGGTAGGGCAGCAGAGTGAAATTGCAGGTTAAGGGGTTGATTTTTGAGAGGAGGATGTGGGCTATTTGAGCAAAGCTTTCAAGGCTGCCCCCAAACATCTGCCAAGGGGGAAATTGCTCTTTGAACATCACCAGGGCACCTCTGGGACTGTGTTAAGCAGCCAGTATTGGATTTACATGAACTGGGCCTCAGTGATGGGACTTGAGAAACCCAAGTGCTTGAGGTGCCTTTTTTGCTTATCTGTTTTGGTTTTGTTGTTTGGTTGTGTTTTGGGAGGTGAAAGGATAGTGAATCTGCCCAGCTGGGTAGCTCCATGCTGCTGTGCCAGATATGAGTGGGCCAGAGAGGTGAAGGAGGTGTGAGATGGTGCAGATAGAGCAGGGCAGGTGAAGAAAGCAGCTTGAGGAATGACTTGCACATCCCCTGCAGTCCCTGCATGCCCAGGATGCACACGTTTGGATTCAGGCAGTTACTAGATCTGAAAAGTCAAAGTCTCACAAGGTGGTATGGCACAGGGGACTCCAGCATCATTAACAGTGACCCAAGGAAAATGAGCCCTGCTGTCTGTTAACAGGCAGCTCTAGCGCAAACCTATTCTCTTAAGGCTATTCCTTATGATCCTTTTCTTCCAAAAGCTGAGGGTTAATTGTATTTGGAGACTTGATATGGGCAGAATGATATTCTGCTTTATGAGAGAGATGGTAATTCAGGGCACTCTGCAGAGCGTACTGAGGCCACTGGGGACCTAGTCTAAATGACAGTCTATCTCCACTGACTTTGAATCAGGTTGCTCATCCTACAGCTGCAGCTTCCAGCCCCCTCACAAGGATTTTGGACACTTAGTCCCCCATGGAAAATTAAAATGAGATTAGAACAGCCCAGCCTGCTCTTCTAAGTGGATTGGATCAAAAGTAGGAACAGGCTTGGGGTTTTGTTCAGAATGAATTGCAACTTAATACTGCAATCCCTTTCAGCATCCACAGGGAGGGAAGGCAATATCTCTGGGAAGAGACGGTATTGCATATCACAGAACTGAATATTCTGTGTGGAATATTTATTGGAAAATGATTTACATTCCCTTAATTTTCCCTTACAAATGTCTGCCCTTTTCTGTCTGGAATTATCTTCATAACCACATCCCTGTTTTGAAAGCTGCTAATAGAGCTGATTTAAGTTGTTCGTATAAAACACTTTTCATGGAGAGAAGGATTGTTCTTAAAGTGCATCTGCCTAAACTCTGCCAAGGTTATTAGCACTTCACATCTTGCAAATGAATTCATCTCTTAGTTAAAATTTTAATTGAACATACATAGCTTTTTTTTAATGACTTTCCTGAAAAAAAATGATTCTTTTCTACATAAAACCCAGACTGTGCTCGCTAAAGAAAAACCTAAGGAAAAATTGAGCTAAATTACCCTTTCCCTCAAAGATGTTTGAAGAAATAAAAGAGAAAAATAGGTCTCTTTGGGCCCTTGCAAAATGCAGATCCTTCTTAATGGGCAGGTTTTGCCTGGCTGTTAACTAGTTATAGCTGTTCTTGCTTCATTTGCTTTGCATAACCATGGCCTAATTCAAAACTATCTTTTGCTAATGTACCCCTTTGTTACTACTCCTCTACTAATATTTTGACGTTTACCTATTTCCTTGATAGCTTCACATCTCTTCTATGAGCTGTGGATGGCAGCGGCATTTGTGCCTGAGCCTGTGTCTGTCCCTGCATGATGTAACCCCCATCATAAAGGGGTTCGTCTCTAAGGACAAGGGACATGGGGAATGGTGGCTGAAGTGCTGCTCTGTGCCCCGAGGAGATGGTGGATGGGCGCAAGGGGCTTGGGGAAGAGGGACAGGTGGGGGGGTTATGTGTGATTCTTTGGGCAAGGAGATGGATGCGGCAGGCACTGTGACCAAGGATGGTGGCTTGGACCTTACCTGTCTAGCTTGCAACCTGCCTGAAAAAGCCCTTGCTTTTGTATTGACCAGCACCATGGGTGTTGAATACACCCCATGTTAACTCTTCTAGCACAGGAGTGTTTGATTCTACCTTTACCAGGGAATCCAGCCTCTATTAAAAACCAGAAAGACTCAAGCAGGGAGAGTCCAAAGTGCTTTGACAGCAAACATAAGTACTCGGTTTCCAGCAGTTAGTTATTCTGGATTTAATTCTTGCCATACATAAACAGGGGCTCCACCAATTGTACTTTGATACTAGAATGAGTTTGATTTGAAATCAACCAGAGCACTCGCATCCTGGCAGTCGATCACTTTTACATTGCATGTGGTTCCATTAGGAGAGGTTTGATGTCACTGTCAGGATGGAATTGCTGATTTCAATCTTGTCTGGTTTCCCTCTTTGCGCTTTGGCAAGTAGAGAAATACTTTGCTCTTCTGTGTAGTTTTCCATTGAATAACTGGGACATCTCAGTCTCGAAAAAAAGCTGGCAGCTTTTTTTGCCATGTTAACGCTCTCAGAAGAGGAAAGCATCCTGAAGAGGTTCTCTGCTGACTTGCAGTGCTGTGTTCATTTAGTAAGGTGGGACCCTCTGGGATCCAGCCGTCAAACACATCAAATGTGCTGCATGGGTGCTGGGTGCTTTACTAGGATGCAGCAGCCATTGTCTTCCCAAGTTTTCACTCCAGCTCTTTGTACACATGACAGTATGAGTATTACATGAGAGAGCAGGCTCTGCCCTGGAGCCCAGGTTCAGCTGAGAGCAGAGCAGCAGGGGACAGCTGGAGCGATGTGTTGTCATGCCATTAGACTGTGGTCCCAGTTCACCACTGTTCTTTACCAGCATCATAAAATCACAGACTGGCTTGGGTTGGAAGGGATCTCTAAGCTCATCCAGTTCCGAACCCTTGCTACAGGCAGGGTCACCTCCTTGCTTCCTGTGACACCATAGACAATGTCCGTTTTCACACGGATCCTTCTGACTGCTGCCCTACTGAAGGATGTTTCCTGCCTGTTCTGATTCAGCAAAGCTGAAGTTCCTGTCCCCTGTGAACATGAACTCTGTCCCAGGTGGGATCTAACCATGTTTCCTGATGTGCAGGCATTAGAGGATCTCTGGAAGGGTTTGAGGAGTAATACCATGGCAGGCAGTGTCCCGAGTGAAATAGTGGGGTGTCGACAGTATCTTTGTTAAAATTCTTCAGCTGAATCTATATGGAATATAACTGCTTTGAATTTACATTTAAAACACAAAACTCTGCATTTCCATTTCTTTCCTAAGCAAGTGATGTTGTTGGACTCAGGCTTAGCGCTTACGTGTCCCGTTATTATCAGTGATATGTTAAAACCTTATGGCCAAGTACCATACTCCCTGTGATATTGACATATAGAACATATTTGGAGTGCTTTGCTTTGACTTCTAATCTTTCAGCAACCTTATACTTTGACTTCTCTCTCAAAGCAAGGACAGACTCTGTTCTTCCTGGGGGGATTCTGTTTTCAATCAGAAGGTGTCAGCAGCTCAGACTTCTGGGATGCTGTCAAGTAGTGCTGATTATTGATAATTCTGCAGGAATGGCCACACCAAAACACTAAATGTTTGCAGATATGCTGAGTCTGTGGCAAGGGTAGGGGTAAGCGCTAACGTGCCATGGGCTACATATGGGAGATACGTGTTTTGCTTAAAAGTAAACTCAGAGTCGCGTGACAAGCCATTTCTCTAAACGTTTGTGTGTTAAAGCCCAGGCTATGGCATAAGGTTTGGATCTGAAGGAGAACCCAGATCTTTGCAAATGCTGTGGAGGACTGGCTTGGAGCTGGGACCTGGCAGGAGCCCACTGCTTTCCAAGCAGTTCGGTCGTGTTCAGCCTCTGGAGCCGCTCGCCATGTTGCACAGAACCCTTTCTGCAACTGGTGTTTGGAAAATGGTGCATTTGACAAGCTGAGAGCGTTGGGGCTGTTCAGCCTGGGGAAGAGAAGCTGTGTGGAGACCTCAGAGCAGCTTCCAGTGTCTGAAGGGGGCTACAAGGATGCTGGAGAGGGGCTCTTCATCAGGGCCTGTAGCGATAGGACAAGGGGTGATGGGTTGAAATTAAAACAGGGAAATTCAAGTTGGAGATAAGGCAGAAGCTCTTCCCTGTGAGGGTGCTGAGGCGCTGGCACAGGGTGCCCAGAGAAGCTGTGGCTGCCCCATCCCTGGCAGTGTTCAAGGCCAGGTTGGACAGGGCCTCATCAAATGGGCATAATTTATACTGACAAACTACTGCTGCTGCTATTAGTTGATAACTATTTGGTGAGTGAAAAGTGCTGATAAATGTGCTTTTCTGTGGCTGCACTGGAAAAGCTTTTACTGGCGCAGATCACACAAGCTGACCCCGTTCCTCACTTTAACTGACATCCATGGCCAGCCTGGCAGGTTTCTCGTGTAGATTTAGGCTCTGTGCTGGATTCAGCCATCCTCCAGACTCTCACCAGGGCTCCAGCTCTTGGGTTTTGTTGGCAAGCCCACGTTCAGACACAGTGCATGTGTGGCATCGTGTGGTAATCCCCTTGCTTGTGCCAAACAGGTTGGCTCCAGCTTTGCACCTCCCTGGCTTTAGCTTCAGCTTGAATATAGCTCTTGGAAAATGTTGTGCTGGGGAGTAGAAGAAAAGGAGTTTGGCGTTTATAGGCCTTGAAAACAAAATGCTCCTTTTCACAGGAGGATTTTAGGCTTGGTTTGGGGGAGGGAAGCAGGGAGCTTGTTGAGAGGTAAAGGGAATATCTCATTAATGATTTACTAATGAGCTGTAAAAGTTGTGACTCTTTATAACTTCTGAGGATGGAAAATGCTTCTTGGAATGCTGCAGCCCCACAAAGGCTGGGGCAGATCCTGGCTGCCTCTGTGTAGGGTCTTTGATAGAGGCTGACTTACCTCTTTACTCCAGTCCCTCAGGCCTTAGAAAAGATTAATCACAGTGTGGTGGGAAGCACATGGAAATAGCAAAGAGATGAGAAATGAGAACGGGAGAGAGGAGGGGAAAAAAGCCCCAACACGAAACACTGTTTTCTTTCTGGTAGGGCTCGGGCAGGAATAAATTGCCAATGATCTCACTTTCGAGCAATGTCAGTTTATTTGTACTGACTCTGAACTGACCATTTAGAGGGGCTTCTCACTGAGGCCTGATGGGCTTCTCAGCTCTGGGTTACAAGGGAAGAGCCTTGGAATGACACAGGTTTTGTGTACAGTGCATCAGGCAGCAGGGATTAGGTGTGGAGAGATCCAGGCAGTGCCTGGTGCAGTCCATGTGAAGGACATTGGCTCCAGCCTCTTAGCTCTGTCCCTATCAAATCAGCTCAGACTTCAAGGTCCTGTGGCATATATAAAGCCCATAGATGGGCACTGCATGCACTGCTGTGGGTTATACACAAGAAATGAGGCAGGTCAGAGCCTAACAAAATAGAGGCGATGAACTGAAACTTGACATCTCTGAGATCCAAGTCCCTGGGGTGTTCAAACAGCAGGATAGACCCCAGCAAGGGCAGGGTATGGTACAGGTTTGCCTTTTCTGCAGTTGCAATGCGTTTCTCTGTGTTACATCTCTAGCTTGGAAGAATTTGAGGGCTTTCCTGCTATGTCTATTCCTCCAGTAGTAGCTAAAGATAGTGCTGGAGTTAAGGCATGGAGCTTGAAACCGGTGTGCCAGGGTTCAAATCTTGGCTCTGCCAGTGCAGTCATCAGGAAGTCACTTTATTCCACCTGGGCTTCAATGGAATACGGGTAACAACTGTTAACGTGGCTAACAAAGCTTTTCCTCCTTTGGTTGTCAGTTCATCCTCAAGCTCCCTGGGACAGGGAGGACAGGATCTTGCAGAGCAAGGCTGTTGCTCTGTTCAAACCTGGTGGTGTCTTTCAATGGGACATTAGGAATAACACAAGTGGAAGCTCCTGCTGGGCTTTGCTTTGCAAGCAACCTCTGTCAACTAAGCCCAGCACAGTAAGAGGCTGTGACCTCCCCAAAGCCCTGTGTGCACCTTTCCTTGCAACGCCTCTTGCCTGGGAATGGCTCTAACGCTGTAAATCCTCCCGCATGAGGCAGCACTCCTATGTCTTTGTACGTTAAGGGAGAGCTGAGGCTACGTGAAGGTGCTGCACATTCACAACCTCATCTTGCTAAGAGAAGTTGGAAGGTTCCCAAGCATCTATCTGAGCAGTGTTAGCACTTTGTGTTCTCTTGGTTTTAAAGCTCAAGTGTTTAGTTAATGTCTGCACAGGTGGTTAAATACAATGGCTCCCTCTGCCAAGTTACGAAGCTGAAGTTGACTGGAAACAAAGTCATAAAGTCAGAGTTTACTCATGGTTTTTGCAGGTTGTAAATGTAAGGAAATGAGACCACTCATGCAGATGGGCATAATGTGTGTCTAGTGTGACACCTAAAAATGCCACTCGAGACTTATAGGCCCTGAGACTCAAAGCAGTGTGCACAAATCCTCTCCAACATTGTTGTTGGACACAGTTTGCAGTTTACAGACTATGTTCAGCCAGTGTGACTGTGTTTTGCAAGCAGTGCTGCAGAAAAGCTTTTTAACAGCAGAGCATATGTATTGTAAACCAAACCCAGACATCTTTCTGAAAGAGCTGCCATGCAGGAGGTGTGAGATTGGTGGAAGAGAGGATTCTGCATTTGCTTCGTAACAGCCTGAGAAGTGGCATTCCAGCTACCAGCACAAGCTGTGAGCATCCCCTGTTGCATGGTTCTGTCATTTGGTGGCTCTGTGAAGAGCTAAATGGCAAATCTGGGAATTCTTGGAGCAAAAGGTAAATTTCCATCTGCTTCTGGAGGCAGGGATGCAAACAGAGTTTACTATGAGTGACCAGTGAGGTCGCATATGCATCTTTCCCTGTTACTGATAGCTGTAGGGGAGAGCTTCCTCCTTAGGAACAAAGAACCTTAAAGCTTCTAAGCAATGGAGCCCTGCCCTGTGTTGAAGGAAGTTAAAGGGATTGCTGTTGATGGAGGAACCCAGCAAGCCCTGTGGATGCTGGGACAGCAAAGTTGTGACAGGCTGGACCAAACCCCCCTTGTGCAGGGGAGGACAAGCAACATGTGCCAGGCAGCCGTGTTCATCTGCCTTCCACTAGCACCATGGGAAAGGGAAGGAAATGGTCTGAAAATCACTAACCTGAAGCACTGCTGGTATTGCTGCTTCCCTGCCACCAGCTCTACAGCAGAGTGCACCCCAGTTTCTAGACAGAAGGACACTGGTTTGGTTTTCTCCTGCGTTAGTTTTCATGTCATCTTCAGTTTAGGCTGTTACGAGAGGGAGAAAATTGATATTCAATTTCTACAAGCTCTAGATGTACAGTAACCTTCTTGCAGTGTAAATACACTTGTGTATTCATGAGTAACAGGCAGTGACTTACAGAGATGTCAGGCCTTTGAAACTAAGACTTCATTCTGAAGTACATGAGGATGTTCTGACATTGACAGGCTGAGCTGCTTGGGAGAGAAAGGGATCCATTATTATGGCTAAATCTCTCTTCTGAAGATACAGTGCTCAGTGGGTATGTGCCCTCCCGCCCCTAAATGCCCAGTGAAGAGTGATGGGCCAGCTCCTGGCCACTCATATAATACCCAGGCATATTATGTTCAATGTGGACTCTGGGACTTTCTTCCCAGAGTCGAGTTAGGAGGCAAGAAGAAACCTTCTCTGCCCTGGTGAACTTGTGTCACTAAGATGTTGAATCCACTTGGACTATCCCCAAGGAAATAATGAGTAAAACAACCCCCAGTGATACATGTTCCTCTCTGCTGCTTCCCAGTGGAAGGCTCCAAGGTCTGTTGGTGAGATTGAGCTTCCGGCTGAGAAGTCAACTGGAGCTGGCTGGAGATGAAATAACACTTAACGGCCTGATACTGCGATGCTTAAAAGAAGAAAAAGGCATGCAGTGTCACCTGGGGAGTAAACTGAAGCTCACTGAAAGGTTTCCATTGAATTCAGCAGGTAGTGGAGCAAGCCGCCAGCAGCATGCTGATGTGACCTCGGGTTACAGCTGTGCCATTGCCACTAAAGGAGGTTGTTCAGGTTTGGAGCTCAGAATCTATCCCAATAAAGGCAACTGAGAAAGAAGAGGGCTGGGCTTGGATGTGGAGCTCACTTTGGATGCTTTCAGTTTATGGACTGGATTTATCACCTAGAACTGAAATGATTTCTCAGTGTTAGACACCTGCCTTTCCCCACGGCCAGCTCATAAATGACATTGCTCTTGGATATAATGGTTTTAAAGGTACAAAGGCTAAGTTCCAGCTGAAGCAATGTTTAACTTGGCTTTTGCGCTTCAGACAGCTAAGGAGCTGTGGGCATGTCAGTTTGAATTTCAGCTGCAGCTGGGTGTCAGGCACCCAGACCCAGCTTTAAGCATGTACCACAGTGCCCCTGTGCAGGGCCTCGCGCTTCAGGCAGCCCTGGCCTTCAGGGAGCACTTAAGATCTGAAAGAATTTATTCCTGGCTTGAATTTGAGCAGCACTACGGTGCATTGTGCTTTGTTACCGTGTTTGTGGATTGCTTTCATAATCCCCCCTGTGCCACCACCCAAACGGGATTCTTCTCCTGTGCACACTCTGCTCCTGCTCAGCACACAAAGCTGAAGCTCACCTGCAGGCTCATGCTTTATATTCCCCTATCATCTCTCAACCAGTCTGAATGAATTTCAGTCCACACTAGTCCTGTATAGGAACCAAGTGCGGTTATGTCCTGGAAGTGAGGGAAAACAAGGTGAAGAGAGATGGATGTGGTGAGTGAGGGTGGTGGCAATCCATGGAGGAAAAGCTGCAGAGCTGCCAGCTCCCTCGTTCATTTGTGCTACTGGGTTTTGGGTTGACCCATGTGTCAGTAACTGCATTACAGGGAATAAAAGCCTTTTGATTGCCTGGAGCTCATGCCCATCCTGGCAGAGGCAACGGGCAGCCTTCAGCACTCATTCTAGTTCTAATTACACGTTCGTTGAGCTTAGGAGTTTTCCTTGGGATGTGCGTATTTTTCTGTTTGAGCCTCTGGAAACTGAGGTTAAATGAGAAGATGAGTTCAGTGTCCGTCAACTTGCTGTCTTCTGGAGCTGCAAAGTCCTTCAAGGTGTTAAAGCTGTCAACAAGGTTATTAGTCACATCTTTGTCCCATGAACAAGTTGGGATTACTGCAGTAGGGAAGTGTTCAGCGTAGAGCCCCTATCCTCTGCTGTGATTTGAGAGGAGAAAACTGGATGCAGAGTTTCCTCATAATGTGTCCTCATTTATCATCACTCACTGTGGAAAATGAGGTGGTTTTTCCAAGTGATCCTGCAGCATTGAGTATTCCCAAGTGTTGTCATTGGTTCTTTCTGTGTTTATGTGACATTGCTCTTAGGCTGTGCTTGGCTCCCAAAGCTGATCCTATTCAGAAGTTCTTTGAATAGGAAAAAACCCACATCCCCACCCCCTGCTCATGGGTCAAAATATTATTTGCTTTATTCAATGTCATGCTGCTGGGAGATGCCAAACTGAAACTTAAGGAGAGGCTAAAAAGAATGTGATATAGATCACTGTACCATTATCATTAAACCTTTATCATTCTGTTCTCTGAATGCCTGAACATGCAAGGACACAATTATTTCTCTGCTGCCCTATGTGGTGTAGTTGCATCCATTGAAGCAGAAGTCTAAGGTGTTAATAAATCAGACTGTGGTTGATTACACTGACGTTAATGTAAATGACTGATGCAGGTTCCAGTCTTGCTTTGGATAAGGGAGAGTTGTTCCCATGTAGCAGGTACTGATACAGACTGTGACAATCCCTGGCTCGGTACAGTTAAGGGTTATCCAATTGCAGCTCCTTGTAATCCAGAAAGGATGACTGCTATGCACACTAGGTAGTCAAAAGTGAAGGCTTTAACCTATAGCCTCCAATACCAGTCTGCTTTTGGATGATAAATTTGTAGAGTTCCTGGTCTTGGTAGTAGGATCCCTAAACACAAGTAGCATGCTGAAGCAGCGCTTGAAGTATTGTGCAAATCTACATGTGAAAAATGAAGTTTATTTCCATCAGCTCAGTTTAGTTTGGAGCTTGAGAGTATCCACCTGCTGCAGCCATGATGTAAGGATGTTAACAATGACTTTCTGTACAAACTGGGCATTAAACCCTCCCTTTATTCTCTTAGGCAAGTAAGCACTCTTTTTACACCAGGGCTTGTAATAAAGTCTCCTTTCTCTGATTCCGTCTCCATCCAGATGTTTCGTTGTTACCAGTGTGGCAGAGAAACATCTTCAGCTCTTAAGGCTACCATCAGAATGTTCCTGAGTCCTGTTTCTTAGTGTCATCTTCTCTGTCCCATTCCTTCCGTTCCAAGCATGCACTGTCTTTTCCTTTTTAGAAAGACTGCAGCTACTTCTAAGAACCTTTCTCCCACACTGAATGTCTCTTCCCGAGCGTGAGAACATTCTACCCTTTCATTTGCTCACCAGCCATCCCATGATTTGCTATGGGAACTGGCAAGAATATTGAAAACCATAAAGCTAACAGCGGTGATCCTCTCTGCACTGGAGGGTGAGTGCATTTGCTGAAATGGACAGGGGGTTGAGCCCTCTCATCGAAGTCTCCAGGAATGTTAACTGAGTTTTAATTTGCCAGTAACAAAGTATGTATGGAGTTGAGCGTGTTAGAGGTCAGGAGAGGGTGAGAGATACTGAGCCGTGCAGGGGAAGTGCATTGCTCAGTGCACGCTGAACAGGTTTTTGGTTACTGCAGCTTTCAGGCTGATGCTCTAATCTTTATTGATTGAACAGGGGCTCCCACACAGGAGTTAATGCAGCATTACTTGTCCACAGGACTCCTGGAAGTTGTGAGGCAGCTTGTTGTGTATTAGCATTACTTCTGCTGATGTGGGATCTGCTGGGCTGGAAGGGGAAAATGTGTGTGTGGATCCTTGAACTAGATTCTAAGTAGCGGGTGGCCAGGGTTCAGGTGAAAGGATGCTTGTTTCTGCGTCTGCCTGCTTCTCTTGTGTGCTTTGTGGGGGAATGCTTGGGAATTTTTCTTGGAATAGCTGTTGAGCTGACCTGCCTCAGTGTTTCAGGAACCCCTATGAGACCATTGGTCTGGCTTTGTGCAGCAATTTGCTCCCCTAAACTCATGAATCCTGATTCAGAAGCTGTATGTAATTTAGCTCCACTCAAATGAAAATAAGGAATTGCTGAGACAGCCCTAAAATTAGTGATTCCTTTCTAGTTACTAAAAGGGCTCGATTCCTTTCTGTGACTTTGCCATTGCACAACATTTAGCAGGTTACTCCAATCCGGTTTTGAAGTGCTGAAACCTTTACATGAGAAGGCCCTGCATTCTGTCTGATGGAAGCAGCATTTGTCACTGTGTATGGGACAACTTGGAAACCAGTTGTGATCTGGCCTTCCATGGAACAAGCTCTCCCATAGGCACAAAGCTGAGCTTGTTCTAGTCCAGCTTTTTTAAGGTCAGATTAAGAGTAACTCTTACAGTTGGTTTTTGCTTTATACTAGAGCGAGGAGGTTGGCAAGTAATCCCAGGAGGATTACCCGAGGTCACCACGCTGAATCAGGCGATGGCACATACAAGTTTGTGGCCTTTTGTCATTGCATAAAGTTGCCAAGGACTGTTTTGGACCACAGGGGTAGGTTTGCTGAGACAAAACTAGCAGAGCTCTGTGTTGTTTGTTGTAGGAAGGTCGAGGTGAATGCCCTCATGAGACAAGCTGGTGTGCAGTTGCCCTCCAGACCTCTGTAGTACACAATATCCTCCATTAATCGCATCTGCTGTCTTAGCCTCCAAGTATGTGAAGCTGGCATCTAACTTGGGCATTTCTCCTGCTGTTTCGTGCCCCTGTCATGTCTCCTGCTATGGATTGCTGGCCAATGAAGCAGTGAGGAGGAAGGGTCATATAGCAAATGTGGCTCTGACTTGATGCACGGAGGTCAAGGGGGGTAAAAGTTTTGCTCCACCAGCATTGTCAGACCTTGTTGACATTTCTCACTCAGTCCTTAATCCATAAAGTGAGACTAAAACTTCTCCCTAAATGTTGGCAGAGCTGAGAGGGTGATTTCAGTATCATCTGTGAGGTATTAAAGCACAGATCCTTGAGGCATTTCACCATCTTTTTCTTGTTTCAGAGTTGCTGAATGAAACATGGAAATGAATCAGGCTCATGGTTTTAGGCTGCCTTCATTTGTGATGCTTTTTCTGAGCCTTTTGGTTTGGCAAAACCATGATAAACTTTTTGGACAGAGGCCATGTTTCCCTCTGAGATCTTGTGCAGCAGCACACAGAGCCCTCAACATAGCCTGCAGTGATAAGGGAGCCATGGCTTGGGAGCTGTGTGGAACTGCTCCAGCTGTTCCCACACAAATCCTTCATTTGGATGAAGGGAGTCTGGAGCTGTTCAAATGATAACAGTGAATGGCATCAGAAACACGATAGACAGATGGATGTTAATGTAACAGCTGTAAAAGGCTCATATGAGAACTGGGATAAAGGCTAATTTATTCTCCTTCAGTTGTATTGCATTGTTGTTTGTGAATGAATTGGGTACTTGGCGAGCCAATGGTGACATAATTTCCCATTGTAAAGTGATGATGCACAATTACCAAAGCTGTCAGGTATGGCAGCTGCAGGGCTGCCTGCTCAGAGCCTACAGTTGCCCTAATAAGAAGCAGGAAACTTCTCAGCATGACACAGCTTCAAGACGTGGGTGCCTGTTGAAGTGCAAAGCAATTTGTTATTTCCTTCCTTTTTACTTTTGTCCTGTCTCTTGCAGTTCTTTGTCACTGAAAATGAACTTCAGCTCCCCAATTGTAAGGGATAAGATCATAGAATCCCAGCCTGGTTTGGCTTGGAAGGGACCTTGAGGCTCCTCCAGCTCCAACCCCTGCCACAGGCAGGGACACCTTCCACTAGAGCAGCTTGCTCCAAGCCCCTGTGTCCAACCTGGCCTTGAACACTGCCAGGGATGGGGCAGCCACAGCTTCTCTGGGCACCCTGTGCCAGCGCCTCAGCACCCTCACAGGGGAGAGCTGCTGCCTGGCTCAACATGAAGCTATTGAGATGATTTGGAGTCAACAGTGTGTGACCAAGCCAGGAGGTTCACAGAGCTGGGCTTTGTTTAGTTGGGTGTTGAGGGAATGAAACAGCTCTATGCTGGCGACCTACTGCTACTTGGAGGGGTGTTACCAAAAGGAGGGAGATGTTAGTAGCACCAGATAGTAAAACAAGGGGGCAGTGGCTGTGAAACAGCTGTTTGGAAGCTGCAAGCTGAGTACGAGGGAAATAGTTTTTAGTAGAAGGGAAGTGCAGGCCTGGGCCGGGTTGTCTGGAGAGGCTGTGGATGTGGAAGCACCATCCTTGGACCTTGCTGTGGCTGCCCTGAGCCAGCGCTGGCAATGGTCCCATTGAGCGGGAGGCTGAGGTCCCTCCCAGCCAATGTTCCTATGATAAGAGATGCTGGAAGGGAAAAGCTGTATCTGCAAAAACACTTATTTTAATGCTCCCCTCTGGATGATAATAGTTGAGAGACAGAATTAATGAGGAAAGGATTGAATGTGGAAAAAAGAACAGCTTGAAAATGTAATAACAAAATAAGAAGTCCAGACACTCTTTTACTTCAGGCCTCTTGAAAAGAGCAAGTTCTGCCGCATCTCCAACTATAGCTACCCATTTCTGCACGTAAAACCAGCCACCAGTGGATCTGTCATAGCTTTTCTTCACTTCGAGACAGTTCAGTGTAGATTCTGTGGGTTTCCAGCACGCTGAGTGGATAAACCAAATCTGGTTTACGGTGTTTACTCATTTGGAAAAGAGCTCATGCTTTTGGGTGCGTATTCTCAGAGTGTTTTGAACTCACTTCAATATTTTTTCATGTGTCATAAGAATTGGCTTGTAACAGCAAAATGTAGTAATGGGCTGATTGTGGCTGAAATCAGAACCATCTACCAGAGGCTAGTTTGATCTCATGGCAGTTTTGATTGCTACAAAAACGTGACTAATGGGTTGAAATTGAAGATAAGTGAAAAATCTCCCCAGCAAAAAAATGAGACTGAATTCTTGGAGCCAGCAGTAGTTATTCAGCTCTCAAGTGTTCAGGGTTTCCTAAAGACTCCCTCGTCTCCCTGAAAAGCATGAGCTGGCACGGAGAGTCATGGGAGAAATAGGTGGTGAAGGACTGCCTGTGCTCATTGCTGTGCAGGGGCAGTGCTCAGTGCTGTGTGCATCTTGAACAAGCAGATCGTAGGCTGGTTTGGGTTGGAAGGGACGTTAAAGCTCAACCAGTTCCAACCCCTGCCACGGGCAGGGACCCCTTCCACTAGAGCAGCTTGCTCCAAGCCCCTGTGTCCAACCTGGCCTTGAACACTGCCAGGGATGGGGCAGCCACAGCTTCTCTGGGCACCCTGTGCCAGCGCCTCAGCACCCTCACAGGGAAGAGCTTCTGCCTAAGAGCTCATAGGCAGGATAAATAGTGTCCAGGCTTGGTGCTGGTGCTGTGAAGGAGAGAGCTGATGTTTTTCTGCACAGAGGCTTCCTAAACTCCTGTACTGGATCTTTAGAATGAGGAGTAGGGCTTAAAGAGCCATGTGGAATGGCAGAACTCCTAGGGCAAGAACAAGAATATCACTCATACTTTCAATAACTACTGTCATGTCTGCAGTTTTCCTCAGAGCTATCCCATCTCTCGAGGGCATGCTTGTCACGCTTGCTAAGGGGGAAATTACCTTGAAGGTGTTCTGCCAGAAGCCTAATTCTGGGCTGGTTCCAGTTTGCTTCACTAATGGGTAAACGGTTGAGTTATCTTGGGAGCTTAGTCACATCAAGATCTTGCTCATACCAGGCACTGATTCATTTAGTTGCATAGAAGGCTTTTGAGCTGATGGCTTCATCATGAGTCAATTATTCATTATCACATTCCTCTGACATTACACAGCGATATTGGTTTTGCCATAAGAAAACAGATGAATGATACAGGATTAGATGGACCTTGTCTCTGCTAATGTGTGTCATGCCTCAGACACAAACAGTCACCACGTTACATCAGGCTGCTCATGCAAGGAGACAGAAGCCTTTCTCAGCCCTGCCTGTGGTTAGATATAAATATAGAAGTGGGAAAGTGACTTTGCAGCTTCATTTCAGTCACTGGCATGGCAGAATTCCTATTCCTATCCATGTCTCCTCACCCTGTTTGGAGCCCTTGTGAAGGTATTCTCTTCAATCAGCACTTGTTTCAGTGAGCTTCACAGAGTAATTAGATGTTGCATTACCAAAATAATTATGCCTTTTAACCAGTTTGGGTTATTTACTACTTGAAATGTGAGTTTTGTGAAGCAAACTGGCTCGGTGCCAGAATCATTTGAGCAGAGTCTAACAGAGATTAATGAAGTAACTTGAAAAGCAAGCAGGGAGTCGCGCAGCATCTTGTAATTAAGCAGTTTGATTAAAACCAACTGGAACAACTCCACACTGAGAAACAAAGCGGACCAGCTCTGCATTGAGCCCTCAACAAGTATCAAACCCATGTCTGAAAGTAATTTAGGTAGCTTGAAATTGTTCATGGCTACCTGACAGTTTCCTAGGAGAGGTGTTGGAAGAGTGGGCAGTGCAGGTTTTCCTCCCTAGGTTTCTACTTTGCAGACACGGAATGACAAAGGGGTACAGCTGACTCCTTGAGGAAGGAACTCAACTGCTTATCCCAGCCTGCTTCTGCTGTTCTACACATGCAGCTCATGTAATAGAAAGGAATGATTGTTTCATATCAGCTGAGAGTTTGTGCCATCAGCTTTAATGGGGATGCTTCTGCCTTCTCGTGGTGCTGGTGGGATCTAAACCAGGTTCTCTAGTAGTGCCTATGCACAAATGGCCTGTGGCTGGGAAAAGCTGGTACCTGTGTTGGAGCAAGGGCTTCAAAGTGCTGCTGGGGTAATATTCCAGCACTGATTTTGGGGGAAGCTGTGCTGATTTCCACTGACTGACAAGCTGGCTTGGAGCAAAGCTCAGCATAGTAAGTAGTCTGCCTGTAAGCACCCTGAGCCTTCACCAGGCTGCATCCTGTGTGTGTGAACAGAGCTGTGATTGCTGTGAACAAGGCTAGGTTGAAAAAGCTGATGCTGCAGTGTGAGGCAGTGTTAGATGTCATTCACCTCACGTTAAAGACAAATTGGGTGGACATCAAAATACACACATTCCTCTCCCCTGTCCCAGCATTACCTGCCTGAGCTGCCTTTCTGTGGAAATGTGCCTGTCTGAAGCCTCAGCCATCAATTTTCTCTTATTTTCGAACCCATTTAGTTCTTTCTCTCCCAGGCAGATCTTGTTGAAATCAATAGCTCCCTACTCTCATTCCCATTTAGTGTATATTCATTTATTGGATTTTAAAAAAGGGAGAGGAAGAACGCTTAAATACCTTTTACTTCAGAAGTATTTGAAATGCAGACCCTTTCTTTTGGCTTTTAGTATTACTATGTTCAAAAAAAGAGTTGAAGCCATTTATGTTCTAGCTTGGCTTATAAAATCCATAAGGAAGCTGCAAAGATCTCTGTTATCCTCCAAACCTGAGACAGGAGATGCTGCTTGGACCCTTTCAGTCAGTTCTCTCCTCAGATGTATCTTCCACACATTTGCAGCAGGTCATAAGGTCTTTCAGATCTGGCCTCTACTGAGCTATTACATGAAATGAGTTCTTGGAGACATCTGACAGTGACCTGTTCCATCACTCTGCTGCTGTTCCTCTACTGAAGGTAGCTTAGATGGTGTCTATAGGGGCTGCTGGCCTGTCTGGGTTGTAGATTTGTCACTTGCTCTTCATAGAATCCCAGCCTGGTTTGGCTTGGAAGGGACCTTAAAGCTCCTCCAGCTCCAACCCCTGCCACGGGCAGGGACACCTTCCACTAGAGCAGCTTGCTCCAAGCCCCTGTGTCCAGGGATGGGGCAGCCACAGCTTCTCTGGGCACCCTGTGCCAGGGCCTCAGCACCCTCACAGGGAAGAACTTGTGCATAATGTCTACTCTTTAAAACTAAGTTTTTAGCTTTAATCCAGGATTGAGGAACATCCTGTGTTCCAGAGAGCTTCCTTAGAAATGTGCATGCTCAGAGAAAAGTTGTGCCCAGAGTCCTGCCCTTCCCGATTGCTCTTGTCCTTCCCATTGCTGCTGTGCTGCACACCACAAGAAACGGTACCATAAAACTCTTACATGCTCCAGGAAACCTGGCTGAGTGAAACACTTCTCATATTGATAGGGAAAGCTGCGTTTCTTTATCAATAACGATAGGAAATGAACAGAGGAGCACCACTGCTCAAACGGGCATGTTTTCATATTGCTTGCTCGTAAGAGACCTTGCACATAAAGTTTTCAGGTGTTGGATGAAATTACTCTTCTTTGTGACTTAATGTGCTTCTGCATGATAAGATCAGCCCAACCCGTTCTTAATGTAAATCTGTGGGGATGCTTCCCCTCTTTTCACAGGCTTATGAAGCAACCAGCTCAATGCAAGTTCCATGTTCCCTTTTTCCAGCTTCTCTTTTGCTGTTTTCAGGATTGTTTGTGCCTTCTTCCTCAGGGCTGCAGTGAGGAAGAAATGTGCTGATTTTCTGTCTGTTCAGTTGGCAGTGTTTGAGGGAGTCATGGGTCAATGGAGTAAGTAGTGACTTCAGTAGATTGTGCTTAACTGCTTGACATGCATGGAATGGCCCTTGCATGGAAGTAATTCCTTGTATGTGTATATTCCATGCATATACATACATGGAATGGATGTACATTGCAAACCAGAGAGCTTTTATGAGCTAACTCCAGCCTGCAAGAAAATGCTTTGTCAGACAAAAGGGTAACCAGGAAACTGATCTCTGCAGTAAACCAAACGTAAACAGCATGTATATTATAGAACCTGATTTTGGTACTGCTCCTTCTGACTTGCCCGACTATAGACAGAACAGCAGCATGTCAATGTGACCTGGGAATGCTGACAGACTCCATGCTGGAAGTGGGTTTTATTTAAGGTCCAGCAAGATGGGAGGGGTTGTAGAAGGTAATTTCCTTCATACGTGGCTCCTTTAAAGCCCTGTGTCGTGTAAGAGGGTTGAAGTATATTTTAGTAATGGTACTGTCTTAAATCTCCTAAAGGAATCAATGCCTGTCTATACAGTTGTCATGAAGGATCCCAGGAAGGACCCAATGAGCTTGAGCACTTGAATAAACGCTGGTATGTAGGTGCAATGCGGTGTCTTCCCAGGAACCAGGCCAACACCTTTATTGTAGCATCAATCATGGAAATGGGCCAGCACAGCTCGTCTCAGCAGCTTTCTCCTTGTAGTGAGGAGGCTTTTAGGGCCCAGGGACATGAGATGCTTCTGCACCTTCTCAGTGCCAGAAGCCTCAGATACGTTAAGCACCGGAGGCAAAAGTCTTTCTTTTGCAGTGTCTAACCTGGCTGCTGGGTGATGCTGGAGTCTCCCAGTGTGTCAGAACCATTGGTCAAAGGTGGTTTGAGTTCGAGACTCCTTGCTGTATGGATGGAAAAGTGTCGATACCGAAGGTAAGCAAAGCTGAGCCTGTAAAATAGGCTCAGGGCGGCTACTGCAGGTTCTCTTCCATCCGAGTGCTGAAAGGGGCTCTGGAAGAGGCATGCATGCAGCGTGGTGTTAGGGCAGGTAGCTCAAGGCCTGGGAGATCTGCATGTTAGTAGTCCAAGCTTCAGTGCAATGTGCGTGAAGTGAATCTGAGAGACTTTGTATCCGGGCAGGATTAACCTTTATAGGTCCTGCCTCACTGCAAACCAGTTTAAAGGTCCTTTGTATCTGTGCTCCAACACCCCCAGATACATTTTTGTAGAGACCCACACTTATGATGCTGATTATTGTGAAGCAAATACCATCACCTTTCTTCCTCTTCTAGCATATGCCTGTCTGCTGCTTAATAGTGAGTGTTAGGGTTGGTTTTCCTTAAAGTTTTTGGCAAGCATCTGGCAGATAATGGATGCAAGTTTGTACAAACAGTGATAAAGTTCCCCTGGTTTAGACTGCTTCACTTTAGTGCTTTCTACTCAGGGTAAGAATCAAAAGTGGAAAACATAAAGCTTCCTAAAGCATATATTATTACCAAACTCCGGTCAGTGGCCCTGAACTGTGGCTCTCAAAGCTGCTGTTATCCATAGAGCCCTGAGAGAGCTGAGGCTGTTCAGGAATGCTGAGTTGCATCTTCCTTGCACCATGTCTTGTGCTTTGGTGCTGCTGCTTATGGCCCCCATAAGTTAAGGGTCAACGCATGTGCGTGTATGTAAAGCCTGAGTCTGCATCTAAGTGAGGGCTTGCACTGATGCTATGCATAAACTGTTCTGGTTGGTGTATTTTCTTATGTTTTATTTTAATATGTTTCTATTTTGCTTTCCCTCTAACTGAGGCTTCATCTCCAGTACTGTGGCCCCAATCTCGTTTCATTCCATGGCTCAACATGAGCAAGAGCTGCTAAATCTGCCCTTCTGGTTAGATTCACCTGACAAAGCTCCCATGGGCGTTTAACAACACAGGTACAAAGTCTGAACCCTTTTCTTTGTGCTAATGGGTACTGTGAATTCTGTTTTACTATTTACCTAGAAAATACACTGATGTGAAGCAAAAGAGGTGTGAAAAAATACTGTAAGGATGGCCATAATGAGGTTTCTTCCAAAACAGTAGAGCCTGCATAGACTAGTAATAAGTTCCCCTTATTGCTAAGCAGATGAAGCTGCTAAATGTGTAAAGGCTCAACTCTTTAAGTGCTCCCTTAGGAGTAAACAGCCCTTCCTGGGGAGGTTGAAGTAATGAGCCATTTAGGCTCTTATTCAGAGTTTAAATTTCACCTACATCTATCTGCTGAGGCTGTATCAAAATCCAGGCACTACTGAAATCCTCTGGAGACCCGAATGAAGATCTGAAGACCTGAATCTGAAGGCAGCCAAGAGGCAAAGGGGCTCGGGAGAAATCTAGGCAGCCTGAACATGCTCTTTAGTGGCTATTCACATCTCATATGTTCTCTAGCCAAGAACTTACATCCAAGAATGTAATATCCTCCTTCACTCTTTCCCCTCTTTCCGTCCAGTTCTACAGCCCTTACATGAACTTTGAGTAATTCCCATCAAAGTCAGCTGGTTTGCTGAGTGAAGTTCAAATCCCCCTTGGCTCTGTGTAGTGCAGCTTAAAGTCCTGGTAATAAAAGAGATTGGGGAATGTGCAGAGAATTAGCAAACCACAGGCCAACTCCATATCCTGCTCACTGCCTCATCGGCCCTGTTCTGAGGAGAGGGTAACTCACTGTCCAGTCTTTCCAAGCCCAGCAGAGAGACCTTAGAGCTCGCTACCTTTCAGCTAAAGATCACTCTTGAGATCCCCTTCCCTGAAGCCTCAGAATATATTACAAAGGAACAGTATTATTCCAGTCCTAGAGGCAGGTTAATGAGATCTGGCCTCAAGATTGACAGTCTTGACAGCCTTCCTAGTGTCTCTTTGATGCTCTCCTGACAATAGTTTCCAAGGTAGTAAATTATAACTGGACATAAAGGCTTCACTGAGAAATGAAGGCACGATTTTGCATTTATCAACTCTAAATGCTGCTCTAAATACTCAATTTGAAGCCATGCACTTAGGCTTAGCTTGAGTTATGATTCAGGCTTCCAAGAAAGATAGGGTGTAAGTGGTTTTATTATTTGAAATGGGATGAAAATTCACTTTTTATCAAAGCATCAAGATCCCTAAACATCTACTTAATCAAAAATATCAGACTGTAAACTCGGTTGCTCTATTCCTCACTTCAGCACAGAGCTTTTTAAGTGAACCTGGTGTGTGCTGAACAGAAGAGGGCAAACACCTCAGGAACACATTAACTGTTGCAGTTATTGCCCTGAGCTGCTTTTGAATCATAGCTGGGCCTTTTCTCCCTGGAATCTGGGTGCTTTTGGGTTTGGAATGACTGCATTTTTAATTGTCCTTGTCTGAAGATGGGAGCATGTTAAAGATGAACCCAACTGGAGTTAGAGAAGATCCCTCTCCCAAACTTCAGGGCCTTGCCAGATGGATTTGAAGCACAGCACTGGCTTTTGAGCCTCCTTTATTGCTGCACTGGACTGCATCGCTTTCTCTGATCAGCTTCAAGCTAGAGGAGTTGATAACAATATGAATCAGTGTCTGGATCGGATATCAGTGGTTTAAGATCAGCTGACGGAAATAGAGGCATTTCTGAGAGCTGTTATACCAAGGGATGAGAATAGGCAACTGCCAACCCTAATGCAGCTTTCTCTTCTCCCTACTAATTGTTTTAGCTAATGAGGGAGACGGAAGCACTCATGGTGTTTAAGCCTGGAGGGTTGGATCCCAGCAGAGTTGACTCAGCTATTCATCTTTGCAAAGCAGATAAGCTCGGTGGCGTGCCTAGTAGGAAATGACAACAAAATGCTTTCCATTATAAAGGCTGTATTTGAGCAATGCTCACAGAAATATCCTTCCCCCATGGCCTACCCCAGCTGAAGGGGGGATAATACTGTTAGCAAACGTGTACTTGGAATCTTTACTATAATAGCTTTGACCAAGCTGACACTATTCACAGGGTAAAACTTCCCAGAACAAGGAGGGGAAGCTGATCTGTGCTGCCCCTGTTGCAGTCCCTGCCCCACCAGCCCCTCTTCAGAGCTGGTGATGCTCTGTGTGCACTGTTGTTGGCTCAGTAATAGCTCCCACTTCAGCTTGTTAATTTCCTGTAGTTGAAGGTGCTGTAAGGGATTATCTTCCATCTCTCATACATGCTGGGTTTATTTACTTCTCTAAAATACTTATCTTCACATAACAGACACTCATTCTCTGGCCCTGTGACAAACACGCTTTTGGTGGTATACACGGAGCTACTTGTGTGGTGGGGCAGAGGAATCCCAGCCTGGTTTGTGTTGGAAGGGACCTTAAAGCTCCTCCAGTTCCAACCCCTGCCACAGGCAGGGACACCTTCCACCAGAGCAGCTTGCTCCAAGCCCCTGTGTCCAACCTGGCCTTGAACACTGCCAGGGATGGGGCAGCCACAGCTTCTCTGCGCCTTTGTTGCAAAGCCCCTCTCCAGTTTTCTTGTCAGCCCCTTTAGGCACTTTAGGAAGGAATATGTTGTATTGTGTAGCTGGATGCCAGGAGCATGTCCCCTTGTGTGACATGCCCATGTGTTCTGTCTTGTCAAGAACGAGCTTTTTTAGACTACTGAGGAGTTGTACCAATGTTGCCATGTGCAAATCGTTGGTGAGATCTGTGCTATTGTGTGAAAGGATATGAGTAACCACCACCTGCGCCACGAGCTGTGATGGTGCAGGATGAATGCTGGCAGCCTGATGCTTTGGATCCTTAATATGGTCTCATACTGGTGCTTAGCATTAACTTCAGTTTGCGAGCAAATTACAGTAAGGAAATGTAGCATAAACACGGCTGCATTGAGAAGTTTCTGCTTGGGGAAGGAAATCCTGCTTGCCTTGGAGCTGCATTGTGCCAGGCCCCGTCTGGCTTTTGGGAGGGCAAAGACATCACTTTGCCCCTCACCTTGCCCATTGGTGTGGTTGGGGCTTGTAGCAGCTCTCTTGAGCCTGCAGGGTCTCTGTGTTGGTGGCACCTGGGTGCAAAGGGTAAAGTGGTTCTATGTATCTACTCATTCATGCTCACCTCTACCATGAGCTGGTCAAAGCCTGGAGCTTTTCCCTGATAGCTCAGGTTTCTTTGGTATCCTTTAAGTAGCAAGTAGCTTCCTTTGTAGGAAGCTAGTGGGACTTCTCTAGCATCCATCTTTCTCAACGGGGTGCTGTAGGTCAGAGGCAAAGTCCTTTTCCCTATATATTTTTCTTTACAAATATCCCATTCTGGTTATATTCCCTTTTCCCCTGAGTGCTGCTGTCTCCTGTGTGTTTATTTTTTTCTCCTTTAGGGATGTAGAGGAATGTGTCTATTTTCAATGGGGAGAGGTGCCATTGTAACAAGTGTCATGTTTACCCTGTGACTCTTGTTTCTGTAAAAGGAAGAGTTTCCAGGGAGGAGCGGGGATGTCGTGAGGGGAATCCACTTGATCTGTCCCTACAGCTTTCGTGTTTTCTTATCCTCAGGGAGGGGGGTTCTCACTCTGGGCACATTTGCACATTGACATAGCTATTTGTTATTCTTAGCTGCTTTTGAGACAAGCCAAAAATGGTGGTTTCCATTGGTCATTTCCCATGCTGACCATAGAAAGGCCATGGTAGGGCATGATGCTGGCCCTCAGTCTCTTGCCTGTATCCAGAAGTCGGGGTGGAGGACTCTCCCTGCAGACTGTACGTTAAGGGGAATTCCTCTTCATGGGTGAAGGTTCACGTTTTTCTGCTGGGGCTGGGGAATCATCGTGTTCCCTCATGCAGAGATCCAGCGATGCGAGGCAGCTCCCTCAAGTTTGCTGTGTCTGGGGCTCCCAGGCTTGGACAGGCTTTGCTCAGCCACTGCAGTACAGCTCTGCTTGACGCTAGGGGTAGTGTTAGGTTTGACATACAGAGCAAAGGAATCAGTGTGGAAATAAGGAATACAGAGTAAAGCTAATCCAAAATGTGTATCGTTTCTTCCTTTGTTTTCTGCTCTGATTGTGTGATGTTCACACAACTGTGGTTAGTTATTTTCTCTCTGCCTTCTCTCAGTTTCTTTTCAGTTTCTCAGCTGCCTTTGTTCCTGTGGCATTCCTGGTACCAGAGGAAGGACAGGCAACAAAAGGCAACTCAAAAGCTGTTTGTGAAAGGCTTACAGTCCAAGTTGGCAGACAGAAATGGCATAAGGATTGGATGACTGTTAAGTGTTTTACTTCTGTGAGCCTAATGATCAGTGCTGTGTCACTGAATCATAAACAGTATGGAACATCCATCTGAGCAAAGACTTCATTTGCTTCCTGAAATACTTAGTATGCTCCAAGATGATAATGGTGTTAATAATAATAAAAAGGTATATTAAGTTATGGAGATGGTCTTTTTAAAGCAGCGAATCACTGGTAGAAAGGGAAATCACTGATGCTAAGGGGTAACTTGGTTTTATTGTTTGTTCTGGCTGTTACTGTCTACACCTTGCAGCTCTGAATGTGGTTTTTTTCTTGCTTATTTATTGCTGCTTGAACTTCTTTTGTCCTGAGTGTGCCAGGAGGCTTTCAGACAAGTCGCAGTCCCCATAGTGTCATAGAATCTAGGACTCACTTCTTGACACCATCAAAGCGTGGATCCTGATAGGTAGAATTGCAGGCCTGACGCCACTTGGTGACAGAGAATGGATGGTCAAGTCACTTGTGTGTTGGAATAGGGCTTAAAGGAGCTCCAGCTCCAGGAAAGCAGACTTAGATGCACTGCTGCTTTGGGTGCAGTCTGGCAGCAGAAGGGGAATCACTTCTCTGACCTCAATACTTGATTCTGTCATAGTAAGGTGCATATTTAGGGATCTAGAGAATTCTACTGTTTCCCTGCTTTAACTGCGTGGTGCTACTGTTTAAGGGTGGATATTGAGCTCTTCTTTATACTGAAAGATAAGAATGTAAGGCACCAGAGCAACAAATCTGAAAGCCATAAAGGGTGGTTTCGGTCCTGCTGCGCAGTTCTCTATCAGCAGTACCTGAGTACTGTGCAAGGAATATATTTTTCCCTTTTTTTGGGTACATTTCACAGAAATGGGAAGGAAATTTCAGGAGAAAGATTAAAAAAAAAGGTCATTAAAAGAGCCCCCCACTTTAGTAAATACTGATTTTTTTTTTTCTTTTTTCTTTATGCTCGAAAGAAAGAGAATTTAATGAGAAATTACCGCAAAGTCTCTGGACTCAAAGGCAGGATCCTCCTCCCCTCACTGCACATGGAGGCCTTTCTTCCTATTCAGTTCATTCTTGCATTGCTTTTTCTCATTCCTTTTAATGATGTTATTTACCTGGAACTGTGGCTTGCTTAACACTCAGCGCCACAAAAACTGCTGGGACAGCTATTTTCCAGGCTGGAGCTGAAGCAGAATGAAACTGATACTCCTGTAGTAGAGAGCGCACCATTGCCCAGCGAGGTTCTCTCATCTTGCCCCATTCCAAGTGACCTCCATGGTGAGCACAGCCCATGTGTCAGCTCCACTGGGCTGTGATTAAGGATTTTAAGGAGGGGGGGAAATTAGGACATGAGCTCTAGCTCAGTGAAAACACTTAAATCTTTTGGAAGTGCAGAATAGAAGTGATAAATATTTTAGATTTTAGAAAAGGCAGCATTGGTTCTCTTAATTTAAGTCATTTTTCATGTAGTTAACGTTTATCACAGAGCAAAGACGTCTACTGCTAATATTCAGCTGGTAAAAATTAGTGTATTTCCATAGACGAATAAATCTGCTCTGACTTATTCCAGCTCAGCATTTGACTTGCTACAACTAGTGAAATTGTGAGGTAGGGATGGAAGGAAGGAATTAGCCAAGCTGCAGCTTGGCAGAAACCTCTGCTCTCTTTGCAAGAGTCCTGGATGCTCCAGACTGGAATTGGCCCAAAGGCTCATTACAAACAGTATGAACAACTTAATGCCTTTCTGGTTGTTAAGTAGTCACAAATCAACCCCCTTTGCTTTCAGAGAATGTGTTGCTCTGCAATGACTCTGAGGCAGCTCAGAGGGGTCGTATTCAGGCTCCAGGCCTGAATCTGTTTCCTATTCCCATCACCCGTGTGGGGTTGGTCACCCAAGTGACGTGGGATCCTTCCTGATCCTTTATTAGGCAACCAAAGCATTCAGAGCATGAGAATAATTAATACCATACTGCCCCGTTGTGCTGATGGTGAAGCTGCAGGTGTTTTGGTTCTGAAACCCAAACTTCTATAGGGCATTAAAACTCATTGATGTTGTAGCTGAGGGACTTCCACCCCAGACGAGACCCCCATTGGACTTGGCACTGTACAAATGCCAGAGAGATGTTCCCTGTTCTAAGGCATTTACAATCCAAGTGCTTCTTAATCCTATTGTTAAAAATTACAATGCATTGTGTCTTAAAACTGTACCACAATGTTCAAGAAGCAGAAACAAAGATGCAAGCAGTGCCCACTTGAAAACTCATACATCTGCTGGAAACACTTGACCTACTTTGCACAAATGACCTTCAGAGGTGCCGTCATGGATGTAGAGTTTGAAGGGGTAGGGAACAAAGATTGCCTTTTTACTTGGTTCATGTTCTGGGTCTGGAATCACTTCCCATGCAGTTTTACATTAGAGCTCTTAGCTTCTAACCCTCACCATCTCCATTGGAGAAAACAGTGAATTTGATGAATAAAGCATCTTTTAAAATCTCATAAGAACTGTGATTTCTACTCATGTATACTGTGCTTGTAAGCATGTCAAATTTGACTGCCTTTGTGTTTCCATAACAGCATGCAGATTTATATTCAGATTTATCCTTTTTTCCCCCTCCCGGTTATCATTCACTTTGTTTTCCTTATGTTTATGAGTCACTGTGACAAACGGGTTTGCATTGTATATTGTATGGAGTAGGCATGGGGTTTTCAGATTTGTCAAAGGAAACGTGCTGCTGAGTTGCCTTGGAGAAGCTACGTGGGTAAATCGCATTCCCATCTCTCTCTTTCGTACAAGTCTGATGTATCCAGTTATAGTTTGCTCCAAACTACTGCTGAAGCAGTGCGACCTCAATTTTCCCTTCCCTTAGACAGAAGCAAACAACCCTAAATAGAAAAAGGTAATTCCAGCAAGATTTCTTCTCATATTTTTTGATGAAAAGACAAACTTAGGAAAGGAGTTTGTGTGGAAAGACTCACTTGTGGTCATTACGCTCTTGTGTAGTGAAAGAAAAGGTATCCTATTTGTTTCATTGCAAAAAGCTTATTCTTTGTGTTTCATAGATGTAGATAAGTTCGTTCTTTACTCCAGCGTTTTGTCTTCCAGAGCTGCATATTAGAGGCTAAAAACTTGAAGACTGAGACTTCTGAGAGTAGCAACCGGTAGTTAGGAAATTTGAAAGCATCCTTTAAGAAATATAGGTTCTCTGCTTCATTTAATGAAATGCAGTACTGAGAACGAGCTGGCTCTGTGAAATATTTTATCTGTCATGTTTTTGTAGAGAAATGACACACTGGAAAGGTATGTTAATATTTCCCATTATTCTGAAGCAAAGCTTTCACTAAGAAAAACTGATTTTTCCAATGCAAGTGCCCATAGTTAACACCTCTTTATAAGAGATAAATGATAATGGAATTGGAAAACAATTACTATAGTCCTTTCAGCTACGAGGAAAAGCAGTTGTGGCTGAAGTGGAGTTTTAGTGGGAGATCATAACAGACAATGCATCATAAAACAACGAGAATGAGGAAAAGTGAAACTTAAGAGCAAATAATTTCCTTTTAGTTTCATTTCACTTGTCTTATTTTCCTGTGGCATTCAAAACTGATGCTTTTGGTGAAATGAGCGTGTTTGTGACACTCTATCTTCTGCCATCATAAATGTATTTTACAAAGAGATTTAAGGACCTGTTGGAGCTCTGGATTGCCCTATGGAGCATCTTCTCTCTATTGACTCTAAGGCAGAGCAACTTTCTCTGCTCCAGGCTGATTTGATGCCCCTCTTGTGCCCTGCTGTGCAATCTTTGAGCTGAAATTTTCAAGAGACCCAGTGGGGATTCCACGTTTTTGGCAAGAACTGACCATAAAAATACCTTAGACCCATTTAATGCTTCCAGCCTTTTTGTGTTTCAGTCTCTGTTATCTCAGCAAGCAGCTGGCAATGGCAAGGGTCAGGCAGAAGGCCTGGAGCCAACAAAGCACTCTGGCATGTGATTGCATTTAAACGGCAAATGGCAGTGGCGTCAAATCATACAAATTAAGAAGGATGATGTTGGTCAAAGAAGTGAACCCATGTGCCTTGGATTCAGATGGTGGGTCTGATATCGAACCCCTGTATGACCTTGGAAAAACACCTAACTTTGCTGTACGTACCTGTTAATCACTATTCTTTCTGTCTTTGTTTCTGGGGAACTTGGAAATAGGTATTAGAGCAGAGCTCAGTGAGTTTTATCAAATCAGACATTTCTAATTGCAGTCTGGAATGCAGCTCTTTTGAATGTGTCTGCAGACTTCCTCAGGCCTTTCAGTTTTCCGGACAGAAAAAGATTCAAAGCCATCAATCTGCTCACCAGCCACAATCATAGCCAGGGCCTTCTTCCCTCCTTAAGCTCCTGCAGAAACGCTACCTTTAGTTTGTGCAAACTGAGTTACAGCACAAACAGAGTAACACATTATGCAAATATGGAAACAGTTGTGATTTCCCCTGAGATTTTCTCTGTGCCATTTGGAGTGACTAGAACGAAGCAGTATTGCTCAGGACTTTTAAGGCATGTGAGATCTGACCAGTAATACATTGCTAAGATAATACTTTCTTATCGCATATGTATGCTGGGAAGATTGATTAGTGTCTGTCTGTAAGATGCTGGGAAGGGTAGCCATAAATGCTAAGTACTACTGTTACTGAGGCATCTGTGACTCAGTTCCTTAGTTTTAAATGAATAAAAGCCTATGTCATTAAAAACAACAAAATAAATGCATAAGGGCTTACTCACAGCTGCAGACTTGCATGGACAAATTTGAATTGACAAAATAATTAAAATCATAAGCTGGAAAAGATTCTCAAAGTTCAGAATAGGTCTGAGACCTGGAACTCTGCAATGCCCAGGACTTTTAGCTTTGTATCTCAACGTATGTTTTTCCTCCCATTTCTTTGAGCCAGGATTAATACCTTGGCTTTCATCTGGCCTCTTACCTAAACACAGGGATATCCCAGACTATGGGAACATTAAGGGTTTCTAAGGATCCCAGAGCAGTAAGAGATATCTGCAGAAGCTTGTGTGGCATTTCATGAACAGAGCTGAGATTTGGGGTAGTGTTGCATTGCACCCCTTCCCAGCATCATTAGCCTGGAGAGGGAATGGGATAGACTCAGAAGGTCATGAGATTGATTCATGAAACTTTGGTAAACCCCGAGAAATGCTTCCAGGAGTGTTTGCTAGGTGGGAAAGGCGGATGAAAGTGCTCTATGAAAAACCTTTCCATGGAACTTCTCTCTCTAGCTATGCTGAGATTTGCAGAGAGAATGAAGCTGGGTGGCCAGGCTTCTTTGCGGACACTGTGCCTGCTAGGAAGTGTCTTGTCCTCTGAGATACTGAACTGGAACGGGCACTGCAGCCCTGTGCTCGTTCTAAACCACACATCTAGCAGGCACTGCTTCCTGCTTTTCTTGGCTTCATGGAGTTTTGTACTTCTCTGCCTGTGTCCTTCCCATTCTCTATCAAACAGTTAAGATCTAGTGGATTGTTTTTCTATTTTAATTCCATAGATGAATTGACAAGCAGCAGATTCTACACAGTCTTTCTCATTAGCTTTTCGAGTGAAGAGATAAGCTCAGCATCTTAATGTGGTATTGATCTGAGCCCTCTGGAATGTGAATTTGCTTGACTTTGTGAAGTTTGCTTGAGCAGGATATCTGAACATCAGATGCCTGTCAAGCTAGAGCCTGGCCTGTTTGATCTGGCTAACTCATAATTAATTGAGCTGTTAATGTGAGTATTTGATAAGAACACCTAGGGGTGTTTGGCACAAAAGGTGCTGGAGACGTGGAGCTTGACAGATGCATGCACTCCAAATTTAAATCAGGTAGGTCTTAAACAATGATTTATAGCTGGAGAGAGCGGAATGTGAAGTGATGTGATATTTTCCAAGTGAAGCAGTCTGCTCTTTCTTAAGATCAGGGTACGGGATAGAAATGATCTGTCTATTAACAGGCCTCATTTCAGCTGGAACAGGCTTTTCTATTGTGCTTTCTGTGCTGAGAGTCTCCCTAAGCACTTTGCATGACAAACTGTATAACAGTTCAGATTATGGCGGCAACAAATACAGCAGTAATAACACATGTAGTACCTCAGTACTGATTTAGGGGTACACTTTGACTTGCTAACAAACTTCACGCCCAAAGGACCTTGTCTGCCAGCCCAGGAGGAGCTCATCTCCAGTGATAGGTAAGAGATTATGAAGAGCTTTTATTCTTCCTAAGTTACATCTACAGAGATCATCAGTCAGGTGCTGTAGGATTTCTGTAGCGACTGTAGCAGTGTGTTGCAGCACACTTGCGTGTTAACCAGGCCAGATAGCAGCATCTCTGCAGCCTAACAAGTGGGGCTAGAGAAAGGGGATCTCTTTTGATTTAAAGGGCATTGATCCTTGGTGAGATTACAGCGTGCCGGGGCTGGAAGTGAGTGGCATGGCATGTTTGCGTGGTTGGCACCTTATTCTTTGCCAGTGAAGCAGCTTTCCAGCTGCAAATGTTGATTTGGTTATTGCTATTTCTCCTGGTGTTAACACCCACTACGGGAGTGGACCCATCAGTGCTGTTACCACAAAGCTCCTTTCTTCAAAGTCTGGACTTGCCATGCTGGTTCCTCATCATCCTGGGCTGTTGTAGCCTCATTTGGCAAAAGTCAGCTGTCTCTGGCCCTTGAACCCGAGTGTGTATTGTATGAAAGAAGCGCATCTGACAGCCTCCACATAGTCTTGCTGGATGGGTGGAGGGGAACACATAGTGAGAACTTATTATCTTTGTATTACATCATTCGCAAATATTTTTAACCTCAGTTGTACTAAGATTGTACCCAGCACTGATTGAAACACCTGTTTTAACACATTCTTGGCTTGTTTTGCTCCTCAGACTGGAAAATTTCTCTGGGGAATGAATGCATGGCTTGAGGAGGGTGTAGGAAGTGGAGGTTGTGCAATGCACACGGAGTGCCGCATTCCTTTCCTGCACCGTACAGATATATATATATATATAGCTCTGTGTGAGGATAGACACTGTTTGCTTTCTGATCAACCCCCTCAGGTGCTGAGCCACCAGAAACATTCATTTACTCAGTAAACTTTCTCCCTTTGTGTCTGATGGCTGCTGAAGTTGAACCCGTATCTGCCCATGCAGTTTTGGACTTTGTGCTGTGGCTCTTAAAGAGCGGAGCTGAGCTAACCACTGTGCCATTGTAAAGAACATGTGAAAGTTGAGTTTTGCTGCTGATCTCTTCTCAATTGCTTTTGTTGGTTCTGTCTATATTACCAAAGGTGACAAATTCCACTACAAAGAGTATTCTTATTTCTCAGGGGGTTCTGTTGAGCGCACTCGCTGTCAGAAGCACTGCTCTGTGCTAAGTGACATAAAAGGGATTTGCTTTTTGTATTGAATTGTGTTCATATTCAAGTCGTAGCATTTTAAAAATCCATTTCTGTTGCTAAAAGGCTGACTCCTTAGGAAAAATACTGCCTCAATAGAAGATGGAATATATCATAGAATAACTAGGTTGGGTGTGAAGGGGGCATCTGAGTGTTTCTGGTCCAACCCTCTGCTCACAGCAGGGCTAAGCTTGAAGATAGATGAGGTTGCTTAAAGCTTTGTACAGTTGCTGTTTGGTTAACTTTCAGGATGGATATTGCAATGTCTTTGGGCAAATCTGTTCCGGTACCTGCTCTTGCTGTTATTCTTCCCCTTTTTCTAGCTGGCATTTCTCTTAGTGCAACCTGTGTTTCCTTTTGCTCTTTGTCTGTGCACCTCTCAGAGTTTGGCTCCATCTTCTCATTACCCCCTGTTAAGTGCCTAAAGACTGATGAAATGTTCCTTTAGCCCCAGGTAGAGCAAACTCGGCTTTCCCCACTGTTCGGCTTCATGTGCTCTGTTACCATCTTAGTCATTCTCCTCTGAGCTCAGTCCAGCTCAGCCTCATTTTACTGACCTTGGTTTTCGCTCTACAGTTATGTCTGAAACCCATTTCTGGGTTGATATAACTACAGGCTCTTTCCTGTTCTTTCATTTTGCTAAAATGAGTTTCAGCTTAAAGTTGAGTTTCAGCTTACAGTTAAGTTTCAGCTAAAGCCATTCCCCTTGGCCTGTCCCTACAGGCCCTTGTCCAAAGCTCCTCTTGATGACCTGGCACAGGAGACCCATGTGTGGCCGTCATCCATTTCTGGGGTCTCTGCACAGCAGCTCCAGCTTACGACTCACAACCAGCAGGATCCCACTGAAATCACAGTGCAAGCCCATTAGATTTGATTTAGGGACCCGAATCAAATTTCTCTCTATAGAACCCTTTTTTTCTGGCTTTGCTTGTACAGAGTGGTAGAAGGTGCTGTTATTTCTGGAAGTGACTTTGGTTGCGCAGAGGTGTCTGTGAGGAGCTGAAATACAACTGTCCTTTATTTTCAGCTGGAGGCATTTCCATCTAAAAACTTCTTTAACTTGTCACTGTATTGTAAATTTATTTGGGAGGTTTAAATATGGAAGCCTGCCCTGCGTGTAGTATTAGTGAGGGTGCGATTACATGAATGTGAAATTGAGGAGTTTAAATATTCAAAGGGCACGAAATGAATTAGGTTTCCTTCTCCCTCTGAAGGAGCTGTTCTCTGTCTCTCCCCAGCATTTCATGCCACACACACATTATAACTTCAGACTAAGGATACATAATGCATTTGGGCACTATTTCCAATGTCTCCTTTCTTCCAGCGTGCAATGCCTTGCTTTGCTAAAAAATCAATTTGTTATTACATGAATTGCTGCAGGGCATAAAGCTGTCTGTGGAACTACCCCATTAATTAATATCTTCACACTGTACTTTAATCAAACATAAGAGCCAGGCAGTTAAATATGGGCACTCATCACTATTTGCCAACGGAGCTGGGTTTTTTGTGTTTAAATTATTATTGCAATCTATCCACATGCTGTTCCACTGCCTTCATGTTGAAATGAAGTATGCCCAGCAGCAGGGAAAGGCTGGGAATAGCGCGGAGGGGGGGAGAGAATGCCCAAGTCTTAAGAAATAAAGCAGGTTTTGGTAAATATATAGCCCAAAGGAGGATCCTGAACCTGTCTGTGAGCATCTTGCTTCCATTTGACTGTCCCCCTCGTTGGAGAAGATGACTAGAGCTATGTCCTGCGGTCACTTTACAGTGATCTTAAACATGGTTTGCTCCGTGTAGGACTGATGGAGGTACCTGGGCTGTCCCCATGCTGTAGGTTACTCTTAATCGACTGTGGTGTGCCACAGTGTTCAAAAGGGGAATGATGCAGATAGATGCTGTGGAGAAGTAAAGTATCTAAGCCCTCAGGTATTTCCATTCCTCCTTGTCTCTTGTCACCCCTGAGATCAGGGCTGAGTTTACGTAGGGATAAGTCTCCTGGTACTGTACAAGCAGGGGAATATGAAGAGTTTGTTGTACTGAGTTGGTTTCTATAGAAATGTTCTATAAAAATAACACTTATACTTTTTATTGTGTATTCTCCTGCAAGATAAAACACTGAGGTGGAAAATACAATCTTTGGGAAATATTCTGTCTTACCTGTCAAGCAAAGAGAGAATGGACCCAAGGGTTCTATCCAGTGGTGGATGCTGTTGGTTGCTTGAAACAATGGAAAAACTGAACACAGAACCAGGCTGAGAGAGCTGGGCTTATGTGTTCTGAAGAAGAGAAGGCTCCTTAAGGGAAGACCTTAGAGCAGCTCCAGTGCCTAAAGGGGCTACAAGGAACCTGGAGAAGGGCTTTAGACAAGGGCCTGGAGGGACAGGCCAAGGGGAATGGCTTTAACCTGCCAGGGGGTGAGACTGAGATGAGCTCTTAGGCAGAAGCTCTTCCCTGGGAGGGTGCTGAGGCGCTGGCACAGGGTTCCCCCATCCCTGGCAGTGTTCAAGGCCAGGCTGGACACAGGGGCTTGGAGCAAGCTGCTCTGGTGGAAGGGGTCCCTGCCCGTGGCAGGGGCTGGAATTGGATGAGCTTTAAGGCTCCTTCCAACCCAAACCATTTGATGAAGTTCCTGGGGATTATCAGAGTAGCAGTTGGCGCTTTAGCTGCACCTTTACTAACTGTCCCAAATAACTTGGGTGCTTTTCAGTTGTGCTGAGCCTGTTGGTATGTGTGACCAGTCAAAGAACTGCAGAAAATGAGGGCTTAGAGTGGGCTGTGGTAGCCTTTGAGCTTGACAGTTCCTCAGCTATTGTAACTCAAGGATTATCTGGACTTCTTTAAGAAAATATCAAGATTATCTTGACCAGCTTTGTCCCAGTTATTTATTGTTTAAGTCAAGCAAATATTAGGTTAAACTACAAATATTTATTTGCATGCAAATGTTGCATATACAAGAAGTTCTTATATTTGCTTATACCTTCTACAGCTTCCAGCACTGCTGAGACATTAACTAAGTTTGGACTTGAAACTGTGTGTGGATAGTCTTTGTTTTCTTTCATCCATCCTTTCTCTTCTCTGTTCTGTCTTTAGTTTTACCATTTTAGGAGTAGGAAAAAAAACCAAAGAGGTGGACAGGGTTAAAAAAACGAAGAAAGAAATAAAGGGACAAAGGAGAAGGACCTATACCTGGCCTAGAAACTGTATAAAAAGAGAAAATCTGTTCAACTGGATCCTTAACGTGTCCAATGTCTTGACTTTCCTTTTGGCAACAAAAAGCAGCTTTGACTTTCAGGAAATTTGGGGTCGTTGTATTGAAGCTTTGAATTCTGTTCAATGTAGCTTTTTTGGTCAGAAACCCCTCTGCTGAGAAGCTCTCCAATGAAAGCTGGCTGTGAGGGATTCACCTGCTGCATCCTCAGCATCGCTTGGTGCCCAGAGCTTCCCCAATCCAGGCACTGCTCACAGGGTGGCAATTCAATCACTGCTGCTCCTTACCTCCTCTGCAGACACAGTTCTAGATCTTGCATGAATTCAGGTGGACTCTTTACTTTGTCCAGAAGTCCAGTGGCTGTGCAGATGCAGCCTTGAGGGCTCTTTCTTTTCCTCTCCCAGCAAAGATTGCATAAGGATTGCAAGCACATGGATCCAGTGCGTGGTGTGCGGCGGCCAAATAATCCTGGATTTAAGAGTCCCTCAGCACTCATTCACACGCCAGACCGTAACCGCTCTGATTTTCCCCTTTCAGCAGCTGCAATACCCAGGCACAATGGGGTGAGTTAAGGTTAAGGATGTCGTTTCAGCTTTAACTCGGAATGTCCTTGCATTGGCCCCAAGCCAAATCCTTAACGTTATTTTAATGTCGTTTTTCTTCTTCGTTTTATGTTTGCATACATTGAAAACCAGAGCAGGGGTTACTTATGTCACAGCTGTGCATACTTTCGAAGGCCAATGGATAAATACAGGCTTTTTACTCCACGAGGAACTGTTTTGGAGGACCCAAAGTACAAGTTGGTGGAGAGGTTTATTGGTGGGTGAGGTTGGCAGCTGGCGCACAAAGCTGTGTCTTCCTTGTATTTGATGGAATTGGGGTGATGGAATTAGGCCTGAGGATCAGGCCCTCTGTTCCCCTCAAAACTGAGAACTTTCCTCTGGCTACTTGACATAGTTTTGTTTGTATAGAATTATCTGTCTCTTCCCACCCATTGCCTACTTCGTGTCTTTCCAGATTTCGGGTTTAATTTTGCACAGACTGAATCTATTTATCTCATTTTTCCCTTTTTTCCCCTAAAGAAAAATATTTATTTATTTGAAAGCCAAACAAGTGCTGCGTGGTTTGTGTTGGGGTCCAAGCGGCTTGGTTGAAAGCTCGGATGAAAGAAGCTTTTCCAACTTGTTTACTGGAGTCTTCCCCACCAGCTCGACTAATTCTTCCTTTTCTGATCAGGATTAATGATGTGCTAAAAGGTGTTTTGGTCATTTTCCTTGTATCAAAGCACTGAGCTGTTATCTATAGTATGAACAGTCAAAGTACAAAAATGCTTCAGGAGAACATTTCAGATCATTTTTTTTTTAGCTAAATAGTAGAGAAAAATATTGTTTTGTTTTCTTTGGGGTTGTTTTCTTTATAACAGAATGGAGATTTTTAGGATTAATGTCTATTTTCCCTGCCATTTTCTTAGTTTTATCCTGGGTAAAAGCTTCAACTCTTTGTTTTCCTTACAAGCAGAAAAGCTTTAGAAATCTGGAAGCCATTTTTTCTGGGATTTTAGTGGGAAAAGGTCAGAGGGACCCAACAACTCCAACTTTAATTATATACATGAAGTTGTATATACTGCATTAGCAAAGAAATGATAATGGCAGTAGTTGAAACTAGTGCACTGTGTACCTAGATGAAAATTCACACATCAGTGGAAGGCTTTGCACTGACCTTAATAAGTTTTAGGTCAAACCTTAGGCTTGTAAGCTAGAGTTTCTTTGGCATCCCTCTATACACTGTGAAACCATTTCATAAGCTTAGAAGCTCAACAGCAGCAGCACATTTCCCCTTGTATTGTGACTCCCACCATTTTCCTGTGCTCCCTATGGAACAGCAGCAGGTTGGAATGTGATGATGCTCGTATATAGAGGCAGTGCACCCTGGAGCTCCTACCTTGGTTCCTCAGCTCCAGGGCTGGAGGGAGATGAACCATGGATAGTTCTGGCCCCCAAGTGCAGTTAGAATCATAGAATGGTTTGGGTTGGAAAGGACCTTAGTATTATCCAGTCCCAACCCCCTGCCATGGGAAGGGACACCTCACACCAGACCATGTTGCCCAAGGGTCTGTCCAACCAGGCCCAGGATGTGCTGCAGAACTGGACGTTTTCTAGTGCAATCACACTATCCCTGCCATGCATGGAGTCTTCAGGTGAGCACCGGTACTCAAACTGAGGATGTAAGTGTGGTGTTTGTGGTCAGTGTAAGACTGATTTCACTCTCCTTGCAGATGAATTTCAAAGTGATGTTCTTCATGTCAGTGCTATGTCAGCAGTTGTGTTCCTAGGGTTAAAAAATGTGGGTTGGGTTCTTCAGAAGTCTGTATTTGCATTAAAAATATGTATTCTATACTAGTGGAAGGTGTCTCTACCTGTGGCAGAAGGCTGGAACTAGCTGAGCTTTAAGGTTCCTTGCAGCCTAAACCAGTCTGATTCATGATTCTATAGCAGCGAGAGGGAGAGGAGTCCTGCTCTGAGCACTGGGAGGGTTTATTCCAGTTGGATGTTTTGTTCATGACAAATTCTCCCTGAGCCAAGAGCGTGGAGCGAGGGAAGCGTGCAGTCCTGCCTGCGTGCCGCTGTCTGCATCACGTTCATGCCGAACCCGGTGTTCCTCTGAGCAGAGGGGCTATATGAGGTAAAGCTTCAAGGGGCAGTTTCCTCTGGGTTGGAAAGAGACATTTTGTCTCCTGTCCGCCTGCCTTTTCTCTTTTCTCTTTTTTTTCTGCTGCCTGAACTGCTGCATCTTGTTCAAACATAAACAGCAGCCGAGGGCCCGCAGCCGGTGCGGAGGGGCTGATGGCTGCAAGTCAGACTTGCTTTGTCAGGTTTAAACCCATGCTGCATGGAGACCTCAGAGCAGCTTCTAGTATATGAACAGGGCCTACGAGGATGCTGGAGAGGGACTCTTCGTCAGGGACTGCAGTGACAGAGCAAGGGGTGAAGGGTTCAAACTGAAACAGGGGAGCTTCAGGTTGGAGATAAGGAAGAAGTTCTTTGCTGTAAGAGTGATGAGGCACCAGAACAGGCTGCCCAAAGAGGTGGTAAATGCTCCATCCCTGGCAGTGTTCAAGGCCAGGTTGGACAAAGCCTTGGGCAACACGGTCTAGTGTGAGGCATCCCTGCCCATGGGGAGGGGGTTGGAACTGAACGATCTTAAAGTCCTTTCCAACCCAAACCATTCTATGATTCTGTGATCCTCTTTTCATGGCACTGGAGGGTATTGTCCATTAAAGTGGTTGTATTCTTCTTGTGGCCTATTTGATGAGGAATTGTCCTGTGGGAGGGCATGGAGCTGTCAAGGTTAATGTGCTGGTTATCCTTGGATGTGCAAGAGCAGTCGACTCCTATCACCTTGTTTCTCCAGTGCTCCTGACTCTTTGGAGGGAACCAGCAACTGGGGAAGTAGCTTTTTCTCCATGTGCTTTGATAAAACACACCAAAACTTGAAAATCATGTTGAGTGCTGAGCACTGCACGGGTGCTGTGTGATGTGACACTGTCTTCTGGGGGATCCTAAGCTGAGGCCTGTGCTCACTCTGCTAAGCAGGCTGAAACCTCGTTGCTGTTCAGTATATGCATTTGTCATGTGTGGGGCTTGTAGTCGCCACCCAATAATCTGTTTTGTGGAAGAGACACAGATGTCATTGTCCTGACCCACCAAAGTAGTTCTCGTTATTTCTATACATGTATGAATATTGCTGCCTGTCCTTGGAGGTCCGTTCCCATCTCTTGTGCACCCATTTCTGCAGATAATTGAGTATCTTTCAGCAGTGCTCACGGGTTGTGCGCAGCCTGCGTGTCACATGTGCAACAGGAGACAAGGATTCAGAACAGGTAAAAGCAAAACAAGCCAAAATTAGCATCACGACTCCTTTCCCGAGTTTTACACTTTCATTCCAAGGAGTGGAAGTTGCAATTCTTCTTCTCAATGGAAGCACTAAACAGCATCAACGATTCTCCCCAAAATAGAACTTGTGTTTTGAAAAGCGTTTTCCCTATAAGAAAATTTTAATCTGAAAAATCATCTGAAAAAGCATTTTGTCCATCTCTGATATGATACAGACTTCACTCTGCAATAACCTATAGCTTTGCTCCGCAATAATTTATAGCAAGCTTGAGTATGCTGGGGAACTAGATATTATTATTCCTCTCTCAGAAAACTTGATGTTTGTTGAAAAAGGAACAGAACTCTGTTATACAAGTGCAGGCATCAAGGACACTCGGTATCTTCGTGCAACCCTACAGCAGAGGTGTTTACACCTACCCTGCAGGATGCAAAGTATTAGCTCTTATCTTTTTTTAGAGCCTTGATCTTTAGCTTGAATAAAAAAGCCATCGATGATGTGCGAAGGCTGCTTTTGAATAGTGGGATCCAGTACCAAAATTGGTGTCATCACAGCCTAATTTAGGAGGTGACTTTTGCTGTTCTGACTTTTTCCATGGCACATGGCTTGTGGGGGTGGGAAAGAGCATGTTACAGACATCATCTGGTGGAATTAGTGCTGCTCTTAGGCAAAAGAAATTAAGCCTCATTTATTGAATCCCACAGCAATTCTCTGAAACAGCCACATTGGTGCTGGGCATGATTTTAGCTCTTGGTAGAAATTGAAACTATGTCCAAAAGCTTGACACTATAACTGTGAATGGAAAACTATATGCAGGAATTACTTGGCTTAAACTAATGCGCTTTAGCAAAGAACTAATAAGTAGAAGAGAACTAACTCGTAACGGAGTTGCATTGTCTGTGGGGCAGACAAGCTTCACTCAGGTAGCTCATGGAGCAAAGGTGTTTGAGGGAGATACCTGTGCAGGAATAAATCCTGTCCTGGAGTGAATTACAAAATACTGTCCAAAATCCATCTCCAGTGTCATTTTGAAGCTGAGGAAGCAGGGCTAGGGTCCCGCTGCAGATACTTCAAACAGATTTGGTTGTGTCGATCGGTTTAGTTGCCCATCTTGGAGGCTGCTGAACTGGCTCAGTTAAATCTGAGCTTGGACAAATGCTGGGAGAGAAAAAAATAGATGTTTCTAAACCAACAAGAAGTATTATTATTATTCTCTTCTATGGTAGTAAACTGATAGCATCCTTACTATGGCAATAAGTTGTTTTAATTGTTTATTTTAGTGGTGGAAAGTACCATTCATATGTTAAACAAGTCAAGTCTTTTTTACAGAATGAAATCTGATCAGATTTATGGCTATTGAGGGAGCATTTGACTTGATGATTGAATAAATAGCACCAGCAAACTTGCTGTCATTGTGGGCCTGATCAAAACCTCAGCATTTTCCAAGAAGGCAGGCACGTGGATTCACCCAGAGCTCCAGCCGTTTGCATCAGCAACCACAGTGCAGCAGAGTCAGAAGTCCAGTGGATAGAGAAATCATTTGCTTCTTTTTTTGACTAACAGTAATGTCATTCAGCTGAAGTGGAGACAAGCCATATCTGATATCATATGGGTTTTTCTATCCTTTTTGCTTATTATAATTTATTTTCTTCAGCCTGATATTGCACAGAGAAATCTGATGCATTGTTCCGAAATGAAACTTGAATCTGTATCAAGGCAATTTAATCCTACTTGGAGCTGGTGGATAAAGGAGCAAGAATAACCTTCAAGAATTCCCTTGCTCATAGTTGGCTTTTTCTCATGCACAACAATTTAGAACCAAATCACTTTCTCTAATGAGAGCCTGTAAATTACTGCTTTAATGAGGCACATGAAGTTTGAAGAGTTGAATTCCCACGTTCCCCCTATCTGTAAGCCTGAGCACCTCAAGGGATGGAGAAAGACCCATAGTGCTCAATTTCTCTGTTATAACATTGCTTAGTATTAAGATGATTATTACAATATCATTAAGTCCCAGATGGGAGTCTCTGCTTGAGTGGGTTCAGTATTGTTTCCATCTAATGTGAGACTCCTAAAATGCTTAGAATTGAAACAAAAACTGGGAGGGGAACTTGGATCTGCCCAAAACCAAAAAAGCAGTGTGGTGACATAGTTTCTCATGGTTCCTCCTATGCTGTTCCTGCAAGTGCAATGCTCTGTGTTTCAGTAAGTTATTTTTCATATCGATATTGCATTATCTCTCGCAAAAAGAATCCTGCTTGGAAAGGATGACTTATTTCCTTGGAAAATTAATACTCTGTAATATGGTATAAAGAAGCAAGGATCAAAAAACCAAGTGATCATTGTCAAGTCAGTTGCATGGATCTTCTATGGCACAGGCTGTTGTGTGGTCCCAGAGAGTGGCGACTGCTTTGTGCCCATGTGTAAGGGTTGAGTGGGAGTACACTGGTGGGGAGCAATCAGTCTGTGCATTCTTCAGCTCCACGTCATGGCTGATAACTTCTGCCACTTTTGGGGTCACCAAGAATTTCTCTTTTCTTGGTCTTAACCTGCAGCATGTGCATAAGGTGGTTAGAGGACAGGCCAAGGAGAACGGCTTTAACCTGCCAGAGGGGAGACTGAGATGAGCTCTTAGGCCGAAGCTCTTCCCTGTGAGGGTGCTGAGGCGCTGGCACAGGGTGCCCAGAGAAGCTGTGGCTGCCCCATCCCTGGCAGTGTTCAAGGCCAGGTTGGACACAGGGGCTTGGAGCAAGCTGCTCTAGTGGAAGGTGTCCCTGCCCGTGGAAGGTGTCCCTGCCCGTGGAAGGTGTCCCTGTCCGTGGCAGGGGTTGGAGCTGGAGGAGCTTTAAGGTTCCCTCCAACCCAAACCAAACATGATTCTGTGGATTGAGCATTTAAATAAAAGGTCATTCCTTGGGGGCTCTTTGAGGAGGGCCCATATAGCACCTGTGGCTACAGGGGTTTGTGTATCTATAAGGAAGGTCTATTTATGTACAGTTTTATATTTATATGCACATTTGTATATTAAATACATAGCACTCAATATATTGACCATGCAAATGATGTACTGGCTACTACAGCCCAATTTGTTCTTCGCTGATATTCTTCAATCATAAGTAATGCAGTGAGAATATGGAGTGTTGCTGGCGGGTGGTTATTTTTTCTTGGAGGAAGGCAGCTTGTTTCATTTATTCTTTGTAAGCTGTCCCATTGCTGGTATGACACAAAACAATTTAAGGTACTGTCGTATTTATAAACCAGTGTGTGTTCTAGGGTATTCTTTCTGGTTGGAGTCAGATCTATTACTGGTCCTCTGCTGCTGCCGAGACCTGCCCAAGGCAGAGCTCTCTCGGCAGACTTTATCTTTTCAGAAGATGCGTTAGTTGTGATGTGGACTTTTATTTCTGATGTATTTATACAGCACTTGGCATCATGAAAATCCTGATCCGCCTGATTTCTAGCCCTTGGGTGGAAGAAATGTTATGCAGTGACAATCATTGTCTCCTGTTGGCTTTCAGACTCTAGAAAATCGAAGCAGACTGCATTCTTAAAAGAGAGCTAATTAAATGGGGTTGTTCTGCACAGAGAACCAGTGTTTCTCAAATGCTTTCAAAACTGTAAAACAATCTGTGAGTAGCCAACAGAAGAAGTATGTTAACAATGGCCAAATCAAACAGTGCTTCACAATTTGAATTAAAGGTCATAAAACCCCTGTATGCATTAATCACAGAGCTCTGGTATGAGTCTTAATAGCAGCTGAGAGCTGTTGAATGGATGTTTTAACTGAATTTGAAGCATTAATTAAACATATATTAAAACTTAACTCTATAAATACTTTAGAGCTAGAAAGCTATAATTAGGGCCAGGCTGGACACAAGTAGGGCTATTAGTGTCTGTTCTTTTGAGTTAGATGTATCACCAATGGGGACTGGGTCTGGTGTGAACGTATGATTTAGGAATCCCTATTTCCACATCTTGCAGTAAGGCTCCTGCAATACCAGGCTTGAAGGTATTGGCGAGAAAGTTAAACTTCCAAGCTGCTGTAGTTCTCCGAGTGATTTCTGCTCTAAGGTTACATCAGGACATTCTCTTTCTGCCCTAAACCAGCTCTCAAGAAATTCTTTGTGGACAAGATGCGGTGCGTGAGATAAGTGGTAGCTGTTTAATGACTGAGCTGGTTCTCGCCTTGAAATCTGTGAAAAATCCACCAGAAATGCCAAAAACTGGGAGTCAAACATGTCAAGTGCTGTTTATGTTTATGAATCTGCTGAAAGCACAATTTGAACTGGCTTTGCAGACACTGAACATTCGCTGTGCAGAAATAGAAGCCTAAACTTGTCTTTACTTGGCACATCAGTGTTTCTGCTTCTCCTAGTCGTTGTTATTACAAATGATTTTGCTTGGTCTTGCTGTTCTGGTTTAATGTTGTATCAGAAAGAGGGACAATAGCTGGCTAGATAAACGTGGCAAGGAGATGGAAGTGACACGTGAAGTTGGGGAGAATTAACCCACAGAAACAAAGCTGTGTTTTAAGTGACTGGTGGAGAACACTGCAGGGGGGGCCGGGAGCCCCGCGGCGCTTCTCAATACAGTGCTGAATTGCAGGCAGCAAAAGCCCTTTTCTAGTAATTGCACTTATCAAGGATAATGGTGAGATGAAATTACCTAATATCCTTTTTTCCCCTGAATTCCTGTACCACTCACTGGCACATTGTAGGGCTCTTTCAGTCGTGTTTCCTAACGAGCTGTGAGAAGGCAAAGGGTGCAAGTGATTCTGAGCTGACCCCATTGGCCTGCGTTCACGTTAGCTGGAGATGCTGGAGCAGCCCAGTCCTCTGTTTCATTTCAGGAACTGCTCAAGAACAGTTTTAGTAATTCACTGCTGTGAAAAGATGATTTAGTGCTTCAAATCTAAACACTTTGTCCTTAAAATGCATTGGATGCCTCTTTTTTTTGGACAGTATGTGATTCCAGGGCTCAAGGGCCTGCTTTAGGAAGCAAGGGGTTTTTACACGAGGGATTACATACCTAAAAGACCTTATGTCTTGAAAGTCTCAGCTCAGACATCTGCTGGCATTCGTATATAGCCAGGAGAAAATGTGTTTTGTTCTGCCTAGCCTAGCTTACACGTGAGCCTGAAGCACAGCCAGTGGAGAACTTGGAAAGGAGACGTTTGCAGAATAAACTATGGGTGGGATGATGGGAGCACAAGTTAATGATGAGCAGCAGGACAGTCTTCCTTCATGGCTTGCTGCTGCTTGATTCCCCATTCCTGGCAGCGTTCAAGGCCACGTTGGACGGGGTTAGAAGCAATCTGGTCTAGTGGAAGGTGTCCCTGCCTGTGGCAGGGGATTGGAACTGGATGAGTCTTAATGTCCTTCGAACCTAATCCATTCTATGGACAGCACATGATGCTATTGCCTGGGAGAGATCTCATGGTAGGAGTTACACTGGAAATCTGTAGATAAAAGTTCTACCTCTGGGTTGCAAAAAAGTCTTTACAAATATCAAAGACCTCGTCTCAGTGTCCTGGCTAAATTCCAGAAGGCATAAACTCTATTTGCACCATTCTTCCTCTGAGCAAGTTCCAATGGATGCAATAAACTTGATCTATTTTGCTGTACCTGAGGAGCTGCTGTGCTCGACCTTTGTGGTGACTACGTTTTGATGGCAGGTAAAGTGCTGAGTATGTTCCATTGGGGTCCTTCCAGATAAGAATGCCATGCAAATTTATTCTTTGCATTAGATTTATTTATATCCCAGCTGACATAATAACAGAGGAGAAGTGGATCCTCAGGAGATGTAAATTAGTGAACGCACCTTTCTTTTTGCCAAGAACCTGTCCAGGATGTCCTCAATCACACTGTTCAAGCTGTAATCAGATGGGGCATATCTCCATCTTCCAAGGTCTCTTTGTCAAGCACTTGGTTCTTCATTTAAACTGCCTTCTGAGTCTGGAAAGGGTTTTCTTTGCTGGCCTCAGAGCTAGTTACCTTTAGAGCTCCTCATTCTTCTCCACCTGCCCTTGAGTGCTGTTCCTATCCCCCCTGCTACTGCTATGTGCTATTCCACCAGGCACAGAGTGTGTGCTATGTGGGGAAGCTGAGACATCCTTGTGTTAGGAGACAGCCTGGCAGCATCCCACAGCAAAGCTGGTTGTCATCCTCGTGAGACAGCAATAGAGGAATCAGCACTGGCTGGTTGGAGCTTCCCCAGTGTCAATGCACATCTCCAGCCTTGCAGGTGAGCCTGCAGACAGGCCCTCCCCAACAATCCTTTGGGAATGTTTTATCAATAGGCTGCTAGTTCACACTGTTTGAATAACTTAATGCAAATACAAATCTGCGAGAGCTGAAAGGTCGTGTAGGCTGCAAAACTGAAAGTAGGATCTGAAACTGAGGGAGAGCTTTCCCTCTGCATAAAGAGGCAGCACTGGCTTGGAAAATATTCAGTAAAAATATTAATATCTTCATGGACAGGAATCATCTGGATTTTTCCAAATTTCTCATGAGAAAGGCTCTGTTTTCTTAATAGATATTCTTTTATCCACCAAGAAAGAGTTCTAAATTGTATAATAGCTGAAATTAAGCTAAATTTAGAGAAAAAAAAACATCAAGTCAAGGCAATCTAAAGCAAAACAGGGTATCTTTAAAGTTTCAAAGGAGAGCATTCCACTTCACCCAAGCCATTTTTTCTCCCTGTCCTCATTGGCTCCAGACACAGTGTCTGTGACTTTTTTTTGTCTGGTTTGGCCATAAAGGGAGGGAGAATCTTCAAAATCCTGGAAACCTTCTTTGCTTGGAGTTTAGCAGCTTTTAATAACTCTTTAGGTTACCAAGAAGTAGCAAATCCAGCATGCCCACTGCCGAAAGCACTCCACAAGGTCCAGCCTGTTTTGCATCAGTACAAAGAGAACAGCTTCCCTCTTTTACCCCTAATGCTGGTTCCTGGTGTGTATTTTTCACATCTGCTATGCAATTCACATTTTAAGGAGATGGAGTACCTTTACAATGAGGTTCTTAAGGCTTCTTATGGCAGTTCCTTCATTCTGGGGTCAGGAGAGCTTCGCTGTGCTGCAAAGTATGAGGGAAGAGGAGGCAGAGCAGGGAGCTTGTTAGCAAAGCTGCTCTCTGCTTGGGATTGATTCTGCTGTCTCTAATGGCTTGATCCTAACAGTTGCACTCTAATTTTTGTATGGGGTTGTGCACATTTCAGGCAATGTAAATATATACATTGGCATGCTTATTAGCTCTGCTGTTGAAGTTAGGGATATTTGATAGTGTATAATAAAACCGAGCGGTCCTGTATACCATTTGTCATGCTGAGCTTGGACTCATCCCTTTGTACTCCCACTCCACCCTTTCCAACTTCATTATATTCCTCCTTGCTTGGAGCAAAATCAATCTGAATTGGGTGGAAGAGGGGGAATGTGTGCTGGGATCTCTCTCAATGCACAGAGCAGTGTGCAGGCTTAATGCTTGCTTGAACGGTAAGCATGGGGCTTCCCGGGGAGGGGGGAACATTGTACGACAGCTGAGGTCATGGTCATAGCCTCAGCCCCCATGCATTAAACTGCAGAAACAAGTGGAAATATGAGAGGGCCCTTTCCACTTATCAGGAAGGAATACTACTGTGAATGCTGCTTCCCTGAGTCCCCATACGCTGAAGGCAAAAGGGTAAGTTTCTGCTGCTCTGGGAAGTGATTTCTGTTCAATCATCCCTTCTTTTCGGAACACTCTTTTCCCCCTGTTAGCCCAGTCTGTATTCCCTTTGCCAAGGGGCTCATGTCAATAGCTCAATGCGTCAGGCCTGTGTGGAAGTGGTGGTAGATGACTTGAGGCACTAGGTGAGGCTTAGGGGATGTATTTATGTCTACAGGCCCTCAGACAGGTTAAAAAAATACGGGTTTCTAGTTCCAGTTGGAGTCAGGTGCTGATTTACCTGTATAGCTTGCTATGGTGAGATGCCATTGGTGAAAAGAAAGACCCACCGACTGAGAGCTGGGCTTGTTCAGCCTGTAGAAGAGAAGGGTCCAGGGAGACTAGAGCAGCTCCAGTGCCTAAAGAGGCTGCAGGAAAGCTGGAGAGAGGCTTGGGACAAGGGATGTAGGGACAGGCCAAGGGGAATGGCTTTAACCTGCCCGAGGGGAGACTGAGATGAGCTCTTAGGCAGAAGCTCTTCCCTGTGAGGGTGCTGAGGCGCTGGCACAGGGTGCCCAGAGAAGCTGTGGCTGCCCCATCCCTGGCAGTGTTCAAGGCCAGGTTGGACACAGGGGCTTGGAGCAAGCTGCTCTAGTGGAAGGTGTCCCTGCCCGTGGCAGGGGTTGGAGCTGGAGGAGCTTTAAGGTCCCTTCCAACCCAAACCATTCCATGATGCTATGATAGGATACAGTATGAATGTTGGATGGACCCTAGACTGTGTCCTGTCTTGCAGGAGTCCGTGCTTTGCAGCTCATATCAGTCAGGAGAAAGAAAAGCCCTGGAGACCTTCTCCCTGCCGTGGCACTCCCAGTATGGGTAGGTGACTGTGCATTGTTTCCAGGGGTGTCCTTGGCTCTCTTCTCCTTCTCTTCCCACAGAGACCAATGGCTGAGGCAAACCCTTAGTTTTATGCTGAAGCTCTTGAAATTATCCCGCATTGCCAAAAGGCAGGATTTGCTGACACTCAGAATCCTATTGGCAAACCTGTGTGGATTTATGATCTTGGGTGGAAACCAATTTGAACTCTAATTTTACATGAATCTGATCCCTCTCCTGAGCCAGGCAAAACTTCATGATTCTGGCTGATTTTCACCCTTGGGTTTTGAGCACTTCTGCTCATATTTGAGCTGAAGATAGAACCCTGGGCCTGTGATCGTGTGCAAACCAACCCTTCAAGCAAACAGATACAGCTCTGTTCCCTGCCTCTTGATGTCTTTAGCTGTAGGTTGAATTTCTTGATGTCTCCTGCTCTGGTGCTTTTTCCCCAGAGGAGTACATCAGAAGGTACGCATGTGTTCCCAAATATAAACTAAGGAACATGTTGAAAGCATGTGCCACCATCTCATGTTACTACAACAATTGTTATTATTGCAAGCACTGCAGTGTTACCTCACCATCTCATAGCTCCTTCCACTATTTACTCCTCCCACAAAGTAAGTATTATTTGAAGAACAGCAAATTGGGGTATTTGGGTTTAGTTTCTGTTTCTGCTGCAGGCACTTGGTGTGCACATGGAGTTACTTCAGGGTTGCCTCCATGCAGGCATAAGAGTTAAGCGGGTGCAGCCGAGTCCCCTGCAGATCTTCATGCTGCAGCCACTGTTTGTAAACAGGAATACAGAGAATAGGTTGAGAAATCGGCTCCAAAACAAGAGGCATTGTTTGTGTGCTGAGTAACTCGAGTGATCAGTTAGCATGTGGAGGAAAGACATGTTGTGTCCAGATGAATGCAAAACCGGAGTGTCCCCTGCCAAAACCACCAGCCAGTACCTTGGGAAGGTCTGGGAAGCTTAGTTAAATAATGGAATAGCTCTGGTGAGGTGCACCTCATCTCTCATGGCAGGGATGCACCAGGGTTGTGTTCACGCTGCTCAGAGTTGAAGCCCTGTGAGCTGAGCCGGTGGCATTTTACATCGAGCAAAGATGTGCTATGAAGGTGGTGTCATGATCCACCTGAATAAGGGGTTTCCTACCATCCTGTCAAGGTCTGTACCGTGTGCACTGTGAAGGGGTGTGTGAGGTGGAGTAGTGTTAGAGGATGAAAAAAGGACAATTTACAGCATGTCCCCTTATTAGCAGGTGATCCTTGTGTTCTGACTTTGAGACCCAAAAATAAGCAGTGAGGGCTATGGGTATGACAGAAGCCCTCTAGTGCCTTGTAGCTCTCTGGGCACTCATGGAAATGAGGCTTCAGTGACCCTGTCTGGGTCCAGAAGATCAACTGTGCTGAAAATGCAGGTTCATAGAAACCACTTGATTTTCATCTCTTTATTCACTGTAATAACAGGGAACTTAAGAAAACATGAGGGAAGGGAAGAGAAGGCTCCAGGGAGACCTTAGAGCAGCTTCTGATACTGATAAATCCACAGAGGGGCTTTGGACAAGGGCCTGTAGGGACAGCCCAAGGGGAATGGCTTTAACCTGCCAGAGGGGAGACTGAGATGAGCTCTTAGGCAGAAGCTCTTCCCTGTGAGGGTGCTGAGGCGCTGGCACAGGGTGCCCAGAGAAGCTGTGGCTGCCCCATCCCTGGCAGTGTTCAAGGCCAGGTTGGACACAGGGGCTTGGAGCAAGCTGCTCCAGTGGAAGGGGTCCCTGCCCGTGGCAGGGGTTGGAGCTGGAGGAGCTTTAAGGTCCCTTCCAACCCAAACCAGGCTGGGGTTCTGTGATCTCTAATTTCTTCCCTATCCATAACCCCTGTGGGCATTAGGGCTCTGTCCATAACTTGCTCCCACTTTGCTGAACGCAGCAGTTGTCTTCTGAGTTATACCTGTGACAGCTCTTTCCTCAGCTGCACTGGTGATTTGAGAGCCACTCAAGGTCAGTGACCATGCAAGGACAGCAGCAGCATTGTTTGTGATCCGAGGAAAGCGCTTCGGTTGCTAAATGGATTTGAGTTGAGTTTGGTTTCTCTCATCCTGCAATAACCACTGCTCCGGCAATTGTAATGCTTCTGATGTCTTTCTGGAAAACATTTGGCTTGTTTGGCAGCGCAGTGTTGTGTAAACAAATATGTACCGAGCATCAAAGTCAAGGAGGGGAGGGTGAGTTCTCAAATCATTATGTAAATAACTTCACAGAGTGTTCTCTAATATTGGCTACGATGTGCGTTTATATTAATCAGCACGGACATTACTGACAAGTGAATCTCTTCTGCTTCCTTCTCCCCAAGGTTTCGAAACGAATGCTGCTTTTTGCTCCTTGTGTAGCTGTAAAGGATGCAGGGAATGCCAGGGCTCTCTCAGCATCCCCTTCAGGTGTCTCTGGGAGGCTGAGACCAATCAGACCCTGCATAAATAAGAGTACTCCCCATCAGAGAGTTTACAACCTTGACCCAGCACTTAAAAAAACACATTGGGAAGAAACAAATCCACTCAGTTGCTGGAATGGCATTGATTTGTCGATCTCGACCTCTTCAAGGAGGCTAGAGGACATTCAGTGACTGTAAAGTGCAAAGACTTTTGTATGTATCCCAGATGAACTTTTTTGATGCTCCATTGACAACATCTGTAATGGAGCCAAGTTGAGTGGCTCTCCATTTCCCTTTATCCAAAGAACTTGTCTGTTTGTCCAGGATTTGGCACTCATGTGTAATCACGGAGTAAATGAGAAAAAGTAGTTGCTTTTACCACTTCAGTGACATTTTGTTCCTCAGTTATTAAGCCATTGAAGTACATTGTAAGAAGATGGGGAATCATAGAATAGTTAGGGTTGGAAAGGACCTTAAGATCATCAAGTTCCAACCCCCCTGCCATGGGCAGGGACACCTCACACTAAACCATGGCACCCAAGGCTCTGTCCAACCTGGTCTTGAACACTGCCAGGGATGGAGCATTCACAGCTTCCCTGGGCAACCCATTCCAGTGCCTCACCACCCTAACAAGAAAGAACTTCCTCCTTATATCCAATCTAAACTTCCCCTGTTTAAGTTTTAACCCGTTACCCCTTGTCCTGTCACTACAGTCCCTAATGAAGAGTCTCTCCCCAGCATCCCTATAGGCCTCCTTTAGGTACTGGAAGGCTGCTATGAGGTCTCTGCGCAGCCTTCTCTTCTCCAGGCTGAATAGCCCCAACTTCCTCAGCCTAAAAATCTTCTGTCTTGATGGTAACACGAGCTACCTAAACTGTAAAGCTGGGTCCTGGGGTTGGTGCCTGGTTAGCCCTGTCCCTAAAGCAAAAGAGGGCATGAATTATGTGGCAGGAGGGGGAAGATCATCAGGACTAAGGTAGAGAGCAGGGAAATAATGAAATAGTAGTTGGAAGTGATGTTTGCTGTTTGAGGTTTGAGTTAGGTGGCAGTCAGCCTGCTTGTTGTAGTGGTAAGGGGAGGAGTGAGGAAGAGGAGGTGAAGAAAGAAAGGGTTGTTCCCATCTTTTAATTCAGCATCCCAGAAAATAGGAACTTAACTCATGACTAGGGCACAAAATCATGGAAACGAGGAAAAAGCTTTTCAGTTCCTCGAGGTGGTGTGCTGCTTTCTTGGAGTGCCAGCTTTCTTGCCTTCAGCACCAGAAGGGGTGAATACCTGGGTGATGGCAGAGGAAATCCATGGGCAGAGAAGGCACACTTGGGACTGCAGAAGTCTCTGACCTGTTTGCTAGAATTTACCAAGCTTTTCCTTTTTGCTTTGCAGCTTGAAGGCAGGATCCAGGTAATGTGATTGCTGCTTACATGATGGCTATGAGCTTATTTGCATTAGGGTAATGCAAGTGTAATGAGCCTTCACACCGGAACAGTACTGTGGCTGCTTGGGTTTCAGTTCTTAATTAATGCAGAGTAGTTTGAGAGAGCCCATACATTATTTTCAGTTCTTGGTGTGAAAGTATCATACAGATCTCACTGTATTGATGCTCTTGGCTTCTTTCATTGCTGTGGATGGGGAGCTGTGTTTCCATTGTACCCTGAAGGGGAGCAAACATGTGCTGCATTCACTGTTCAAACTCCCTGCAGCTCCAGTTGTGAAGATGCTCAGTGAGAGAAGCTTGGGAAATTGATTAATTAAATCAATTACTTAAGGTTTTCTTTCCCCCTTCTGTGCTTGCACAGTTTGCTTCAAGTAGCAGTGTTCAAAATAGCTCAGCTTCAGTTAAAGGTGTGAGTGGTTACTTCTGCAGCTCTGTATCTCCTCTGGCCAGAGCAGAGCTTGCTGTCAATGGGAAGCTGTTCAGTGTGTACTGCCTAACAAATGGCTTTGGCAAATATTGGCTTTGTACAGTGCAATATATTGGTAACTAAAGTCCTTGGGTGTTCGCAGGATCTGCTCTTCCTCCACCTCACTCCTATTTTTCTACTCCTACTTGCTGCATTTTATTAAGCCTGTGTTATGTGTCAATCGCTTGTTTATTGATGGGTTCATTGCCTGCCTCTTACTTAGACTGTAAAGGCAAAATGGGTGTATTTTATACAGTGAAAAACCACAGCAAAACTACAAATAGCTTTCAGGAAAGCAAGGTAACTGGAATAGGCTTCAGGAATTGGGAGACAAGATCTCCTGAGAGGCTGAGCTAAGGGAGGAGACTTAAGGAAAGCTGGCAGACCTTTAGGGAGTTTTAAGGCCACAAGTTCAAGCTATCCCATTCAGCAAGTATAGCAGGGGACTAAATTGGTTTAATCATGAGCTCATCATTGACCTCAAATGCGAGAGAGAAATATGCAATAAGAGGAAAGTAGGTCAGGCTCCCGGAATGAGAACAGGAGTGGAGCGGGAGCAGAGACAAAATCAGAAAGGCCAAAGAACTAAATAAAGATGTAACGTTGAAGAGCCATTGGCAGTAACTAGATACCATTCTGTACGGCTGTTACAAGAGGCCCCCTTATACAGGAGGGAAAGAAAGCTATCAACATACCAGCACTGAAGGTAATTGTCTAATGTCTTGTCTCCATATGATGTTCAACACTAATTAGGACTAGTTAGAAAGCAGTGAATTCCCAACCTAGATATGTGAAAATGGGTTGGGGCCAACCTGGATAATTCAGGTGCTTTCAAGTTGGTTGGAATTATTACTTTAACTTCAGAATACTAAATATATATGTGTTTAAGTTCTGCATCTGGGGTTAACTTGCAAAGGAGACAATCAGAAACCAGCAGAGTAGCACAGGGCATATTCTTAAAGAAGAAGAAAGAGGAGGAGCTGGGGAGCTAGAGATCCACCAAGTTAACACTGACTTTTCGAGAAGTACATGAACAAATGATCCAACAGCTGGTTTTAAACACCGACAAGATAACAGGAATAACATGCCAAAAGTGTCATCAGAGCCACCCAACTTCCTTGTGCAGCATGGCAATAGAGGTTGTGGACGGAGAAGCAGCAGCAGGTTTGTGTATTCAGATTTCAGTTGGGTCTCAGGGACATTGTAAGTCATTGTCTTAGTCCATCTAAGATCTTCATTACTTTCAGGAGAGCAGTTGTTTCATGTAGAAGACCTACCCTAGGCTTTACCTCCTGCACTTCCTACTTAAAAACATCAGATGTGTTTAAAGTGAGGTGGGCTAAATCTAGGCCAGTGTTCAGTGCTGTCACCTGAATGTGTTCTGGCTCCTTGGAGTTTCCAGCAGAACCATGAATGGAGATTTTTCCATGCTCAATCCCATAGGTAATGTGCTGAATGCCCCCTAAGGTGAGAGGACACCCCTCTTCAGGAGATCGATGTTTGCTTTGCTGAGAGACATGAAGAAAGGCACCATGTAGAGTAGATGTCAGTGTATTACTATAAGCAGTCTGTACCAGCTTGTGCCTGGGTGCAAACAGCTCCACAGGGTGCAAGGAGTAGGGAATGAACCTACTGTTGGATTAGGGATTGGAGGTGACATCAAGGTGGGAACTCCTCCATCTAGCTTCAGCAAACACCCAGACTTGCACTGTTGCTGGATTTAGCCTTGTACTACCTCTCATGTCCCAGCAACCCAGAGCAATAGCCTGGTTATTCAGTCTTAAATTCAGGCCTAATTGCAAACCAGGCCCAGTGGCCAAAGGACAAGAAGATTCTAAATGCCAGATACTTGTGAGCAGCCAGTATTACCCAGGGAGGCACAGCTGCTCCTAATTTGCCTGAGAAGCCTATTTTAAAGCTTAAAAATACAATGATTTTTGTGCATAGCAGGGCAGCTACTCCCTACCCAGAAGGGTTTAGTATTTGTGTGCCTTGGCCTGCCAGCTCTGAGATGGGAAGAATACTTGTCTGCTCAAGGGGCGACTCTGAGACGTGCTAAATGATTTCAAAATACATCTTTTGAGATCTTCCGAAGAAAACTGAATTGTAGGAAACTTTTAGATACCGGACCTGCGCCAGATTAAGTGTTCAACTTGAATTAAACATGGGCTTCCAGTCCAGAGGGACCTCAGTGCATCTTCCAAAGCACAGGAAGGTAAAGGGCCATGAGGATGCTCAGGGGCTGGAGCACCTCCCATATGGAGACAGGCTGAGAACATTGGGGCTGTTCAGCCTGGAGAAGAGAAGCTGCGTGGAGACCTCAGAGCAGCTTCCAGTGTCTGAAGGGGGCTGCAAGGATGCTGGAGAGGGGCTCTTCATCAGGGACTATAGTAGCAGAACAAGGGTTCAAACTGAAACAGGGGAAGTTCAGGTTAGAAATAAGAAAGAAGTTCTTTACTGTCAGAGCAGTGAGGCGCTGGCACAGGGTGCCAAAAGGAGTGGTAAATGCCCCATTCCTGGCAGTGCTCAAGACCAGGTTGGACAGAGCCTTGGGTGATATGGTTTAGTGTGAGGCATCCCTGCTTATGGCAGGGGGTTGGAAGCGGGTGATGTTGAGGTCCTTTCCAGCCCAAACCATTCTGCGATTCTGTGACTGTGGATGTTTTGCTCAGTCTTGGATCAATGGAGCTATTGCAGGCACATGTTTGTAAAGAATGAGCTTGTCTTGAAGAGGGAAGGGAGGAAGGATGGGTCCAATAGGCTGTTGGCATAGCCTACATCCAGGAATGTTGGGAAGGACCAGAGCTGGGGCTTTTTGCAGTGCACAGCTAAAAGCTATGGCTGCAGTTGCTTCTCTTACAAATGGGGTATCCTCTCTCAGCATCGATCTTTGTTCTACCTGGGATAAAGCCCATTTGCCTGAGGAAGTCATTGTCACTGCTGTTCTTGAGGGGTTGTAAATCCTTGGTAGGAAGGAGCCTCACTGTTGCAAGGAGTGACTAATGGGCAAGTTGGAAAGCGATAGCTGCACACACCCAAGGTATCAGGCAATGTCAGTGCTATGGGCTGGGAATGTTGTTTATGCCTTGGCTGCACAGTTTGGCTGTGTGCTTCAGCTGCTGCTGCTTCACTGAAGGCATTAGAATCATAGAATCAACTAGGTTGGAAAAGACCTTTAAGATCATCAAGTCCAACCTTTAACCTAGCACTGTTAATTCCACCCCTAACCCATGCCACTATGTGACATGCCTTGTGTGAAAGGGTGGCAGGAGATCAGAGACAAGGGATCTGAAGAGAATCTGCATCGCCCTCTCAAGGAGACCCTTGATCCACCTGCCTCCTGACAGTGCATAGGGAAGGGATACAGTGAGATTAGCCACTGTGGACCTGTGTAAGCTTCTTGCCCATGTTCTGCTGTGAATTTGGATCATTGAAGCCCACACGGCCCAAACACCAGCTTCAAGAAAATGCAAGCATCCCCACACAGCTTTTGTCTTCTGGCATCAGCTTCCTCATGCAGATGCGGTCCTTCTATCTCTGGCCAGCGACCTGGAATTTTGCTTTAAATGTTGGTGTCTTTTGAATGTTCTCATTGTTCGTAGCCACAAGGTGGCATTGCAGATTAAAGGGAAAGCAGCTCTTGTTCACTGAGAGATGAGGGAGGTTAGATTGGAAAACAATTGTCCGGCCACCCTGAAATCCCTTCTAAGTCTTGGAGATGCGAGGAAGCTTTTCCTGTCAGCTTACAGGCCCCCAGTTTAGGGAGAAGTGAGCATGATGCTAGCTGGTTTATCATCATGAAGAGTTTCAACCGATTCAGCATCTGCCATTATGTTTGAGCTGTTCAGAGCTGCCGCTTTGCTCTCCTCCTGCCATTGGCATGGGATGTAGTTTTAGAGCTGTGAGAAGGGTGATGGTGTCACCTCACGGGCTCTTCTGTTTCAGTTTGTATGTTCAGATCCTGAGGAAAACTTATTTCTTTCTGCCTGCTCCTACTTGTTCCTTCCCCTCACATTTCCCTTGGTTTCTATGCAGGCTCAAACCTGGGCTCTCTGAAAGGATGGTGAGCTTCAAGAGAAGCTAAACCCTCAAACAGAGGCTTGCGATGAAAGTCTTATTTGCTCACTTATAAAGAGGAAGGTGAATTGAGCATGATGTAGCTGGACCTTCTCTGTACATGCCAGGTTTTACTGTGATCCAGGGCTCAGCCTTTTATGTGAAAGGTAAGAAGACTCACAGCAGGATGCTCAAAGGTGTTTGTTTCTCTGTTGACTGGATGAAATAACAAGGCATTGGGGAGATCTGAGCGAATCCTTCAGACACCCAAAAAATGGTACCAAGTTTCTTACTCTGGAAATACTGACCGGTACCAGAATGTACTTCACTCTTATTTCCTTGTCTGTCTTATTACAAGTCCCTGTCCCAAGGAGTGTGTCATTCTCGTGTCTGAGTCCAGCTGTAATGTAGTGAAGGGGCCTGATTTTTGCTTAGTGCTCACTAAGATGCTGTAATAAAACTGATGTATTGCTTCTAGTCCTGACTGTTATCAGTGCTTATTGCTTTTGTCTGGATATACTTTCCATGTAAACCAGGAAAAGCAGCTCTGCTGAAAGGTGGATCTTCCCAGCAGTGGAAAGAAGTGCTAAATGGAGCGGGGCAGCACCAGGCCAGGAAAGGAAAATCTTACCTGTTTTGGAAAGAAAGTGAAAATAGCTTTATTTTTACCTCTGCTTGGGAGAAGGACTGAAAAGCAGATGGAATGAAGTGAGCTTTTGCTCAAAACCCACAGAAGGGGTCTGTTAGGGATTTTTGCAGATAAATGGAAGATAACTGACAGTGTGTTTCAGCAGGCGAGAGAAATACCCTTGTTCTGACTCTCTTCGGAGAAGGGGGAAAGCAGTGAAAATTCTTCATCAACATTAACAGGCACATGACAGCAGAGAAAAACATCGTGTAGTTTTGCTTGGACAATTTTCACCTGGGTGAGAAAGCCAGGGCATATAAATCCTTACAGACCCACACTTGGAGATGTATTTATATACATGCACATATGGATAGGAGTTTCTTGATGTATTGGACATGTCTGATTCCTTTTGTGACCAGGTTGTTTTCAGGACCGTTGCTGAAAAATACTCCATGTTTGCTTTACCAGTTGTCCATAAGCTTATCTTGGTTTTCCCTTTGTGTCTGCCTTGAGGTTGCTGCTCTGAGGAGACTCTTGAACAGACCAGTTGTCCCCAGCTGTGAAGCTGGTTTCCTCTGTGATCCAAAAGACCATGGTGAGCCAGGCCTGGAAGCATGCAGCAATATCATTGTAGGTACTGTGGGAAACACTGATTTTGCTCCAGTTTCTTGTCCTTGTTGAGGGTGCTGAGGCGCTGGCACAGGGTGCCCAGAGAAGCTGTGGCTGCCCCATCCCTGGCAGTGCTCAAGGCCAGGTTGGACACAGGGGCTTGGAGCAAGCTGCTCTAGTGGAAGGTGTCCCTGCCCGCGGCAGGGGTTGGAGCTGGATGAGCTTTAAGGTCCCTTCCAACCCAAACCAGGCTGGGATTCTGTGATTCTGTTACAGACTTCACAGCTAACTTTGCCCTGTGCTCATCTTTCTGTGTTCAGCAGGGGTGATGCTGCCCAGCAGCTCGGGCTGAACAGTTTATATTCCTGCTTGAGCAGACACTGTCTCTCGCTATGTACAAAGCGTGGTCAGACTTGGACCGGGAGGCCTGATGGAATATAAACATCAAGTATTTCTTAAATATTGTGACTATTCTGCTCCTGACATGTAAATAAGCAGTTGGCATTACAATTTATGGGACGCTTGACCATGGGCGAAATACGTAAAGCTGATGATAACATCCAATTATGTTAGGATCATTTAAAAAGGTGTATATGCATTCTTCTGGGTGCTATGCACTTTTGGGTGTAAGCCAAGCTACTGACTGATAGGGGTTAGGATGAGGCCAGCAAGAAACCTCCTCTTACCAAGGTTATTTCGTAAGTGCCTACTGCAGAGTTTCATATGTACCACTGGAGCAGCTGGTGCTGGCTCAACTCCTCTGTCAGGCAGGGTGCTGAAAGAGATGTATTGCTGGGCTGACCCGAATAGGGAATCTGATGTTCTTGGCTTTTTTTTCAGTCTCTGACCTGAAGGGAGAAGTGAACCTTTTGAAAGAGAAAAGTTAGACAGAAAGAATCCTGCCTGGTGCACATTTCCAGGTGAATGTTCAGGTCAGCATTACCTAATGCTGGAATCAAAGCTTTGGGGATTCATGGGCATTTCCAAAGCTGCTGTGATATCGCAACCCCTGTGTATGACCTGTGCTTAACACAGGGCTTTTATTCACCTTGAAAGTCTCTTCTGCTCTTCAATCAGCTCTGATCTGGCAGGGAGAGTGGGAGAAGAAGTAATATGATTTAGCAGGATCTCTGGAGACGAGCAGATGCAAGTCCAGCTTCCCTGGAATAAAGAACTTTTATTACAGTGATGGCTGTTGGTTGTGGTCCAGAGGAGTTTGTCAGAGAAAGTTTGGGACAGTATGAAGGTTTTTCTGGGGAAAAGATGCAGTTTAAACTCCCACCTGTGTGTAAGTGTTGAGTAGTATGCATCACAGTAGGAAAAAAAAAAACTATTTGCTGCATCTGGTAAAGCACTGTGTGCACATAGAATCATGCAGTGGTTTGATTTGGAAGGGACCTTAAAGCTCACCCAGTTCCAACCCCTGCATGGGCAGGGACACCTTCCACTAGAGCAGCTTGCTCCAAGCCCCTGTGTTCAACCTGGCCTTGAACACTGCCAGGGATGTGGTCTAGTAAAGGTGGGATCTCTCTTGTGCCTATTGCTGCTGACCAATGAGCACCTTGGGGTGGTCTGAGCCTTGCTGAGTTCTCACCGAATGCCCTGTTAGTGGGAAAGTTGTGTTTCTGCCTGAGGGGTTTGCTGATGTAGCTTGGGGACACAGCTTCAGACCTGTGTCCTGCTACAGAAGGAAGTCACAAAGTGGATTTCTTCTTTGAAGAACCCCAACCCAATACACTGTCTGGTGGGTCTGGGGGCATTTACATTGTGTGGTGAGTACCTGACTTCAGATGCTTTCTGTAAAGCAGACAGGACTTCAGCCTGCACAGATTTCAGTGTTGTATCACTTGGCCCTTGCTGCTTAGTTTGAGTTAAGGGCAGGCAGTAACATCTCTCTGCTTTTGCTGAAACAAATGCATGTCTGCAGTATACCTTTTTTTTTGACAAATCAGCATTTAAAGCATTTCTAGTGTGTGTTGCTGCGTTCAAATGCTGAGGCCTGCATTGAGTTTGAAATACTTATATTGGTCTTCAAATCCATAATCTGACATGTTCCAAAGGTCTGAGATAGCTGCCAGCACCTAAGCACATTTTCAAAGCACAAGCAGCAGCTTTGGTAGTAGTTAAGTTGCATGAATCAGACCATTCTGCCTTGGACAGTCCTTCTGAAGAGGAAATCTGTTTAAATGTCTCCATTGTGCATCTGCACTTCATGCTTTCATATGGGAACAATTTTTCGGTGTGCATCAGGGAGGGATGAGTAAGGAAACAGCGAAACACTGACCTCAGAAGCCCTCGGGGAACTTTCTAGAGCCTTGTGCTGCCTGTCTGGAGGTGTGGATGTGCTTACTCCAGTCTGTCCTTGTTCCTCTAGTTACCCTGCGTACACCTCCCACTGATGCACATCCCTGCCAGGGGGTGTGAAGACGCCAACAAGCAGCAAAAAAGCCCACAGGTGTATATATATTGAAGGTGGGTGCTGAGAAGTGAGTTGGTGAGAAGTTGTTCATACTATTGCTATTTTTTGCTACCCACTGTGTAGATGCAGAGGAATAGGCTCTCATCAACTGTCAAGTTAGCAACTTGGGTTCTCGGTGGATTCATTTCAAGGTTAAAGGCAGAGCAACTGTTGCCCTTGAGTTCCATATCATGACACCAGAAGTCTCAAAGGCCTTGCTGATGCCCACATGAGAAGGAAGTTCTATTTCTATGGTTTGAAATGACACCAAGGCATGTGGGCATCGGTGAGCAAGGGGTGTTGGCATTTCAAAGGTGTCTCTGCTCAGGCACTTGTCCTTAACACAGATATATCATCCTTTCTGTGCAAGATTCGGGTGGCTAAGAAGGCTTTATTCCCATTTGTTTTTGTGGAAATTAGGGCAGAACCAGACCAGAGTAGATCCATGTGTCGCCACACATCTGGCCTTGAGAACATCTGGGAATGGGGCTGAGGGCAGCATGTGTAAGCAGCTCTCTTTGAGTAGTAGCAGGTTCGGCTCAGGAACCTGATATTAAGGGGTATGGCTAAGAGTTACTCAGAGGTTAATATTTATGTTTTATGGAAAAACCTCAGTGGAGGGGAAAACGTTTTTGGCTGTTTTGGACCAAAAAATGAAACGTTCCATGGAAAAGAATTATTTCCTTTTTAAATTTCCCCCCACCCCTCCTACTGCATGTAAATACTGGAATGAAATGGAAACAAGTTTGAAGGCTCCTAACTGGTCCTTGAAAAGCTAACCAAGAGCTGACAGCACAGGAATCGAGGGGTGATAACAGAGCGGAAGACTAAAAGCAGTTACTCCTGAGCTCAGCAATGTGGTCTGTGCTAAGCAGGGCCCAGTTGTGGAGGAGCATGAAATCTCTTCTTTGATGTTTACCTTGGTTTTTGACCATATCCTTTAAAAGTTACTATTAGGAAACACAATAACAGTTCTCATGTACTTAACTGAGTTATTACATTAGTTTAATATCTCTCATTTGCTTTGTATTTTATACCTGACTCCTTTGGAGTGCCTTTCTGTGGAGACCTTTAAGCTCTCTTCCTCTTTCCTTCCCTCTTCTGCCTGCTGTATTGTTGGTGGCTCATCTGGGACAGGCAGAACCGTGTTGTCCTTTCTAGTCTCATAGCCCAGAAGCAGAATTTTCGGCTAGACAGTCACTCAAACCTTGAAACCTCCAAATAACCCTATTTGCAATCCAGGTCTGTTGTGCTCTCATAACTTCCTAGGCCACAAGACACCCAAATACACCCCTAAGTTGATGACTGCCTGGTGAGTGGCTGTTGGTAGATAACTGAGCTCACCCTCACAGCTCTGCCTGTAGGAATATCGAGTTGTTCATACGTATGACTGGCTCTTGTGGTTGAGCAGGGCTCTGTCTGGGGTGGCCAACACAGTAGAAGATGGTTTTCTCTCCTCTATCTTCCCTCCTACTGAGCTTCCCCAGTATGTCCTTGACTAAATATGTTGCTCTGCACACGAAAGGAAGGAATTTAGAAGTGTGTGAAGTACTTGCAATTAAATGTCATGCAAGCCACATGTGGTTTTGTTGCTCCAAATTCAGCTCAAATAAGTGGAAAGGATTACAAAATGAGGAACAACTTGGATCAACCTGGACTGTTGAACAAAATATGTTTTCCTTCGTAGCACCTAGGAGTATGTGATGCATTTTACCAAATGAAGACAGCAATGTAGAATCCAAGTCAGGGGCTCAGGCGAGGTATAATTGTCACGAAGAATGTCGAACAGTGTTGCTTCATGAGCCTTCCTAGTGCTGGTGCTTGAAATAGTTGCTGCTTGCTTTGCTTGGCTTGTGCCACTGCAGAGAAGGGAATGTTTTCCATGCCCACTGTGACAGGACAAGCAGGAATGAAGGTAGGAGTTGGATGTGAGGTCATGGCTTTCGCTAATGGGAAATGAGGCAAAGGAGAGATGGGAGCTGTTCATGTTGAGTGAGCCAAAGCTTAGGGGGCTCTCACGTCCTTACGATTAACATTGTTTTCCCTTGCTGGACCAGGCAGCGAACGAGAGATCCCCATATGCGAGATGTTATCACCCACCATTCATGTACAGTTTCTCACTGAAGCCACTCAAATCTCTGCTATTCCTGTCTTCAGGAGGCCAGTTTAACATCGTGATCAGGAAATTTCCCCCTGCTTTTAACTGAGATTTACTCTCTCCTGCTAGAACAGCTTCACTCCTTTTGGGAGCCAAGAGCCTACAGCCAACCTGACACAGCCCTGCTGTCTCCTGCATCTCAGGCTCTGCAAGGTTCGGTAGCATTAGTTCATGGAGGAAGGATATGTGCCTCTTCCTGAAAAACTAAGGAGGATGACTTGCTGTGTGTATCAGCAATGCCATTGTCTTCCCAGTCAACTGCTCCTGCTGGGGCAGTCACGTTCCCTCCTGCCAGCCTTTCATTGTGCTTTTGCAGTAGGAAGAGGGGGATAGAAGAAGGGGGGATCCTAATTGAAAAAGTAGGCCTAGGGCTTGAGGGACATAACAAAGTCAGTGGGAGTGTGTGAACAGCAATTTATTTTGTCAGTTCAAGTTACAGTCACCCTGACATGTGAAAATTGCAGATGCCAGTTTCTCAACGTGTCACTGTGACATGCAGCATCCCAAATAATGAAACTCTGGACTTGGTTTGCAGAGCTTTGGAAAGCCCAAAGAAATGGGATCTAAAAATTGCCAGATAAACTGAGTTTTCTTTGACATAAGGGGCATGATCTCACCTCAGCCTTTCACAAGACGATCTTCGTACCTTTCATTGCTTCACTAGAGCGTTCCTGTCGTTGTAGTGCTCACACTGTTTATGGCCTTCATAGCCTCTTTGGGCTTTGGAAATGGAGCTATTTTCATGAGGAATGAAGCAGACCTTTTCCCTTGAAAGTGTAAAGGATTGGAAGGAGTGTGGCTGAAGTTGATACAAGACTGAGTAGAGCTCTGAAGCCACTTGTTAAGGCTGGGATCCAGTTAGGAAATTACCTGTTCCCCTGACTGCTTTTCGAATGTTCCATTTCTATACCTTGTTCTTCACATGTAAAATGGGAGTAATGCTGATATTTACCTCTCCTGTCTTTTCTGACTTAGTTTAGTAAACAGCAATACTTTCTGTGTATTTATATAGCACTTAATACAGTTCGGCTCAGCCTTTATTATGGTATCTAGATAGCCAAGCAATAGTATCTCTTGTTTTGTGCAGATCAGTTCCAATAGTACTCTTGCCAATGACTGTTCACTGGCCTTACAGAAGTGGACAAATAGCCACTAATGATCATTAATGATCTTCATTAGAAAAATGAAGAGTTTATTGGAAGTTCCATCAGAAAGGAGCTGTTCTGCAGTGACTCTTGGTAGCAAAGACGTTCATTGTCTTTAAAAGAGAAGTCCTTAATAATGTTGCAACGATACGAAAGGTTCTCTCTCAGATTTCTTCATTTAATCTGGGTTAGGAGTCAACAGGGTGGTCAGAATGCGTGACTTCTGAGGGCAACCTGAATAACTAGACTCATTTTATCTCAGAAGAAAACAGTGAGAGAGGATATGATAAGTCTTCAAATGCATAGGAGGCCTGTGCATGCAAAAAGCAGGATGTTATCTTTGGAGAAAAATAGGATGAGAAGCTGTGAATTAAATTGCAAGGAGGTCTGTGTCCAGAAGCTGAAGCAGTGAGGTCAAGAGCTTTGTGCTGTCTCCTGCAGCACACAGTCCTAGCAAGCTGGGCATGGAAGGGAGTTGAAGATACTGTCAAACCAACCCTTGCTTTAAACCAAGCAGAACCAAGCTTGGGAAGCTGAAAGTCAGTGGGGACAGGAAGGCTGATGTGGTTTTGTGACTTTGGAAGGGCTGCTAAGCTGGCAGGAGGGTTGTGCCCGGGAAGGTTGCAGTGGTGTAAGAGGAGCCTGTGTTTGCCGGACAGTTCATCACCTTTGGCTGTACTGCTCTCTCTTCTCATGTAAACTTAAAAACAGGGGATGGATTCGCAGAGACTCAAAGCCAAACTGTCCTTGTGCAGCCAGGGACAAAAGTAATCTTGGTCACATGAGGCTGAAGAGAGGGATGTGCAGTGAGCCAGAGTGGGATCAGCTCCTGCTGACAGACAAGCGAGCTCAGTGTGTGTGCTTTCCAGGGAATGGTTACAGCTGAAGTTGTTCTTTTGCATGGAAAAGCTTCCATTGCCTTTGCATCAGTGCTCCAAGGGGAAGTGCTCACACTTCCAAGAGGACTATACCTGCTTCTTGGGAACTACAGAACGAAACTGTATGAATTAGGCTGCAAATCTATGTTGGGACTTATACTGGTTGTTCTTCATCCACAGCTGCCCTGGGGACACTCTTGTGAGTACCTCCCTAGATGGACAGACTGAGAGAGCTGATGCAGTTGCTCGACAGACACTTCACATGATATTAGCTCTGTGCTTGTCTGTGCTCTTAAAACATGCGTCATTGTACGCTGCAATTATGAGGAGAGTGAACTGGCAAGGAAGGATGATTGCATCAGTAAGCCACTGGAACAGGAATAACTAATTCTGCTCTTAACTCCTCATTTAACCCTGGCTCTGACACTGAAGATCAGTGCTCTCATCTGAAAGGAAAAAATATTCCCTACCTGATTTATCTTATTTCCTTGTATAATATCATCATGTCTACGTCATATTTTGAAGGGACAGAGACATGAAGTTGTGTCTATGTGATGAGGATCGAATTATACGTGCCCTAAAATAAGAATATTAATGTTAATAGTAGTAACTATAATAAAAACCTTTACAAAGAGGTAGGAAGCACAATTATAACAGCTAAAGGGAAAGTCTGTAGTATGTAATAGAATCTGGTTAATTCTTTGTGGCAATTTGCAACCCTGACATCCCTCACCAAATACTCTGGCAAGCTCATAATGCTTTCAAGCAAAGCTTTAACAGCCAAGTTCCAGCACTGACATCTCATGTTGCTTTTAGTTTTTTATTATTGTAAAATGCACTACTGAACACTTCCGAGTGCATCGCGCAATAAAATGCTGTGGAATTACAAATGAATTTTGCTTGCAAGGTGAAGGAGCCTGTGATTTGGAGTCTTTGGTATCAATATCAGTGATGGTTTCATGGTGAAGATGAATGCAGTTGCAAGGGTTTGGGTTTTAATTTGAGAGGTTTGGCATAGTTGGGAAAAAGTTATTTTTGGTGGGATTCTTTGTAAGCTTTTATGCAAGTTGTTCAGCTACCTATGAAATAAGAGTGGCTTTGGGGTTGGTTTTGGTTTTTCCTCCTGCTTTGCTGCTTTTTCCTCTTCTAGATCCAACATCTGTTACAAAGTCAACCTTTTCCTACCTCTGCTCCTACCTCCCAACCCCTACAAGACGCCATTGTCCCATGGGGCAATGTTTACAGGTCGATGTTGTTTGCAAGAGGCTCCTCTGTGGTCCTCGTGCCTCCTTTTTTGTGTGTGTCCCATTATAAACCCATGCAAAATCCTCCCAGCTGAGGAGCCAAGTCATCACTTTAAAATGTACAGTGCCAAGTAATACTTTCTTTCCCCCTTAAATATTTTAGACAATGCTTTTAGCAAAATGGGTCATTCCTCTGTCTAGTCAGCGTGCAGCTCCTGGCAGTGACCAGTTCTAGGTACAAGAGCTGCTGCAGTGGGCAGTAATGGATTAAATATGTCCACTGTGAAAGATTTTTCCTTAATTGCATTAGGCTGAGGTTTATTTTATACCCTCATCCGTGGCGTTGAGCCAAAGAGACCACAATACACCTTCCTTTCCAAGGTCCGAGTGCCGAAAAGTATCCCTTTACAAGAAGGGTGCTTAAGTGCTTTTCTGAATCAAAGCCTGAGTCAGTGCTTTAATGTACTCTGTTCATGCTTGGAAATGGCTTATACTCCTCTGAGAAAATTTCCTTTAAAGAAGCTAAGCCTACTACAGTGTCTGAAGAATTCAATGTCACACCGAAAACTTATCCCCCAGATCTGTGTCCAAAGAGATCCTGCTTAATGGATGCTACCTATTACTTACTGCCATGCAGCATTCCTCTTTCAAGCACTGAAACAGCCTGTTCTCTCTCCAGGCAATGTGTCAAATTTTTGTCTGGTCGCCCATGGTGTTTTCCATTTATATTCAAGGTTCTGGGGAAGGTTACTTCAGTGCAGCATCAACAGCACCTCCGTACCCATGATCTCATAGAGATATTTGAGGCTGGCTCAAAGGCAAGAGTATGGTAGGATTCACACTGCCCACTGGGAAGTTTAGGCAGCCATCTCGTGGAGGCATCAGGATATCTCAAGTGGGAAGAGACCCATAAGGATCATCGAGTCCAGCTCCTGTTTCCTTGCAGGACTGCCTAACGTTAAGCCATGTAACTAAGAGCATCTTCCAAATGCTCCTTGACCTCTGATAGGTTTGGTGCTGTGGGGAGCCTGTTCTGGTGATCGACGACTCTTTCAGGGAAGAACCTTTCCTTGTGTCCAATCTGAACTCCTCCGAATGCAGCTTCACTCCATTTCCTCATGCCCTATCACTGGTCACCAGTAAGATCAGCACCAGCTCCTCTGTGTTGTAGCCATAGGCTTCCATGGGGCACCCCTCAGCTCACCACAGCTTCTTCCAGCACGGTGGACCACGTTGTCCTCTCAGGAGGTCTGAAGCAGGAGCCTGACCTGCGTGGACATGCTTTGCTGTGGTTCATTTCAAGCTTTACTGCTGACTGCTGGTCCCTTGTCTGAGTGTTGCAGTGCTTGAGGAGGATTCATCCCGTAGTCTTCCCGGGCTATTTTAAGGCAGTGCTGCTGAGTATCCTTGCAAGCCCATGTGCTTCAATTAGCCTTTGTCTGGCCTGAGCTGTTTTTGTTATCACCCTCTTTTTGCTGATAAAGCAGGAACATTTTTAGAGGTGTTTCCCCCCCGCCCTGCCCTGGATGGATGGGAATGAACTTTGTCAGGTGCTTGGAGTAAAAGGAATTGTCAGGATACCTGGCTCCCTGGTGCTCCTGACAAATCACTCCAGGGGCCTTGTGGCTCGGGTTGCTGGATCTGCAAAGCAAGGCTAATATTTACTTCCATTATATATATTAATAGCGCTTAGTAACTTTGAACAAGGTCAGGACTTCACTGCATTACCCACTGTGCTAAGACACGCATACATTAGTTCCTGCCTCATGCCTCCTGTAAAGAAGTGACGTAAGGATGCAGTGCTGGCGAGATGCAAGGGATGATCCATAATGCATGATGTATTCTGAGGTCCTGTCCTGTCAGTCTGGCTCATCTGATGGAGTGCATTATGGGCAGGAGATGACTTGAGCTGGCCTTTCCTAACTTGATTATCTTCTTTCAGCATTAATACTCATAATAAGGATCCATGACTAAAGGGAGGCAATATCTGAAAAGCCTCTGCAGAGTTCTGGTGCTGCTGCTGACATGAACCAGTGGGAATAAAGCAGCAGTGCCAAAGCATACGTGTCTCCACCAAAGCTGACACATGCTTTGTTTAAAGCTAAGCCTCTCATTTCCATCATTGTCTTAAGTACTGGAATCACTCTCTAGATGATTCCATGGTCCTTCCAATTGGGACCAATGACTCCCTGAATTAATAGATCAGTGGACAACGCTCTGTCAACCCACACTATGAATTAATAAATAGGCTGTTTCCAACCCAGATGTAGGGCTGCCTGACAGGCAATGTTCTGCCATGGCCACCGTGCCTTTGTTCTATACTTCAAACTTGGAAGCCATGGTTACAATAATGAACAATTTGGAACCTCTGGATGTTAAGTTGCTGCAAGCTACCATGGTGGCTGCTAAAATCTAAACCTGCTTTATGGGACTAAGTTATTCTGGTGGGACCCACACTATGTTAGTGCCTTTGCAGACAGGATGAGGGATCTGTGTGTGTGCAAGTGATGTGTTGGGGTAGTGTTGCTGAGGTTATGGAAATCTGAATATGGATCTGTGATGGGATGTGACTTTTTGGGGTCCTTCTATAAATAGATGATATTGCTACTGGTTCTTTCTCCCTGGTGCCATCATGCCCATTTGTTCTGGTTTCATATTTGGAGGCAATAGTTAACGGTCAGTCTGGGAACAAAGGTGACTGGATCTGCTGTTGATCATGTAACTTTGCCAGCAACAAAGAGATTGCACTTGGTCCAGGGTTGGACTGAAATAGAGTGGGTGCTTGTCTCTGAAATAATCCCAGCCTGGTTTGGGTTGAAGGGACCTTAAAGCTCATTTAGTGGAATGCCCTGCCCTGGGCAGGGACACCTTCCACTAGAGCAGCTTGCTCCAAGCACCTGTGTCCAACCTGGCCTTGAACACTGCCAGGGATGGGGCAGCCACAGCTTCTCTGGGCACCCTGTGCCAGCGCCTCAGCACCCTCACAGGGAAAAGCTTCTGCCTAAGAGCTCATCTCAGTCTCTTCTCTGTTTTCTTAAAGCAGTACCTGTGCTAACACTTGAGGAAGGAGTGAAGTTCATTTAAGCAAGACTGTAGTAAATTGTCATCCTCAGTAAGGTATAGAGCTGGATCTGCAAAAGCACTTCAGCAGCAGAGCTAAAGCTTTGTATCAGTAGGACTGCAGTGAGGTGATGTACTGATATAGATGTCGGCATTATATCCTGAACTGAAATAGTTGTAATGGAGTAAAATCAGGGTGTGTGAGCTCTGAAAGTGGGATGAATCTGAGATTAGAAATGCTGTCTGGATAGCTACAGATTAATCTTGTATGAAAAGATCCATAAAATAACTTATGAAATGAAGGCCCAGTTGTGAGGTGGTAATACGTTGCTCTGTAGTTGCTCTGTCGTTGCTCTATAGTTGCTCTATTAAACAATATTCGGAAGGTTTGTGTAATGCAGGATAGGTTCATAAATCATTAAAATCAACAGTGATTAAAATATTCTTTTAGTTATCCATTTATATATATTTATCTTTATAATAATCCCACTTTACAGAGTATAAAAGTGAGATACAGTTTATCAAAAGCACTGAATGCAGTTTGTGGGATGCTGGCTCTTCCTGCCACACAGGGCAGTGCTCGGGGGAAAAAAGGAGAAGGATCCAGAGCTGTCATTCCAAGAAAGAGTCTAGACATTAAGCCACTGCATAAAAAGCTATTGGAAATTCAAGGATTTCCTTACAAGTACTTGCATCTTTCTTTCCTGGCTTCTTCTGGAAGCTGCAAAGAAGTCCGTTGACTTCAGTGAGATTCACAGTGCCACATAAATTAGGCAGAAAGACTCCACGGGAAGGGGGCCAAAGGAAAAGACAGTTCTTAAGTATATTATCTATTTCATTCTTCTCATATATACACTTCTCTGTAACGGCAGCCCTTCCTCTGTACTTAGTGAAATATGCTTCGAGGTAAGTTCAATTGCCAAAAAAGCAAGATAACCTGCCAAAAATAGTGAAGTTATATCTTCATTCTCTATTCTGTATGAAATAACACAGTAGAACTAGTAAACACGAGGGTCATGTTACATCCTGTGTTGATGCAGTGGCTTCAAAAGTCACCTCAAATTGTTCTGCTGTAAGTGATGAGGTGACGACGATACCAAAGAAAGCAGAAGGTCCTACAGAGCAGTTTGAAGACTGGGCCTTTTTTAGGTGGTTGATTGGATAAAGGAACTCATGACAATAAGCCACAGCCATATAGCTGGTACCCACCACCAGGCCTTTGGAGCTTGGCTAGGTGTCCATTCCTGGTAGAAGTGTCACTGGATAGGTAATATTTTCTATCCCCTGTTTTAGGGTACAGGGGTATGGAGTGTGGTTGTCTTCCAATTGCTTGTGTTCTCAGCTCTCAGCTGCTTTTTGAAGACACTTGTTTTTGTGACTGCTGTATTTATCAGGGTGGATTACCCAACTCTGACTTCAGTGCTTTGGCACAGGCTATCAGGAATTATTTCAGCAGTGCTCTGCCCTGGACAAAGTGCATCTAGTTTTCAACCTCTGCTCTCACTTCCAAGCAATAAGCTACTGAGAGTTTCATTTACAGTCAGACATTCAGTGGAGTTCCTATCTGCCGCTCTTTGCTGTACATTGGATTTTCCTTTGTTAAAGGACCATCTCCACCTAATGGTTTCTGGCTACCAGTAAATGGTGGCTATTCCACAAGGAGGTATAAAGCACAGTAGGATGTTCTCAGAGAAGGTAATAAATCTGCTGGGATTGTCACGAGGAGTGCCAGCATCGTTTGAGAGAGAGGAACTTGTGGCATTTCCTTTGCTTCATCTCAGGCGTCATCTCCACGAAGGCTGGAATACGTAGGCCAAATTCTCTGCTCAGCAGATCTATCATTTCCCAGCACCAAAAGGGCTGGGCCCCTCCCCTGCAAATTGTTTAGGGTAATACCAGGCTTTATTTTCACTATCAGTGTTTTAGGGGAACTGAAACCCCAGCCCTCTTCTTGGGTGTGCTGATTGCCCTTTGATAGTACCTTCAGGGCTGTGAAGAAGTTTGTAATGGAACATATTCACTGTAATGGTGTTCAAGGTAAGGAAGAATTTAATCCAAAGTAAAGGCTGATTGTTTGAGACCTGGAAATTGAATATCCTCTCCATGCCATTATCTCCAGCAAAAAGTTCGCTGATTTCCTCTCACATGACTCAGAGTAACCTTTACATTCCTATGTACCTTTAAAGTAAATGTGACTACTCGCTCCAGAAGGGTTCCTCACTCTGGTGAATTAGTTCCTTCTCATCATCATTCCACTTGCCTCCCCTGCGGATGAATGTCACCACAACCTCTGTGCTTCCACGCTAAAACCTGATCTCGTCACTCACTTCAAAGATGCAATTCACTGCCAAACACCTCACCTTCATCCATCTCAATCTAAACTCAGCAAAATGACCTCTCAAAAAGTACTCTACAGAGGCACTCTTTAATCAACATCTGTTTAGAGCTTTCCCCCGTTAACTTCACGTAGGCAGATTGTTTTCCATAATTAGACACAGATAGGCTTTGATATAACCAGCTGACATATAGAATACATATTCATTTCTCCCTCTGACTGCTTGAAGGATCTGAGTAATGCAGAAGAAACACCTAGTGCATTTAACACTAGTCTCAAGAGCTTCAGACTTGTCTAAGAGAGTCAGTGAGGCACTTCAGGTAAAACTCAGCTCTCGTTAAAATGAGAGGCTTAGGACAGTGTGATGCTCTTGAGGAACTAAGAGGCTGATTTAGGTAAGAAATAGAGAGGAACTTGGAGTCCATGTCTCTTATTTTCCTTTGCTATATGGGCTATAAGGGGCAGACATGCTCCCAGGGAGTAAGAAAAGATGACGTTACTAAAGCTATCACTGCAAAGTTTATGGTTTTGCGATTACAGCCCTGAACAGCTACTTGGGGCTCATTGATGCTCACTGTGGTGGGCTTCGCTAGATCTGGATTGTTTGAGGCCATTTGTAGAGACTCTAGTTCAGACAAACACTTCAACATATTCTTAAAGTTATTCATATGTAAAATACCCCTTAAGCGCTCACTACTAAACATGACCTTGATCTCTTGGTGCTGCAGTTCCCTAGTGAAAAACAGAAATACGATAACAGCTTAATCAGGCTGAAAACTCCCAGCAGTCCCATGCTACTATTTCTCATGTAACATAACAAAACATATCTATAAACATGATAGTATTTACTGGCTTGATTCTGCCCTTTCCCTGCAGTGAAATTAAATAACAGCTGACTCCAGAGGCAGGCTGATTGATTTCAGTGAAACTAATGCTGCCGCTCAACAGGAGTAAAGGCACAAGTAGCGGAGTCAGGCACTGAGCAGGGTCTGTTACTCCCCTGTTAGTGCCACAGCGCTCTGGTTATTTTGAGAAAGCCTGTTCCTATTTTCTCTTTCTGTCTCCTCCTGATCTTTTCTTTTTGCCTTTTCTCAGCTTCATAGAAGATTCTCAGAAATTATCAGTTGTCTGTCAGCTTGAAAATCTCCTATTTCTGGAACTTTCAGGTTCCTCAAGTGAGCGGTTAGAGCCACTGTATCACCGAACCATCTGCTATTATTGGAAAAAACCCCAAAACCACTTTAGAAGCTGACAGCTGACTTTGAGAGGTCTTTAGTAATTGCAGCTCCAGTTGAAATTATTGAGAACTAATAGGCTGACATGTTCTGGAAGGTCAGGGCAGGGGAGGGGTTTCTTTCTGCTGCCTCCAGCCCCATCATTTTGTGCTGTGTTTCAATGTGTGATTGTTGAAGGTATCCAAATTTGGAGGTGATTAAAACTCATAAAGTTCATTCAGTCTTTAGCATATTGATTTTAAAGATTACCAACAGAAGTAAACGCTTAAATCCCACTAAACTGAAGTCTAAACGCCTTAGGTTTCTTTATAAATCCTTCTGGTAGGCATCGGATGTCAAACAGACAAACCAAAAAAAAATAAGCTGAAGCCAGGGTATTTTTCTTTCCCTATGGGAAAAAGGGCACCCATTATGCAATGAATCTTCTTTTGTAATGGTTTGGTGGCTTTGTCTAAATCCATTTTATTTCATTGTCCTTTTACTTTACATAGTGTCCATAAACTGGCAAAACACAAGAGGTTAGTGCTGATCAGAACAGCTAATAGAAAGCTCTTTAGTAGAATAATGTTGCAGAAAAAGCTACTTTTGAGGCCAGAACAACTTTCTTAGGAGCTGTATTTTTGCATGAAGCTTTGTCTTGCAGTCCCCCAGAGCAGTTTGCATCTCTTGTCTTCATATCAGGGCAATAAAAACAAGGAAGGAAGGAGCTGGCTTAGTTCCCCTCACATTGTAATACCCAGCATGTTGCATGAATAAATGTCACAAGACAGGTAAAGCTTAATTCTACCCCGATGCCAGGGGATGCTGAAAACTAGGAAAATGGATTCTATGAAAATGAAACAAATAAGCTTTTTTTAACATTAGGCTGGAGAAGACCTGAAATGGGATCTGTTTGGGAGCCCCTGCTCTCACATGGACGCCTCTGGATTTCAGAGAGGAGTTCTAGCTGGGTGTAGAGATGATTTTAACTGGGAGCCCATCTCCTGTTTCTCTGTGCTTGAGTTCTTCACTGTGAGGGTGCTGAGGCGCTGGCAAAGGGTGCCCATGGAAGTTGTGAACACTCCATTCTCGGCAGTGTTCAAGGCCAGGCTGGACAAAGCCTTGGGTGACGTGGTCTAGATGAAGCGTCCCTGCCCATGGCAGGGGGTTGGAACTGGATGATCTTGAGGTCCTTTCCAACCAAAACCAGTCTGGTTTTCTGTGATTATTGGCCCCTGTTTTCCACAACCCTGCTTCCATATGCACCCTGCTGTGTTCACCTGCAGGCTGCCCTCTTCTGCAATGAGCCCTCATAGCAGACTTTGAGGAGCTGTGCCCAAAGCCTAGGGACAGCGGTGATGGGGGGGGGGGGGGGGGAAGAACCTTTGCCTGGCTTAATGTGGGAAATTCCAGGAGCACAAGAAGAGAGACTAAAACTGTTATGGGAGTCCTTGTAATTGGAATACAGCTCTGTAGATGGTTATTTCAGTGGAGAGTGGTCCTTAATATGGAGTCTCCAGAGCACGCTTCCTCAGCTCTTTCTTCCCATTCCTCCCCTCACGTACGTGTCTATGTGCATTAATCACATCACTCTTGTGTTCTGTCTGTAAGCTGAACGCAGGGACTCAAGTTTCTTGCCAGCTTCTGCTAAGTGAAAGCTGAGGTGTTTGATCTGTCAAAGCCGACCGAGCTGCGGTGTGCAGTGAGCAGGTCTCGCTCCCCATCGTTGATCCTTCATTTCCTCTGATGTCATCACCCCAATATAAACAGGGGGGCCAGGCTAGAAAGGCAGAAATCTCTGTCTGGCTTCAACCTCCAGCAAGTTCGGGCCTGTTCAGACATGTCCATGGACTTGTTTCAACAAGTGGGTGTGTTTCTGCCCCCTCCCTGGTTCAAAGCTGTTGGCCATAAGCTCATTCTTCTGAAACCTCAGTGTTTACATGGGCCCTGTGCCTGTGATTCACTTGGGCTCCAGCTGCTGATCCTGACCTTCACTTCTCTGGAGTAAAGAGTAGAAATCCAAAGCTACAGGAGAGTGCTTCTGCTTGTCATGTACTTCACAGGATCACAGTGGTTTGGGTTGAAGGGACCTTAAAGCTTATCCAGCTCCAGCCCCTTGCCACAGGCAGGGACCCCTTCCACTAGAGCAGCTTGCTCCAAGCCCCTGTGTCCAACCTGGCCTTGAACACTGCCAGGGATGGGGCAGCCACAGCTTCTCTGGGCACCCTGTGCCAGCGCCTCAGCACCCTCCCAGGGAAGAGCTTCTGCCTGAGAGCTCATCTCAGTCTCCCCTCTGGCAGGTTAAAGCCATTCCCCTTGGCCTGTCCCTACAGGCCCTTGTCCCAAGCCCCTCTCCAGGTTCCTTGTAGCCCCTTTAGGCACTGGAGCTGCTCTAAGGTCTCCCCTTAAGGAGCCTTCTCTTCTCCAGTTTGTCCAGCTCCACATTAGCCTGTCTGTAGCCAGTGGGGTCTCCCAAGACCCCATCCAGCAGCTTGGCATGAAATAACATCCAAAAGAGGAAAACAAAGGTGTTTGGGAAGATGTGCCTCCATTCGTGCTCAAGCAGACTTCCTCTTCTCTGGAGAACCTTTGCACACAGGCATTTGAACACTGAGCTTCTCCTCAGGATTGAACTTTCTGTTCAGGGAAAGCTACTGCAGTTGGCACACGTGTCCCAGTGCTTTATAGGAGCAGTGGAGAGGTTCATAAGGTAGAGTGGGACCTGAACAGCACAGAGAGCGGCTCTTCAGTGAGAAATGAACAAATACTTGTCATTAATGTTTCTGGTAGAAACAACACTGTTCTAGGTCTGTTACATTTATGAAGTCTTCTACCAACTTAAATGGAGCCTTCAACCTTAGCTACGGTTTTTTGTGTTTCAGCTTGGGATGCAGAACAAGAATCATCCTCATCAGAGGCAGTTTTTAGAAGTTGGAATTTCTTGGAAATGTAGAGTTCTAACCAAGAAAACCTGAGGCATTTTCTCCAGAGCAGGAAAACTTAAATAATAATGTTAATCTTCCAGATAAAAAATACATCCTATTTTCAAGGAATACAATGAAAAATCTCACTGAAATGCAGAAGATTTCAATAGTTTGGATGTCTGGTATAGTTACTGATCTGCTCATGTTCAGTGGTCTGGTTCACCCTAAATCACA